>NC_138987.1:29707083-30352091 GCF_964341445.2 Mesoplodon mirus | reverse complement strand
CTATAAAACGAAGATGACAGGAAGTCCATCATAGGTTTTTCGAGAGAATCAAAGGAGATGGTGGGTGTGAAAGGATCTGTAAACAGTGCCTGTGTAGGTGTGAGATCTTCCTTCACAATTCGGTTAGCAAGACAAAACATACCCTCATGTGTGTAAATAACCTTACAAAGTGTTTCTTTCGAATGCAAAATAATCAGGGAGGGGCAGCTGAAGGATACGTGTTGACAAGGCCCAGAAAAGGACATGTTAACCAAGGAAAGCATCCTGGAAGAAGCTGCCTTTGAGCCAGGTCTTAAATAGAGTGGACCAAATATAGTCTGTGGTTTCAGCCAGTGACCGATTTTTCAAAGCAGCGGCTTAAATTCACTTAGACCATTGTTCTGAGACTGTCAAGATATTTCAGTTTTCCAGACCTTAAAGGAGAAATGAAATAATGTTACTTTAAAATATGATTTGGATGGTTAGCAGGATCTATGGTTTGTCGTGTTTACCCAGCATGTGAAGAGGTGCGAAGCAACTCTATTTTCTTGTTATCACAGAAACCACTTAATATGTGACCTTTCGGGCTTCCCTGGTGGCGCAGTGATTGAGAGTCCGCCTGCCGATGCAGGGGACACGGGTTCGTCCCCCTGTCCGGGTAGATCCCACAAGCCGCGGAGCGGCTGGGCCCGTGAGCCATGGCTGCTGAGCCTGCTCGTCCAGAGCCTGTGCTCCGCAACGGGAGAGGCCACAACAGTGAGAGGCCCGTGTACGGCAAAAAAAAAAAAAAAAAAAAAAAGTGACCTTTCCAGTATGAATGCTAGGCAGACTTTACTGGCACCATTACCTGGACTATTTTTGGTTTTCCTTTTTCTGCCCCAATCCTTCTTAATCTTTTCTGTGATATAGTAATGATAACTAAGACTTATTTAACGTTAAGTTTCTAACATGTACTCCAACAATCCAATGAGGCAAGTACTATTATTATCCCCATATTCATATGAGGAAACTGAGGCATAGAGAAGTTAGATAATTTACTCAAGGGCCCACAGCTAGTGGAAGGCAGACCCTGGAATCAAACAATTTTTTCTGACTCTGAGGCCTTAACCACTATATTCTGAGAAAAAAAAAAGCAGTCCCTGACACCGAGGAGCTGGACTGGTGCTATCAGCTAGGTCTTTCTGTTGCTAGGAGCTGGCCTGGCACAGCTAGGCTTTGGTATCTTCTGTTGAATATAAACTGTTTCAGAGAACATCAGCATCAGAAAAGGCCATTTCATGATTGTGATGGATCAGGACAAAAATAAGACTACTCCATAATCATATCTGAACACAGACACAAACATGAACCTTATCTAAGCCACCAAATGAAATACACAAACTGAAAATATCAGACTATATGAGGGGCTGTTACTTCTTTACTAATTACAGCTTTATCCTCATTCTAGTCTTCCCTTTTTCTATATAATATTTATTAAGGGAGACTTCCTTGGTGGCGTAGGGGTTAAGAATCCGCCTGCCAATGCAGGGGACACGGGTTCGAGCCCTGGCCTGGGAAGATCCCACATGCTGTGGCGCAGCTAAGCCCATGCACCATAACTACTGAGCCTGCACTCTAGAGCCCGCAAGCCACGTGCCTAGAGCCCGTGCTTCACAACAAGAGAAGCCACTGCAATGAGAAGACCGCACACCGCAACGAAGAGTAGCCCTGCTTGCCGTAACTAGAGACAGCCCATGTGCAGCAACAAAGACCCAATGCAGCCAAAAAAAAAAAAACTCTAAAAAAAAGATTTATTAAGGTACTAAATTATAGAATTACCCCTGCTCCCTGACAGCATCCAATTTAAAGCAAAGTCCCCCAAATCACCCAACAAACCCAAATCTTAATGTAAGTCCTTTCTAACACCTTCATATTGAGATGCCTCATGGTTCCCCATGGTGTGTGTTCTCCCTTGCTGCAGTGAGTAGTAAGCTTAGCTTGTTCAGCCACCGGTGTGTTCCTGGTGTTGCTAGAGAGCATTGATAATTCTTTCTGGACTATCTTATACCACGCATGTATATGGAGTGGAAAGCGTACTGCTTAGCCATTTCTCGCCACAGAAATTGGGAACTGCCCTCCCATCTCCAGCCATAGGATTTTCACACCAAAGCTAGGGGGTTACCTTCCTTTTTGTAGATTCTACATAGATTCTCTGCTAAACAGAACCTTATCAAAAGATAGTGAAAAGAAACAAATGATGCTGGAATAGTTGCACACCATTTTGCAAGAAAAAAAAAGAACTTCAACCTGCTAACCCATACCGTGCACCATATGCAAAATAACTCAAAGTAGGTTATAAATATAAATGTAAAATTGTAAAATTTTTAGAAGAAAACATGGAAAATTTTTGTCGTCTCTGGTTAGGCAAAAAAATTTCTTAGCTACAACACCTAAAGCACAATCCATAAAAGAGAAAAAAATTTTAATTTATAAAAACTTCTTTTCTTTGGACGACACTTAAGAAAATGAAGCAGCAGACTAGGAGAAAATATCTGCAAAACATATCTGATAAATGACTATATACAGACTATATGAAAAACTACAACTCGATAAAGAAGGCAAGTAAACTAATTTTTTAAACATCGGCATAATTGAATGACCACAAGAAATGGTGCTCAGTGTCATTAGTCATGAGGGAAATGCATATCAAAACACAATGAAGTATCACTACGTAGTTAAAATAAAAATAATTCCAAATGCTGTTGAGGATGTAGAACAACTGGAATTCCCAGACATTACTGGAGGTAATACGAAATGACAGAGACTCTTGGGAAAACAATTCAGCAGTTTCTTTTAATGTTAAATATACACTTGCCATAAGACCCAGCAATCCCACTCCTAGATATTTACCCAAGAGAAATAAAAACTTCACAAAAAACCTAGACACACATTTTCTAATAGCCAAAACCTGGAAACAATCTAAGTGCCCTTTAATTGGTGAATGGATAACAAATTGTGGTACATATAGACAGTGGAATCTACTCAGCAATAAAAGGAGCAAACTACTGATACAACAACATAAATGATCTCAGATGTATTATTCTAAGTGAAAGATGTAAACTCAAAAGTACATACTGATGCGTCCATTTATAGGACCTTCTGGGAAAGCCAAAATTATAGAGGGGGAAAAAACAGATCAGTTGTTGCCTGGGCATTGGAAGGGGTTGACTGCAAAGGGGCTTGAGCAGGTTTTATGCGGGTGATGGAACTTTTCGATATCTTGAAGTGTGATGTGGATATATAATGTGTGCACCTTTCAAAACTCGTAGAACTGTACACTAAAAAGAGCAGTTTTGTTGTATATAAATTATATTTCAGTAAGCCTGACTTTAAAAAGAAAAATGTTGAATGGGAAAAAAGTTGGGATGAGGCCGGGCCACCCAGTACCATGAATATGAAGACATTAACAGCTCCCAAGATATTAAATTCTAAATCTAAAAAAAGAAAAGATAAATTATTAGTGGATAATCCACATCATGAAAGAACTTGTTCTTTCCTTTTTGTGCAGTAACAAAGTTCATAGGACATTGAAATTTTTTTTACTACTGAGGAACTCCTTGGTTTATAGTGGAGTAACTTAAAACTGAAGTTGAAAGTCACTGCTGGCTGATGGTCAATCACAGATGAATATAAAACATCTCTGAGATCGTCAGAACTGTGGGAAAATAAAATTGCATTTCAAAAACTCTGATTTACAGTTTTTCAGGAACATGTTTATTGCACAAATGAGGTTCCTGTACTATACTGTAGAGGTAAGGGCATTTGAGAGCAGAAAGTAACCAATAGTGGTAAATAGTGGTGAGCAATTAGGCAAAAACATAAGAGCAAGTAGAGCATCTTTAAACTCAGGTCATAATTACTGAAATTACCATGAAGTTGTGCCCTTTAAGAGCATAAATGGCTGCTCTGCTTTAGACCTTGGGAAAGGGAATGAGGATGAGAGGGCATAAACTAGAATGATTTAAAATGTGCAAATATATTTTGTAACCCCTATCATGTGATTTAGAGATCTAGCAGAGATACAGGTGGATTAATTTGAGATTAATTTCACAGTTCATGCTAATAGTTCTACTATTGGAAGTCTGTAATAATCTCTGCCACAGTAGACAAAGTTCTCTCTGGCTAGTAGAAACAAACAGCCACCCTGGGCCTCACCCATCAGTTCTCAGAAGGCCTGTTGTTGATGGACTTTCTAATTTCCTGTTTCTCTAGTGGCAGTTGTGGCCACAGTCTTCATTCTGCTTAAGTGCTCCAGGCTCCTAAGAGGCCCTTAGAGAAGACTGCATAGTACCTGGAAACCTTCCAGTTTCACTTAGAGAATTCAGTCTCACTCATAGTTCCCTGGGTGAGTACAACACTTCATCAGACATGCCATAGAACTGTCTCTCTACTTAAAGGGTCTTAGTGAGCCAGGTTGGTTTATCTACCAACTCTTCTAGCATCAGTAGCTACTGTTGTCTTTGTTTTCCTGAAGTTTCTTAAGGGCTCTGCCAAGGTAACTTTTTCCTGATGCAGTAAAACTTTGGGGTCAGGGATTGCATATCTAGGATGTCTTTGGGGTCAACCGGTTGCCCTTTCATATTTTTCATACAGCCATCTTTAATTTGTATAATCCTAGTCAGGGACTCCATACCACCAGACTTCCCTAGCATCTCTTCCCCCTGCTCAGCCACAGTGAACTGTAAAAAAGAAACTGCATCTTATTTACCCCCAGTTTTTTAGTCATGAGTTCAAGTTCATCTTTGGCATTAGTTCTGTTCCCAGCTCTGCAATTCTCTTGAAGTCTCCTAACCTGGACCTGCAACAGAGAGTCTATAATTGTTGAAAGATTCTCTCTTATCCTTTCTGTCAATTGCTAAGTTTGGTCTCCTTTTCTTCTTTCAGCCATTGAAGGTTTGTCTGGCTCATCTCTCCCTATGACTTCGAATTTTCTCAAGCTGGGTGTAGTCTGCGTTTTTTGCATTCCCTCCTCTAATCCCTCCATGGTCAGAAGAGACAGTGCAGGCTACAGTGTGTACACTGAAGATGATATTCTCTCTTCTCAATAGTTCCTAAAAGGAGGGATTTCAGTTATGAAAGGTAAAAACCAATTTTAATAAATATCATGGTTGGGTTGAAATAATTTGGGTGCTTTAATAGACTAATGCTGTATTGTGATCTTAATAAGGAACCATTTTATAGGAGGGAATTGGTTTATAGAAAGGGGTCATTTTATTGTAAGAAAGAGAAACCCATTTCAGCTAGAGTCAAAAAGGTGGTGGAATTGAGGGGATGACTGTAGACGTCTCACTGAAGGCAAGGGCACTAAGTGCAACGAGACCTCATGAGCGTCTATAGCCATGAACCAGCCAGGCATTCCATGATCAAGATTAACCTCAGCTTTTCTCAGTCTCACTCCTAGCTTCTCTTTTGAGAATTCTCTGTCATTCCCACTGTCATTATCTTTCCATATCCTTTACCGTATCAGCTTCAAACCAGCTTTCCTGCTAGAATCATTGGGACCCAAGTCTGTATACCTGGGAGAAATAACCTAAGTACCCCAGTTTGAATTTGGTTTTTACCCCTGGTCCTACTTTCTACAGTGGTAGAATACTAAATATCCTATAGCCTGATTCTACTACAGACCTTGCTCTTCCTATGGGCTATTTGGCTTTGTCTGGTTTTTCTTTCAGTAGTCTCCCTCATTACTTGAGGGAACTGTAGCCTTTGTTTCTTGTAGCCAGGAGAATCTAAGCAAAACACTGAGCATTTCTTATATACCATTCATGTGTCAAGCACTAGAAGATAGATGACATAAATCTTATCCTTTAAAGAGTTTACACTCTTAAGAAAGACATGCACATCAAGCATTTATATATCATTCAAGGATAATATATATTAAGTAAGTGCCAAAATGAGTGGTCAGAAAATGAGGACTGATTGAATGCAGAAAAGATAGATATGGATATGGGCTGCAGAGAGCATCTGGGACAGGAAGGGAGGAGGAAGTTATCTTTTAAATAGTTATTAAATACCTACTTTTATAAGGTCTTGAGCTGGATACTTAGAGTAGAATGATTACTATTTTCCACCTACATCTAGTGTAGGTGTTAGACCCATGGAGGGGACTAGTAAAAAACTTAAACTACTTCACCTTTTGGGGCAAAGCACCCAAAATGATAATATAGTTCACCAGGCATAAGTCTTTTCAATGGTAAAGAGTTAAATGGGAATTAGTGAAGATGGGCAAGGTGGAGCTTTTAAAAAAAATACAAAGTAGAACCCAGAGTTGAACCATAGGGTCTTTATTGTCATCTGGAATAGTCGGATTGAAAGAACATGTATGTTTACCATGAGATGGGAGAGTTACTGTGTTAACATTTTTCATGTGACCCCAGAACACAATATGGTTTGCCTGGGATTTGTGTGAACTACACTAAGGGAACCTCTCAAGTGGCCTGTGTTTGGAAACAGTTGCCCACCTATGATTTAGGCAATGCTGTATGTGTTCTAAGGGGTACGATCCCTCTTTTTTTAGGTGAAGGGGAAGCCTGAGGATACCTAGCGTCTTAAATCAAGTCCTCTGTAACCAGGGTAGGTGGATTTCTCCTAACGTGAAATGCTGATATGAAACAATGTGCAAAGGCAACTGAGTTCTAGGAGGGGAAAACCTGTTTTAGGGCAACTTTAAAAATCTGTCCTTTATACTAACATTGAATGTGAGGGAAAGAGCCACAGATATTTCACCAAAGTGTAAAGGAGCCAACATTAATCGCTTACTAGATCTAAAGCTGTCCAGCTAAAATTTGTCGTCAGTGACTGCTTGACCTACTTTCCTTCCCTGATTTGAGAGCACATTCTTACATGGGGTCTAATCATTTATTTGCCAAGAGATTAATTAGCTTTTCAGAGCCTCTGTGCTAGTTAATAGTCCCAAAATAGACCACTGGTCCCACTGCCCATTGCTTCTTAGGAGGACTGATTGTAGGAGTGACAGAATTTGAGCAAGATATGTCTGTCAGTGCCTCTATACTTGTGGAAGATGTGACTTGCAACCCTCTTGACTCAGTTGGTCTCTGTTGGGTCACCTTAATTATGCCCCTCCCCCCTTCCCTCAAGATTCCTGGAGTCTTGAGTAGATTAAACCTGGGTTTCAAGGTGATGTGACTAGGCAATATGATATGGTGAATCAAAGTCCAGGTGCTGTAACCAGACTGGGATTTTAATCATGACTCTGCTGCTTTGGTCAGGTTACTTGTCTGTGCTTCTTTTCCCTGATCTCTAAAATGTGGATTAATAATAGTCTTCATCTCCTAAAATTGTGGTGATCATCAAGTAACATAATGTATTAAACTGCTCACCCACAGAGTAAATACTCAGTACATGGTAGCTGTTTGTATTGTGATGGCCAGTTGAAGGCACAACATCATCTCCCTTCAAGCTGTTGAGGCCTGTGAGTAAATTAGATCTTCTAGGGCTATCAGAGATTCATAGGGCCTAAGGAATATGGATGTCTTTGATCACATAGTAAATTAATATAGAAGAATCTAAATTTTGCATACTAAAATGTTTAAAACATATAGCACCCTGTTTTCTGTAACTTGCCTTAATGCTCCCATTCCCTTTGATGGCAGGGGGAAAATCACAAATATGCCAGTCATTAAATGTAACCTAGTCTCTTTCCATTATAAAGAGTCTTTTTAGTCAGTTCAGCCTCTTTAGGGATACTTAGTCTTTCAGGGTAGCCTTCCCCACCTTTCCCCTTCTCAAGAGACTATCCTCTTATTGTACAGGACGTCATGGCAATGTAGAAGAGGAGGCTGCTCTGTGAATGGGTTCTTGGGCTCTCCACAGGGTCCTCAACTGGTGTTTCAGGTTCCATCTGTATTTCATGTTTTAGTGCGTTCTCACTCTGACTAAACATTTGTGTCCCAGGGCTCAGGCTTCAGACATCTTAATGGAAAGGAACTCCCTAGATTGAGTAACTAAAGTTACTCATCTAATTTTAGTATTATGGCTTTAAATATTATGAAGGTACTGATTACTTCTAAATATATAACTAGTCCAGACCTCTCCCTTGAATTCCAGACTATATGTATAATCAGTTGTCTACTGGAAGTCTCCACTAAGATGTATGACAGGCATACAAACTTGATTTCCAAAACCTAATTCCTGATCTTGCCCCTCAAACCTTGTCCTCCAGCAGTCTTCCCCCAACTTAGTTGATGACAACTGCATTTTCTAGTTACTCAGTTCAAAACCCTTGGAGTCATCTTGAGCTCCTACTTTTGCTCATGTCCCATATCCAATCTTTGGGGAAATCCAGGTACTTATACCTTCAAAGCATATTCTGAATCTAGTCATTTCTCACCACTTCCACTGCCTATAACTGTGGTCCAGGCCTCCATCAATTCTCACCTGAATCATTGCAGTTGCCTCCTAACCAGTCTCCTTACTCTCACCCTTACACCCTTACAGTCAGTTCTTAACAGAGTGGTTAGAGTGATCCTTCTAGAATTTAAATCAGATTGTCAGCTCCTCTGCCTGCAATATTCCAGTGGTTTTCCATTTTATTCAGAGTAAAAGCCAAAATGCTTTCACTTCCTACAAAGACCTTAATTGGAACTATATTCCTTCTCCCTTGCCTGCACCTTGACTTCATCTTCTGTACTTTACCCCTTAAACACTCCACTCCAGCCAGATTGACCCCCAGCTCTTCTTCAAACATGTCAGGTATTCTCCTTCTTCAGGGTCTTCATAGTTGCTTTTCCCTCTCCTAGAATGCTTGGAATTTCTGGCTTGCCACTTCACTTCCTTCAGGTCTGCTCAGATGTACCTTTATTAGGGAGATCTTTTGGGACAAACCTGTTTGGTACTGCAAAATCTAGAAGTTGCCCTCCTCTACCCTCCTTAGGAATCTATAGCTAATAGATTTTTTCAGAAAATCAAATACAATTTTAAAAAATCCTCACAATGAAACTGTAAGAAAATGATGGAAAGGGGCAACAAAATGTCCCTGAGGACAAAGAAATTCAACAGAAAAATGTTAACCTAAAGAAAAAGAAAATGGGGGCTTCCCTGGTGGCACAGTGATTGAGAGTCCACCTGCCGATGCAGGGGACACGGGTTCATACCCCGGTCTGGGAAGATCCCACATGCCACAAAGCGGCTAGGCCCGTGAGCCATGGCCGCTGAGCCTGTGTGTCCGGAGCCTGTGCTCCGCAACGGGAGAGGCCACAACAGTGAGAGGCCCGCGTACCGCAAAAAAAAAAAAAAAAAAAAAGAAAAAGAAAATGATTAGATTATCCAGCATCCCAACATGGACTTTGAAACTTAATGCTTCAATTGAATCTAAGAAGGAAAATTACACAGCAGAAGTAAAAGACCTCAGGAAAGAAATGGCCAGGTAATAGAAGGTGACAGCTAGATGATGGGAGGGGGTGAAGCATAAAACAATAGGTGTCAAAGGAAAAAACAAAGCCATTTCAAAAAATAAAGATTAAATTATAAAAAGCACAAGGAAAACTAAACATAACCAAAAAGCACAGTTAGGGACAGAGTGATTAGTAATGAGAAAAAATAAAAGAATAAATATCCAAATATCAAAAAAGGATTATAGAGAAAATGACAAATAATAGAAGATAGGCAAAATATTTAACTGAAGTCCCCTACAGAGAAAAGCAAAACAATGGAACATACAAATATTTATAAGCAAAAGTTTTAAAAATATTATTCCTGAAAAGAACATTTAAAATTCTACATTTTGACTGGTACGTCATAATCTAGGGGAAAATTTGCTTAATAATGGCCAACATAATATTCTCCTAAAATCATTGGATTCTAAATGATAAAGACTATAACTTCTAGAAGAAAACAGGAGAAAATTCTCATGACCTTGGGTTAGACAAAGTGCTCTTAATTACAGCACCAAAATCACATTCCAGAAAAGATAAAACTAGACTTAATCAAAATTTAAAACTTTTGTACTTCATTAAACACCATTAAGAAAATGAAAAGATACAATAGCCAAGACACGGAAACAACCTAAATGTCTATCAACAGATGAATGGTTAAAGCAGATGTGGTACATATATACAATGGAATACTACTCAGCCATAAAAAAAGAACGAAATAATGCCATTTGCAGCAACATGAATGCAACTAGAGATTATCATACTAAGTGAAGTAAGTCAGAAAGAGAAAGACAGATACCATATGATATCACTTATATGTGGAATCTAAAATATGACACGAACCTATCTATGAAACAGAAACAGAATCAGGGGCATAGAGAATAGACTGGTGGTTGCCAAGGGGGGTGGGGTGGGAGGAGGTTGGATTGGGAGTTTGGGATTAGCAGATACAAACTGCTATATATAGAATGGTTAAACAACAAGGTCCTACCATATAGCACAGGGAACTATATTCAATATTGTGTGATAAACCATAATGGAAAAGAATATGAAAAAGAATGTATAACTGAGTCACTTTGCTGTACAGCAGTAATTAACACAACATTGTAATTCAACACTACTTCAATAAAAAATAAATTAAAAAAAAAGAAAATGAAAAAAAAAGCCCCAGAAAAAATATTTGCAAATTATATATCTGATAATGGACTTGTATCCAGAATACAGAAAGAACTCAATAAGAAGACAACCCAGTTTTTAAATGAGCAAAATATTTTAATAAACATGTCACCATAAAAGGTATATGAATGACTAATAGGCACATGAAAAGTTGCCCCAAATCATTAGTCATTAGGGAAATGAAATCAATACCACAGTGAGATACTACTTCACACCCACTAAAATGGCTATAATCAAAATGTAGGCTATAAAAAGTGTTGGTGAAGATATGGAGGAACTCAGACCCTGAGACATTGCTGGTGGGAGTGTAAAATGTACAACCACTTCAGAAAACAGTTCGATGGTTTCTTAAAAAGATAAACTTACCATATGACCTAGCAATCCTACTCTTAGGTATCTGCTAAAGAGAAATGAAGGTGTATATATCTACACAGAGACGTGTATACAAGTATTCATAGCAACATTATTCATAATAGTCCAAATGTAGAAACAATCACCATGTCCATCAACTGATGAATAGATAAAATATAGTACAGTCAATTCTCATTATTCATGGATTCCACATTTGCAAATTTGCCTACTTTCTAAAACTTACTTGTAACCCCAAATCAAGACAGTGATTTCCTGGTCATTCTCAGACATACACATGTGCAGAGAAGCAGAAAATTTGAGTGACCCAACAAACGTTCCCATCTGAGGTCAAACAAAGCGACACTCTGCCTTCTTATTTCAGCACTTTTGCTGTACACAAATGTTTATTTTGCAGTCTGTTTAGTGCCATCTTTTTCACATTTTTGTGCTTTTTGTTGGTGATTTTGTTTAAAATAGCATCCAAGCATAGAGCTGACCTGCCGTCTACTGTTCCTAAAACAAGGTTGTAATGTACCTTATGCAGAAAATACATGTGTTAGATAAGCTTCATTCAGGCACAAATTATAGTGCTGTTTGCTATGAGTTCAGTGTTAATGAATTAATGATATATATTAAATAAAGCATCTTTAAACAGAAACACACACAAAACAAGGTTACGTGTTGATTAGTTGATGAAAATGACATTTTGCTGGAACCTAACCCTGTATTTCCTCTAGGGGCAATAATTCAGGATTCACTAGTTCAGTGTTTGAAGCAACTTTATAGAACATAACTACCAGGAATAATGAGAATAGGTTATATATCCTTACAATGGAGTACTGTTCAGCAGTAAAAAGGAACAAACTGCTTATACATGATACAGAATACATGAACATCAAAAACATTATGCTGTTTATGTAGGAGAAATAAGAGATTGAGACCCAAAGGAACATGCCAATTCATAAATATAGAATTAGATAAATTTATTATTGAGCAAAAAAAATACCAGAGTGCATTCAAGTTACTCAAAAGTGGCCATAAAGCTATAGTGGATTTTCAGTTCTGGAATTAAAGGTACAGTTATTACACATCATCCAATTTTTAAGAAACAGAAGCAGTTACATAGAGCTTACTCTGATATCACCTTTTTCATAATTCTTTATCAGGCTTACTCTGATGTCCTGATTTTCATAATTTATCAGCCTTACTCCAATATTTTGTTCCTCATAACTCTTTATCAGTACCTCCTGTTTGCCTCTGCATCTAGGACATATGATTAGTGACATACTTTGGCATTGTTCAGTAATGTTTTCCACCTGTGAAAGAAGCCAGATGCAAAAGACTATGTACTATATGATTGCATTTATGTGAAATTTCCAGAAAAGGAAATTTTTTTTTTTTTTTTTTCCCGTACGTGGGCCTCTCACTGTTGTGGCCTCTCCCGTTGCGGAGCACAGGCTCCAGACGCGCAGGCTCAGTGGCCATGGCTCACAGGCCCAGCCACTCCGCAGCATGTGGGATCTTCCTGGACCAGGGCACGAACCCGTGTCCCCTGCATCGGCAGGCGGACTCTCAACCACTGCACCACCAGGGAAGCCCAGAAAATGCAAATATTTTTAAATTGATTGATACATAGTATTGTATTAGCTTTAGGTGTACAGCATAATGATTTGATATATGTATATAATATTGCAAAATGATTACCACAATAAGTTTAGTTAACATCATCACACATAGTTACATGTTTTTTCTTGTGATGAGAACTTTTAAGATCTACTCTTAGCAGCTTTCCAATATACAATACAGTACTGTTAAATACAGTCACCATACTGTATATTACATTCTCAGGACTTATTTATCTTATAACTGGAAATTTGTACCTTTTGACCACCTTCACGCATTTCACCTACCTCTCCCACCCCACCTCTGGCAAAAAACAATCTATTCTCAATATCTATGAGTTCAGTTTTTTTTCTTTTTAAGATTCCACATATAAGTGAAATCATACAATATTTGTCTTTCCCTGTCTGGCTTATTTCACTAAGCAGAATGCCCTTAAGGTCCATCCATGCTGTTGCAAACAGTAGGATTTCCTTTTTTATGGCTGAATAGTATTCTATTTTGTATATATACCACATTTTCTTTATCCTTCATCCGTTGATGGACACTTAGGTTGTTTCCATGTCTTGAGTATTATAAATAATGCTGCACTGAACATGGGAGTGCAGATATGTTTTCAAATTAATATTTTCTATTTTTTTGAATATGAACCCAGGAGTGGAATTGCTGGATCATATGGTAACTCTATTTTTAGTTTTTTGAGAAACCTCAATGCTGTTTCCCTTGGTGGCTGCAATAATTTACATTCCCCCCAAGAGTGTACAAGGGTTCCTTTTTCTCCCATCCTCACCAGCATTTGTTATTTGTGTTCTTTTTGATGATAACCATTCTAACAGGTGTAAGGTAATGTCTCATTGTGGTTTTGATTTGCATTTCCCTGATGATTAGTGAGCACCTTTTCATGTACTTGTTGGCCATTTGTTTGTCTTCTTCAGAAAAATGTCTGTTCAGATCCTCTGCCTATTTTTTTTTTTGGCTGCACCTCGCGGCTAGGAGAATCTTAGTTCCCTGATCAGGGATTGAACCTGTGCCCTTGGCAGTGAAAGCGCAGAGTCCTAACTACTGGACTGCCAGGGAATTCCCCCTCTGCCAGTTTTTTAATTGGATTGTTTGTTTCTTTTTTCTATTGAGTTATATGTGTTCTTTAAATATTTTGGATATTAACCCGTTATCAGGTATATGATTTGCAATTATTTTCTCCCCTTCAGTAGGCTGCCTTTTCATTTTGTGGATCTTTTCTTTTGCTCTACAGAAGCTTTTTAGTTTGATGTTGTCCCACTTGTTCATTTTTGCTTTTGTTGTCTTTGCTTTTTGTGTGAAGTCCAAAAGATCATCACCATCATCATCTTTTTTTTGTAATAGAAAAGACTGGAAGCAATCCAAATACCCAGCAATAGGAGACTAGTTGAATAAACTTTGGTACATCTACACAATGGAATCATAGGTACCTGATAAAAGGAATGAAGATGATCTTAGTATACTAGTATGGAGAGATTTCTAGAATAGGTCATTAAGTGAAAAAAACAAGGTAGAGAATAGTGTGCACTTTAATATATGACTGTTTAAGAGAGAAATACAATTAAACATTTACCAAAGACTGCTAGTGTCCTGTCAGAAAGACTCAGGAGGCAGACTGAAGAGGCTTGCACTGACCAAAGGTGAGACAATTTGAGCATCAATAAAATGACAACTGCAGTGGAGTAGAACACATCAAATACCATTAAATCCGTGAGGTTATCATGTTATTCAAACCAAAAAACTCATAGTTGTTTTTGGAGGTTGGTAGTGAGCCAACTAATCTTCCTGAAAATTAGTAAATAAGGAGAAAAAAATCAAGCATTTAACCTGCCTTTGTTATATGAACAACCAAATAGTTGATGAAGGAAAGCTTTTCTTTATCCTAGCTAAGAAAGGAAGGATTGATATAAATTAGAATATCACCATTCTGCAAGCCATTAATAAAATAATGGGTGTACCAATGTTGATCATTAATGGCCAGTAACATTACAAAAAAAAAGACAACAAGCATTAAATGCCTACTCATGGAAGTATACACCTCCACCTACGAAGGAGGATTGTTGCCACATAATCAAACCTGAATCTGATCAAACCTCCAGTTCTTGCCAGATGTTTTGAAGAACAGGAACAGAGAAACATGTTAAACAAGAGTACATGGATGAGATCAACAAATCCAGACTGTGAGAAGTTGTACAGGGAAAATGACCCATTTTGTCAATTTATTGAAAGGGAAAAAAGAACCTGAGTCATATCAACCAAATGAAGTTATGGACCTTGTTTGGGTCCCATTTTAAACAAACCACTGTTTAAAAAATTATAAGACCCTAAGGGGAATTTGATCACTGACTGGATATCTAATAATATTAAGGAGTTATTAATTTTTTAGTTGTGATAGTGATATTGCGGCTATGTTTTTAAAAGCCCTTAATCATTTCACAACACATATATGTATCAAATTGTCACATTGTACACTTTAAGTTTGCACAATGTCATGATAATTATATCAATAAAGCTGGAAAAAAGAGTCCTTATAACTTACTACCTCCTATAATTTTTATGAATTAAATAGTGTATATAATGTCTGGGATTTACCTAAAAGTAATCTGTGGGTAGGGGAGTCCTGGGGGTGCAGATGATATAAGACTGACCATTAGTTGATAATCATTAAAGCTGGATGATGTGTACATGAGGGGATGTGTTCTATTCCTTCCGCTTCTGTGTATGTTTGAGATATTTTATAACCATTTTTTTAATTTAGAAAGAATTGGAAGTCAATTTAAAGTGATTCTTAATGGAAAAGATAGGACAATTTGAACATCAAAAAGATTAAAACTGTTCATATATTCATTTAACCTGATTCTAATAAAAATATCCACCATTTTTTAAAGTCTAGGCAAATTGAATCTGAAGTTAATACGAAAAAATACAGAAAAGTTGCCAAGAAAACTCTGAAAAAGAAAACAATGAGAGGAAACTGGTCCTATCAAATATTAAACATGCTATGATGCATCAGAAACCAAGGAAAGAAAGAGTTACAGGAGTGTGGGAGAAAGAAGCAGATAACAGTCGTAAATGCTACAGAAATACCAAAAATGACAATTGTCAGCTTCCTTTGCACACTGGTAGGTTAAAACAAAGCAAAACAAAACCCGAGACCCAGGTACTGCCCTAGGCTTCTTAAATCTGAATTTCTGAGGCTAAGGGCCAAATCTCTGGTGATTTTAACATACAGTTAGGATAGAGAACCAGTTGTGCAATTGTTAGGCAGACCTTTTTCTGTCACCCAGGAATTGACAGTAGGACCTCAGCTGAAAACTATAGACTCAAGCTCTCCCCTGACAGAGGCCCCCCAAGTTGGGGCTAGACCTGTAGATCCCTTCAGTGGTAGGAGTGGAAATGCAATAGTTGTGGGGAGATGCTTTCCTCTTCCTAAAGCCAAGAGAGGGGTGGTCTCAAAAGTCCCTTGTAAATATCGAGGTGCCTGCAGTAAGAGAAGAATAACATCTTATTCCCACTCTTTCACCTGCTTAGGGAAGGCTTTACTGATACTTCCCTGGGCCTACCTGACAGTGGGAAGAGAATGGTGAGGGCAGGTTTTCCCCTCCATGAAACCAAGAATTGCTTGGAAAGTTGGTTGCTGGGGTAGGGGGAAGAGGTCCATGAATTGTCCATACCTTTCCAAGCATCACTTCCTGAAGGAAGCCTTTTGTGGTCCCCCCAGTGTAGACTAGCTTCCCTTGTCACCTGTTCTCCTGGAACAATTTTCCTCTGGAGTATTTATCTCTTTATGATTATTTGTATGTTTCTTCTAGACTGTTAGCTTCACAAGGGTGGTGATCATGTCATTTTTGTTTTTGTTTTTTAACGTCATCCATTGTATCTCTATGTGGCATTTGCTAAATTTAATTGAATAAATGAGTGAATTCTAAAAGGAAAGGAAATCTATTGTTTTGACAAAAGTTATATATAAAAGTACAAATATGTACACAATACAAGCACTAAAAATACTTGACAGATATGCATAAAATATTACATTGATTTTGTTTTAGTTGTAGGATCTCAAGTTATTTTTATTGCCTTTGTAATTTGTAAAATTTCTACAAAGATGTTAAGTACTTTTCTAATCAGAACGGAAATTAAGCAAAGAATACACCATCTGCGGGCCTATGTTAATGTTAATGTTTAGGCCCTGGAGCCAGAAAGGACGGGACTTGAGTTCTGCCTCTGCTACTTACCACCCATGTGACCTGGGGCAGGTTATTACCTCAATGACTATCAGTTTCCTCATCTGTGAAGTGGGGATCATCAAAGAACGTTGGCTTAAGGTGGATGTGAGGATTTAAGTTGGAGAACACATGCAGCACTTGGTAATAAATGCTTAAGAGTTGACTGTTATTATTACTTTGGAAGAAAAGACCTCTTTCCCTTGGCATTATAATGAGTTTCTACTGCAAATATGTGTGTAAATCCATTAGGTTATAGTTAATAATATTTTAATACTTAACTTCAGCTTTGTTTAAAATTTAAAATAATTTAATGCATCACCAACAGGTGGCAGCATATATGGTTTCTTCACAATATTGGGCCTGCCTTGGTGTTCCTTGCTGGACAACTTTGCTTGTTAGAATCTGTTTTAAAAGGAAGAGACTGTTGAGTTTATCTAATTGGACTCCTTCAATTTACATATATGGAAACCTGGAGATGAAGTAAAAACAAAGAGCACAAACTGTTCATTTGCCAAAAAGGGCGGGTTTGGGGGAAGAGATGGTGAGAACAGTCTCTGTGTGTACTTCACACTGAATTTGGGCTATTTCCACAATATTCCTTTTAGCTAGTCAAATAAACTTTGAATATATTTTTTTCTGTTCTCAAATGGAAATATGAATTTGGGGAGTAAAGAATATATTTCTTAGTCATGCTAAATAAATGGTTGATGAGCCTCAAAATATGGAGATTTCCCTACCCCACCTCCTTTAAAAAATATTTTCCAGTTGACAGAGGCATTGCCCATTGTTAATCAATGGACCTTCACAATAAGGGGGAATGATTATCATTTCTATTTTACAGACTAGGAAATGGAGGCTCAGAGAAAAAAATGCCCTCATAGGCAGAAGACATGAATTCAAATCCAGCTCATTCATTCATTCATTGAAAACAAGCATTTATTAAGCTCCTGGTTTGTGCCAGTACTTTGCTAGCTTCTGGAGGTGCATAAGCTAACAAGGAATACGCCTCCAAAAGGTCTTGGTCTGTGTCCTTATAGGACTACAGTGTTTGAACTTCAGGACACCAAATTTCTGCCTCTTTCCACCACACACACATCTGCACATCACCCTGAACACATAGTTGATACCCAGCAAATACTTGTTAACATTGAGCAGCCTGGTCACGCCCCACAAAGGCCCTTGAGGCCAGTGAATTGCAGTGAGGGTTTTACTGTTAGTCAAACATTACAGGCTCAAAACTATTTTTGTTTAAATTTTATTCAATTTACTTAAACTAAAAAAAAAACCGCCCCAAAAAGTTCACTCATTTCTCCCACCCCCCGACTCCCCACCTCTGGCCACCACCCCCCACCCCCACCAGTCTATTCTCTGTATCCATAAGCTTGGTTTTTGGTGGGGTTTCTTGATTTGTTTTTTGTTTTTAGACTCTATATATAAGAGAGATTATATGGTGTTTGTCTGTCTCGGTCTGACTTATTTCACTTAGCATAAGATCCTTGAGGTCCATCTGTATTATCATAGATGGCAAAATTTCATTCTTTGTTATGGATATATTTATACATATATATGTATATATATATTCATAAGTTCTTTATCCATTCATTCGTCAGTGGACACTTTGGTTGTTTCCACATATTGACTGCTGTAAATAAAGCTTCAATGAACATGGGAGTGCGTATATCTTTTTGAATTAGTATTTTCATATTCTTCAGGTAAATAACTAGAAGTGGATTGTATGCTAGTCCTGTTTTTAATTTTATTTATTTATTTATTTTTGCGGTACGCAGGCCTCTCACTGTTGTGGCCTCTCCCGTTGTGGAGCACAGGTTCCGGACACGCAGGCTCAGCAGCCATGGCTCACGGGCCCAGCCGCTCCGTAGCATGTGGGATCTTCCCGGACCGGGGCATGAACCTGTGTCCCCTGCATCGGCAGGCAGGCTCTCAACCACTGCGCCATCAGGGAAGCCCTGTTTTTAAGTTTTTGAGGAAACTTCATACTGTATTCCATGGTGGTTGTACCAATTTACATTCCCACCAACAGTGCACAAGGGTTCCCTTTTCTCTACACCCTTGCCAACACTTGTTAGTTCTTGTGTTTTTGATCATAACTATTCTAACAGGTGTGAGGTGATATCTCATTGTGGTTTTGATTTACATTTCCCTAATGATTAATAATGTTGAGTATCTTTCATGTACCTGTGGCCATCTGTATGTCATCTTTGGAAAAATGTCTATTCATACTTCTGCCCATTTTATAATCAGATTGCTTGGGTTTTTTTTTTCTCTATTAAGTTGTATGAGTTCTTTCTATTTTGGATATTAGCCCCTTATCATATATATGATTTGCAGTTACTTTCTCCCATTCAGTAGGCTGCCTTTTCATTTTGTGGATCTTTTCTTTTGTTGTGCAGAAGCCTTTTACTTTGATGTAGTCCCACTTGTTTATTTTTGCTTTTGTTTTCTTTGCTTTTGGTATCAGATTCAAAAAATTATTGCCAAGACCTACGTCAAGGAGTTTACCGCCTGTGTTTTCTTCTAGGAGTTTTATGGTTTCAGGTCTTACATTTAAGTCTTTAATCCATTTTGAGTTAATTTTTTGTGCACAGTGTAAGATAGTGATTTGGTTTTATTCTTCTGCATGTGGCTGTCCAGTTTTCCCAACACATTTATTGAAGAGACTCTCCTTTCTCCATTATATATTCTTAGCTCCTTTGTTGTAAATTAATTTACCATATATGCTTGGGTTTTTTTTCTGGGCTTTCTTTTCTGGTCCATTGATCTATGTGTCTCTTCTTATGCCAATACCATACTGCTTTAATTACTACAGCTTTGTTATATAGTTTGAAAGCAGGGAGCATGATGCCTCCAGCTTTGTTCTTTCTCAAGATTGCTTTGGTTATTTGGGGCCTTTCATGGTTCCATACAAATTTTAGGATTGTTTGTTCTATTTCTGTGAAAAATACCATTGGAATTTTGATAGGAATTGCATTGAATCTGTAGATTGGTTTGGGTAGTGTGGACATTTTAACAATATTAATTATTCCAGTCCATGAGCATGGAGTCTTTCCACCTATTTGTGTCTTCTCAATTTCTTTCATTAAGGTGTTGTAGTTTGCAATATACAGGTCTTTCACCTCCTTGGTTAAATTTATTCCTAGGTGTCTTATTCTTTATGATGCAATTGTAAATGGGATTATTTTCTTAATTCCTCTTTCTGATAGTTTCTTATTAATGTAAAGAAAAACAACTGATTTTTGTGTATTGATTTTATATACTGCAACTTTACTGAATAAATTTATTAGTTCTAACAGTTTTTTGATGGAGAACTATTTTTTTTAATATCTAAGGATTTATTTATATATTTATAATCTCTGCTGCTCCAGAAAGCACTTAGGGACTGCAGGATATCTGCATATCCAACGAAGTCTTTGCATGTTTTTTGGTGTGTGTTTGTTTATTTATTTATTTGTTTATTTATTCATTTATGGCTGAGTTGGGTCTTTGTTGCTGTGCATGGGATTTCTCTAGTTGCGGTGAGCGGGGGCTACTCTTCGTTGCAGTGCACAGGCTTCTCATTGTGGTGGCCTCTCTTGTTGTGGAGCACGGGCTCTAGGCACGCAGGCTTCAGTAGTTGTGGTGCTCGGGCTCAGTAGTTGTGGCTCGCGGCTCTAGAACTCAGGCTCAGTAGTTGTGGCGCACAGGCTTAGATGCCCCGCGGCATGTGGGATCTTCCCAGGGCTTGAACCTGTGTCCCCTGCATTGGCAGGTGGATTCTTAACAACTACGCCACCCGGGAAGTCCCGTTTGCACGTTGAATAATGGCCCCAGACTTCTTTTTAAATGTGCAGGAAAAGCTGGACCGACACGGTCCCAGTTGTACTGCTAGATGGCAGTAGAAGCACACGCTGTCTTTAGACTCTGGTCAATAGATCTCACAGAGAGGAAGGGGCTTTCAGGGGTAGCTGGTTCATTCCCTGCCATTTTACAGGTAGGAAAGCTAAAGCCCCAGGGAAAGACACTGACCAAGGCTAGGTAGATAGCCAAACAATCTAAATTGTATACAGATTGCTGAATTTTGTGATTTAATATTTGTAGGAAAAATTTCCTTATGGATTCATTTGAAAACTATTTAAGATATCTGGTGTAAAAAAGTTTTTTTTAAGTAGCAGTACAAACAAATAGAAATGAGATTAAAAGTAAGTCTGCCTCCCACCTGAACCCCATATTCCCACAGGTGTCTTCCCCAGAAACCCCGCTGCTGGCAAGTTCTTGTGTAACTATCCAGAAATATATTTAATTACACACACACACACACACACACACACACTTGGCTGTGGCACATTTGTAATATCTAGACTGTGTGTGTGTGTGTGTGTGTGTGTGTGATCAGATGGATATAATGTGTGCATGGAGTATAAAATAATATGAACAAAAGTGGGAAAGCTGTGGACCCCAGGAAAATGTCTCCTTCACCTTCTCAATCTTGCTGGGAAAAAAAAAAGAAAGTTCATTAAGTGGTTTCTAAACTCTGGAGTGGCTTTATTTTTACCATTTCTCTGTTGATTTAACAGATTAAAACTCTGCCAGAGACACCTATAGTATCGATCTTGGTAAATCCTGCCTTCTGAAGCTCTCCCTGATGTAATTAAATTACTGTAAATACAATTAGAAGGCCCCTCTAGGTGGTCTGTGTGACACCAGCCTTAAAGGAATTGTCTTGAGATATTTGAACCAAAGTAAAGAGCAAAGTGGCGGAATCCCCTTAATCTTTGGGGGTCAATCCTTTGAGGATTTGTGGCCATGAAATAACAGGCAATTGGTTTTAGACGTGGAAAGCAGCCCTTTCAGGAGATATTTTTCACAGCCCTCACTGGCCTTCAGGGTCAGTGTAGGGGCTCCAGCCCCTGTTGCCAGCTTCCTGACCCCCCCAAATCCCTCCACCAATGATTTGCAAATTCAGCTTCCAGTCTGGAAGGGGAAAGTCTGAGTAGTTAGTACTTTGCATCCAACACCTTTTACATAGCTTTGGGAGCTGTTGCTATGTGGTCCACGTGTGTTGCTCAACAAGCTTAAACTTTGCATAGCCCGTGCTAAACTAATTTGCGTCAATTTGTCTACATCATGCGAACAATCGTTCTGAGAGTCTTGAATAGAACATACAAGGCTGCTGATAAAGGCCCTCGGAGCAGATGCCGCTGGCCATTCTGTGGGGCCTCACTGTGGCTAGTTCTTCACCATGGTTTCTTCATATCCTAGTGACAATGTTAGTTTTTCCACCCTGGGGTTAAAACTTTTTTTTTTTCTAAACAATGGACAGCACTATACAACTGGCACTCCAACTGACTTTTTTTGTCTTTTTTTTTTAAAGAAAGACATGGCTGTGGCTGAATTCTAGCCTTAATGTTTCCTAATCACTTTCTTTCCCCCAAGTTTCAGAGAAAGCAAGTGGAGTTAAATTATTTAGAAAGGATTTGTGCAACTGTGACAAGGTGCTTTTATTATTTGTCATTGTTTTGGACTAAAATTTCAAGCTAAAAACATCACTTGTAACTAAACTTGTATCACTGATACAAGACAGCCAAAGTAATTTGTGCTATATGAACTCTAGGAAATAATATCACATTTAGGAGAAACTTAGATTTTTTTTCAAAGCCAGATCTGGAAATGTATTGCTTTGGTTGGTTGGGGAAGGCACCAGAGACCCTGGGGGAGCTAATTGAATCTCTCTATGAATTCCACTCAGTCTATGGTTTATTCACCTGTTTGTGGGTTTTGTCATTTTGTAATGCCTCTTCCCACATTAACCCATTTATTTAATGATCTAAAAACGACACTGCAAAAACTAATAAATGTCTAAATGTTTGCAATTGTGTTGTGTCAATATGTCTACATAGGAGTAACCAGTAAGAATTTATTAAATTCAGTAAATGATTATTGAGTGCCTCCTATATGCCAGCCACCCTTCCAGGCACTTTGGATATAGAAGTGATATAGTGTTTGCTATTGTGGCATAAGAAACAGACACTAAACAAACAGACTAGTAAATAACAGGCAGTGGGAATGCCAGTTAGTGGGGATTGTTAAGAAGAAAACAACGCAAGAGGGAGGAGGTATGGGGATATATGTATATGTATAGATGACTCACTTTGTTATACAGCAGAAACTAACACACCATTGTAAAGCAATTATACTCCAATAAAGATGTTAAAAAAAAGAAGAAAATTTAAGGGAAGAAGGTGGGCAAAGAGCTACTTTGGTTACAAAGGACAGAGAAGATATCACTGATGAGATGACGTTTGAACAGAAACTCAAGGGAGGGAAGGAACACATCTTGAGAATGTCAATGGTCCTGGCAGAGGGAACAGTGGGAGCCAAAGTCCCCTAGGTGTGGGAATGGCTTTGCATGTTCATGACCAGCGCAGCTGGAGAGCAGGGAACTAGGGTGCAAGAAGGCAGGAGATGAAGTCCCCAAGAGATGAGGATAAAGAGAAATGGCAAATGCTGTAGCATCATGGATATCTCCACTATTCAGTGTCACAGTGAATCTAGATATCAGCAGACTGATCCCTGGTCTCTCAAGCTCTACTTGCAGACAAGAAAGAAAAAGGTGGGCTGGCTGATAGGATCTGGAGCTGATTATAGCTATTTCAATTTGAAAAAAATTAGATTTGAGCTGCTCAAAATCATTAGTAATTGTTATGAACTGAATGTGTCCCCCCTAAAATTCACATGTTGAAATCTTAATCCCCAGTGTGATGACATCAAGAGGTGAGGCCTTTTGAGAGGTAATTAGGTCATGAGGGTAGAACCCTCATGAATGGGATTAATGCCGTTATAAAAGGGACCTCAGAGAGCTTTCTGCTGTCTCCACCATAGGAGGACCCAATGAGAAAACGGTCATCTGCAACACAGAAGAGGGCCCTCACCAGAATCCCACCATGCTGGCATCCTGATCTCAGACTTCCAGCCCAGAACTGTGAGAAATAAATTTCTGTTGTTTACCAACCTATGGTATCCTGGTATAGCAACCCAAATAGGCTAAGACAATAGTTAAAAATTTCTTAAAGTTAGAGCAACAATGAGATACAACTTTTCTACCAGTGATCTGGCAAAAATTAGAAAGCTGAATAATACCAAGTTTCAGTGGAGACAGGGGGACAGTGGAACCCTCCTGTACATCTCATGTGATGGTAGACAAGAACAGCCATTCTAAAGAACAATCTGGAATTATTTAGGCAAATTAAATATCTGAGATATCCTATGACGTAGCAGTGCTGTTCCTAGTATTCATACATTCCATAGAAATTCTACTGTGGAAAAAAGACGAGAGCCTAGGAATTTAAAAACAGGACTTTGTAAGAATTGCATTGCAGGGAGAAGGGAAGGAAGTGCTCACCAACCAGGACCTGGGGGGCACCACATCCTGGTTTCATATCACATCAACACTATATACTTTCTTTTTACCATAAATACAGCTTGTGATCCCTCCAGGAGTTGCCAGTGCAGATCTCATACATACTGGAGGGCTGAGCTACTCACCTTCCAGCAGCAAGGTTGACTACTAGCCCTCCTCCCTGACTCCGTCAGGGGTCAACCCACCTCCCCAGCATGCGCAGGGCCAAGGCCAGGGTACTAATGGAGGCCTACATACCATGAATAAGTCTTTAAAATTTATAAAGAAAACAGTCAAATATGTTCTGTCCTCCTCCCTTGACAAATATTCCTTCATGACAACCTAGAAGGTGACACTTGAACTTAGAATTCTTGGACTCCCTGGAACATGGAGGAGCCAGCTCCCAGCCTGCAGCCTGCTCCTCTGCTCTTTCCCCTCTGGACCAGCCTGCACCAGGAGGAGAGTTGAGGGCCTATGTGAGGACATCCAACCTGCACGTCCAAGCTCCAACCATACTCCCACTTCCCACCGAACAGCTGCTGCAGGGCTGCCCCTCAGGCCTAGCAGCTCTATTGTTTTTTTCAGAAAGACATTAAGGAAGAGGATGTCACAGGCCCCATAGGTGAACTTGGGATACTCTGAGGTCCAGAGGGAGCATGTCTCCTTAACCCTGTGGACTCTTTGTCCCATGAGGTGTGATACAGCTAGAAAAGGGTCAGAGTGGAGCCCTGTAAAATGAGGGGACCAGGGCATGGGCCCCACTTTCCTGGGTATGAAGGTAGTACTTTTAGAAAAGTAAGTGGGGCCAGGTTGTGATGATAGGGCTTTGAATGCCATGTTATGGAATGTAGACTTTATTTCTTGAGCATTAGGGAACCATGATGGGTTTTTTTTTTTTGATTATTTATTTTTGGCTGTGTTGGGTCTTCATTGCTGCACGTGGGCTTTCTTTAGTTGCGACAAGCGGGGGCTACTCTTCATTGCGGTGCGCGGGCTTCTCATTGCGGTGGCTTCTCTTGTTGCGGAGCACGGGCTCTAGGCACTGTGGCTCGTGGGCTGTAGAGTGCAGGCCTAGAGTTGTGGTGCACGGGCCCAGCCACTCCGTGGCATGTGAGATCTTCCCGGACCGGGGCACGAACCCGTGTCCCCTGCATCGGCAGGCGGACTCTCGACCACTGTGCCTCCAGGGAAGCCCAACCATGATGGTTTTAAAGCAGCGCTTTATGATAGTAAAACTAGACATAATAGTAGAACCATTCTGAGACAATTAAAAGTCAAACTGCCCCAAATACTAAGATACCACTTACTAGCTATGGAGCCTTAGGTGATTCTCCTTAACTTCTCTGGGCTTCAGTTCCCCATCTGTAAAACAGGTGAATTGGACAAGATTGACAATTGTCAAAAGTCCCTTCTGTCAGGACCTCAGTTTTTCTTGTCTGTAAAACAAGTGGGTTGAAGCAGATCAGGGATTCTCAACATGGGCTCCACTGAGGGGTCATACCCTTCCCCCACACCAGACTATGTAAATCAGGATCTCTTTTTTTTTTTTTTTTTTTGTGGTATGCTGGCCTCTCACCGCTGTGGCCTCTCCCACCGCGGAGCACAGGCTCAATGGCCATGGCTCACGGGGCCAGCCGCTCCGCAGCACGCAGGATCCTCCCAGACCGGGGTATGAACCCACGTCCCCTGCATCAGCAGGCGGACTCCCAACCACTGCGCCACCAGGGAAGCCCTCATTTTTTAAAATATTTATTTATTTATTTATTTATTTATTTATTTGGTTGCACTGGGTCTTAGTTGCGGCAGGTGGGTTCCTTAGTTGCGGCTTGCTGGCTCCTTAGCTGTGGCATGTGAACTCTTAGTTGTGGCATGTGGGATCTAGTTCCCTGACCAGGGATCGAACCCGGGCCCCCTGCATTGGGAGCGTGGAGTCTTAACCACTTCGCCACCAGGGAAGTCCCAGGATCTCATTTTTTAAAGTTCCTCCAGGTGACTGAGAACCCCTGGACCTGAAGATACTCTCCAAGGTCTCTCTTCCCTCTCCACCTGAATTTCTCCATGTGAAAAAGAGCACTTTGGGTAATATCATCAGTCTTCTCTTATATATAAAGCTCCTCTTATTTTAGGGACCCAAGACCTTCCTGAGGCTCAGTGATTCGAACAAGCCAGGGCTTTGTCAGAGGAGGAACCATGGCTCTGAGGGAGGCCCTTCTGGTCATGGGGTCACCTGCATTAGTCTGAAGCAGCAAGTGGGAGCTGGGGCTTGAAGCCTAGGCAGACAGGTGCTGCTCGTGAGAACCCGTGGATGGAGCTGCCAAGGTTGGGACTTGGCACGGGGGAGGCCACTTCTCAACCAGAGTGAATGGCTTGATGCTTCCTGGCAGCTCCTCAGTTCGGCCAGGCACCTGCAGGCCACCCCTTCTTGGCAGGTGAGGAGGAGCAAGGAGAATAGGGCTTTTCTTGGGCTGTTCCCCAGAACAATATCTCTTGACATCTGGGGAGACAAGGGGTGGAAAAGATAAGCCTCTGCGTGTTCCTCTCAGCCTGCAAAATCCTTGTGGGTGGGGTTGGCAGGAAAGGGAGTTTGTGTTGAAGTGCCACTTTCCAGCTCTACATCTGGAGCTTAAGATGTTCCGGGCACCGTGAATGAGTCCGGCTGATGCTTTGTATCAAATGTAAAGTGGCCTCTTTTCACACGGTTGGCACTAGGGGCCAGTGACTACTCGGTAGAATCCAGAGCTCGCCAGGAACTTGACAGGGCCGAGCATGGGGTCTGAATTGCGTCTCTGTGGGGCAGCAGGGACAATGCCGTCACCATAGAACAGGATTCTCAAGCCTGGAAAGGATGAAGTCCTTCTATTAGAGACCAGTGTGTTCCCTCTGTCACCGTCCACCCCTCCTGGAGCCCAGGCCTCAAGTACAAGGACCACAGATTCCACACAAGACTCTGGGACATGACGTCTCAGTTCTGGAGATTGGATACCAAAATATCAGAATGTCCGGGATAATCTTACAGCTTATGTGAACAACAGGAAAGAATACTATTTTAATAAAGATTGTCCCTGGAAATCTGAGGTTCACATTAAAGTCATATTTACCACTTATTTTTCATGAATTAAGGATAAATTTTATTTCCAAGCTCTTCAAAGATTATTACGAACATAAACTATCCTTTTAAAAGTGTGTCAAGGGCTTCCCTGGTGGCGCAGTGGTTGAGAATCCGCCTGCCGATGCAGGGGACACGGGTTCGTGCCCCGGTCTGGGAAGATCCCAAGTGCCGCGGAGTGGCTGGGCCCGTGAGCCATGGCTGCTGGGCCTGCGCTTCCAGAGCCTGTGCTCCACAGCGGGAGAGGCCACAGCAGTGAGAGACCCGTGTACCGCAAAAAAAAAAAAAAGAAGTGTGTCAAGTTAAATCAAAATAACATCATCAAAGTTAAACACTTGTGACATTAAGAATTCTTTTAGGCTGTAATATTTTCACATTACTTTGTTTTAACCATTTACAGTGTTCTGCAGGTCACATTTTAAACATTTTTTAAAGACATGAAATAATGTAGTATTTTCTAAAAGTACAACCACAACCATAAAGTAGAGCAACTTGAGAAGACCAAGATTAAGTCTATTTCATATACCACATGGGACAATCTAATACACAACACAGCATTAATCTTTCCAAACATGTTTTCTAAGAAATAGTTCCCATGTTTAGTGTTAAAAATAAAATAATCTTCTCATTTACAAAAACAAAAACATCATTTGATTAGTAAAGCCTATTCTTCCCCCAGTTTTGTATTTGCTTGTCTTCGTTTAGAAATTGTAAATTCATGAGAAAAGAACAAATTTTTGTTATAGTATAAAACACTTAGGAATAATTACAGATATTTAATTTTTTAAAAAATAAAAATGTTTTCCTTCTTAAAATGTAACCATTCAGAAAATGAAACATATATAATATTCCAGGTATAGAAACACCAGTAATTCACTTGTGAAAGAGATGTACTTTAATATATTTCATGATAATGGTTTGGTTTGCCTTAAGTATAAAGCACTTCACCAAAAGAGCCAGGTCATTATTATTTAAAAGTTTACTCCTTCACCCAGTTTCCTTATTTGAATCGATTCATCAATTTCTATAGAATTTTGGCCACAGGAAAGGTCTGAATTATCTAAAAATCATTTGGCTAGAGAAAAGTGTTAATCTTGATTTGTGGAGGCAGTTATTCACTACTTTGTGCTTGAAATTATTCCTCAGCAAACTTCTTCCCCACAGTCTTCAGAGCAAAGCCCACGATCTGGGCTCCCAGAAGGGGTTGACTCCACCCGGAATTTGGACCAGCAGGGCAACCTTCCAGGCCTTCTGCAAGCAGTACTGCCTGAGGCTTTGATCTCCACCCTGGCCTCCCATGTGAGCTGCTCCACCAGGGGAGTGCCAGGCTTCCAGGGTGGATAAGTGGGGCTGGGTTGAGCCTTGAGGTCTTCACCCTTGCTTATACCTTCTCTGTGCTGGTTCATCTTCTAAGATCCTTAAAAAACAACCTACAATGGTATTATGGTCTGAATTATGTTCCCCGCCCCCCCACCCAAAATTTTATGTTCAAGTCCTAACCCTCAGTATCACAGGATGGGACTGTATTTGGAGATAAGGGTCTTCAAGAAGTAATTGAGTTAAAATGAGGTCATTAGAATAGGCCCTAGTCCAATATGACTTGTGTCCTTATAAGAAAAGGAGATTAGGACATAGACAACACAGACAGAGGGACAACCATGTGAAGACACAGCCATCTACAAGCCAAAGAGAGAATCTCAGGAGAAACCAACTCTGCTAACACCTCGATCTTGGACTTCTACCCCCAAGAACTGTGAGAAAATAAATTTCTGTGGCTTAAGCCACCCACTCTGTGGTGTTTGTTATGACAGCCCTAACAAATTATTACGGATGGAGATACTATTATTCCCATTTTACAGCTGGGGAAACACTGAGGTTCAAGGACATGAAGCTGCTTGCTCACGTCTGTGGATCCCTGATTCAAACTCTGCTCTCATACTGAAACCCAAGCCTCTCCCACTAGGCTGTGCTTCCTGTAAATCCAGGAAGCAGGTGGGAGAGGGTGTGTATACAGCAGAGCTTGTTACTAAAAGAAGACAAGGGTGGAAGAACTTGTTTGTGCTCCTCAGTTTGACCAGCTATAGAGACATTTTTGGTGTCTGAGACTTCATAAATATTATCAATAAGGCTTCCAGGGAGGGTTTAGAAAAGTAAGAGATTAAAGAACTGGATCAGTTTGTTTCTGTGTTAATCAGGGTTCATCTGATTGCTAGAAACAAAAACCTATTCTCCCTGCTTAATCAAAAAAGGGGTAGGAAGGATATGGGGGCATCTCATGGCCTCCAATGACAGGAGATGCAGTCAAGCCTCGGAAAGTACCTGAACTAGAAACTCTGTTAGCCCCTCTCCCACCTTGCATTTGATAGATGCTCAGAGCTTTTATGGGGAGATTCTCCAATTCACTAGTGACTGAGGGACTTTGTGAAATTTCCCATTTGTAGAGACTCCTGGTCTGGCAGTATGGAATCAAGAAAGGGTAGTTCTAAAACAGAACTAGAGTGAAAGGCCTCTGGCTTCTGGAGCCAAGATAGACTGAGGTGTGCAAGCAGACCCTGCAGCCTACTTACTAGCTAAGTTATATTGGGAAAGCTTTGTTGCTCAGAGACTCAGTTTCCCCCATTGGAAAATAAGGATAATAAAGCCTGTTTCAAGAGGCACAGTGCCTGCCACATAGTGTCAAATGTACGTACCTTCCTCCCCCCCATCACTTCCTGAGATAGAGGTGGCGTCTGCTAGAAAACCCCTGTGGGGTTACGATCAGCCAGGAGTTCTCAACATCTGACACTAAAGGGGCACCCCACAGCTGGAACTAGGGGATTGCAACTGTCACTTAGGAATGGTGATGTGCACTTTTTCTCTTTACATATTAACACTTGCCTAGAGTAGGAATCTATACCACCTTCTCTTCACCAGAAAGGCTTTCTTCCCTTGCTTGAAGCCCCAGAGGCTCTGGCTGGGCTTCAGGGAGAACTAAGAAGTAAAATATCCATCATACAATTTTTATAGATAGGAGGAAAAAAAGGGAAGAAGTGGTTTTGTATATTACTCTAATTGGCAAAATCAGGAAGTAATGCAAACCACAATGTGACCTGCATTTTAAAATTCTTTTCTGGTACCCTATTTTATTTTATTTTATTTCATTTCATTTCATTTTATATTTTAACATCTTTATTGGAGTATAATTGCTTTACAATGGTGTGTTAGTTTCTGCTTTATAACAAACTGAATCAGCTATACATATACATATATCCCCATATCTCCTCCCTCTCTCATCTCCCTCCCACCCTCCCTATCCCACCCTTCTAGGTGGTCACAAAGCACTGAGGTGATCTCCCTGTGCTATATGGCTGCTTCTCACTAGCTATCTATTTTACATTTGGTAGTATATATAAATCCATGCCACTCTCTCACTTTGTCCTAGCTTACCCTTCCCCCTCCCCGTGTCCTCAAGTCCATTCTCTATGTCTGAGTCTTTATTCCTGTCCTGCCCCCAGGTTCTTCATAACCCTTTTTTTTTTTTAAGATTCCATATATATGTGTTAGCATACGGTATTTGTTTTTCTCTTTCTGACCTACTTCACTCTGTATGGCAGACTCTGGGTCCATCCACCTCACTACAGATAACTCAATTTCGTTTCTTTTTATGGCTGAGTAATATTCCATTGTATATATGTGCCACATCTTCTTTATCCATTCATCAGTCGATGGACACTTAAGTTGTTTCCATGTACTGGCTATTGTAAATAGAGCTGCAATGAACATTGTGGTACATGACTTTTTTTTTTTAATCTTTATTTGAGTATAATTGCTTTACAGTGTTGCATTAGTTTCTGCTGTATAACAAAGTGAATCAGCTATATGTAAACATATATACCCATATTCCCTCCCTCTTGACCCTCCCTCCCACCCTCCCTATCCCACCCCTCTAGGTGGTCACAAAGAACCCAGTTGATCTCCCTGTGCTATGCACCTGCTTCCCACTAGCTATCTATATTACATTTGGTAGTGTGTATATGTCCATGACACTCTCTCAATTCGTACCAGCTTCCCCTTCCCCTTCCTCACGTCCTCAAGTCCATTCTCTATGTCTTTATTCCTGTTCTGCCGCTAGGTTCATGAGAACCATTTTTTTTTAGATTCCATACATATGTGTTAGCATACGGTATTTGTTTTTCCCTTTCTGACTTACTTCACTCTGTATGACAGACTCTAGGTCCATCCACCTCACTACAAATAATTCAATTACCTTTCTTTTTATGGCCAAGTAATATTCCATTGTATATATGTGCCACATCTTCTTTATCCATTCATCTGTTGATGGACACTTAGGTTGCTTCCATGTCCTGGCTATTGTAAATGGAGCTGCAATGAACATTGTGGTACATGACTCTTTTTGAATTATGGTTTTCTCAGGGTACATGCCCAGTAGTGGGATTGCTGGGTTGTATGGTAGTTCTATTTTTAGTTTTTTAAGGAACCTCCATACTCTTCTCCATAGTAGCCGTATCAATTTACATTCCCACCAACAGTGCAAGAGGGTTCCCTTTTCTCCACACCCTCTCCAGCATTTGTTGTTTGTAGATTTTCTGATGATGCCCATTCTAACTGGTGTAAGGTGATACCTCATTGTAGTTTTGATTTCCATTTCTCTAATGATTAGTGATGTTGAGCATTCTTTCATGTGTTTGTTGGCAATCTGTATATCTTCTTTGGAGAAATGTCTGTTTAGGTCTTCTGCCCATTTTTGGATTGGGTTGTTAGTTTTTTTGATATTGATCTGCATGAGCTGCTTGTAAATTTTGGAGATTAATCCTTTGTCAGTTGCTTCATTTGCAAATATTTTCTCCCATTTGAGGGTTGTCTTTTGATCTTGTTTATGGTTTCCTTTGCTGTGCAAAAGTTTTTAAGAGTCATTAGGTCCCATTTGTTTATTTTTGTTTTTATTTCCATTACTCTAGGAGGTGGATCAAAAAGATCTTGCTGTGATTTATGTCAAAGAGTGTTCTTCCTATGTTTTCCTCTAAGAATTTTATAGTGTCTGGTCTTACATTTAGGTCTCTAATCCATTTTGAGTTTATTTTTGTGTATGGTGTTAGGGAGTGTTCTAATTTCATTCTTTTACATGTAGCTGTCCAGTTTTCCCAGCATCACTTATTGAAGAGACTGTCTTTTCTCCATTGTATATCCTTGCCTCTTTTTTCATAGATTAGTTGACCACAGGTGTGTGGATTTATCTCTGGGCTTTCTATCCTGTTCCATTGATCTATATTTCTGGTTTTGTGCCAGTACCATATTGTCTTGATGACGGTAGCTTTGTAGTATAGTCTGAAGTCAGGGAGTCTGATTCCTCCAGCTCTGCTTTTTCCCCTGAAGACTGCTTTGGCTATTCGGGGTCTTTTGTGTTTCCATACAAATTAAAAATTTTTTTGCTCTAGTTCTGTAAAAAATGCCATTGGTCATGTGATAGGGATTGCATTGAATCTATAGGTTGCTTTGGGTAGTATAGTCATTTTCACAATATTGATTCTTCCAATCCAAGAACATGGTATATCTCTCCATCTGTTGGTATCATCTTTAATTTCTTTTATCAGTGTCTTATAGTTTTCTGCATACAGGTCTTTTGTCTCCCTAGGTAGGTTTATTCCTAGGTATTTTATTCTTTTTGCTGCAATGATAAATGGGAGTGTTTCCTTAATTTCTCATTCAGATTTTTCATCATTAGTATATAGGAATGCAAGAGATTTCTGTGCATTAATTTTGTATCCTGCTACTTTACCAAATTCATTGATTAGCTCTAGTACTTTTCTGGTGGCATATTTAGGATTCTCTATGTATAGTATCATGTCATCTGCAGTGACGGTTTTACTTCTTCTTTTCCAATTTGTATTCCTTTTATTTCTTTTTCTTCTCTGACTGCCATGGCTAGGACTTCCAAGACTATGTTGAATAATAGTGGCGAGAGTGGACATCCTTGTCTTGTACCTGATCTTAGAGGAAATGCTTTCAGTTTTTCACCATTGAGAATGATGTTTGCTGTGGGTTTGTTGTATATGGCCTTTATTATGTTGTGGTAGGTTCCCTCTATGCCCACTTTCTGGAGAGTTTTTATCATAAATTGGTGTTGAATTTTGCCAAAAGCTTTTTCTGCATCTATTGAGATGATCATATGGTTTTTATTCTTCAAGTTGTTAATATGGTATATCACATTTATTGATTTGTGTATATTGTAGAATCCTTGCACCCCTGGGATAAATCCTACTTGATCATGGTGTATGATCCTTTTAATATGTTGTTGAATTCTGTTTGCTAGTATTTTCTTGAGGATTTTTGCATCTATATTCATCAGTGATATTGGTCTGTAATTTTCTTTTCTTGCAGTATCTTTTTCTGGTTTTGGATCAGGGTGATGGTGGCCTCGTAGAATGAGTTTTGGACTGTTCCTTCCTCTGCAAGTTTTTGGAAGAGTTTGAGAAGGATGGGTGTTAACTCATCTCTAAATGTTTGATAGAATTCACCTCTGAAGCTATCTGGTCCTGGACTTTTGTTTGTTGGAAGATTTCTTTTTTTTTTTTTTGCGTTATGTGGGCCTCTCACTGTTGTGGCCTCTCCCGTTGCAGAGCACAGGCTCCGGACGCGCAGGCTCAGCGGCCATGGCTCAAGGGCCCAGCCGCTCCGCGGCATGTGGGATCTTCCCAGACCAGGGCACGAACCCGTGTCCCCTGCATTGGCAGGCAGACTCTCAACCACTGCGCCACCAGGGAAGCCCTGTTGGAAGATTTTTAATCACAGTTTCAATTTTATTACGTGTGATGGGTCTGTTCATATTTTCTATTTCTTCCTGGTTCAGTCTTGGAAGGTTATATACCTTTCTAAGAATTTGTCCATTTCTTCCAGGTTGTCCATTTTATTGGCATAGAGTTGCTTATAGTAGTCTTTTAGGATGCTTTGTATTTCTGCCATGTCTATTGTAACTTCTCCTTTTTCATTTCTAATTATATTGATTTGAGTCCTCTCCCTCTTTTTCTTGATGAGTCTGGCTAATGGTTTATCAATTTTGTTTATCTTCTGAAAGAACCAGCATTTACTTCTATTGATCTTTGCTATTGTTTTCTTTGTTTCTGTTTCATTTATTTATGCTCTGATCTTTATGATTTCTTTCCTTCTGCTAACCTTGGGTTTTGTTTGTTCTTCTTTCTCTAGTTCCTTTAGGTGTAAGTTTAGATTGTTTATTTGAGATTTTTCTTGTTTCTTGCGGTAGGCTTGTATAGCTATACACTTCCCTCTGAGAACTGCTTTTGCTGCATCCCATAGGTTTTGGATCATCGTGTTTTCATAGGCATTTGTCTCTGGGTATTTTTTGATTTCCTCTTTGACTTCTTCAGTGATCTCTTGGTTATTTAGTAAAGTACTGTTTAGCCTGCATGTGTTTGTGTTCTTTATGTTCTTTTCCCTGTAATTGATTTCTAATCTCATAGTGTTATGGTCAGAAAAGATGCTTGAAATGATTTCAGTTTTCTTAAATTTACTGAGGCTTGATTTGTGACTCAAGATGTGATCTCTCCTGGAGAGACCCGTGCACACTTGAGAAGAAAGTGTAACCTGCTGTTTTTGGATGGAATGTCCTATAAATATCAATTAAATCTATCTGGTCTGTTGTGTCATTTAAAGCTTGTGTTTCCTTATTAATATTCTGTTTGGATGATCTGTCCATTGGTGTAAGTGAGGTGTTAAAGTCCCCCACTATTATTGTGTTACTGTTGATTTCCTCTTTATAGCTGTTAGCAGTTGCCTTATGTATTGAGGTGCTCCTGTGTTGGGTGCATATATATTTATAATTGTTATATATTCTCCTTGGATTGATCCTTTGATTATTTGATTATTATGTAGTGTCCTTCCTTGTCTCTTGTAACATTCTTTATTTTAAAGTGTATTTTATCTGATATGAGTATTGCGACTCCAGCTTTCTTTTTTTTTTTTTTTTGCGGTACGCGGGCCTCTCACCGCGGTGGCCTCTCCCATTGCGGAGCACAGGCTCTGGACGCGCAGGTCCAGCAGCCATGGCCCACGAACCCAGCCGCTCCGTGGCACGTGGGACCCTCCTGGACCGGGGCACGAACCCGCACCCCCTGCGTCGGCAGGCAGACTCCCAACCACTGCGCCACCAGGGAAGCCCCCAGCTTTCTTTTGATTTCCATTTGCACGGATATCTTTTTCCATCTCCTCACTTTCATTCTGCATGTGTCCCTAGGTCTGAAGTGGGTCTCTTGTAGACAGCATATATATGGATCTTGTTTTTGTATCCATTCAGCAAGCCTGTGTCTTTTGGTTGGAGCATTTAATCCATTCTCGTTTAAGGTAATTATTGTTATGTATGTTCCTATTACCATTTTCGTATTGTTTTGGGTTTGTTTTTGTAGGTCCTTTTCTTCTCTTGTGTTTCCCACTTAGAGAAGTTCCTTTAGCATTTGTTGTAGAGCTGGTTTGGTGGTGCTGAATTCTCTTAGCTTTTGCTTGTCTGTAAAGCTTTTGATTTCTCCATCGAATCTGAATGGGATCCTTGCCAGGTAGGGTAATCTTGGTTGTAGTTTCTTCCCTTTCATTACTTTAAGTATATCATACCACTCCCTTCTGGCTTGTAGAGTTTCTGCTGAGAAATCAGATGTTAACCTTATGGGAGTTCCCTTGTATGTTATTTGTTGTTTTTCCCTTGCTGCTTTCAATAATTTTTCTTTGTCTTTAATTTTTGCCAGTTTGATTACTATGTGTCTTGGCATGTTTCTCCTTGGGTTTATCCTGTATGGTACTCTCTGAGCTTCCTGGACTTGGGTGGCTATTTCCTTTCCCATGTTAGGGAAATTTTCGAGTATAATATCTTCAAATATTTTCTTGGGTCCTTTCTCTCTTTCTTCTCCTTCTGGGACCCCTATAATGCAAATGTTGTGTTTAATGTTGTCCCAGAGGTCTCTTAAGCTCTCTTCATTTCTTTTAATTCTTTATTCTGTTGCCCAGTGGTCAATACCACCACTCTGTCTTCCAGGTCACTTATCCGTTCTTCTGCCTCAATTTTTCTGCTATTGATTCCTTCTAGTGTATTTTTCATTTCAGTTATTATATTGTTCATCTCTGTTTGTTTGTTGTTTAATTCTTCTAGGTCTTTGTTAAACATTTCTTCCACCTTCTTGATCTTTGCCTCCTTTTTCCGAGGTCCTGGATCATCTTCACTCTCATTATTCTGAATTCTTTTTCTGGAAGGTTGCCTATCTCCACTTCATTTAGTTGTTTTTCTGGGCTTTTATCTTGTTCCTTCATCTGGTACATAGCCCTCTGCCTTTTCATCTTGTCTATCTTTCTGTGAATGTGATTTTTGTTCCACAGGCTGCAGGACTGTAGTTCTTCTTGCTTCTTGTATTTAATTTTTGATAGTTTGATTAATATATGTCTTGGCACATTTCTCCTTGGATTTATCCTGTATGGCACTCTCTGTGCTTCCTACACCTGATTAACTATTTCCTTTCCCATATTAGGGAAGTTTTCAACTGTAATCTCTTCAAATATTTTCTCAGTTCCTTTCCTTTTCTCTTCTTCTTCTGGGACCCATATAATTCGAATGTTGGTACATTTAGTGTTGTCTCAGAGGTCTCTGAGATTGTCCTCAAATCTTTTCAGTCTTTTTTCTTTATTCTGCTCTGTGGTAGTTATTTCCACTATTTTATCTTCCAGGTCACTTATCCATTCCTCTGACTCAGTTATTCTGCTATTGATTGCTTCTAGAGAATTTTTAATTTCATTTATTGTGTTGTTCATCATTGTTTGTTTCCTCTTTAGTTCTTCTAGTTCCTTGTTAAACGTTTCTTGTATTTTCTCCATTCTGTTTACAAGATTTTGGATCATCTTTACTATCATTACTCTGAATTCTTTTTCAGGTAGACTGCCTATTTCCTCTTCATTTGTTTGGTCTGATGGGTATTTACATTGCTCCTTCATCTGCTGAGTTTCTCTGTCTTCTCGTTTTACTTAACTTACTGTGTTTCGGGTCTCCTATTCACAGGCTGCAGGTTTGTAGTTCCCGTTGTTTTTGGTGTCTGCCCCCAGTTGGTAAGGTTGGTTTAGTGGGTTATGTAGGCTTCCTGGTGGAGGGGACTGGTGCCTGTGTTCTGGTGGATGAGGCTGGATCTTGTCTTTCTGGTGGGCAGGACCACATCCAGTGGTGTGTTTTGAGATGTCTGTGACCTTATTATGATTTTAGGCAGCCTCTCTGCTAATGGATGGGGTTGTGTTCCTGTCTTGCTAGTTGTTTGGCATGGGGTGTCCAGCACTGTAGCTTGGTCGTTGAGTGGAGCTGGGTCTTTGCGTTGAGATGGAGATCTCTGGGAGAGCTTTCACCATTTGATATTACGTGGAGCCGGGAGGTCTCTGGTGGACCTATGCCTTGAACTCGGCTCTCCCACCTCAGAGGTACAGGCTTGACACCCAGTTGGAGCACCAAGACCCTGTCAGCCACATGGCTCAGAAGAAAAGGGAGAAAAATAAATAAATAAAATAAAGTTATTAAAATAAAAAATAATTATTAAAAATTTAAAAAATTAAAATATAATAATAAAAAAAGAAAGAAGAGAGCAACCAAACCAAAAAACAAATCCACCAATGATAACAAGCGATAAAAACTCTGCTAAAAAAAACCCCAAAAAACGGACAGACCAAACCCTAGGACAAAACGGTAAAAGCAAAACTATACACACAAAATCAGAAGCATACACGTACACACTCACAAAAAGAAAAAAAGAAAGAAAATATATATTGTTGCTCCCAAAGTCCACCGCCTCAATTTTGGGATGATTCATTGCCTATTCAGGTATTCCACAGATGCAGGGTACATCAAGTGGATTGTGCAGATTTAATCCGCTGCTCCTGAGGCTGCTGGGAGAGATTTCCCTTTCTCTTCTTTGTTCGCACAGCTCCCGGGGTTCAGCTTTGGATTAGGCCCCGCCTCTGCGTGTAGGTCGCCTGAGGGCGTCTGTTCATCGCCCAGACAGGACGGGGTTAAAGGAGCAGCTGATTCGGGGGCTCTGGCTCACTCAGGCCGGGGGGAGGGAGGAGTACGGATGCGGGGCAAGCCTGTGGCTGCAGAGCCCAGCGTGACGTTGCACCAGCCTGAGGTGTGCCGTGTGTTCTCCCAGGGAATTTGTCCCTGGATCACGGGACCCTAGCAGTGGCAGACTGCACAGGCTCCCGGGAGGGGAGGTGTGGAGAGTGAGCTGTGCTTGCACACAGGCTTCTTGGTGGCTGCCGCAACAGCCTTAGCGTCTCATGCCCGTCTCTGGTGTCCGTGTTGAGAGCCCCAGCTCACGCCTGTCTCTGGAGCTCATCTAGGTGGTGCTCTGGACCCCCTGTCCTTGCGCACCCCAAAACAATGGTCTCTTGCCTCTCAGGCAGCTCCAGACTTTTTCCCGGACTACCTGCCGGCTAGCTGTGGTGCACTAGCCACCTTCAGGCTGTGTTCACGCAGCCAACCCTGGTCCTCTCCCTGGGATCTGACCTCCAAAGCCCGAGCCTCAGCTCCCAGCCCCAAACCACCCCGGCGGGTGAGCAGACAAGCCTCTCGGGCTGGTGAGTGCTGGTCAGCACCGATCCTCTGTGCGGGAATCTCTCTGCTTTATCCTCTGTACCCCTGTTGCTGCACTCTCCTCCGCGGCTCCGAAGCGTCTCCCCTACCACCCTCTGTCTCCACCCATGAAGGGCCTTCTTAGTGTGTGGAAACTTTTCCTCCTTTACAGCTCCCTCCCAGAGGTGCAGGTCCCATCCCTATTCTTTTGTCTCTGTTTTATGTTTTTTCTTTTGCCCTACCCAGGTACGTGGGGAGTTTCTTGCCTTTTGGGAAGTCTGAGGTCTTCTGCCAGCGTTCAGTAGGTGTTGTGTAGAAGTTGTTCCACATGTAGATGTATTTCTGTTGTATTTGTGGGGAGGAAGGTGATCTCCACGTCTTACTCTCCTGCGATCTTGAAGGTCTCGATCTCTGGTAGCTTTCTTATCTATCTTTTTTTTTTTTTTTTTGCGGTACGCGGGCCTCTCACTGCTGTGGCCTCTCCCGTTGCGGAGCACAGGCTCCGGACGCGCCGGCTCAGCGGCCATGGCTCACGGGCCTAGCTGCTCCGCGGCATGTGGGATCTTCCCGGACCGGGGCATGAACCCGTGTCCTCTGCATCGGCAGTCTTACTCTCAACCACTGCACCACCAGGGAAGCCCTTATCTATCATTTTGTGATGCCCAGACGTGCCCCCACCTAGGAGGTAGGCAGGTGTTTGTGGTTCTCCCCTTCCAGAGGAAGAAGCGGGTATACAGAGGCTAATGGGTGTGCCCATGAACAGAGCTAATTAGTGGCCATGCAGAGAGAGGATACAGATGTCCTAAATGCTGGCCCAGTTTCCTGAATCTGCCAATTCTGCTTTCCCCTGCCCTTGGTCCCTCCACAACTGGGTCCGTCTGGACTGTTCAGGCAGCTTTCTTTCACTGTCAGTCCTCAGGAAGGGCCTAATGCTAGTTAGGAAGTGGAGTTCCAGAGCTTGCTGCCCTCTGGGCACTACAAGCAACATCAGGAGCACAAGAGTTTGGCCCAATAGCTGCCACCAAGGACTGCTTTCTGCTTCACCTGGGATGGGGTCCAAGTACCTCAATTAAAAAACTGGAAGCCTTTGGAAAACAGCTTAGGGAGAAAGAGAGGTTGAGAACAACAAGAACTTATGAACTGCTGTAGGGAGTGTAGATTGATACATCCACTTGGGAAAACCACTTGCCATTATCTGCTCTTTTGGAAATATCCATACCCTATGGTTTAGCATTTCCACTCACATGTTTATAGCCTACAAAGTGAGCCTCAAACCAACAGGAGACATGTACAAGAATGTTCTTGGAGCATTATTTGTAATAGCCCTTATCTGGAAACAGTTCAAATGTCCATGAACTATGGAAGGGATAATTGAATTGTGGTAGTCATGGAATGGAACATTACACAGTAACGGAAATGAACACATCACAGATACATGCAATGGCATGGATCAATCTCATGAACACAATTGAAAGAAGGAAAGAAGCCAGACCCCAAAGAATTCCTACTGTAGGCTTCCATTTATAGAAAGTTCAAAAATAAGCAAAAGTATAAATCACTGTTTAGGAATGCACACTGTGATGGCAAAATTATAAAGAAAAGCATGGAAATGATTACAGTAAAAGTCAGTGGTAATCTTCCATAGAGGGTGGAAAGGGTATGGTTTACAACTGGTAAGAAGTATGAGGGAGGTCTCTGGAGTGCTGGCAATGTTCTAATCTCTTGCTTTAGGGTTTCACAGGCATGCACTTGATGATAATTCATTAAGCTATACCTTTGTGTTTTATGACTGTCCGTATGTGTGTTATTCCTGTCCCTCCCAGCACATAGATTCTCATAGGTGGCAATTACCCAAACTAGAATTTGAATCTGGGTCTCCCTGAACCTTCCACAACACAGACTCTCAGCCATGGTCTTGGGACCCTCTGTCCAGCCTTCTTTACCTAAATTTTCTTATCTTCTAAGCTAGGGGTTCTTAACCTGGGGTCCCAAATCCATGTCAGGAGTCTGTAACTACCCTGTTGATCTTTGTCAAATTGTGTGCACATGTGCCTTTTTCTGGGGCATGGTTCCTATGTCCTCTTAGGATTCCTAGAGTGGTCTGTGGCCCAGGATTTGTTAAGAACCATTGCTAGAACCCATACAGCTGGCTTAAACAAACAAACAAATGGATAGAAGTACACCAGGCCTTAAGACCCTGGAAAGTCCTGGCTGTGGTGACTTTCTGGCACTCCAGAGCCACACAGTCTTTGTTTTCCTTCCCATTCTGTGTCTGCACTTCATCCTTGTCTGTGCCACCTCAGCTGGGGCCAGGGCTGGTGGACACAGGTGTTACCAAGAAAGCTCTGCATGTGGGTGGAGTGGGAACAGCTCATAGGGAAGCAAGAGGAGGCCAAGTGGGCACAGAAAAAGTGTCTGCTACAACTACAAGTGGGAGGACCGTTAAATGAAGAGTCCAGAAAGCCTGAGATTTGAGGAGATTGTCCTTTGAGCTGGGGTTTTCCCAGTCGATTCCCAGGCCTCTTTCTCAGCCCATTCCAGTTTTGTCCAGATTCAAATGAGGGTTCCAGGGCTCACACCCACAAACTTGCATGCTTGCTCCCATGTGCCCCTCCCACCCCAGAGCTCATTTGCCTATGTCAGCTTCTTTCCCCCTTTGTTCCACCTCTCCAGGGCTGCAGGGCTGGCTTCCAACACAAAGCCCACATTTTTACCACACTTGTCCACACTCCTTTTTTCAACTTAAAATGGCTTTCTGGTTTTGTTCACATTCACTCTCCTGAGACCCTCATAATAGGAGACCTTGAACTAGGACTTCAGAAAAGGAGTATTTATTAGCTAACTCCTCAGCATGAACTTCTCAGGCAGAGCCAGAGTTGTGGTGTGGGCCCCTGGAAATCAGGATATCTGGGCGCCTCTCATTTGGGTTCTTTTAGTAATTTTCTAAAGTTGCTCTGGGCAGATCACTGCTCTCTGAGGATGGGATCTTTAAGGTTTATTCCAGTTCTGATTCTCTGTGCTTTTAGGGCTCTTCTGGCACTCAGTATATGGTGGTTTGTGTAAGTTTTATAGCATTCCCTGAGAAGCAGCCCAGGATTTTATAGGTTCATGCAACTGTGGGAAACGGGTCCAGTTGAGCCTCAGGGACACCCAGAACCCAGATTATCACCACCCTCTCTCCATCCCTGCCTCTCTCTATTGGTCTTATTTTCTTAGATCAGCTTTCTCCACTGGGCTGGAAGCATGGCTGTTAGCAGTCTATATGTTTCATATCTTTTCTGATGGAGAAAGATTAGGTCTCTCTCCTCACTTCCACTCAAGAAATATTAGGGGTGTATTATTCAGGATAAGCTAGAATATACTGCAGAAACAAACATCCTCCACGATCTCAGTGCCTTAAAACAATGGGGTTTACTTCTCAACACCTGTTCCATGTCTCTCATGACACTTAGGGTCAAGTGGCAGAGATGGACCAGTGAGCCTGCTCTCAAAACCAGCCTGACTGGGGCTACTCAGATGGAGATGAGGTTGAGATGCTATGGGAGAAAACAACACCTATCTTAGCCTTGGAAAGTGAGAAGAGAGTGACATGGATGTTTCCTTAAAGGAGCTGATGCTTGAATTGAGCTTTAGGATATAGCAGAAATGAACAAGGTGGAGGTGGGGAGGGAGGGTTCTGGCTCAGGTAAAGGAAAAAGCATCTGTAAAGGTTTGCATGCAAGACAGACATGGAACATCCTAGGGATTGTAAACAATTCACTGAGGCTTCCCCAGGTCCTTTGCTGATGAGCTGTGTGATCTTGGACAAGCCTCAGCTTCCTCTTCTGTAAATGAGGGACACTAATAGTATCTATCTCCCCAGGTGGTTATGAGGATTCAGTGATAATGCCTGTATATCTCTAGCGCTGTTAGTTGTAAGCTCCTGATAAATGTTATAGATATGACCAGCGTTGAGAGGCAAGCAAGTGTCATGGTTAAGAGCGTGGATGCTGGAACCTGATCCCCTGGGTTCAAATCCGTGCTCTGCCATTAATCCCTCGGTGTAGGAATAAAGTTAGTAGGTAGCTCACTAGGTTTGTGTGAAGATTAGGTGCGGTAACACACGTGCAGTGCTGGTGCTTGGAACACTCTGGGTGTGTCTGTGTGGCTGTGGATCGGTGGGTGGCAGATGGAAGAGGTCAGCAGGGGCTAAGGCATGTCCTTCAGTTACAGAGATTGAGACAGATCCACGTTTGTGCATCCTGATGCTTAGACAATTCTTGTTCCTCTCTAAGAAAAGCATGCAAAATGATGAATACAAAGTTAAGCATGAAGGTGAATGTTTGGTCAGAAGGATGAAAGGAATCATAACAAATACAAAAATTTTCAAGGTGTCCAGTACTGCAAACAGCATAAAATTCAGAAAAATACACAATATTTTTTATTAGTTATCTGATATCCCCTATTTTTATTATTTTCCTACCTTGTTTGGCTGCATGCTCTTTAATCACCTCTTCATCTTGATAGGGATTTTATTTTTTCTGTAGAGAGAATAGAAAGATAATTCAGTGTGGTTGATCAAAATTTGTTATATGGATAGTTTGGAAATATTTATTTTAACCCCACAACAAGTGTCATAAACCAGTGATGTCATATAAATTTTTTTAGGACTGCTGTCATGAATGAACTGTAAGATTTCAGGGCATTTAAAGTTTTCTTGCACAGTGACTGCTATTAAATGCTCATTGAATTGATGGTTCCAGTTCCCATTCGCCGGCATGTCCTTACTGTTCTCATGGTAGTGTGTATCAGATGTTTTATATTATTTTCATAGTTGTCAGTATTTGACAAATCAGTAAATAATTCTATTCTCAATATGTTCCTGTGATTCACTCTTCTTCCTTAATTAGATTATTAATCCAAAGGCCTAATTATTATTTCTATTTGAAATGTGTCTCTCCTTCTCAATCAATTACTATTTTGGGTATTATGTAAAATTGATTTTGTTAATCTTCTCAGTGTCAGATAATTTTCTTTGATTTCTTTGATTTGCTTATCTTTATTTCTTTTTGTTTCACGTCATTTTTTATGATATGAATTTCCTCTAGAGGATTTCGTAAATATATTTAAAGATGCAAAAGAAGGTATTCTTCTTATATATCCATATCAGGAGTCTGGCAATTTCTCACTTCTTTTATTTAAAAGTTCTCAAAGCATTTTTCCAAGTTGTGATTAAAACAGAATATTCCCAAACTCAACCTTCTCTTAGCAAGACCCCAAAATGCCCTCAGCCAGGACAATGCCACCTAATAGAAGGAAAATGTGATAAAGGAAAGATGGGGTGAAAAGAAACAGTGATTTTAATAGATAGCCATTAAAATATCTTAAATTTTCAAATTTTACAAAAACATATAATCACGTGACCCTTTGCTAGGGTCTGTCCCAGGGCCTTATATGGGCCCAGAAGCTTAATCTTCATTGCCTTCAAGGTAAGCCTGCCTCTGTCGGCTACATCTTTGCCTCCTCCAGGAAGCCCCCTCTGATTGCTCTCAGTGAACCCATCCTTTCCCTCACTCACTGCACTGATCACATGGACTGTATTTGTGGGTTTACTCCTCTGTGTGCTCTTGCCAGCTCCCTGAAGACAAGGTCCTTGCCTTCCCAGAGCCTAACACTGGTAAGTGTATTTATTAATTTAGGTGCTGTACTGTGGCCTGGGAATTAATTGAAATTCATTTGTACTATGTACAAAGCCCTGGCTTAATCACTACCTACTGTTACAAAAATTAATCAGATTTTTGCCCTCAAGCACCTTCAGTGGGCACAAGGTATACATAAAAATAAAATTTTAAAATAGCTTATTAGAAACGATTTTGTTACATATCCAACCTGAGCTGCTTTTCAAAAAAATTTTTTTGAGGCAATCGTAGATTCATATGTAGTTATAAGAAATAAAACAAAACATCTTGCATAACTATAGTATAATATCACAATCAGGAAATTGATATTAATACAGTCTATAGAATTGATAGATTTCACTAGTTTTACATACATTAATATGTATATTTAGTTCTATGCAATTTCCTCACATATATAGGAGTTGCTTTTTTTAAAATTTATTTATTTTGTTTACTTATGTTTTGTCTGTGTTGGTTCTTCATTGCTGCGCACGGGCTTTCTCTAGTTGCAACGAGCGGGGGCCACTCTTAGTTGTGGTGCGCGGGCTTCTCATTGTGGTGGCTTCTCTTGTTGTGGAGCACAGGCTCTAGACACGCGGGCTTCAGTAGTTGTGGCACTCAGGCTCAGTAGTTATGGCTCGCGGGCTCTAGAGCACAGGCTCAGTAGTTGTGGCGCACGGGCTTAGCTGCTCTGCAGCATGTGGGATCTTCCCAGACGAGGGATCGAACCCATGTCCCCTGCATTGGCAGGTGGATTCTCAACCACTGCGCCACCAGGGAAGCCCCTAGGTGTTGCTTTTTAAAGTATCTTAATGCTTAAATATTTTTAGAAAATACTACAAGGTAATAATAAGAGATGATTTGAAATAGTAATGAATAAAGGTACTTATAATCTTGCATTTAAGATTCAGATTTTACTCTGAAGGAGAGGAAGCCACTACAGCAGTTAGAATTTTTTTTTTTTTTTTTGACCATGTGGCATGTGGGATCTTAGTTCCCAGACCAGGGTTGGAACCCACATCTCCTGCATTGGAAGCGCGGAGTCTTAACCACTGGAACACCAGGGAAGTCCCAGAATGTACATTTTTGAAAGCTCAGTGTCTATATAGTGGAGGTGGACTGGTTGGAGGGGGCTACCGGTTAGACATGGGCTGTTGACCCTGCCATGTCTTAGACCCTCTTGGAATCTCTGCATGGAGTACTAGGAGGAGATACCTGCTGAAGCCAGTACCTCTCTAGGTGCCACCCCCTCGACCAGGACCCCGCCCACCTATCATCAGGCCCCCTTCCCTTCTTATCCAGAACCTATCCTCTCGCCCAGGGCCCCGCCCTCCCACTCTGGCCCCGCCCATGGTCCCTCCCACCCCCAGCCAGGCCTAGGCCTCCCCAGTAGGCCCTGGGCCCACCAAACTTGGCGGAGTTGCGGAAAGCACTGAGACCCCACTAGTTAAGAAAGCCCATAAGCTCAGTCATTGGCGCTCCCCTTCCCTCCCTTAGCAACTCCTGAGGCTTCCCTCCTGCTCCTGCTGGCCTGATGGGCCCTTCTACGCGTGAGCCGCTTGGGCGGCTGTTGCCTTTCATTGCTCAGGATTGGGTTTCTCCTTCAGCCCTACAGGTTGAACCCAGGGGAGCTGCCTGGGGTCAGAGGTTTTGAGGCGTGATGAAAATCCCCGGGGTCCTGGACCTCCAGCTGTTCCCAGACTGCAGGCACCAGAGCTGGGCCTTCCGCGGTGGGCAGGTGGCAGAGGGGGTGGGGGCGACAGGAGAGGCTACCCTCAGAGGAGGGCCTGGGGTAGCTAGGCTGAGTCACGCTGTGGTGGCATCGCACTGTGTGCTGCAGGCACGTCGGGAAGGGCTGGGCCCAGCGAGGGAGGGCAAGGTCGTGTGTAGGGACAGGGCTTGGGTATGGGGTGTGCAGGCCCCAGGAAACCCAACGGCAACATTTGCTGAACCATTCCTGAGAGCCTGACCCTGAGAATACAGGGGTGAGCAAAATGCTGACAGCCCAGTTGGGGAGACAGATGGTAAACACATACTCACAAGAGTATAAATATGTAATTACAAATTGTGAGAAGAGTGAAAGGAAAACACAGGGGACTACGTGAGTCTCCTGGGAGCTGGACTTCCCTCTGGAACCTTCCTGGTCAAATCTAAACCTGAATCTTGGCGCTGCCACTTATGAACTGGGTGTCCTGGATAAGGTGGGTGGTCAAGCTGAGCCATGGACTGTTGGGTCAGAAAGGAAGCGTGACCCTAAAGCCTTGTGTAAGCTGGCTTTAGAAAGTCAGGGAAGTCTAGAAAGGTGGGAGCTTAGTAGTTACTTGGAATATGTATTTATATTTATTTATACAGCTCCAGTCTGTGTCCCCTCTGCTATGCTCTGAATATTTGTTTCCCCTCAGAATTCATATATTGAAATCCTAATGCCCAATTTGATAGCATTAGGAGGTGGGACCTTTGGGAGGTGGTAAGGTCATAAGGGTGGAGCTCTCACAAATGAGATTAGTGCTCTTATAGAAAAGGCCTGAGAGAGCTCCCTTGCCTCTTCATAAGGAGAAGTCTGCAACCCAAAAGAGGGTCCTCACCCGCCCATGCTGGCACCCTGATCTTGACTTCCAGTCTCCAGAACTGTGAGAGGTAAATTTCTGTTGTTTATAAGCCACCCAGTTGGTGGTATTTTGTTATAGCAGCCCAAACAGACTAAGACACCCTCCTTGGAGGTATTTTCTGACCTCTTCCAGGACCTAAACTGGATTAGAATACTGTCTCAGTGATCCCACAGTGCCCTATGCTTTATTACAAAGTACTGCTGCACTGTCCTGCGATTTCTTGTGGGCCTTCCTCAGCAGCTCCAGACTTCTTTTTTTTTTACTTATTTATTTTTGGCTGCCTTGGGTCTTTGTTGCTGCACGTGGGCTTTCTCTACTTGCGGCGAACGGGGGCTACTCTTTGTTGTGGTTTGTGGGCTTCCCATTGTGGTGGCTTCTCTTGTTGTGGAGCACAGCCTGTAGGCATGTGGGCTTCAGTAGTTGTGGCACGCAGGCTCAGTAGTTGTGGCTTGCAGGCTCTAGAGTGCAGGCTCCGTAGTTGTGGCGCACAGGCTTAGTTGCTCCACAGCATGTGGGATCTTCCCAGACGAGGGATCGAACCCATGTCCCCTGCATGGGCAGGTGGATTCTTAACCACTGCACCATCAGGGAAGTCCTAGCTCCAGACTTCTTGACTCATGCGTGGTGATTAGTCATCTCTCTTTCTGACATCCAGCAGCAGCATCTTTATCCCCATTGGCATCATCATCATAGCTAACACTTAGGCAGTGCTTTCAGTGTGCTCTGCACTGTTCTAACCTCTTTACATATATTCTTTCATTCCAATCTTCATCATGGCTCACTGTAGCCACTTTAATAAAAAAGTGTTGAGTAAATAAATAAACACAATGGAAGGAGAAAATCACTAATTTTTTTTTTCTCAGAGCTCTTGGAAATCTTCACAGTGGAGGTGACTTAAAGGTGGGTTTTGAAAGCCAAGTTCACCAAGCAGAGAAGTGGGGAATTCATCATTCCAGAGTAGTTCAGGCAGGTGGGAGGAGCACATCAGGTGTTCAGAGAATTCAGGCAGTTAGGTAAGTGTGGCTTGATGTTGGGTATAGGGGGTGAGAATGGGGGTATAAGGATTGGAACAACATTTACTTGAATATGTAACTTTAAGAATACTTGTTAAGAAGGCATTTTTTTGTTTTTTTGGGTTTTTTAAATTAATTTATTTATTTTTGGCTGTGTTGGGTCTTCGTTGCTGCGTGCGGGCTTTCTCTAGTTGTGGCGAGCGGGGGCTACTCTTCGTCGTGGTGGGTGGGCTTCTCATTGTGGTGGCTTCTCTTGTTGTGGAGCATGGGCTCTAGGCACACGGGCTTCAGTAGTTGTGGCACGCGGGCTCAGTAGTTGTGGCTCGCGGGCTCTAGAGCTCAGGCTCAGTAGTTGTGGTGCACGGGCTTAGTTGCACCGCGGCATGTGGGATCTTCCTGGACCAGGGTTTGAACCTGTATCCCCTGCGTTGACAGGCAGATTCTTAATCACTGCACCACCAGGGAAGCCCAAGAAGGCAGTTCTTTTTGTTTTTGTTTTTTAGTTCACTATATGTATCAGATATCTAAAGCAATGATCTCTAAAAAAGGGGGTGGGTTGCATGCCTCCTGGGGATGTGCTAGATGATCTTTAGGAGATGTAGGAAGAAAACATTGGGAATTTCTGTGTTAATTTTTTCTTACTCTTTAAACATTTCTATTTTGGTATAAAGTTTAGAACAGTACTGTCCAACAGAACTTTTTGTGATGATGGAAATATTTTATATCAGCACTTGAAATGTAGCCATTATAGCTGAGGAACTGAACTAAAAAATTTTTTCATATGTAAATTAATTTAAATTTGAATAGCCACATGTGACTAGTGACTACTATATTGGATAGCACAGGTTTAGACTGTCCATTGATACTGTAGTTTATGTGTATAAATTAATAAATAAGTGAAAAAACATATGTGCAGCTCAGGTTGCTTATGACATATGCAATCAAAAATGTTTGCAGACCACTGGTCCAGAGACCAAGATTAAAATAAAGAGCTGGAACAAAAGTACTAAAAAATTACAGAGATAGGGTAGCCCTGGGGGATTATTCAGAGATGGGATCTTATAGGTCCTTGGTTTTCTTGAAGAAAGTAAGCCTTGGACCAAGAGAGGAGGGCCTGAAACTCATAGCTTCAGTCTTACTTCTGCATGTGACAGGCTGTCTATCACATACCAGCCTTTCCCTGTCCATCTCCTACCCCCTGACCCGATTGTTCTCTCTCAAGCACTTTTGCAGTTCGTGATGACACAGTTGTTTACTTGCTTATTGTCTGCCTCCTCCCAACAACTGGACTGTAAGCTCCATGGAGACAGCACCATGTCTTTTTGTTTACTACTGTATGCCCAGGGCCTGGCATACAGAAAGTGCTCAGAATGTATTTGCCCAATAATGGCTATCGAGGAGGGGAGTAGGGCTCACACTGGGAATAATGAGAGATCAGACTAAACAGACATTGGGAGATGAGGAGAGAGACTGATAATGGGCCTTGAAGGCCTCTCTGAGCAGTTAGTGGCACAGGCACAGCCCAGCAGCCCACACTTGCGGTCAGTAACTGTCGGCTAATGGTTGAAAATCAGTGTGCTTTGAGTCAGATGGACCTGGCTTTGAATTCCAGTTCTACCACTTACTGTGGTATGACCTTAGAGAATTTACTCAAGTTCTCTAAGTATTTAGTTTCCTCAGCTGTAAAATGACGAAAATAACAATACCATTTCTTAGAGTTGTTAGTTGGATCAAAGAATATAATGTATGCAAATATATGTGTATTAAGCATTAGTACATAGCATATATGTACATAGACTATATACTATATAGTAAAGATACTATATAGAGATATAGAGAGCTTTTATTCAATGTTCATTGAATTAATGAATAACCTGAATAATACACCCTCTATAGACAAAGGATGGGAAAATGACCATGGACTAAAAGGACTGATATTCTTTGATGAAACAAATTGTTAGAGCCTCAAATGTAACTAGTCACAAAGAACTTGATGCACTAAATTGTCCCTTAGAAAATATAGGTTTACTTGCCTCAAAGCAGTTTGGCTGGTTGTAACAAAAGCCTTAAGAACGTTTATTCCTTGTTATCCAATAATTCCACTTCTAGGAATCTCCACTAACCAAGTAATAAGAGATTAAAAGGCTTACTTACAGAACTATTCACTGATGCCTTTATAGTACGGCCCCAAATAATAAAAACCTTAAATAGTAAGCAACCTAATCATCCAGTAGTAGGGAGATTGCTTAAGCTAAGAACAGTATGACCATGTGAAGCAATACTATTCAAGTTACTAAAAAACCAAGCATTTCCCTGTTGGTCCAGTGGTTAGGACTCCGCGCTTTCACTGCTGAGGTCGAAGAACTAAGATCCTGTAAGCCACGTGGCCAAAAAAAAAAAACCAAAAAAAACCCCCCAAAACAAAGACCAAGTGTTTCAGTATATAATTTCATAGGGAAAAATGTTTGTGTTACAACAATAAATGAAAAGAGTTTATAAAATTCTATATGATATGATCACAATTGCAAATATATATATTTTTAAGACTATGAAGACAACACTAAACTGTTTGCTGTGATTATCTTTGGTCGGTGGGTGAGTGGTGCACGGGTCTGCCCACTGATGTTCCATTCCCATCACTGGCCTTAGCTCCTGGGTGAAGTTCAGCCACCACAGCCACTCTGCTCCAGGTGCTCCATGAGGACACCCAGAGTGTTAGCACTTAGATGCACTCTTGAGACGGGAAGGGTCTTCTGCCAACCCTCAGTGTGACTCTTCACCCATGAGTGGACTCAAAGAAGGCTCTTTCTGAGGATGGCAGCATGGAGGAGAGGGCACAGGACTTGAGAGCTAGAGAATCTAGTTTTAAATCCTGCCTTGGCCGCAAAAGAGTGGTGAGACTTCAGGCAAGTTCCTATACCTCTCTGCACCTCGAGTTCCTCATCTGTAAAGTAAGGGGAGTGGACTGAGATGATCTCTAAGGTGCCTTTGGGCTTCAACATTCTCTAGTCTCCTTTCATTTGACCAGTATTGTTGAACGCCTTCTCTGTTCCAGACACTATTCCAGACATTGGGAATAAATAGGAAACAAGGCAAAGGTCTGTCCTCTTTCTATAAACTGTAAGAGAGTTTTAGCAGTATTTTTTTGACTCATCATTTCCTAAAATGAGTTTTTAAGTGCCCTTGCTTTCCCTTCAGCTCTTTTCTCCTTACTTCCACTTTTCAAACTTTTATTATTGTGTTGTCAAAATTGATACTTTTAAATTCTGTTAGGTAGTGACACTTAACTCTTCCATACTTTCTCTATCCATTGATTCTAAAAATTTTAAATCAGTAACTATTCATCACAGAGTCAAGTTATTGCCTTTTATTACATTTCCTTTTGGGCAGAGCTTTTTATTTCCTGGAGTTTCTAATTGCCTTTCTTTTTCTTATACAATTTGCCTGTCTCATATTTTCAATTTAAAAACAGAATTCTTCCTCATGGCAGGTATAGAAGTCAAGGTTGAATCAGGGAACAGAACCACTGTGCATGTTAGGGGAGACGGAATTCATTACAGGAGCTACACACATTATATCTCTAGATCTGTCCCCACCATGAGTGGGAAAATTACCCTCCCTCACTCCAAATTTCTCTCAAACTCCTCTGACTCATGCGTTCTCCAAGACCTAGAGCCCTGCTATTCAAAGTGTGGTCTCTGCTATTCAAAGCATCATTGGCTCCACCTAGGACTTTGTTAGAAATGCAGAATCTGAATCTGGCCAGGGTCCCAGGACATTTGTATGTCCAGTAAAGTTTGGGAAGCACTGGTCTGGGTTACCTTGTGGAGCGTGCCATTTTCTTTTCTTTTTTTTTTTTTACAACTTTATTGGAGTATAATTGCTTCACAATGGTGTATTAGTTTCTGCTTTGTAACAGAGTGAATCAGTTATAAATAAACATCTGTTCCCATGTCCCTTCCCTCTTGCATCTCCCTCCCTCCCACCCTCCCTATCCCACCCATCCAGGCGGTCACAAAGCACCGATCTGATCTCCCTGTGCTATGCGGCTGCTTCCCACTAGCTATCTACCTTACGTTTGGTAGTGTATATATGTCCATGCCTCTCTCTCGCTTTGTCACAGCTTACCCTTCCCCCTCCCCATATCCTCAAGTCCATTCTCAAGTAGGTCTGTGTCTTTATTCCTGTTTTACCCCTAGGTTCTTCATGACATTTTTTCCCTTAAATTCCATATATATATGTTAGCATACGGTATTTGTCTTTCTCTTTCTGACTTACTTCCCTCTGTATGACAGACTCTAGGTCTATCCACCTCATTACAAATAGCTCAATTTTGTTTCTTTTTATGGCTCAGTAATATTCCATTGTATATATGTGCAACATCTTCTTTATCCATTCATCGGATGATGGACACTTAGGTTGTTTCCATCTCCGGGCTATTGTAAATAGAGCTGCAATGAACATTTTGGTACATGACTCTTTTTGAATTATGGTTTTCTCAGGGTATATGCCCAGTAGTGGGATTGCTGGGTCATATGGTAGTTCTATTTGTAGTTTTTTAAGGAACCTCCATACTGTTCTCCATAGTGACTGTATCAATTCACATTCCCACCAACAGTGCAAGAGGGTTCCCTTTTCTCCACACCCTCTCCAGCATTTATTGTTTCTAGATTTTTTGATGATGGCCATTCTGACTGGTGTGAGATGATATCTCATTGTAGTTTTGATTTGCATTTCTCTAATGATTAATGATGTTGAGCATTCTTTCATGTGTTTGTTGGCAGTCTGTATATCTTCTTTGGAGAAATGTCTATTTAGGTCTTCTGCCCATTTTTGGATTGGGTTGTTTGTTTTTTTTGCTATTGAGCTGCATGAGCTGCTTATAAATTTTGGAGATTAATCCTTTGTCAGTTGCTTCATTTGCAAATATTTTCTCCCATTCTGAGAGTTGTCTTTTGGTCTTGTTTATGGTTTCCTTCGCTGTGCAAAAGCTTTTAAGTTTCATTAGGTCCCATTTGTTTATTTTTGTTTTTATTTCCATTTCTCTAGGAGGTGGGTCTAAAAGGATCTTGCTGTCATTTATGTCATAGTGTTCTGCCTATGTTTTCCTCTAAGAGTTTGATAGTGTCTGGCCTTACATTTAGGTCTTTAATCCATTTTGAGCTTATTTTTGTGTATGGTGTTAGGGAGTGATCTAATCTCATACTTTAACATGTCCCTGTCCAGTTTTCCCAGCACCACTTATTGAAGAGGCTGTCCTTTCTCCACTGTACATTCCTGCCTCCTTTATCAAAGATAAGGTGACCATATGTGCGTGGGTTTATCTATGGGCTTTCTATCCTGTTCCATTGATCTATCTTCCTGTTTCTGTGCCAGTACCATACTGTCTTGATTACTGTAGCTTTGTAGTATAGTCTGAAGTCAGGGAGCCTGATTCCTCCAGCTCCGTTTTTCGTTCTCAAGATTGCTTTGGCTATTCGGGGTCTTTTGTGTTTCCATACAAATTTTGAAATTTTTTGTTCTAGTTCTGTGAAAAATGCCAGTGGTAGTTTGATAGGGATTGCATTGAATCTGTAGATTGCTTTGGGTAGTAGAGTCATTTTCACAATGTTGATTCTTCCAATCCAAGAACATGGTATATCTCTCCATCTATTTGTATCATCTTTAATTTCTTTCATCAGTGTCTTATAATTTTCTGCATACAGGTCTTTTGTCTCCTTAGGTAGGTTTATTCCTAGATATTTTATTCTTTTTGTTGCAGTGGTAAATGTGAGTGTTTTCTTGATTTCACTTTCAGATTTTTCATCATTAGTGTATAGGAATGCCAGAGATTTCTGTGCATTAATTTTGAATCCTGCTACTTTACCAAATTCATTGATTAGCTCTAGTAGTTTTCTGGTAGCATCTTTAGGATTCTCTATGTATAGTATCATGTCATCTGCAAACAGTGACAGCTTTACTTCTTCTTTTCCGATTTGGATTCCTTTTATTTCCTTTTCTTCTCTGATTGCTGTGGCTAAAACTTCCAAAACTGTGTTGAATAAGAGTGGTGAGAGTGGGCAACCTTGTCTTGTTCCTGATCTTAGGGGAAATGCTTTCAGTTTTTCACCATTGAGGACAATGTTGGCTGTGGGTTTATCATATATGGCCTTTATTATGTTGAGGAAAGTTCCCTCTATGCCTACTTTCTGGAGGGTTTTTTATCATAAATGGGTGTTGAATTTTGCAGCTTTCTCTGCACCTATTGAGATTATCATATGGTTTTTCTCCTTCAATTTGATAATATGGTGTATCACATTGATTGATTTGCATATATTGAAGAATCCTTGCATTCCTGGAATAAACCCCACTTGATCATGGTGTATGATCCTTTTAATGTGCTGTTGGATTCTGTTTGCTAGTATTTTGTTGAGGATTTTTGCATCTATGTTCATCAGTGATATTGGCCTCTAGTTTTCTTTCTTTGTGATATCCTTGTCTGGCTTTGGTATCAAGGTAATGGTGGCCTCGTAGAATGAGTTTGGGAGTGTTCCTCCCTCTGCTATATTTTGGAAGAGTTTGAGAAGGATAGATGTTAGCTCTTCTCTAAATGTTTGATAGAATTCACCTGTGAAGCCATCTGGTCCTGGGCTTTTGTTTGTTGGAAGATTTTTTTATCATAGTTTCAATTTCAGTGCTTGTGATTGGTCTGTTCATATTTTCTATTTCTTCCTGATTCAGTCTTGGAAGGTTGTGCATTTCTAAGAATTTGTCCATTTCTTCCAGGTTGTCCATTTTATTGGCATAGAGTTGCTTGTAGTAATCTCTCATCATCTTTTGTATTTCTGCAGTGTCAGTTACTTCTCCTTTTTCATTTCTAATTCTATTGATTTGAGTCTTCTCCCTTTTTTTCTTGATGAGTCTGGCTAATGGTTTATCAATTTTGTTTATCTTCTCAAAGAACCAGCTTTTAGTTTTATTGATCTTTGCTATTGTTTCCTTCATTACTTTTTCATTTATTTCTGATCTGATTTTTATGATTTCTTTCCTTCTGCTAACTTTGGGTTGTTTTTGTTCTTCTTTCTCTAATTGCTTTAGGTGCAAGGTCAGGTTGTTTATTCGAGATGTTTCCTGTTTCTTAAGGTAGGATTGTATTGCTATAAACTTCCGTCTTAGAACTGCTTTTCCTGAATCCGATAGGTTTGGGGTCGTCGTGTCTCCATTGTCATTTGTTTCTAGGTATTTTTTGATATCCTCTTTGATTTATTCAGTGATCACTTCGTTATTAAGTAGTGTATTGTTTAGCTTCCATGTGTTTGTATTTTTTACAAATCTTTTCCTGTAATTGATATCTAGTCTCATAGCGTTGTGGTTGGAAAAGATACTTGATACAATTTCAATTTTCTTAAATTTACCAAGGCTTGATTTGTGACCCAAGATATGATCTATCCTGGAGAATGTTCCATGAGCACTTGAGAAAAATGTGTATTCTGTTGTTTTTGGATGGAATGTCCTATAAATATCAATTAAGTCCATCTTGTTTAATGTATCATTTGAAGCTTGTGTTTCCTTATTTATTTTCATTTTGGATGATCTGTCCATTGGTGAAAGTGGGGTGTTAAAGTCCCCTACTATGAATGTGTTACTGTCAATTTCCCCTTTTATGGCTGTTTGTATTTGCCTTATGTATTGAGGTGCTCCTATGTTGGGTGCATAAATGTTTAAAATTGTTATATCTTCTTCTTGGATCGATCCCTTGATCATTATGTAGTGTCCTTCTTTGTCTCTTCTAATAGTCTTTATTTTAAAGTCTATTTTGTCTGATATGAGAATTGCTACTCCAGCTTTCTTTTGGTTTCCATTTGCATGGAATATCTTTTTCCATCCCCTTACTTTCAGTCTGTATGTGTCCCTAGGTCTGAAGTGGGTCTCTTGTAGACAGCATATATATGGGTCTTGTTTTTGTATCCATTCAGCCAATCTGTGTCTTTTGGTGGGAGCATTTAGTCCAGTTACATTTAAGGTAGTTATCGATATGTATGTTCCTATTCCCATTTTCTTAATTCTTTTGCGTTTGTTATTGTAGGTCTTTTCCTTCTGCTGTGTTTCTTGCCTAGAGAAGTTCCTTTAGCATTTGTGGTAAAGCTGGTTTGGTGCTGCTGAACTCTCTCAGCTTTTGCTTATCTGTAAACGTTTTAATTTCTCCATCAAATCTGAATGAGATCCTTGCTGGGTAGAGTAATCTTGGTTGCAGGTTTTTCTCCTTCATCACTTTAAATATGTCCTGCCAGTCCCTTCTGGCTTGCAGAGTTTCTGCTGAAAGATCAGCTGTTAACCTTATGGGGATTCCCTTGTGTGTTATTTGTTGTTTTTCCCTTGCTGCTTTTAATATGATTTCTTTGTGTTTAATTTTTGACAGTTTGATTAATATGTGTCTTGGCATGTTTCTCTTTGGATTTATTCTGTATGGGACTCTCTGTGCCTCCTGGACTTGATTAACTATTTCCTTTCCCATATTAGGGAAGTTTTCAACTATAATCTCTTCAAATATTTTCTCAGTCCCTTTCTTTTTCTCTTCTTCTTCTGGAACCCCTATAATTCGAATGTTGGTGCGTTTAATGTTGTCCCAGAGGTCTCTGAGACTGTCCTCAGTTCTTTTCATTCTTTTTTCTTTATTCTGCTCCGCAGCAGTTATTTCCACTATTTTATCTTCCACGTCACTTATCCGTTCTTCTGCCTCAGTTATTCTACTATTGATCCCATCTAGAATATTTTTAATTTCATTTATTGTGTTGCTCATCATTGCTTGATTCATCTTTAGTTCTTCTAGGTCCTTGTTAAATGTTTCTTGCATTTTGTCTATTCTGTTTCCAAGATTTTTGATCATCTTTACTATCATTATTGTGAATTCTTTTTCAGGTAGACTGCCTATTTCCTCTTCATTTGTTAGGTCTGGTGGGTTTTTATCTTGCTCCTTCACCTGCTGTGTGTTTTTCTGTCTTCTCATTTTGCTTATCTTACTGTGTTTGTGGTCTCCTTTTTGCAGGCTGCAGGTTCGTAGATCCCGTTGTTTTTGGTGTCTGTTCCCAGTGGCTAAGGTTGTTTCAGTGGGTTGTGTAGGCTTCTTGGTGGAGGGCACTAGTGTCTGTGTTCTGGTGGATGAGGCTGGATCTTGTCTTTCTGGTGGGCAGGTCCATGTCTGGTGGTGTGTTTTGGGGTGTCTGTGGACTTATTATGATTTTAGGCAGCCTCTCTGCTAATGGGTGGGGTTGTGTTCCTGTCTTGTTAGTTTTTTGGCATAGGGTGTCCAGCACTGTAGCTAGCTGGTCGTTGAGTGAAGCTGGGTGCTGGTGTTGAGATGGAAATCTCTGGGAGATTTTTGCCATTTGATATTATGTGGAGCTGGGAGGTCTCTTGTGGACCAGTGTCCTCAAGTTGGCTTTCCCACCTCAGAGGCACAGCACTGACTCCTGGGTGCAGCACCAAGAGCCTTTCATCCACACGATTCAGAATAAAAGGGAGAAAAAGTAGAAAGAAAGAATTAATAGAAGTAGAAAGAAAGAAAGAAAGGAGGGAGGGAGGGAGTTAGGAGGGAAGGAAGCAGGGAAGGAAGGACAAAAAGAAAGAAGATAAAGTAAAATAAAATAAAGTATGATAAAATATAATAAAGTTATTAAAATAAAAATTAATTATTAAGCAAAAACAAACAAAACGGACGGATAGAACCCTGGGACAAATGGTGGAAGCAAAGCTATATAGACAAAATCTCACACAGAAGCATACACATACACACTCACAAAAAGAGGAAAAGGGGAAAAAAATCATAATCTTGCTCTCCAAGTCCACCTCCTCAATTTGGGATGATTCGTTGTCTATTCATGTATTGCACAGATGCAGGGTACATCAAGTTGATCGTGGAGCTTTAATCCGCTGCTCCGGAGGCTGCTGGGAGAGATTTCCCTTTCTCTTCTTTGTTCTCACATCTCCCGGGTCTTAGATTTGGATTTGACCCCGCCTCTGCGTGTAGGTCGCCAGAGGGTGTCTCTTCTTCACTCAGACAGGACGGGGTTAAAGGAGCAGCTGAGTCGGGGGCTCTGGCTCACTCAGGCTGGGGGAGGGAGGGATACGGAGTGCGGGGCGAGCCTGCAGCGTGACGTTGCACCAGCCTGAGGCGTGCCGTGCGTTCCCTCGGGGAAGCCGTGCCTGGAACCCCGGACCTCGGACCCCGGCAGTGGCGGGCTGCACAGGCTCCCCGGAAGGGGGGCGTGGACAGTGACCTGCGCTCGCACACAGGCCTCTTGGCGGCGGCAGCAGCAGCCCCAGCGTTCCACGCTGGTCTCTGGGGTCCACGCTTTTAGCCGCGGCTCGCGCCCGTCTCTGGCGCTCCTTTAAGCAGCGCTCTTAATCCCCTCTCCTCGCGCAGCAGGAAACCAAGAGGGAAGAAAAAGTCTCTTGCCTCTTCGGCAGCTCCAGAGTTTTCCCGGACTCTCTCCCGGCTAGCTGTGGCGCATTAGCCTCCTTCAGGCTGAGTTCTCGCCGCCAGCCCCAGTCCTCTCCCTGCGCTCTGACCGAAGCCTGAGCCTCAGCTTCCAGCGCTGCCCGCCCTGGCAGGCGAGCAGACAAGCCTCTCAGGCTGGTGAGTGCCGGTCGGCACCGATCCTCTGTGCGGGAATCTCTCCGCTTTGCCCTACCCAGGTACGTGGGGAGTTTCCTGCCTTTTGGGAGGTCTGGGGTCTTCTGCCAGGGTTCAGTAGGTGTTCTGTAGTTGTTCCACGTGTAGCTGTATTTCTGGTGTATCTACGGGGAGGAAGGTGATCTCCGCGTCTTACTCTTCCACCATCTTCCCTGGAAGTCAGAGCCTGCCATTTTCCTCCTGGCCTTCTTTAGCTCATTGCAGTGAGGCCTCCTGTCACCAATGACCCTAAATTTGCTAACTTTACTCCTGAGGTCCTTCAGAACCAGTACGCTTAATGCCTGAGAAGGCAATGTCATTGTTGTTATCAGTAGTAATAATAAAAATAATAGATACTATTTATTGATTACTTACTATGTGCTTGATATTGTGCTAAGCACTTTATATTCATTGTCTCATTTCTTGTTCACAATCCTCTATTGCATGAGTATTATAATTATCCCTATGTAATAGATGAAAAAATGAGGTTCAGAGAGGTGAAGTCACTTGCCCAAAGTCACACTGCAGGTAACTGATGCATCAAGGATTCACATCCAAGCTTGTATGACTCCAGAGTTTGTGTTTTAACATATCGAGATAGGAACTTCACTGGCAGTCCAGTGGTTAAGACTTCGCCTTCTAATGCAGGGAGTGCGGGTTTGATCCCTGGTCGGGGAGCTAAGATCCCATATGCCTCACGGCCAGAAACCCAAAACATAAAACAGAAGCAATATTGTAACAAATTCAATAAAGACTTTAAAAATGGTCCACATAAAAATATTTTTTAAAATAATAATAATAAAAAAATATCGAGATATACATACAGTCGCATCTCAATGTATGAATGCCCATCAAGCCCTCTTCCTGCTCCCTTCCAGGCACTAACCTTCCAAGGGTAATTTCTACCCTGACTTCTACCTGTATAGATTGGTTACCTGTTTTGCACTTTGTATAAGTGGCCTACCATGGGATATTCTCTTTTGTTATCATAGAGCTACCTATCAACCACCTTGGGCTTCCAGTTTTTGTGAGGTAACATATTCCTTGGCTTTTGTTCAACAGTATGTTTGTAACATTCATACACATTGTCACATGTGGTATAGATTATTCTCATTGCTGTGTGAATCTGCCTCAATGTATTTACCTGATCAACTGTTGATGGGCATTTGGGTGGCTTCCCAGTTTTAGGCTCTTATGAATATATGAACATTCCATACATGTCTTATGGTGAACATAAGGATGGATTTCTCTGGGTTCAATCCTAGGTAGAATTGCTGGGTTATGGAGTACACATATATTCAGCTCTTCAGTGCTGAAGCTCTTCATACTACCATCAGCTATGTCTGCGAGATCTGGTTGCCAACTTATTTAATCTTTTGGGACATTTCATCTTTTTCATTTTAGCCATTCGGGTGGGTATGTAGTCAAAGTCTGTGTATTTCTTACACCTCTTTAGAGGATACTATTTGTTTAGTGGCCACTAATGGTTGCCTACCCATTCAGTGTCAGCCTTTCTTTTCTTTTGTCTCCATCCCTTGCCATGGGCTTTGGGGAAGCTGACCTTGGCCTTGTGTCCATGTATGGGCTTTATTTACCTGCAGGTAATCCTACTCTCCTTAATAGTAATTGGTTCAGGAATGGGCGGGTGACTCAACCCTGTGCAGAGATTCTTCAGGAGGTCTATTGGGAGGATTTGGGAAAAGTTTCCTTAGTCTTAAGAGGCAACCACAGGGAAAGGTGATCTTAGATATTGTTATATCTGGATGTGATGTCATGTTTGGGATTTCTGTCATCTTGCTCCTAGCTTTGGGGTGAAGCAATGTTCTCTTTAACAATATGAGCTGTCGAATAAACTACCTTGGACTTCTGGTTTTGTGAGATAATTCATGCCCTCTATTTAAGTCAGATTGAGTAGAGGTTTCTGTTTCTTGCATCCCAATGGATACAACTTACTTTAAAGCTGGTGCCCATCAACATCTGTAGGAAGAAAACTCAGTTGCTTCTTCCTGGAGGTCTTCCCTATGGGCTTCCTGTGAAGGAAAGTCTCTCTACATTCACTGAGGCCAGTGGGATAGAAAAGGAAGAGTGTGAGCTCCAGAGGCAGGTGCTCCTGGAGATAAGTCCTGCCTCTTGCATTTGTTACAGTGTATAGAGTGTGACCCTCGGCAAGTGCTTCACCTCCTCGAACCTTAGTTTTCTCATCTGTAAATTGGGGGTCAAGGATCCCAACTGGCCTTACAGGGTGTTTGTGAGATTCAAATGAGATGATGGAATGGAAAGTTTTCATAAACTATCAAGGGCTGCAGAGATGCCAGGGCCAGCACCCCTCATAGACACACTGCCCTCTCAAAGCCAGTTGGTGCAGAGCTGGGGCTTGATCTGGTCTGACCCCCGATGCAATGTGTTCACTATCATAACACGACCCAGCCTCTCCCCTGAGGGGTCATCTTATGCTTTTCTGCCTTTTCCCTAAATGCAAGGCCTGACTGAGCCCTGAAGCAGGACTGTGTCAGTGTTCTGGGGCATTTCTGTGAACCAGACCATCCCCACCCCCAGCCTGGAGGTGCTCCCTTGAGCTCAGCTTTGCCAGGCCTGGTGTCATAATGTGTCAGCTGGACGGGTTTTTGTTGTCTCTCTGGGCTGCACACCACCCTTGCCTGTGGCTACTCTTGCTCATTTTTCTTGGGAGCTGCCTAGCTGCAGAGAAAGGCCTTTGGCCTTCTTTTTTCAGCCAGCCTTTATTGAATTTCACCTCCATTTTTTTTCCTTTCCAAATAGGAACATCATTTATCTTGGACTTTAAGTTGCAGAGCTCTTTAAGAGCTTTCTCCTTTCCCAGCTGCATTTGTTGACACACAGTCAATCTGTTTCTTGCCTCCACTCCCCTCCTCCCCGCTCCACCCCGCAAGCAGGCCATAAAGTGTCTACAGCTGTGCCTTTATTACCCGTCCCTTTCTATGCCCACAAGGGGCACTAGCTGAAATATAGCACAGCCATTACCACTAACAAAAGGGGACAATTTAAAAACATTTTTGCTTTTCTTTGGGAAGCCGATGGCACAAAAGAAAGTGCATCATTTTATTGTAAATGATTTTAAATATGGGTCACTTGGCCATAATCAGCCCCAAAAGATGGAAAAGTTCAAAGCGTGAAAGCAGGCACACAGATATCCAGTTTTTCCCCCTTGTCTTTTAAATTATGTTAATTGACACCAAGAAAAACAAGGATGGGTACCTCCAACCAACCCAGGCACTCCTCCGTCTCCAGTTCCCTCCTTTCCTTAGAGTGAAGAGTGCATATAATAAGTTTGCCAGACCAGGAATGGCGGCCTCCAGACCAGCAACTTTTTACTTTTTGCTTCTGTTTCAGCAAGTGTTAAGACCAGGAGGCTTGCGACTTGGTCTTTTAAGATGAGGTAGTTTTCTCAACTCTGGTGCACAGGAAGCTCTTACTGTGTTTGCTGAGGAGTTTCAAAGGTGGAGGGCTGCCCAAAGGCTACCTGTGTGTGTCTGACCAGGTGAAGGGAGAGAGTGCAGAGGGCAGGAGGGCAGTGTGCAGGATAGGGTAGGCAGGGGAGTGGTTGCTCTTCTGAGAGCTGCACCCCTCAACAATCTTAAAGGTGTTATATTAACAGAGGCTTTTTAGGATTATAATGAGAGAGTAGAGGTAGAGAATGAAACAGACAGGCTTCAGGGAAGATGGCCAAGTGCTGTCCCCTTGACGTCCACCCCTAGGCAGCTCCCTCCTCTTATGATCTGAGTTTGGGATTGACTATTGGGCCTTAGGAAATAGGACCAAGTTTTGTAAAGCAACTGGAATGAGGGCTGTTAGAAAACAAAATTCAACTGAGTGAAGTTTAAAGATCAAATTGGCTCATCCAACAAATCTAGCAAGTAGAAAGGAGTTCCGAGAAGCTGTACAAAATGGAAGGCTCTTACAGGCAGAAGGGGAAAAGAGTGAATTGTTTCAGGCTTAGGTAACCTACCTTTGGGGATGGGAGAGGGCTATGTGACTGATCACCTCATTGGTGCTGGCCAGAAAAGTCCAGACTGACCGGTTAAAACTACCTACCCCGGTACAGGTCTTTTACCTCCTTAGGTAAGTTTATTCCTAGGTATTTTCTTCTTTTTGATGTGATGGTAAATGGGATTGTTTCCTTTATTTCTCTTTCTGCTATTTTCTTGTTAGTGTATAGAAATGCAACAGATTTCTGTATATTAATTTGGTCTCCTGTAACTTTACCTAATTCATTGATGAGCTCTAGTAGTTTTCTGGTGGTATCTTTAGGATTTTCTGTGTATAGTATCATGTCATCTGCAAACAGTGATGATTTTACTTCTTTTCCCATTTGAATTCCTTTGATTTTGTCTTCTTCTCTGATCGCTGTGGCTTGGACTTCCAATACTATGTTGAATGAAAGTGGTGACAGTGGGCATCCTTGTCTTTTTCCTTATCTTAGAGGAAATGCTTTCAGCTTTTCACCGTTGAATATGTTACCTGTGGGTTTGTCATATATGGCCTTTATTATGTTGAGATATGTTCCCCCTGTACCCACTTTCTGCAGAGTTTTTATCATAAATGGACGTTGAATTTTGTCAAAAGCTTTTTCTGCATCTATTAAGATGATCATACGGTTTTTATTCTTCGATTTGTTAGGATGATGTATCACATTGATTGATTAGCAGATATTGAGAAATCCTTGCATCCTGGATAAATCCCACTTGATCATGGTGTATGATTCTTTTAATGTATTGTTGGATTCAATTTGCTAATATTTTTTTGAGGATTTTTGCATCTATGTTCATCAGTGATATTGGCCTGTAATTTTCTTTTTTTGTGTGATATCTTGGTCTGCTTTCAGTATCAGAGTGACATTGGCCTCATAGAATGAGTTCAGAAGTATTCTTTCCTCAGCAATTTTTGGGGATAGTTTGAGAAGTATAGGCGTTAACTCTTCTCTAAATGTTTGGTAGAATTCACCTGTGAAGTCATCTGGTCCTGGACTTTTGTTTGTGGGGAATTTTAAAATTACTGATTCAATTTTGTTACTGGTAATTGGTCTGTTTATATTTTACATTTCCTCTTGGTTCAGTCTTGTGAGATTGTACCTTTCTAAGAATTTGTCCATTTTTTCTGTGTTGTCCATTTTATTGGTACATAGTTGTTCAGAGTAGTCTCTTATGATCCTTTGTATTTCTGTAGTGTCAGTTGTTTTTCATTTCTGATTTTATTGATTTCTGATTTTATTGATTTGAGCCCTTTCCTTTTTTTCTTGATGAGTCTGGCTAAAGATTTATCAATGTCATTTATCTTTTCAAAAAACCATCTTTCGTTTCATTGATCTTTTTTTTTTACAACTTTATTGGAGTATAATTGCTTCACAATGTTGTATTAGTTTCTGCTTTATAACAAAGTGAACCAGTTATACATATACATCTGTTCCCATATCCCTTCCCTCTTGCGTCTCCCTCCCTTCCATCCTCCCTACCCACCCCTCCAGGCGGTCACAAAGCACCGAGCTGATCTCCCTGTGCTGCGCGGCTGCTTCCCACTAGCTATCTGCCTTTCATTTGGTAGTGTATATATGTCCATGCGTCTCTCTCGCTTTGTCACAGCTTACCCTTCCCCCTCCCCATATCCTCAAGTCCATTCTCAAGTAGGTCTGTGTCTTTATCTCTGTTTTACCCCTAGGTTCTTCATGACATATTTTTTTTCTTAAATTCCATATATATGTGTTAGCATACGGTATTTGTCTTTCTCTTTCTGACTAACTTCACTCTGTATGACAGACTCTAGGTCTATCCACCTCATTACAAATAGCTCAATTTCATTTCTTTTTATGGATGAGTAATATTCCATTGTATATATGTGCAACATCTTCTTTATCCATTCATCGGATGATGGACACTTAGGTTGTTTCCATCTCCGGGCTATTGTAAATAGAGCTGCAATGAACATTTTGGTACATGACTCTTTTTGAATTATGGTTTTCTCAGGGTATATCCCCAGTAGTGGGATTGCTGGGTCATATGGTAGTTCTATTTGTAGTTTTTTAAGGAACCTCCATACTGTTCTCCATAGTGACTGTATCAATTTACATTCCCACCAACAGTGCAAGAGGGTTCCCTTTTCTCCACACCCTCTCCAGCATTTATTGTTTCTAGATTTTTTGATGATGGCCATTCTGACTGGTGTGAGATGATATCTCATTGTAGTTTTGATTTGCATTTCTCTAATGATTAATGATGTTGAGCATTCTTTCATGTGTTTGTTGGCAGTCTGTATATCTTCTTTGGAGAAATGTCTATTTAGATCTTCTGCCCATTTTTGGATTGGGTTGTTTGTTTTTTTGCTATTGAGCTGCATGAGCTGCTTATAAATTTTGGAGATTAATCCTTTGTCAGTTGCTTCATTTGCAAATATTTTCTCCCATTCTGAGGGTTATCTTTTGGTCTTGTTTATGGTTTCCTTTGCTGTGCAAAAACTTTTAAGTTTCATTAGTCCCATTGTTTATTTTTGTTTTTCTTTCCATTTCTCTAGGAGGTGGGTCCAAAAGGATCTTGCTGTGATTTATGTCATAGAGTGTTCTGCCTATGTTTTCCTCTAAGAGTTTGATAGTGTCTGGCCTTACATTTAGGTCTTTAATCCATTTTGAGCTTATTTTTGTGTATGGTGTTAGGGAGTGATCTAATCTCATACTTTAACATGTCCCTGTCCAGTTTTCCCAGCACCACTTATTGAAGAGGCTGTCCTTTCTCCACTGTACATTCCTGCCTCCTTTATCAAAGATAAGGTGACCATATGTGCGTGGGTTTATCTCTGGGCTTTCTATACTGTTCCACTGATCTATCTTTCTGTGTTTGTGCCAGTACCATACTGTCTTGATTACTGTAGCTTTGTAGTATAGTCCGAAGTCAGGGAGCCTGATTCCTCCAGCTCCATTTTTCGTTCTCAAGATTGCTTTGGCTATTCGGGGTCTTTTGTGTTTCCATACAAATTTTGAAATTTTTTGTTCTAGTTCTGTGAAAAATGCCAGTGGTAGTTTGATAGGGATTGCATTGAATCTGTAGATTGCTTTGGGTAGTAGAGTCATTTTCACAATATTGATTCTTCCAATCCAGGAACATGGTATATCTCTTCATCTATTTGTATCATCTTTAATTTCTTTTATCAGTGTCTTATAATTTTCTGCATACAGGTCTTTTGTCTCCTTAGGTAGGTTTATTCCTAGATATTTTATTCTTTTTGTTGCAATGGTAAATGGGAGTGTTTTCTTGGTTTCACTTTCAGATTTTTCATCATCAGTGTACAGGAATGCCAGAGATTTCTGTGCATTAATTTTGTATCCTGCTACTTTACCAAATTCATTGATTAGCTCTAGTAGTTTTCTGGTAGCATCTTTAGGATTCTCTATGTATAGTATCATGTCATCTGCAAACAGTGACAGCTTTACTTCTTCTTTTCTGATTTGGATTCCTTTTATTTCCTTTTCTTCTCTGATTGCTGTGGCTAAAACTTCCAAAACTATGTTGAATAAGAGTGGTGAGAGTGGGCAGCCTTGTCTTGTTCCTGATCTTAGTGGAAATGGTTTCAGTTTTTCACCATTGAGGATGATGTTGGCTGTGGGTTTGTCATATATGGCCTTTATTATGTTGAGGAAAGTTCCCTCTATGTCTACTTTCTGGATGGTTTTTATCATAAATGGGTATTGAATTTTGTCGGAAGCTTTCTCTGCATCTATTGAGATGATCATATGGTTTTTCTCCTTCAATTTGTTAATATGGTGTATCACGTTGATTGACTTGCATATATTGAAGAATCCTTGCATTCCTCGAATAAACCCCACTTGATCATGGTGTATGATCCTTTTAACGTGCTGTTGGATTCTGTTTGCTACTATTTTGTTGAGGATTTTTGCATCTATGTTTATCAGTGATATTCGCCTGTAGTTTTCTTTCTTTGTGATATCCTTGTCTGGTTTTGGTATCAAGGTGATGTTGGCCTCGTAGAATGAGTTTGGGAGTGTTCCTCCCTCTGCTATATTCAGATCAGAAATAAATGAAAAAGAAATGAAGGAAATGATAGCAAAGATCAATAAAACTAAAAGCTGGTTCTTTGAGAAGATATACAAAATTGATAAACCATTAGCCAGACTCATGAAGAAAAAAAGGGAGAAGACTCAAATCAATAGAATTAGAAATGAAAAAGGAGAAGTAACAACTGACACTGCAGAAATACAAAAGATGATGAGAGATTACTACAAGCAACTCTATGCCAATAAAATGGACAACCTGGAAGAAATGGACAAATTCTTAGAAATGCACAACCTGCCAAGACTGAATCAGGAAGAAATAGAAAATATGAACAGACCAATCACAAGCACTGAAATTGAAACTGTGATTAAAAATCTGCCAACAAACAAAAGCCCAGGACCAGATGGCTTCACAGGCGAATTCTATCAAACATTTAGAGAAGAGCTAACACCTATCCTTCTCAAACTCTTCCAAAAAAAGGTTTCATTGATCTTTTCTGTCGTTTTTTTAAGTCTCCATTTCATTATTTCTGCTCTGATTTTTATGATTTCTTTCCTTCTACTAACTTTGAGTTTTGTTTGTTCTTCTTTCTCTGGTTCCTTTAGGTGTAAGGTTACATTGTTTATTTCATTTTTTCTTGTTTCCTGAGGTAAGCTTGTATTGCTACAAACATCCCTCTTAGAACTGCTGTTGCTGTGTCCCACAGTTTTTTTTTAATAGATCTTTATTAGAGTAAAATTGCTTCATAACACCATGCTAATTTCTGTTGCACAACAAAGTGAATCAGCCATATGCATACACATGTCCCCAGATCCCCTCACTCTTGAGCCTCCCTCCCATCCTCCCTATCCCACCCCTCTAGGTCATCATCGAAAAGCACCGAGCTGATCTCCCTGTTCTATGCTGCTGTTTCCCAACAGCCAACTATTTTACATTCAGTAGTGTATATATGTCAATGCTACTCTCACTTAACCCCAGCTTTGCCCTCACCCATGTCCTCAATTCCATTCTCTATGTCTAACTCTTTATTCCTGCCCTGCAAGTAGATTCATGAGTACCATTTTTTTTCAGATTCCATATATATGTATTAGCATACAGTATTTGTTTTCCTCTTTCTGACTGACTTCACTCTGTATGACAGACTCTAGGTCCATCCACCTCACTACAAATAATTCAATTACCTTTCTTTTTATGGCTGAGTAATATTCCATTGTATATATATGCCACATCTTCTTTATCCATTCATCTGTCGATGGACACTTAGGTTGCTTCCAAGCCCTGACTATTGTAAATAGAACAGCAAAAAACATTGTGGTACATGACTCTTTTTGAATTATGGTTTTCTCAGGGTATATGCCCAGTAGTGGGATTGCTGGGTCATATGGTAGTTCTATTTGTAGTTTTTTAAGGAACCTCTATACTGTTCTCCATAGTGGCTGTATCAATTTACATTCCCACAAACAGTGCAAGAGGGTTCCCTTTTTTCCACACCCTCTCCAGCATTTATTGTTTGTAGATTTTTTGATGATGGCCATTCTGACTGGTGTGAGGTGATACCTCATTGTAGTTTTGATTTGCATTTCTCTAATGATTAGTGATCTTAAGCATCCTTTCATGTGTTTGTTGGCAATCTGTATATCTTCTTTGGAGAAATGTCTGTTTAGGTCTTCTGCCCATTTTCGGATTGGGTTGTTTGTTTTTTTGATATTGAGCTGCATGAGCTGCTTATAAATTTTGGAGATTAATCCTTGGTCAGTAGCTTCATTTGCAAATATTTTCTCCCATTCTGAGGGTTATCTTTTGGTCTTGTTTATGGTTTCCTTTGCTGTGCAAAAACTTTTAAGTTTCATTAGGTCCCATTTGTTTATTTTTGTTTTTATTTCCATTTCACTAGGAGGTAGGTCCAAAAGGATCTTGCTGTGATTTATGTCATAGAGTGTTCTGCCTATGTTTTCCTCTAAGAGTTTGATAGTGTCTGGCCTTACATTTAGGTCTTTAATCCATTTTGAGCTTATTTTTGTGTATGGTGTTAGGGAATGATCTAATCTCATACTTTTACATGTCCCTGTCCAGTTTTCCCAGCACCACTTATTGAAGAGGCTGTCCTTTCTCCACTGTACATTCCTGCCTTCTTTATCAAAGATAAGGTGACCATATGTGTGTGGGTTTATCTCTGGGCTTTCTATCCTGTTCCATTGATCTATCTTTCTGTTTTTGTGCCAGTACCACACTGTCTTGATTACTGTAGCTTTGTAGTATAGTCTGAAGTCAGGGAGCCTGATTCCTCCAGCTCCGTTTTTCATTCTCAAGATTGCTTTGGCTATTCGGGGTCTTTTGTTTTTCCAAACAAATTGTGAATTTTTTGTTCTAGTGCTGTGAAAAATGCCAGTGGTAGTTTGATAGGGATTGCATTGAATCTGTAGATTGCTTTGGGTAGTAGAGTCATTTTCACCACGTTGGTTCTTCCAATCCAAGAACATGGTATATCTCTCCATCAGTTTGTATCATCTTTGATTTCTTTCATCAGTGTCTTATAGTTTTCTGCATACAGGTCTTTTGTCTCCTTAGGTAGGTTTATTCCTAGATATTTTATTCTTTTTGTTGCAATGGTAAATGGGAGTGTTTTCTTGGTTTCACTTTCAGATTTTTCATCATCAGTGTACAGGAATGCCAGAGATTTCTGTGCATTAATTTTGTATCCTGCTACTTTACCAAATTCATTGATTAGCTCTAGTAGTTTTCTGGTAGCATCTTTAGGATTCTCTATGTATAGTATCATGTCATCTGCAAACAGTGACAGCTTTACTTCTTCATTACGATTTGGATTCCTTTTATTTCCTTTTCTTCTCTGATTGCTGTGACTAAAACTTCCAAAACTATGTTGAATAAGAGTGGTGAGAGTGGGCAGCCTTGTCTTGTTCCTGATCTTAGTGGAAATGGTTTCAGTTTTTCACCATTGAGGATGATGTTGGCTGTGGGCTTGTCATATATGGCCTTTATTATGTTGAAGAAAGTTCCCTCTATGCCTACTTTCTGCAGGGTTTTTATCATAAATGGGTGTTGAATTTTGTCGAAAGCTTTCTCTGCATCTATTGAGATTATCATATGGTTTTTCTTCTTGAGTTTGTTAATATGGTGTATCACATTGATTGATTTGCGTATATTGAAGAATCCTTGCATTCCTGGAATAAACCCCACTTGATCATGGTGTATGATTCTTTTAATGTGCTGTTGGATTCTGTTTGCTAGTATTTTGTTGAGGATTTTTGCATCTATGTTCATCAGTGATATTGGCCTGTAGTTGTCTTTCTTTGTGACATCCTTGCCTGGTTTTGGTATCAAGGTGATGGTGGCCTCGTAGAATGAGTTTGGGAGTGTTCCTCCCTCTGCTATATTTTGGAAGAGTTTGGGAAGGATAGGTGTTAGCTCTTCTCTAAATGTTTGATAGAATTCACCTGTGAAGCCATCTGGTCCTGGGCTTTTGTTTGTTGGAAGATTTTTAATCACAGTTTCAATATCAGTGCTTGTGATTGGTCTATTCATATTTTCTATTTCTTCCTGATTCAGTCTTGGCAGGTTGTGCATTTCTAAGAATTTGTTCATTTCTTCCAGGGTGTCCATTTTATTGGCATAGAGTTGCTTGTAGTAATCTCTCATCATCTTTTGTATTTCTGCAGTGTCCGTTGTTACTTCTCCTTTTTCATTTCTAATTCTATTGATTTGAGTCTTCTCCCTTTTTTTCTTGATGAGTCTGGCTAATGGTTTATCAATTTTGTTTATCTTCTCAAAGAACCAGCTTTTAGTTTTATTGATCTTTGCTATTGTTTCCTTCATTTCTTTTTCATTTATTTCTGATCTGATCTTTATGATTTCTTTCCTTCTGCTAACTTTGGGGATTTTTGTTCTTCTTTCTCTAATTGCTTTAGGTGCAGGGTCAGGTTGTTTACTCGAGATGTTTCCTGCTTCTTAAGGTGGGATTGTATTGCTATAAACTTCCCCCTTAGAACTGCTTTTGCTGTGTCCCATAGGTTTTGGGTCATCGTGTCTCCATTGTCATTTGTTTCTAGGTATTTTTTGATTTCCTCTTTGATTTATTCAGTGATCACTTCGTTATTGAGTAGTGTATTGTTTAGCCTCCATGTGTTTGTAGTTTTTACAGGTCTTTCCCTGTAATTGATGTCTAGTCTCATAGCATTGTGGTCAGAAAAGATATTTGATACAATTTCAGTTTTCTTAAATTTACCAAGGCTTGATTTGTGACCCAAGATATGATCTATCCTGGAGAATGTTCCATGAGCACTTGAGAAAAATGTGTATTCTGTTGTTTTTGGATGGAATGTCCTATAAATATCAATTAAGTCCATCTTGTTTAATGTATCATTTAAAGCTTGTGTTTCCTTATTTATTTTCATTTTGGATGATCTGTCCATTGTTGAAAGTGGGGTGTTAAAGTCCCCTACTATGAGTGTGTTACTATCGATTTCCCGTTTTATGGCTGTTAGTATTTGCCTTATGTATTGAGGTGCTCCTATGTTGGGTGCATAAATATTTACGATTGTTACATCATCTTCTTGGATCAACCCCTTGATCATTATGTAGTGTCCTTCTTTGTCTCTTCTAATAGTCTTTATTTTAAAGTCGATTTTGTCTGATACGAGAATTGCTACTCCAGCTTTATTTTGGTTTCCATTTGCATGGACTATCTTTTTCCATTTCCTCACTTTCAGTCTGTATGTGTCCCTAGGTCTGAAGTGGGTCTCTTGTAGACAGCATGTATATGGATATTGTTTTTGTATCCATTCAGCCAGTCTGTGTCTTTTGGTTGGAGCACTTAATCTGTTTACATTTAAGGTAATTATCGATATGTATGTTCCTATTACCATTTTCTTAATTGTTTTGTGTTTATTATTGTAAGTCTTTCCTTCTCTTGTGTTTCCTGCCTAGGTAAGTTCCTTTAGTATTTGTTGTAGAGCTGGTTTGGTGGTGCTGAATGCTCTTAGCTTTTGCTCATCTGTAAAGGTTTTAATTTCTCCATCAAATCTGAATGAGATCCTTGCTGGGTAGAGTAATCTTGGTTGTAGGTTCTTCCCTTTCATCACTTAAATATGTCCTGCCACTCCCTTCTGGCTTGCAGAGTCTCTGCTGAAAGATCAGCTGTTAACCTTATGGAGATTCCCTTGTATGTTATTTGTTGTTCTTCCCTAGCTGCTTTTAATATTTTTTCTTTGTATTTAATTTTTGATAGTTTGATTAATATGTGTCTTGGCATGTTTCTCTTTGGATTTATCCTGTATGGGACTCTCTGTGCTTCCTGGACTTGATTGACTATTTCCTTTCCCATATTAGGGAAATTTTCAACTATAATCTCTTCAGATATTTTCTCAGTCCCGTTTTTTTTTCTCTTCTTCTGACACCCCTATAATTAGAATGTTGGTGAGTTTAATGTTGTCCCAGAGGTCTCTGAGACTCTCCTCAGTTCTTCTCATTCTTTTTTCTTTATTCGCTCTGCAGTAGTTACTTCCACTGTTTTATCTTCGAGGTCACTTATCTGTTCTTCTGCCTCAGTTATTCTGCTATTGATTCCCTCTAGAGAATTTTTAATTTCATTTATTGTGTTGTTCATCATTGTTTGTTTCCTCTTTAGTTCTTCTAGGTCCTTGTTAAACGTTTCATGTATTTTCTCCATTTTATTTCCAAGATTTTGGATCATCTTTACTACCATTACTCTGAATTCTTTTTCAGAGGTAAATTGCCTATTTCCTCATCATTTGTTTGGTCTGGTGGGTTTTTACCTTGTTCCATCTGCTGTGTGTTTGTCTTCTCATTGTGCTTAACTTACTATGTTTGGGGTCTCCTTTTTGCAGGCTGCAGGTTCGTAGTTCCCATTGTGTTTGGTGTCTGCCCCAGTGGCTAAGGTTGGTTCAGTGGGTTGTGTAGGCTTCCTGGTGGAGGGGACTGGTGCCTGTGTTCTGGTGGATGAGTCCCGATCTTGTCTTTCTGGTGGGCAAGACCGTGTCTGGTGGTGTGTTTTGGGGTGTGTGTGACCTTATCATGTTTTTAGGCATCCTCTCTGCTAATGGGTGGGGTTGTGTTCCTGTCTTGCTAGTTGTTTGGCATAGGGTGCCCAGCACTGTAATTTGCTGGTCATTGAGTGGAGCTGGCACATAGCATTTAGATGGAGATCTCTGGGAGAGCTTTCACTGTTTAATATTACGTGGAGCCAGGAGGTCTCTGGTGGACCAATGTCCTGAACTTGGCTCTCCCACCTCAGAGGCACTGGCCTGACAGCCGGCCGGAGCACCAAGACCCTGTCAGCCACACGGCTCAGAAGAAAAGGGAGAAATAAATAAATAAATAAATAAATAAATAAATAAAGTTATTAAAATAAAAAGTAATTATTAAAAATAAAAAATAATAAAGTGTAATAAAAAGAAATAAAGAAGAGAGCAACCAAAGCAAGAAACAAATTCTCCAATTATAACAAGCACTAAAAATATACAAAAAAAGGGGGGGACAGACAGAACCTTAGGACAAATGGTAAAAGGAAAGCTATACAGACAAAATCACACAAAGAAGCATCCACATACACACTCACAAAAAGAGAAAAAGGAAAAAATACATATATATCTGTATATAAAAAAAGAAGGAGGAAGAGAGCAACCATATCAATAAACAAATCTACCAATGATAATAAAATCTAAATACTAAACTAAGATAAACATAAAACCAGGAACAAATTAGATGCAGAAAGCAAACCCCAAGTCTACAGTTGCTCCCAAAGTCCACCGCCTCAGTTTTGGGATGACTCATTGTCTATTCAGGTATTCCACAGATGCAGGATACATCAAGTTGATTGTGGAGATTTAATCCGATGCTCCTGAGGCAGCTGGGAGAAATTTCCCTTTCTCTTCTTTTTTCACACAGCTCCTGGGGTTCAGCTTTGGATTTGGCCCCCCCTCTGCCTGTAGGTCACCTGAGGGCATCTGTTCCCCGCCCAGACAGGACGGGGTTAAACTAGCAGCTGCTTAGGGGGCTCTGGCTCACTCAGGCCGGGGGGAGGGAGGGGTATGTATGCGGGGTGAGCCTGCGGCGGCAGAGGCCAGCATGATGTGGCAACAGCCTGAGGCATGCCGTGTGTTCTCCCAGGGGCATTGTCCCTGGATCACGGGATCCTGGCAATGGCGGGCTGCACAGGCTCCCGGGAGGGGAGGTGTGGAGAGTGAGCTGTGCTTGCACACAGGCTTCTTGGTGACTGTAGCAGCAGCCTCAGTGTTTCATGCCCATCTCTGGTGTCCACGCTTATAGCCCCAGCTCACACCCGTCTCTGGAGCTCGTTTAGGCAGTGCTCTGAATCCCCTCTCCTTACACACCCCGAAACAATGGTATCTTGCCTTTTAGGCAGGTGCAGACTTTTTCCCAGACTCCCTCCCAGCCAGCTGTGGTACACTAGCCCCCTTCAGGCTGTGTTCACGCAGCCAACCCCAGTCCTCTCCCTGGGATCTGACCTCCGAAGCCCGAGCCTCAGCTCCCAGCCCCCACCCGTCCTGGCGGGTGAGCGGAGAAGCTTCTCAGGCAGGTGCGGGCTGGTCAGCACCGATCCTCTGTGCGGGAATCTCTCTGCTTTGCCCTCTGCACCCCTGTTGCTGTGCTCTCCTCCGTGGCTCTGAAGCTTCCCCCCTGCCACCTCCCATCTCCACCAATGAAGGGCCTTCCTAGTGTGTGGAAACTTTTCCTCCTTCACAGCTCCCTCCCAGAGGTGCAGGTCCCATCCCTATTCTTTTGTCTCTGTTTTTCCTTTTTTCTTTTGCCCTATCTAGGTATTTGGGGAGTTTCTTGCCTTTTGGGAAGTCTGAGGTCTTCTGCCAGCATTCACTAGGCGTTCTATAGGAGCTGTTCCACATGTAGATGTATTTCGGATGTATTTGTGGGGAGGAAGTTGATCTCCATATCTTACTCCTCTGCCATCTTGAAGGTCTCTCTCCCAAACCGCCATCTTGACTCCTCCCCTCATCCCACAGTTTTTTGATCATTGTATTTTTTTTTCATTTGTCTGTAGATATTTTTTGATTTCCTTTTTTATTTCTTCAGTGATCCATTGGCTGTTTAGTAGCATATTGTTTTGCTTCCATATGTTTGTGTTTTTTGCAGTTTTTTTCTTGTAGTTGATTTCTAGTTTCCTAGTGTTGTGGTCAGAAAAGATGCTTGATATGATTTTAATTTTCTTAAATTTACCAAGGCTTGTTTTGTTGCCTAGCATGTGATCTGTCCTGGAGAATGTTCCATGTGTACTTGGAAATAATGTGTATTCTGCTGCTTTCAGATGGAATGCTCTCTGTATATCAATTAAGTTCTTCTGGTCTAATTTCTTATTTAAGGCAAGTGTTTTCTTATTGAATTTGTCTGGATGATCTGTTCATCGATGTACTTGGGAGTGTTAAAGTCCCCTACTATTATTGTGTTACTGTCGATTTCTCCCTTTATGTCCATTAATATTTGCCTTATGTATTTCGGTGCTTCTATGTTGGGTACATATATATTTACAGTTGCTATATCTTTTTCTTGGATTGATCCCTTGATCATTATGTAGTGTCTTCGTCTCTTGTAACAGTCTTTATTTTAAAGTCTATTTTGTCTGATATAAGTATTGCTACTCTGGTTTTCCGTTGATTTCCATTTGCATGGAATACCTTCTTCCATCCCCTCACTTTCAGTCTGTGTATGTCTTTAGATCTGAAGCGAGTCTCTTGTAGGCAGCATATGTATGGGTCTGATGAAAGAAATTGAAGATGACACAAATAGATGGAAAGATATACCATGTTCTTGGATTGGAAGAATTAATGTTGTTAAAATGACCACACTAACCAAGGCAATCTACAGATTCAATGCAGTCCCTATCAAAATACCAATGGCATTTTTCAGAGAACTAGAACAAATAATTTTTAAATTTGTATGGAAACACAAAAGACCCCTAATTGCCAAAACAATCTTGAGAAAGAAGAACAGAGCTGGAGGAATCATGCTCCCTCACCTCAGACTATACTACAAAGGTACAGTAACCAAAACAGTATAGTATGGGGCTTCCCTGGTGGTGCAGTGGTTGAGTCCGCCTGCCGATGCAGGGGACACAGGTTTGTGCCCCGGTCCGGGAAGATCCCACGTGCTGTGGAGCAGCTGGGCCCATGAGCCATGGCCACTGAGCCTGCACATCCGGTGCCTGCGCTCCGCAACGGGAGAGGCCGCAACAGTGAGAGGCCCGCGTACCGCAAAAAACAAAACAAAACAAAACAGTATGGTACTGGCACAAAAAGAGACACATAGATCAATGGAACAGAACAGAGAGCCCAGAAATAAACCCAAACGTTTATGGTCAATTAATCTATGACAAAGGAGGCATATTCAATCGAGAAAAGACAGTCTCTTGAATATGTGGTGCTGGGAAACCTGGGCAAGTAAAAAAATGAGATTACAACATTCTCTAACATCATATAAAAAATAAACTCAAAATGGATTCAAGACCAAAATGTAAGACCAGAAACCATAAAACTCTTAGAGGAAAACATAGGCAGAACACTCTTTGGCATACATCATAGCAAGATTTTTTTGGATCTGTCTCCTAAAGTAAAAGAAATAAAGGCAAATATAAACAAATGGGACCTAATTAAAGTTAAAACTTTTGCACAGCAAAGGAAACCATCAACACAAGGAAAAGGCAACCTATTGAATGAGAGAAAATATTTGCAATGATGACTGATAAGGGGTTAATATCCAGCATATATGAACAGCTCATACAACTCAACATCCAAAAGACAGCCCAATTGGAAAATGGGCAGGAAACCTGAATAGACATTTTTTTCATAGAGGACATACAGGTGGTCAGTAGGCACATAAAAAGATGCTCAACGTCACTAATCATCAGAGAACTGCAAATCAAAATCACAATTAGATATCACCTCACACCAGACAGAATGGCTATCATCAAAAAGAACTTAAATAACAAATGTTGGCAAGAATGTGGAGAAAAGGGAACCCTCGTATACTCTTGGTGGGAATGTAAATTTGTGCAGCCATTGTGGAAAACAGTATGGAAATTTCTCAAAAAGCTGAAAATAGAGCTATCATATGACCCAGCAATTCCACTCATGGGTAATATCTGAAAGAAAAAAACCCACTAATTTGAAAAGATACATGTACCCCCATGTTCATAGCAGCATTATTAACAATTGCCAAGTTATGTAAGCAACCTACGAGTCCATCAACAGATGAATGGGTAAAGGAAATGTTCTGTATATACACAATGGAATACTACTTAGCCATAAAGAGAATGAAATTTTTCCATTTACATCAATATTAATGGACTTGGAGGGCATTATGTTAGTGAAATCAGAGAAAGGCAGACACAAATATTTGATATCACTTATATGTGGAATCTAAAAAATAGAACAAACTAGTGAGTGTATCAAAAAAGAAGCAAACTCACAGATACAGAAAACAAACTAGTGGTTACCAGTGGGGAGAGGGAAGTGAGGAGGGGCAAGATAAGGGTAGAGAACTAAAATAAATAAGCTAAAAGGTTAAATTATACAGCAAGTACTATGTATAAAATAAATAAGCTACAATGTATCAAATAATGTACAGGGATATATTGTACAGCACAGGAAATATTTTATAATAACTATAAATGGAGTATAATCTTTAAAAATTGTGAATCACTATATTGTACACCTGTAACTTATATAATATTGTACATCAACTATACTTCAATTAAAAAAAAAAAGACTACATTCCCTGGGGAGGTTGTAACTGCAGTTAGGTTTGGTATTAGGTCTTGGTTTGCTGACATGGGGCTTAGCACAAGTGACTCCATTTTGGGCCTGTTGTCTCCTTTTTAAGAAGGCTGGATTATCCACTTCTGAGACCCAGCTGTCTATGTGGTACAAATAACTAGACATGGAATCCAAAGATCTGAGCTCATGTCATGGTTTTGCCCCATATCAGCTCTGTTAACATACCTCTCTGAGCCACAGAGCCCCCTGTCTGTGAACCAAGGGTGGTAGTGGAAACACCACACAGTGTTGCTGAGAGCAGCAAATGAGATCATGTGTAGGATGTGACTCTGGCAGGCAATAGACGGCCCATGACAATGTTTGATGAAACCAATTCTGAACCAGGAAGTGGATTCCCAGGATATAATATCTGGGCTGCAAGGATAGCTAGACAGTTTTCTAAGACATTCAGACTCAAAGCTAGAAATGAATTGGTATCAAGGGATGCTGAGAAAGCCTCCCTAGATGAGATACACAAAGAAGAGGCCTATGGGTTCATGCAGCCGAACTGAGTACACTGCGCTCCCCTTGATGGGTAGATGGTATCACTTAGGGTCTGCCTATCTTGGGCCCAGCTTGACTGGTAACTAGTTAAGTGACCTAATCTTTTGGCCTCCATTTCCCATCTGTAAGTTAGGAATAATAACACTGGCTATGCCTTCAGGTTGTTGTGAGGACTTGGATGAGGTTAATTGTATTGATACAAAGCCCTTAGTGTCATGGAATAAGTACTTATTTCATCTAGTTCTTATTATTCCTGAAACCTCAGAGGTGAGAAAAAGAGGCTGGTTGATGATGGCTTCCCTTCCTTCCCTTTCTTTCATCCTGTCTGGCTGCCAAACACGTGGAAGAGAGCAATTATTTAGCACTGGTTTCTTCAGAATTGACTGTAAATCATGTTTTTAGTGTGGTATAGTAACATAAAACATAATTTGGGGGTCATACAGATAGGCATGAAATTTTTGCTCTGCCAATTCCAGCTTTGTGACTTTGGACAAGTTACTTGTCTTTCTGAGCCTCAATTTTTAAAAGGTATAGGAATCCTTCCTTGTTGATGTGAGTATTGAATGAGATAATGTATGTAATGTTTACATCTGTTCTCTCCTGAGAATCCATCTATCTTGTGTTTTGCACTGGAGAAATCAAGAGTGTACAATATAATAGGATATCAGTATAAGAGGGTGATGAAAAAGAAGTTTGGACTCCTTTCAGAAAATATAAAAGAGGATCTCTAGGATTTAACTCTGGAAGATTTTCCAGGGGAGAGAAGCTACTGCTAAGTACTTACAGCACTGTCCTGAGTTTTACCTTCACCGTTCTCACAATTTGGGTCCTACTGTTACCACTTTGCTTGATCATGATGACGATGATGAAAGCAAGCTGAGATATCCCAATTTATAACAAGAAATACGTATTTGGTCTTCATCCAGTTGCTGGCCCAGGGCTCCTAAAACCCTTGGAATTTCCTAAGTGATGAGAGCCAAAATGGTGTCTTTTTTTACGTTAATGAGGTGACTTTTGGAAAACACCTAAGGATGGGGGCTGGTTGCTGGAGGAATCAACCAGGTGATTAGAAGGTTGGAACTTAGTCTCACTCCCTGACCTCTGGGTAGGGAGTCAGGTTGAATCAATCACGGATAGCCAATGGTGTAATCAATCACGCCTGTGTCATGAGGCCTCCATAAAAACCCGAAACGACAGGGTTCAGAGAGCTTCTGGGTCGGTGAACATATGGAGGTTTGGGGAGAGTGCTGTGTTCCGAGAGCATAAGTTCAGGGCCCTTTCTCCGTATCCGGCCCTGTGCATCTCTTCCATCTGGCTGTTTCTGAGTTATATATCCTTTTCTAAGAAACTGGTAATCTGGTAAGTAAAATATTTCTCTGAGCTGTGTGAGCCTCTCTAGCAAATTAATCTAAACCCGAGGAGGGGGTCGTGAGAACCTCCAATCTATAGCCGGTTGGTCAGAAGCACAGGTGACAACCTGGACTTGCAGTTGGTCTCTGAAGGTGGAGGAAGACAATCTTGTAGGACTGAGCCCTTAACCTATAGGGTCTCCTGGTAGATGGTGTCAGACTTGAGTTGAATTGTAGGGCACCTAGCTGGTGTCAGAGAATTGCTTATTGTGGGGGAACCCCCCCACAATCTGGTGTCAAAAGTTGTTTAGTGGTGGTATGAGAGGAAAGGGGGAACCCAGGAAGAGGGCTGGGGTTTTCCTACTCACTAGCATTTTTGGTGCAAGCTGGGAAAAAACTCCCTTCCCTTGGTTCCCCCCAAATACAGCCAAGACTGGCGAGAATGTAAGGTTTTAGTTTTTTTTAGTTAAAAATAAGGGTAAACAAAGTGGAAACACACACAGGAAGTGCAAGAAGCCTGATGCTCTGTGATTTCAGTTTTCTGACCCTTCCATTGTTGGCTTGCTCCCTGATATATTTCACACAATATTTGTAATATTTATACTCTGGGTTCCATACCAGTATGTCATCGATTTTTCTAAGTAACTTAAGTACACTTTAAAACAAAGTGTCCAGGGCTTCCCTGGTGGCGTGGTGGTTGAGAGTACGCCTGCTGTTGCAGGGGATCCGGGTTCGTGCCCCGGTCTGGGAGGATCCCACATGCCGCGGAGCGGCTGGTCCCATGAGCCATGGCCGCTGAGCCTGTGCGTCTGGAGCCTGTGCTCCGCAGCGGGAGAGGCCACAGCAGTGAGAGGCCCGCGTACCGCAAAAAAAAAAAGTGTCCAGCTACCAAGCCTACTGCTATCAGTTAATTTCTATTTTACTTAGCTGTATTGTTCAGCTCTAGACTTACTTATTTTGGGTTATTGTTTACTTAATCTGCTGTATCCTGATAATGGAGTTGATGTCTACACTTATAATTAATTACAGTTTTGTAGAAGTTTTCCTTGGCTCTCTGCTTTTCTGTTTGCTTTGGTCTCTGTTTTTCTTTTTAAATTGAAGTATAATTGATGTAAAATACTGTGTTAGTTTCAGGTGTACAGCAGAGTGATTCAGTACTTTTGCAGATTATATTGCTATAGGTTGTTATAAGATAATGGGTATAAGTTCCTATACAGTATGTCCTTACTGCTTATCTATTTTATATATAGGAGTTTGTATGTGTTAATCCCATACCCCTAATTTGTCCCTCCCCACTTTTCTGTTTCCTTTGGTAACTGCAAGTTTGTTTTCTCTGAGTCTGATTCTGTTTCGCTTATACATTCATTTGTATTATTTTTTTTGATTCCATGTATAAGTGATATCATGTAGTATTTGTCTTTGTCTGACTTATTCACTAAGCATAATATTCTTTAGGTCCATCCATGTTGCTGCAAATGGCGGTATTACATCCTTTCTTATGGCTGAGTAATATTCCATTGTGTGTGTGCGTATGTATACCACATTTTGATTAATCCAGTTGTCTGTTGATGGGCAGTTTCCATGTCTTAGTTATTGTAATTAGTGCTGTTAGGAACATTGGGGTACATGTATCATTTCAAATTAATGTTTTCTTTTTTTCCAATAAATATCCAGGAGTGGAATTGCTGGCTTATGTAGTAGTTCTATTTTTATTTTTTTAAGGAACCTGCCTACTGTTTTCCATAGTGACTGCACCAATTTACATTTCTACCAACAGTGTTAGGAGGGTTCCCTTTTCTCCATATCCTCACCAACATTTGTTATTTGTAGACTTTTTGATGATAGCCATTCTGACAGGTGTGAGGTGATACTCATTGTGGTTTTGATTTACAGTTCTCTAATAATTAGTGATGTTTGAGCATCTTTTCATGTACCTGTTGGCCATTTGTATGTCTTCTTTGGAAAAATGTATATGCAAGTCTTCTGTGCATTTTTAATTGGATTGTTCCTTTTTTTTGATATTGAGTTGTATGAGCTGTTTGTATATTTTAGATATTAACCTCTTGTTGGTTGCATCATTTGCAAATATTTTCTCCCATTCTCTAGATTGTCTTTTCATTTTGTTGAAGGTTTCCTTTGCTATGCAAAAGCTTTTAAGTTTAATTAGGCCCCATTTGTTTATTTTTGCTTTTATTTCTTTTGTCTTAGGAGACTGATCCAAGAAAATATTGCTATGGTTTATTTCAAAGAGTTTTCCACCTATATTCTCTTCCAGGAGTTTTATGATTTCAGGTCTTACATTTAGGTCTTTAAACCATTTTGATTTTATTTCTGTATATGGTATGAGGGAATATTCTAATCTCATTGTTCTATATGTCCAGTTTTCCCAGCACCACTTGTTGGAGAGACTGTCTTTTCTCCATTGTAATTCTTGCCTCCTTTGTCGTAGATTAATTGACTGTATGTATGTGGGTTTATTTCTGATAAAAACTCTCATCAAAATGAGTTTAGAGGAAACATATCTCAACACAGTAAAAGCCATTTTATTAAACAGCCACATAATACAAACCCACAGCCAACATAATACTCAACAGTGAAAAGCTGAAAGCCTTCCCACTAAATTCAGGAACAAGACAGTGATGTCCACTCTCACCACGTCTATTCAACCTAGTATTGGAAGGTTACAGCAATTAGACAAGAAAAAGAAATAAAAGTATCCAAAATGGAAGCAAAGAGGGAAAACTGTCACTATTTGCAAATGACGATGATACTCTATATAGTGAGCCCTAAAGTCACCTCCCCAAAACTGTTAAACTAATAACAAATTCAGCAAGGTTTCAGGATTCAAGATTAATACACAGAAATGTGTTGGCTTTCTATACGCTAATAATGAAAGATCAAAAAGAGAAAGTAAAAAAAATCCCATTTAAAATTGCATCAAAAAAATAACTAGGAATAAACTGAACCAAGGAGACTAAAGACATATATGCTGAAAACTATAAAACATTGATGAAGGAAACTGAAGATGATTCAAAGAAATGGAAAGATATCCATGCTCTTGGATTGGAAGAATTAATACTACTAAAATGGTCATATTACCCAAAACAATCTACAGATTTAATGCAATCCCTGCCTGTCAAAATAACCACATCATTTTTCACAGAACTGGAACAAATAACCCTAAAATTTATATGAAATCACAGAAGACCTCAAACTGCCAAAGCAATCCTGAGGAAAAAAGAACAAAACTGGAGGTATACCCCTCCCAGACTTCAGGCTATACTAAAAAGCTGCCATAATCAAAACAGTGTAATATTGGTACAAAAACAGATCCATAGATTAATGGAACAGAATAGAGAGCCCAGGTCTCTTTTTTTTCATATGAGAGGGTGTCCTCAAACATCTGTTGACCACTGACTGTGCCTTCATATTTAAGAATGAGACACTGAAAACCTCATTGCAGACTCTGTGTGGGCTTACTGTGTTTACCCTCCAAGGCCTTTGTGATCTGGCCTCACCGTATCTCTCTGACCTTATCTCCTACTGCTCTCCACATTGCTTCCTCCAGCTAAACTACACATTGTAGTTCCCAAGGTGAACTAATATCAAGACTGTTATCACTTTGGGGCCTTTGTACTTACTTGCTATTCCCTCTCTCTAGAAAGAATAACTCCTAGATGTTCACTCAGCTTATTTCTTCACTTCTTTCAGGTCTCTGCTCAAATAACACTTTGTCAGAGAGGCCTTCCCCAATGACCTTCTATAAAACTTCTACCTGGGCCTAACTCTGCTTTAGTTTTCATTGGTATTATTGCCACCTGACATGGCATCAGGGATCATATGCTTTGTTAGGTTCACCAGTGTACTGTATTTATTAATTGTCTATCTTTATCCAGAAGAATTAAAGCTCCATAAGGACAGGATCTTTATTTTGTTCACTAACTTGTCTGTTGTACCTGAAGCAGGGCCAGGACACTAGCATGTATTCAGTGCATATCTCTTGAATGAATGAATGAATGAACGGTGGCCTCACTGAGCATGAAAAAGCTGGTGTCTGGCGATTGTGTTGGAAGATACCTCACTTTCCTTCTCTTCAGATCCTTCTTCTGGGCCATTTTCCCTGCCAGAAGGGTCCTAGCTGCTAGTGTTCTTGGGATTGACTGGGGGAAGGAGATCTTTCACCTCATCCTTCTGTTTTCAGCAAGATACCCCAGTCATCTTCAGTGCTTGAGTCCTTAGGTGCAGAGACCTTTGAAATAACTTCTTCTGAGGGAAATTCCTGGTTTATTCTGGTGAGGTAGAATAGGAATCACCTGGTTGTGTAGGGGCAGGTGACGGAGGGGAACCTGGTTGCCTGTTTTAAACCCCACCCACACCCTTATTCTTAGATGTACTAGGTATCTGATTCCTAAGCCATTATGGGGTTCTGTAGGGTATTTCACTGTGATGTGCTGGTAAATGTTTAATTGGCTCTCTAGTGGAAAAAGTCCTGATTGGTAGTGTTTGTTCATTCCCATGATGTAAATATTCCCACCATAGCTGAATTCAAGCTACCATCATGACCTCACTGAATACAGAGTTGGGAAGGGTTGAGCAGCAGCACACCATTCTTCTTACCTTACAGACACGAGATGTTAATAACTTCAAGAGCATAGATAATAATAAAATGTATTAAAATAATTAGGAATGAGGAGTTTTTTTTGTTTTTGTTTTGTTTTTTGGCTGTATCAGGCCTTAGTTGCAGCACGCAGGATCTTCGTTGAGGCATTTGGGATCTTTCATCGCAGCTCGCGGGCTTTTCTCTAGTTGTGGCCTGCAGGTTTTCCCTCTCTAGTTGTGGCGCGCAGGCTCCAGGGCACGTGGGCTCCGTAGTTTGTGGCACACGGGCTCTCTCATTGCGTGCAGGCTTAGTTGCCCTGTGGCATGTGGGATCTTAGTTCCCCGACCAGGGATTGAACCTGCGTCCCCTGCATTGGAAGGTGGATTCTTTAACACCGGACCACCAGGGAAGTCCCAGGAAGTGAGGAATTTTGAGCATTTATTACCTTTGTTTTAAATATAACTTATTAATTGAAATTTACATAATTTAATTTTTAATAATGATTAATTTTAACCAGCTTGTAAAATTCTTAAAAATTTAACAATATGCTCTCATGAGCTGGTATAAGCTGGTTCTAGCACATGTCATCTTGGTTTTGGCTTCCCTTGCCTCTTGTAGGCTTAATTTTTCGATACCTTGTGTCTTCTTCCTCCATTAATTATCTCTTGCTCATCTAATTTCCAGTTTCCAAATTTTGTTGATAGCTCTTTTCTGCTGTCATCTTCCTTCTCATTTTCATTGTCTTATTGGGCTTAAGCTTTACTCCAAAACATCCATTTAATGCCATTTTAATAGGTTTTCAGGAGGTGGTCAAGGTAAATGCATGTGTTCAGACTGCTTTGTTTAACCAGAAGTGTCTCCAATTAGAATTACTTTTAATTTCTTCTTGCATGTACGTGCTTGAAAATGTACATTGTGACTACATTCTTTGGCCTATATAGATTCTTTTTTTTTTTCATTTTTACTATTGAATAGTTGGTGACTTTGTATGGCTCACATAAAATTTTAGTATAAAATTAATTTCATTAATTTCTATTGCTTAATGTACTTTTGGTATGAAAATTGATTCATTTAATACCACAATAATAACTTATAACCACAAATAAGTCACAGACATTAAAACATAGTAAAAGTTTTAGTTTCAAGAGTGTTTGTTTTGGGTAAAATAAGGTAATAGTGTTTTACATCTATCAACATGTATTTTTCTTTACTGAGTTAGTTCATGACTTTATTCCTGGTGAGCTTATCCTCTGTCTTGAGATAGAGGGGTGGAGGAGGAGGGAATTATTACAGCAGGAAAGAAAAAAAGCAGGAAAAATTGTTTAGTTTGTTTAACTTTGAAGACAAAATATAGGCTTGAAAGTCATAATTCCTTGTGGGGAAAAAAAGGATTTTATAAATTCCTTTATCTTACCCCTGTAATACAACAAGACTCAGGTTTTGGTTGTAATTGAGACCCCATGATGTCTCCATCTTTGCACAGCTTGGTTGTTCATCTCCTTCCCTTATGAGAGAGATCCCAGTATTCTTTCATGACCAAGATAGTTCAATTTGACTTTCTGAAACTGGTTGCCAATAGTTCTGAGTCTTTTCAATTTTGAGGGTTTTTTTAAACCTGAACTTTGTGGATCTCATTTCCACACGATAGCTGTTTATCATTAATATATTTTGACTGAGGAAATACAGATGGTCAAAAGGATATTATGAATTGAGGAATGCTTATGAATGAACTTTTATCATATCAACATGTGATACAGTATTTGTAAAATAGATGTACTTGATATCCAAGACATTTTTTTCATTCATTATGTAAATGATGCTTGGTGGCCCTACAAATTTGCAAATTCCTTGAACTAACTCTTAGCTTCACCCTCCTGCTCCCAAACCCAAAGTTGCTTAGTTCACAGTTTGGCCGAGCCAGTATTTTAGATTATCTTTTTCCCAAAGTCATTCCCATCTGAGTTTTTAAATGAGCTCTTTCTTGCCTTTCCACAATGCCGAATTGTGTTTATTCCAGCTTCTAAGCATTTCTTGACTCCCTCCCCTTTTTTTTTTACACCTCCTGCCACTACTCCAGTCCAGGCCCTGCTTACCCCTCACATGTAGTGATGCAGCAGCCTTCTGTCTGGTCTCTTTTCTTACTGTCTGTCCCTTCTCCACTCCATTCTCCATACTGCAGCCAGAGTGATCTTTCTGGTTGTGTCCTTTCCTCACCTGAAATTCTGCTAGTCGTGTGTCCCATCATGAGACATGTTTGTGTTCTGTAAACACACCAAGTGCACGAGCTTTTGTTGGAGCCAGTTCTTTTGGTGGGAAGTCTTTCTCCTGTACGTGGCGAACTCAAGCTCAGCTCAGATGTCCCTTACGAAGCTTTGTTACTCAACCCCCATATTCCTCCTGGCATCCTGTAGCACTTTGAACAGGCTTTGGTTATGGACTTCTCACACTGTGGGCACTTTGGGGATAGGGACTTTCAAGTTGTGTTTGTATCCCCAATCACCTTGAACAGTGCCTGGTACATGGTAAATGCCCAGTGAATGTTTACTGAACACACTGATGTGGATTGGCATGCTTGTCAGCATGGGTCTTTCTCTGAGACTAGCAGGAGTATGGGATTCTATGTAGTGGGGAGATATGGAAATGGAGTGAGGAAAAATGTGTTAAAGTTATTTCCCAATTCTGTTTTTCCCATTTCAATCTCTTCTGAAATCTCTTCTCTCAAGTAAGACTTTATTGAATTTTTCTGATCGCAGAAGCAACACACAGACATCAGACAGGTTTGAATTCAAATTTTGCTACTTATTGGCTGTGTGCCTTGCACATAGTACCCAACATCTTTATGCCTTAGTTTTCTCATCTGAAAAGTGGGAGTTATTCTAATAGTACTTACCTCATAAGATTGCCATGAAGATGCAATTGGAAAGTGCATGTAAAGTGCTTAGCACAGTGTCTGGCACAGTAATTGCTCAGTAAGTATACACAGCTCTAATTGCTATGTTCAATGCAGAAAAGGTACAGGTCCGTGAGACCTGGATACAGCTGGAGCCCTAGGGCCCAGGATCTTCCCTGTGTTACATTAAAAGAAAACACAAATCTGACTCTAGAAGCCTTGCAGAATAATTTTGACCTTTTCTTTAAGACAGCCTTTCTCAACCAGGGTTCATCTGAACCACAGAACTCTGGACTGGAGTGACTGTTTTTTCTCTCCATCAAGGATGCTATGTAGCTAACACTATTCTAGATGCACAGGAAAGTTAATTCACTATGTACAATGCATGATGTAGGAACTGAGGCTTAATCTCCCCACACTTCTTTAAGAAAGGCTGCTCTGATGCTTCTTGAAGACTTGGTGCAGGGACTCGGCATCGTGCATCAGAGTCACATCCTCCCAAATTCTCTCTAGAAACCTCTCCCTTCCCTTGAATCTTCTCACTTATGGCAGTTGTGAGAAATCCCTCCCTCCTTCCTCCCTCACCCATATGATTTGTTCCTAGAACACCATTCGTTCCTTCTCCATATTGTGCTCGCCACATACCCAGTAGTTTCTGACAGGTGTCCCCTTACTTTTCTTGAAAGACTAACATGTCTCTCCCCATCCCTGTGTACCCTCTTTCACCTCTGGAATTGCAGTGAAGAATATCTCCAAGAAAATTAATGCCAGTAACTGGATTACAGAGTAGTAAACATGATTGACATTTCTTTTCTTCACATGCAGAATTTTTAAAGTCATCTAGATCCCTTGCTATTTTCAAACGCCTCTCCTTAACAAAAGTTATAGAATTATCTAGTCACTTAATTTGGCCGTCATAACTGTGCTGCCGAGGCTCCTGCTGGACTGTGTATGGCAGAGCAAGTCTGCTCTTCCTGGTGCCATTCCACTTCCTGCTGCTCTTCAGTGCTGACAAGGCTCATGCTGCCTCCCAGGAAGGCAGCAGGCACCTTTTTTGTGGGGAGGAGGGATAGGTCATGATGTCTCCTCTGTTAGCAAGGAAGAAGAATACTGGGTAAGCAATTACTAGTGTTTACCACAATTCATATAATGGAATATCATATAGCCATTAATTTTTGAAGAATATTTATTGACATGGGAAAATGCTTACAATATGTTAAAGAAGAAAGCAGGGTACAAATCTGTAAATACAGCATGATCCCAATCTTGTAGTAAAATAAATTATATATGCATAGAAAAAACACAGGACGGAAATACACCAAAACATTAACAGAGATTATCTCAGGTGGTGGGTTTTGGGGTGAATTATTAACTTTATTATTTCTTGTATTCTCCAAACTTTCCACAATGAACATATATTACTTTTATAATGGGGGGGAGGGGAAGGGAAGTCAATATAAGAGACACCTAGTACTGGGAGGCGGCAAGACAGATGGTAGTAAGGGGATGTTGAGTACTTGCACTGCCTCTGCCTATGGCTTCATTTATGAAGGAGGAACAATAACATCCGTCCTGTGCACCTGCCAGGACCACCCGGTGTGTGACGGGGCCTCAAGGGTCTGTTGACTGTTACTCTAAAGCAGCAGCTCAAGCGCCTTATTTTAGAACCCGCTCCTCCATACCCTGTTTTAAAGGTTGGGAGGGATGTGGACACAGGGGCCTGCAGAGTGCAGTTGGCCAGTGTATTCTCACCATCACCACTGCAGGCCACTGAGCCAGGCAGATGTCGAGGGGCAGGGTGGCAGCGGGGGTGGGGGGGGCGGAGGGGAGCCTGCAGCCCTCATCTCTGACCTAAAGGATTCCAGGTCCTTATTTGAAATCCAGTACTAACTGAGCAAGTTTCCTACTCACACTTCAACTTCATTCAGGTCACCTCCCTGCTTAGTAAGTTCTTTAAACCAGTTCTGCTGAAATAGTTATTGCTTAAAATGGCCTGAGAATTACCACTCTCCCAGCATTCCAGAGTCATAAGGGGGCACAACATGGACCCAGGTGGGCAGCGTGAAGGGGAAGGAGAGGTGCTGGGGGTCAGGCCGGCCAGAGTTGGATTTTTACTTGCTCTGTGATGTTGGGTAACTTACTTTGCTTTCCAGAGATGACCTCTTAATATGAGATGTGATGACGTTATACAAGATAAGATACATAAAAAGCCCAGCACAGAGCAAGCAATCAACAGATGTTAGTTCTCTTTCCGTGTGCAAGATGAGGTCACTTTCATCTTCTCCCTCTGCAAATTCTCTCTTCAAAACAAAGCTTAGTGCCCAGTATGGGGAAACTCAAAATGAAACAGAGCTCACTGAAAGCAGAAGAGCACAGCTCCTTAAACAGGACTGTTCACTCTGCATGAAGCTGGCAAGATGGTATTTCATTAAACATGTCTTCATTTAGGTAAGCCGACACTCATGCCAAAGCTATTTAATTGCAGAAATTATAAAAATACTTAAAAAATGCATTTGTAGAATGAAGTAACAAAAATACTTAAATTCTTTTTTCTAAACTTTTTTTCACATAATCTAAAATTATGAATTACCAAGTTTCATTTTATTTACTGTTAAAACATGGGTCACACATAACTTATACTCCAACTATTTTGGATAAAAAATCCTAAAATGTATTCTTCCTAGTCTTTTTATAGAGTATTCTTATTTTTTAAAAGATACACAAGGTCATCGTTATGAGAATTAGTTTATAGGCCATACTGCTGTACAGATACTTTCTGGGTCAACTAGAATGTCCTTTAGGAAACAGATGGTCCCAGACTTATGACGCCTTGAGTAGTTTTCATTCTCCCCACGTTCCTATCCGGTTTTCAGTTGGCTTTTTGCTGCTTTCAGTAGGTCTGCTTTCCATCTAACAGCCTCCTCCTTTGCCATTTTTTTTGTGGGCTTGGAAGTCAGATAACTAAACATGTTAGAAATATATGCAAATTTTAGTAAAGAGGCAAAAGGTGAGATTCTTGAGGATCTCTCCTATAAATTGTAAGAAACTTTGCCATCTCTTTTGGCAGCTCTAAGGCTTTTTAAAACTGAATTCTTGATCTGTACTTTTGCCAGATAAGTGACTTCTGGATAAATGACATTTTCACTAATACTTCATGTACTTTATCCTTAGAAAGGCTATTTATTATAAGTGAGATAATAGATGTAAAAGCACTTTAAAAAAGCATAAACTGTGAAATAGGATTGTTTACCCCATGTATCTATAAAGAAACACACACAGATAGCTAAATTGAATCAACCCCAATGTTTTATTTAATTTAAAGTTTTAAAAGGCAGTGGTTAAGCACATTATGTGTGTGTGTATATATATATATATATATGTATATACATACATATATATATATAAAAGGAAACCAACCCCTTTTCAACTTTAGCCATTGATTAACTAGGCCCACTGTCTATTGCATGATTCATTTTCTACTTCTTCATATGACCAATTCTAAAAGTAAAAATAAACAGCCTTAATCAGTTTAACAGTAACTATTTGTGTTTCTTTTTTAAATAAATAAAGTTACCATTAAACTGATCACATATGGTAGAAAGGTAGGACACACACACAAGCACACACAGTCCCCAATTTAAAATATGTGACATGAGTGACATATATGTACAAATGGGTGCTGCTGACTCCCTCACCCTCAGCAGAGGGCTCAAAAGAACCCCCCGTACCCAGGGGGTCCCCATTCCCTCTACCAGGTTGGAGGCACCCCTAGGTTAGACCTCAGAATGCATGCTCCCCATGCAGTGATACAGATGGGGGTTCAGTTCTATGGTACTAGTGTTCAGGTTATTAGGGAATAAATAGGCATTTGTAGCTGCCTCAGAACTAAACCATCATTTATAACTTTATAGGGAGAAATGTATTCTGAAGTTCTAGATAACTGACATACAAACTTTTTAAATGTAATCAGTTTGCAAGTCTGTTGGGGCTGTTGTGTGTGTGTGCGTGTGTGTGCATTTCTATAGATTTATACAAAACTGAAATGAAGAGTGGGGCTATGTTTATGGAGCAGCTGCTTGGCTTCCATTCACTCAGTCCTGATCTAACAAGTCACTTGCCTCAGCCCCTTTTTAGCAGCTCGTTCTGCTTCTCACATGCCTCCGTCTCTGGAGAGATTCAGAAAGGGCAGCTCACACAAGTGAGAGGAAGGACACGGCTAAATCTTCTGTTAAGAATCTTGGCAAACAGAACTGCCAGATTCAACCAGGGCTGCTTTATAGAGTGAAGTCCTTCAGTTCCATCTTGACAAAATGGAATTATTTTTTTTTCTGTTCCTAGTCTCTGCAACTCCGTCTAACTGCAGCTCTGTATGAATGCCTCAATATCGCAAAAACACAGGATCACTTCTTAAATATGCTGGATTCTCAATGAGTAAACCAGTTAATGTGTTTCTAGCCAAAGCAAGGGCATAAATGTTTTAGAGAAAAGATTCCCCTGGAGCTACAGAGAAAAGATGCTGATAAAAGCAATACTGAGAGCTGAGCAGGTGATGCTTTTAGTCTGTGTCAGAGCTGGTCTCCTCGATGACAGAGTACTGGTTGAGTGCTTCCTCCAAAGGCGTTATTGTCCCATCAGGTTTTAGTCCCATTGGTTTAAGCAACTCCTCTCTGGAAAAAAGAGATAAAAGAAAGAAAAAAAGTATTCACCAGCATCACACACACCCCCTCCCCCCACCCAAATCCACATCCTTTAAAAAAAAGAAAAGTCTTTAAAAACCAAAGTATTTTTCCTCAAGCTCTCTCTGTGTGTTTGTAACAGGAAAGATGAAAGAGGTATGGAAAGAAAAAGAGGGAGATAAAAGACTTCATTCACACAGGCCAAACCTACTAAGCCAATTAAAAGTATGAAAAGTCAAGGTCTAAATGGGCTCAGGACAAGGAGCAGGTCTCTTCTGTTTTTAATAATTTTTTTTCCTCTTGTGGATTTGTTTTAGTGAAGTTGAAGCTGCCAAAATTTCACCTGTCCCAGTGGACCAGGCATATAATTAAATGGCTGATTTGATACGTACGGATTTCATTTAATGGAATAAATCTGTCATTTGATTTTTGCCTCTCCAATCTCTAGTGATACATAAGTACTTATTGATTTCAAATCATTTGGCCTTCCCCAACTTTCTCCCTCCCTTTTCTTTCCTCTCTCTCTCCTTCTTCTTCTTTTTTTAAAAAACACCATTGCTTTTGTTTGTGGCAGTTTAATTATGGGATTGACAGCCATTTTAATCTCTTCAAAGCGCCCCAACTGCCTCTTTTCAGCTAATCCAATTATATCTACTCCACAAGTTACAGCCTCATCTAAAGATGGTTAATTATTGATTAAGCCAATCAAAAAGCATTAAGAGAGATTTATTTAATCTTTTCATAGGCTCCTATTTATTGTATAGAGATTATGTCAAATGTACATGTTCAGATGCTAACTCTAGTCCTCCTCCCACCCCAAAAAGTCAGCAGTGTACTTTAAAAGGAGCCTTAAAGAGGCACATGAGCTGCTTAAAACTTACTTCTCACAGAAACGGGCATCACCCCCTAAAAACCTGTCTACAACAAGAACCAACATGGCAGCAGCTGTAACGCTGGTGGGAGTTGGAGTGAAGGAAAATGATAAAACCTCCTCTCCCTCTGCTTCCTTGCTGTTGTCCCTTAGGCCAGCACAAAGAAGGGCTCCCCTCGGAAGGGCCAGCCACATAGCAGTGTGACAGTGTTATAGCTGCAGAGAAACTTCCTGGGGAAGGGGAAGAACAGCTCAGTGGTCACTGGTTAAGTCAACAGGAACCTAATCAAGCAGCTCTGGCTAGTACCAGTAGACTATTGCTGAGTCTGAAAACTCTTGGAGTAATGTGGATGGTTGACTGGTTGAGGCTGCTAAATATTATAAAGTAGGAAATGTGTTTCCTGATCCAAGAAATGGGGTCAGAATCATAGAACTTAAAGTTGAAGGGGCCTTAGAGATCATTTAGTCCAACCCCCTTGTTTAATAAAGGAGACTGAGTGACTTACCCAAGGTCACATATCTAGTGGCAAAGTTGGACCTGGGACATAGGTCTCTGAATCCCAGTCCAGTGCTCTTTGCAGCACACACATCTGGATTAACTGCTATAACTGCACTGAAGGAACACACTCTGAGTTCAGCTGTTCAAGGACTGTGTGCCAGGAACTGTGTCATATACTGGGAAGAAAAGGAAGACTAGGCACAGCTGCTGCCCTTGAGGAGTGAGTGAAACATATACATGAAAAATAACTTAGAACATAATGGGGTAAATGCTGTAACAGAATCATGAACAAAAGAAATCACAGCTCCTGAGATGAAGCATCAACCAAATTGCCTGGGGAAGGTGGGAACGGCACCTCCAATGAGGTGTCCTAGGCTACGTGAAGACAGTACAGAACTTTTCAGGCAAAGGAGTCTGTGTGGAGGGCTCTGTATGGTCCCAACTACTTGTGATTTTTTTGGTAGACCTCTTTGGATTGTGTCAGTTTCTTTCTCGGCTCCCATGAAGCTGGGACAGGGCCCAGCGTTTGGGGAGCGGCGAGGTTCAGTGAAGGAGCAGGAGGAGGCAAGGCTGCAAAAAGGGTAGTTGGGGGTCTAGTGGTCAAGTGTCTTGAATGCCAAAGCAAGGAGCTCGGGTTAGCCTGTAAGGAATGCCCTATCAGGTTTGTTTTATAGGGAAGTATCTCTGACAGCAGTGCAAAAGACATACTGGAATAGGGGAAACTGCGGCGGGGAGACGAGCCATGAGGATGTCACCGTAACAGTAACGGCATGAGAGGAGACAGAGAGCTGGATCATGGCTGTGGCTGTAGGAAGGAAAGGCCTTCCTCCCAGGGCAGAGCTGCGGTCCGCTGGAAGGGCGGAGGTGGGGGGTGAGGAGCAGAGAGTGGCTGCGGCCTCGCTCCGATGGCCACGAGGGCCGCGACCCGCTCGCTGCAGCAAGAGCACAGCGGGTGCAGCAGCTCGGGGGCGGGGGGCAGACACTGACATCTTTCAGGACAGCGAACAGCTCTGCAGGACCACCAGGGAGAAGTGCTTAGAGGAACCAGAAAACGATCTGCTTCCACTGAAACTTCTCTTCAGCACGCATACATACTATACATATCTGTACTTTAGTAACAGTTTCCTAGTTCGGATGGTGCTGAAGGACTTTGTGATACTGGACACTGTTTACTAGTAACCGATACCAAAGGAGCAGGGGATCACCTTCTGGGGTGAAACATTAAGGGATCAGAAAGTTCAAAGGTCTGAAGGGGCTGGTGGACTGAGGGTACAGTGAGGTGGGGGTGGGGTTGAGGGTATGGGTAGGTAGGAGTCGGATCAGCAGATGAGACTACAGGAGTTCTGCCAAGAGAGTGAACTGCTGGGTGGATATGCCATCACTCCCAACACTCCAGCATTTCTTCGGTAACAGGATGACATTGGAGCCAGCTACCAGCTTGCACAAAGTAGCTAGCACTTTCTCATCCAAACCCAGGAGGAATATTTTCAAATCAAGTCCATCGATTTCACCCCTACTCCCTAATCCAATTTTATAATAGAAATAATTAAGAACATCACCAACATTTTATGGCCAAATTATGGGAATTCATCTATAGAATAAAGGGGCTCATATTTTAATTCTCATCTGTGAACTATTCTTCTCAAGGCTTTATTTTTTAGGTCTTCTGTATCACCCCTCTACTAACACAGAAGCTCCTCTGAGGGTATGAATTCTTGCTTTTTCCACATGGCTCCATGCGCTGCTTCGTCTTACTGACATTCCTGGAGGAGAGGTGTCAGTGATAACTGGCCCCATAATCATGCAGTCGTGCAAATAAACTAAGGCAGCAGTGTGATACAGTGGAAAGAACAAAAAGGTCTAGAGTCAGGGAGTCGGTCCGGAGTCCTGGCTCTTCCACTTACTAGTTGTGTGATCTTGGGCAAGTCTCTGAGTCTCTGTGTTCCCATCTGTGAAATGGGGTTACTGCTACTGGCGCTCCCTACTTCCTAGGGGTGGCTGACGGGGTAACAGTACTAGCAGTGCTAGTAGTACTTGCAGTAATAATCGTGCAGGTGAGGGAGTTCTGTGAACCGTAAAGGGGTCCCGCATATTAGTGGTGATTGTGGTCTAGTGAGAGGCATATATGTAGGGTTTGGAATCAGACAGACCTAGGTTCTAAGTCTGGATCTACCACTCTGGCAGTAAAACCTTGAACTCTCTGAACTTCAATTTCCTTATCTGTAGAATTGGGACAGGAATAACCAGTTCACTGAGTTGTCATGAGGGTGAAAGGTCATTCTACATAAAAAGTGCGTAGTGCAGTGGCCAGAATGTAGTTGGAACCCACGAGATGCATCTCCTGTCCCTTATGTGTTTATGGAAGGAAGGTTTCCACAAGACTGTTAGGGTACTCTTTGGGAGTAAGTGGGAGAAGAATAAGCAGAAGCAAATAGAAGACATGGTCCCTGTCCTCAAGAAGCTTTTAGTCAGTTCAGAAGGTAAAACACACACACATTAAACAATATTAAAGGAATTACAGAACAGCAGATCAACAAGCTTGAGGTGATTAACAGGCAGAGCCCTGCTTTCCCTAGCTTGACAGTCCTATACACCCTTACTGTATCTGAAATGTGTTTAAAGGCAATTTCTCATCCTGTTCGGGAGTGGAAGGAGAGAGGATCACTTACAGATATGTTACTGTTTTTTCTTATGGACCCCGGGCTTACTTTTCAAACCCCCATCTTAACGATTCTGATCTTCCTCTCTATCATATAACAGCCCCCAAATACCAAAATGAAGTCTTTGAAATAGAGACTTACTCCTAAAAGGTCTGATAAATGACCTGGTTATACTAGACTATTTCATTTAATAAGATCTGTTGTATCTAGATCAGCAAGATGTGGACAGAGAATGGGAAGCGTTCATGAATACCACAGAACCGTTATTCCACCACTCATATGGGTTATGTACACGTGGGAGGGACGCGGAGGAGATGGGGATGCTGATCACAGGCTCCCAGCAGGAGATGGACTCAGGGCCAGACTGTAATGGCAGTGATGGACATGGATTCATGGGGAGAAAAGCATCCCAGAAGCAGAAGATTAGTCAAGCAAAGGCACAGAAGCAAGAGTTAGTTGTGTGCAGGGATTGGCAAGCAGGCTGGCTTGGCAGAGGTAAAGGAAAAAAAAGCTCAAAACAGATATGGGGTACGAAAGAGGATTTGGATGGAGACTTTGAAATCCTGGGCTGACAAGTCTGGATTATAGTACAGAGGTATTTTTGTCTTCTATTTCAAGGGTCCCGTATTTAAGAATATTTATTAAAAGTAATTCTCATTACAAACATTGAAGGCTATAAAACAATATTCCTTTGACATATTAAAAAGAAAATGTTCTACGCTTTATTCATTTTCATATCCCTATGTGTCTAGCACAGTGCCTTGCAGATAGTAGATCCTCAATAAGTGTTTATGAACTCAATTTAGCTGCAGTTGGTATTATCTTGCATTTTTCACAGAAAGAAAAGGTATGGTGTTTTATGGGACTCCTAATAAACAAACCCTGACCAAGAGAAAAGCTGGATCTTTGGGTAGAAGGTTCACGTTCATCACCAAGATTTACAGTTAGGAAAAGTATTAGCATTCTAGAGGAAATTCTGCATAATGCTTTCCAGGGATTTCTCGTTCTGTACTGGACTGTGAGCAACTTGAGGGCAGAGTCCATGTCTTATCTGGCTGTGATTTGCAGTATCTAGTATAGGATGGGCACATAGTAGGTGCTCAGTAAATGTTTATTGAAAGAATGTAATACATGGGTCATAGCATAAATGGACAATGGTAGAGAACCATTTTCCAGGAAACATCCTCATATTATTTTAACTGCAATTATTTCCCTGATGAGTCAGTGTCATCAGACATTCTGACAGTCCCGAAGTCAAGGCCTTCTTTGTACCACACAACCTGGAATTTCCAACCACTAATTAGTACAGACTCAGCTGCTTATATATGGGGCATCAGTGGGTCTAGATTCTAGTCTCAGATTTTCCACTGACTTGCTGGGTGTCCTTGGGCAAGTCATTTCCTTCTCTGGGCTTGAGTCTCCCCATCTATATAAAATGAAGGGGTTGGACAAGATGATCCCCAAGATTCTAATTCTAGGAGACTAAATATTAGGCCACTAAATAGTTTTGATCTACTTAAAAAGCTGCTAGGTTTTTAAGACACTAAAACTCAGTACTGCTAAGCTTTTGTTTCTAATCAAGATCTTCTAAACCTAAGAGTCAAACACAGCATCCTACCTAATTGTCACTGACATACACCAAGACCACAAGTCCTTCCTGCAAAGCTACCAGCAAATGATTAGAATGATTCCGAAAGTAAATCAAAGCAATGGCAAATGTTACAAGGAAGGATCTAAATTCAATCATGGCCCTCAATAAACAGGCCATTTCATGAAGAGTTACTGGTCCTAAATTATGAAGGTCCCATCTAAAAAGGATGGCTAGGTGTCAGATATATGTAGATCATGGTTCAATGAAGATACTGTATATTGAAATGTGCATCAGGGTTAAGATATTCACATAGCAATAACTCCTTCATACTTACCTTCAGTGCTATACACAGGCCTTAACACAAGTTAAGACTGCCCTCGTTATCATCAAAAAGTACAGTGATGTCTACTGGATAAAGAGCCCATTCTAGGCACTGTGACAGTATCATGGCGGGCTTCTCATCTGATCAGGCATCTGGCCAGGGAAGAGATAAGCCTCCAAGAACGTTCAACTGGAACGAAACATCATTTAGAAATTTGATCTTACTAAACGATAAGGAACCATAATCTATAAGGGCTTGGCCAGGCACGAGGACACAGATAAAGCACGTCCAAGAAAGGAAACCTTATTTTGCCCCAGCCTAACCCTTAAGACTGCTAATGGAAACCAAAAAGTACTTTCTTAAAGATTTAGGGGTGGGAGATTATGGGGTTTATACCATATTTAAAATTTTATAGTCTGTCTTTCTTTTCCCCAGATATAGTTCAACATTTTCCTGAGCCACCATTTCCCTGTAAGTATGGTCCTCTGGGATGCCTGGGCTTATGTAACCTCTCAGGACCTTAGAGAAGGTTCCACTTTCTAGGCTTCTGGTTCCTACATAACTCTTTCTCCCAGAAATGACAGTGCACTATTGGGGCTCAGATACTAACATACCCAATAGCACATTACTGAGCAGGCCAGATGTGTGTGTGTATAAAACACCTTGCTCGACCTGGAGACAAGAGAATACTCCTGCCCACAGCACATGTTTGTGTGCAGTACAAACAAAGCAGTCAACTCAAGTGTACTTGTTGAAAAACAGGACATAATTAAGCAGTTGGTAAAATGCATTCTTGTTTCCCACTTGCAGATCTCCCAAGAGTCCCTTCGAATTTACCTATACGAGTTTCAGCTTCCCGCTTGCCACTTAGCTTGATAACGACTCAAAAATCATTCCCTTGTTTTCAAGGGCTCTTCTTTCTTGTCTGCTCTGTGTACTACAGGGCAGTATTGACACATGGAATTAATGACAGGGTCTGTAATGAAACAACAGTCATGCAAACACCAGTCTGCTCTTTTGATAAAACAGCATGTTAGAGACCTATGCACCTCCCTCTAATTGAGTACTGCATAATAGTTCCGATCCTTTTATGTAACATATTTTGTTCTATGATTAGAAAAGAAGAAAAAGGGGGAGCCTATGAAGCATTGCTTCCTTCAATCACCCCCTGATTAATTCTCTGATTTTAATGAGGGTGGCTGCTATTTAGGCAGGTCCTGTTACCTACTTGTTTTGTTGACTTCTGTACAATGTATAACAAAACCCATGATGGGATAATTGGGAACCATTTCTTTGGCACAGGGATTCCTGTTCTTAATGTAAGGTTGGCTTGGAAAAAAAAGAACCCTGGCATTTAAAATTAGCCATTTCATATTTAATTCCCTTTCACATTTGAAAGATAGGATGAAAATTAGTATATAAATAAAGCATTTTAATTAACAGAGCTTTTCCAAAAGTGCCTGCTGTAATGGAGCCTGTGAGAGCCCGGAGAAAGCAGCTCTGTAATCTTTGCTATAATTCCAAGTCTGAGAGTGCATCTTATTTCAAGATTTCAGCATCAATGGAACAGTCCATATCCACTGAAGCACAATGGATTTCCCAATAACTTGTGATATTAAGTGTTTTTAGTGCTTTTTTCCTCACAGAAATTAAAACAATCTTTGGCACTGGTTAACATGTTCAGTGATATACTATGAAAGAGTATCCTTTGCTGATCCTTCATCTTTCAGTATAATCTTTCATCTAATGACTTCCTAGTGCTGACTGGTTGGTTTTACTGTTCTTTCACTAAGCCACTAACCCAGTAGGCAGGAGAGGTGTGGTGACTTTTCTATACCAAATTCGAGGTCTTCAAGCTGCACTTTTCAAAAACATTTCTGAGATCCTTCCCTCAGCCTCACCATTATGCTTTGGGATTGGGTACAGTTGGGAAGGTAAAATACGTAACATAAAAATATCATTCCCAAGACAAATGGATATGGCATGTTACCTACACCATGTCCTTCCACTTAGGAAGTTGCCTAAACAGGCAACAGTCCTGTAAATAAGGAAGTCTTTCTAAAGTTAATTTTCTTAATATGATCACACTGAATATAAGAATGTGTTAGAATACCTATAATCATTCTATTTTCAAAATAATTAAAAGACTTTAATAGAATCATAGCAGTTTTACTGGTTTCCTTCATACGAAGTTGTTTCTGTTTGTTTTCTGTTTTTGATATAAGCTACGTAGGACCTGACTTGATATTTGAGAAAAGCTCAACTATGGAATGAAAAAGCAGAAATGAATGGCCTCCAAATCTTAATTTTTTTGTCAGGTAAATATGCTTACTCTCTGTCTTCATGCTTTGCATCTATTTAAAATTTAGAGCAATTATTAAAAATAATCAGAGTGACAAATCTGAGAGCTGTTTGTTGGTAATTTTTCAAAATAACATAAGATCTGGAATATGAAGACTAAGAACCAAATCCTGACTATGTCATTAACCAGATGCCTGATCTTGGTTCAGTCACTTCATCATTGGTCCCATTTACTCCTAAATAAAATATCTCTTGCCCTATCTAATTCACAGGGCTGTTTTAACAGTCAGTGGAAGTACTTTTTAAACTTTAAAGCACTATATAAATATTAGTCTTTTATTATTCTCATTTCTGTTAGAAGATCACATGCAAAGCTTCTAAAAATTTGCTATCCATTTCACATTAAAGAGCATGGTTAAGAAAATATAGAGAAAGAAGTTAGGGATAGTGCTAGAAAAATAAAACTCAGTTTTGTCCTTAACTGAAGGTGATCTTTATTTCTTGGTAATTTCTCTACAGAACCTTTCTTTCCTGTTGTCCAAAATTAGCAAAATAAATATTAATAAGAGGTCAGCATGCCAGCTGACACTGTTGAATAAAGCAGTAGAAACGGAAGTTCGTACATGCTCTTCTCAATCAGAAAGTCTTAAAAGTTAAAGCAGGAGGGTGACTCAGAGCAAATAGTCAATGGAGATTATTCTTATTTGATGTTTCTCTAATAAACAGAAGTCATTTCACCTAGTGCTTAAACCAAGAGCTCAAAGTAGGCATTCCTACTACAGAGTTAAAGGACAATGACTACTAATAGGCAATACAAAGTTTGCATGACATCCTACTAAGAGGTGTCTAGCCAGTTTCTCAAATTAATCCTCCCCTACCACTTTAAGGGTATATTAGTTTAACTGGATCCAAGTTCCCTTAATTAAGCTTCTAAGCAACACTGCAGTATATTTTAATGATGTAGAACAGTGCTATCTAATACAAATATAATGTAAGCCATATATGTAATCTTAAATGTTCTAGTAGCCACATAGAAAAAGTGAGAAAAGATAGGTCAAATTAATTTTAAAATAATATGTTTAGTCCAATATATCAAAAATATTTCAATATAAAATCCATATTAAACAATTGAGATATTTATTTTACATTCTCTTTTTGTACTGAGTCTTTGAAAGTCTGAGTATTTAACACTTACAGGACATCCCAATTCAGACTAGCCATAGTCATATATGGCTAGTGGTTACCATATTGGACAGTGCAGATCTAAAGGATTTTCTGATGTAAACAATTAAGATCTTGACACTTTCGTTCCTAAATAGATCTCACAATGCTATAAAGACTGGATCATATTTCTGAAATGTACCTAAAAAGCATTTCCTTGATTAACTCATCATAAAGGTGGGAGTAATCACAGTTATTTTTGTAAGTAGAGTAAAGTAATTTAGTTACAAGAAAAAAATTATGTAGTTATTACTTTTCAGTCATAAATTACCTGTCCCAGCTTCCATAAGTTTAAAAATAACCTATGGATTAAAGGGGAACTATTCCTATATTTGATACTTGCATTTATTAAGAAAGCCATGTCCCAAATACTACACAAAGGCTGGCAAAATATATATATTGGATAAGGAGTAGATAAGAAAAGGAAAACAATTATTATTTATATAAATGTAAATTTTAGAAGATTTTGATAGAATATATAAGCAATAAAGGCAATGTACCTTGTTAAACAGTGACGGGGTAAGGGTAGAGGAGAAGATTAATCAATCAGTCCTGGTTCCAATTAAGAAACTAAAGGGGATTAGAAAGGTCAAAACAAAACTGAAACTTGAAATATTACTTCCCTTGGTTAGTTAGCTTAGGCTTAAGCCAGTCAATCCTCTCTCCCCTTTTGTGGAGGAGGCCGCGTCACTACATGCGGCTTGTGTGCTATAGCTGAGGTGAATGCAGTTGTCTTAGCCACACTGGACTTGCTTAACCACATACAATCCCCGATCTAATCTCCCACTTAAATTGCAGGGGCTTATTTTTTTTCCAATTCAGAAAAGGAAAGAGGAGGTGGAGAGGCAGGCAAATTTCATCCCCTTTTCCACCTCTGTTCTCACATTAAAAAAAAATGTCAAATGAAGCTTTCTATAATCCTATGCCTCAGGCCTTAATGCTTATGTCTGATAAATATTACAATTATCATTCTATATTAAAGAAGTTAGGTACCCCAATATTTAAATTAGCCAGTCGTGGGCCAAAGTACCTTATAGAATTCCTTTCCAGGCCTGAATTTTATGACATCTGGCCAAGAAATGGAACTGACAAAAGTATACTTTCAAGTCTTTAAACCATGTAGGCTATTTTATTGAGCAAAAAATTAACCTTCGATTTGGGGATCTGCTTTATACATTATTTCATCATCACACACTGGGGAAACCACAGGGTACAAGGCACTGTACTAGCTAGACATGATGGGATTTATGGGGTTCAAATTATTCTCAAACTCTTAAGACCTCTAGGTCCATTGCCAATCCCCTTACCTACATCTGTCACAAATATAATCCTTATACTAAAAAAAAAAAAAAAAATCACTTGGAATATACTGTCAGTCGGTAGTCAATGGGAAGAAAATGTTTGAGCGCTGATCTCTCCAGTATCCTTAAAAATCTAGCTGAGATAAAGCTGCTAAGGAGGTAAGCAACTTGAGGCAGTGGCTGTGTCCAGCATGGAGGCAAAATGGAAATGTAATTTTAATTTTTGCATTGGTGGTTTTACAGTTTTGGTGGTAAATAACATCTGTACCCTACACCAGGCTCAGTAACAGTTCTTGGCATGACCAACCTTAGTCATCACTTTGGTAAGTGCTTTGGCACGGGCCACTGTTGCTAACCACCATCCTGGTGCAGGTCGTTGACATCTGCTCTCCTATGGATGGAAAAAAGGAAGTGTCTAGCGTCCATTCATTGGCCACATCACCTCCAATCCTATCCTTTACTCGCACGCCTTTCAAATCAGGCCCAGGAGAAAATGATTTCACTTTTGGAAAGAAAGTTAATCAGACAAGGCTACAGTACACTCTTGGCACAGCAAGACTTGGTGGGATGCGGAACGTCCTTGGAGTGACAGTTGAAGGAACTAACCAATAGCACACTGCTGAAGAGGATGATTAGGAAATGTTCTGGCAAACACTGACTCTAACAGACAGACACAGCACAGTGGACAGAGCAAAGGTCTTGAGTTCTGGAAAATGAAGTTCTTAGCCTTACTTTAGCTAGAAAGACAGTGTATGTGAAAGTGTTTTGTAAACTGTGAAAGGAAATGGATTTTCACCAGTCATTAGCTTGGAAATGTTTGGGGCAATTCTTTGGGCCTTGCTTTCCCCAATGATAAATCTGATAACATATTACTCAAATAATGATAAAATAACCTGAGCTCTTTGGAAGAAAGATGCAGTATGTGAATAAAAAAGATTTATCTTATTAACAAGAGTAAGTTTCCCTTCACCTACAATGAGTGGTCATTTTCTCCATTTGTCAATTCAATACCTCTTAAACTTCAAGGATCAGCACAAATGCTACCTTCCCTGTGAAAATCCCTGATTTATCCCAACAGAATGAACTGCTCCTTTTCCTGGGTGCTCACAGTTCAACACAGACCTTATTTTGTCACTACTTCCTTGTAGAATACCCTGTATTCTAGAATAGATTACAGCCATATCCCACAGTAAAATGTGAGTTTTCCAAAGGTACGGACTACCACATTCACCTCTGAATCTCCCTCATCTTCCTAGCACAGTGCCTTGCACAGAGCAGCTGCTTAATAAATGTTCCCTGAATTTAGTCTACTTTGGCTTTATGGCATCTTTTTTTACCTCAAAAAACCAAACCAAAAACAACAGTGGAAAGAGAGAAGAAACTTAAGACAAACACATAAGACACATAAAGAATGGCTTCATTCTTTGCATTCCTGCTTTGGAATGCCCACTGCTGATCTCCATACAGTTTTGTCACTGCTTGTTATTAGTGAGAGCAAATGTTAGAAAGCACATAAAGGCAGACAATGTAAAAATCCCACCACATGTCATGAAAAAAGTCTGATTTAGGACTATTCTCAAAGTTGCCTTAGCTTCAACTTTAATGGCAAAATTCATACCATCAAAGCCAACACAAGACATATTTTCTCTGCTTTATACATGTGAAAATCAGTATCACCTTCAGATTGAGCTGGGCATCTGCTGGGTGTTTACTCATCTAGGGCAAATGGGCCAGTTGGATAGCATCTGTGTTCTCTTTTAAGAACTCATATTGAACTGAAATTTATGAAACATGAAATTTATTCAACCTAACTAGTTCACTGTCTTCACACTAACATGCTCTACTCAGGTCCTTGTTGACATTTCCCCCTCCAGCTTCTACCAGATGGACTCTGTTGGTTCTCATCCCAACTGCTGTCCTTACAGCACTGTTTCGTTAGCTACCTCAGATCCCTTTGGAAGTACAAGTCTTACTTTTATATATTCATTCAGAACCTTTTACTCTGCCTCCTATAGGTTTGTCCTATCAGCATCTTCTCTTTTATTGTAAATTCATTCAGGGAAGGAACATGTATATTCTATCCAAAGGTATGGAGAATGTCATATGCAAACAGATAACAATGTCTTTTGAAGACTGTGAGCATAGTGAGCTGTAAATTCTAACCTTCTTGGGAAAATGATGGAAATTTAAAAGGACTAACTGGAAGTCAACTAAATTCTAGTCATATTAGCTTTGTAGATGATGAAGCTACTTACTTCTATGTAACTTCTACCACATTACCAGCATCATGTGAAAACTCAGACTCTGCAGAGGGTCGAAATACCCTAACTTGTCACACTCCCCATGTCAGCCTCTTCTTTTTTTTTTTTTTTTTGCGGTACGCGGGCCTCTCACTGCCGCGGCCTCTCCCATCGCGGAGCACAGGCTCCGGACGCACAGGCCCAGCGGCCATGGCTCATGGGCCCAGCCGCTCTGCGGCATGTGGGATCCTCCCGGACCGGGGCACGAACCCGTGTCCCCTGCATCGGCAGGCGGACTCTCAACCACTGCGCCACCAGGGAAGCCCCCTCTTCTTATTTTTGAACACTTCTACTCTAAGCCTCCTGCTGTGCTCTTAGCCTCTGCTTGTTTCTTTATTACACCTTTCCCTGTAATGGTTGGCTTTCTGGCTTTCCCATTCTAGTTGCTACTACTCTTGATTGAGGAATACTAGCCTTTGCATAGCTGTTGTGAAAAAGGAGATGACCAGAAGAAATTCACCTTGCGGTGGCAGCTGCCACCAACACACAGAAGCACTCACTCAAGATGGCTTAAAGGAGACAGTGACTCAATGTACGACTAGAAAATTGAGCAATTCAGGCAAGTGTGAAAGGAATTAATACTTTCTAATAACTCCTCCAAGATGACTAGTTGCTTATTAGTATATATTTGATTTAATTATTTTCAAAACTGGCTATCTGGGGAGGGGAAGGAGGTGTGAAGCAAGAAGGGAAGGGGAGATTGTTTTTTTAGAATCCCTAATTAATACAAGTGCCTGCTTTCAGAAAATCCTTCATTTGAGCTATTCCTTTTCACTTTTTCCTACTGGGTGCGTGACATTTTAGAATTCTTGGTTTTAGCAGCAATCCAAAAAGAAAGAATTGCAAACTTGCACATCAAAAATGGGAAAAAAAAAAAAAAAAGCATCATGATTTGGAACAAAAACCAAAACAGACTAAAACAAAAAATACAAGCAGCAGCAAAATCACTGAACCTAATTCACAGCATCTTTTTGAAGACAGGGAGGTTAGTTGGTTAAATATCACAATGACCTAGTAGTTACTATCCTGGCTTTGAGAGTTTAAATGTTTAAGAATGCACATCCATAAGCGGCACATGTAGAAGAACCATGGTAGCCAAGAGAGATCTGAACTACTGCTGCCTGGGCCATCCTGTTCCAATCAACATGGATTTCCAGAGTTGCTGTTCTATGGTAACTCTCAGTGAGAGAGACAAAGAAATAGAACATTTTTAGAAACCAAGCAAAAAATGGATGGGAATACAATACCTGGAAAGTTTATCAAGCATGTTGACAAGTTTCATGGCTTCATATTCTTTTTGTTCTTCTGTCATTTCATCTATGGGGTTTGGCATTGGTTCCTCTAAATGACCAGTGATAAGATTAATGCTACAAAAAGAAAAAAAAGTTATGCTGTATGTTTTCAAATTATGCTCTTTCTATACTTTTCTGGTCCAAGTTGTAAGTTATAATAAGAAAGAGTATAATAGCCAAAAAATTGGCAATAGCAATTTTATGATATACAACTGCTATAGGAATTTTTTAAAAATTGACTTTTCCTGCTAATTTGCTTTGGGAAATGGGTGATAGTGAACTTGCCAACTTTTTTTTAAAGGCATGGCTGCTTTTTAAAAATATGAAATTTGATTGGTGCCGTTAGGATAAATATCCTTGGATGCACAGCTTCTTCATTAATTATATAAGGGACAAATGATTTCAGAGAAGGAGAAATCTACTTTGTGATACAGCATAAAACAAATATGTCAAAAAATTGGAAAAATGATGACAGAGGCTGGAATCTGAAAATGAAAGCGTGCCAATTTATAATCTCAGGAAATTAGTCCATTAGTGAGACCACAGAAGGCAATGAGTGTTTAAATAATAAAAGATAAAGCAAAAGAACAATTTTAATTAGATTTGATCTGACCTAGATTAAAAAAAGGAATGAAATCTAGCCTACCAAAAGACAGGTATACCATCTGGCTTTCTGGAAATAGATTTAATAAAGTACTTAAGATGAATATGTTCCATAAACTTTGTATGAAGTTCTAATACCAAACAAAACTATCCTCTTAATTAAAAGCCACATTATTTTTTTTTTGAGGAGGTGAAATAAAAGATAATTCTTTCAATGGCTGCCAAATATTTATAGCTTAAACATCTTTCTGGAGAAGCAGACAAGAGGTTACAGCATTTTGTACCAGCCAAGTACACACAGTATATTTTTAATGATCAAATGAAATATCCCTGCAAATGGCAAATCGCTGATAAGTTTCTTTCTAGGATCTACAAACACAAATGGTTTCAGGGGCCAGGCCTTAAGGATATGCAAATGAGTGAATTGGTCAAGTATAAATAACATGGAGTATTGAGGACTAGGGTAAAATGGAGAACAGTGCTAGTCTAAACAGGGAAAAAAAAATCATGCGGGCCAAAACCAAGACACCACGATTAATTACATCATCTGGTGGCTAGCTTGCCAGCCCTGCTTTAGACTTTTACTTGGGCAAGTTAACTTTCTTTACAGAGCAGGGCTTTTCTCACTTGGAGCAAGGGCTAGGTACTATAATCTGTTACAAAAAAATATTTATTTTTCTACATTCCTCAGAGGCTGCCTGACATACAGATTCTTACAGAAGGACTCAATGCTCACCATCCTTAAAAACTGGATCTAAAACATCTGTTTTGCCATTCTTTCATAAGACCTATGTCTAGAGCCATGGTTAAAAAACTTTTTCCTTCAAAGTAGTGGAACCCCTCACCCTTTTTACTTTAACAAATGAAATCTACATAGAAAGCTGATTTATGAAATAGATGAAAGTGGAACTGATCAGGCAGAAGAGGGGATAGGGACGGCCAAGGAGAGTGCAGGCCTAGAATCCCTTCCGTTTATCTGCACTCACTTGCTTCCTCTTAAGGCAGCCCCTAAGGCATTTTCAGGAACTCTGGGGAAACAGTCTGAAAACCCATAGGCTTCTCAGTGATTCTTAGCCTTGGCTATACATTGGAATCACTTTAAACACGAGGCCTCGTCTGAAACCAACTAAATCTGTTTTGTTTTTTTTTCCAGGTGATTGTGATGCACAATGAGGTTAAGAACCACTGGGATAGAGTGCCTACTTGAGACATTCATTGTGTGCTACTAGTCCCTCTCCCTTTTTTCAGGTGCTCATAAAAGAAAAGAAAAAGGTGTCTAGTTAGTGGCCATTAACAAAAATGCCAAACGGGGTCATCACCAAAAGTCAAGAACAAAGAGGACCCAGACGAGGCTTCTGAGAACTATGGAGTTTTTAAGAAGTATCCAGATGCCATAGTGAAAATGTAATTCCACCACCTATCTATTATTTGCTTAGGTGTATAACGACGGGACATATTTTCACTGGTTTCTCTTCTGCTGCCTGCTAAATTAGAAAAAACATAGTCTTATAAATAAGTAAGTAAAGGTACTTATTATAGGCACATACCACTTACCAAGCAGACAAAGGCAATAAGGCCTTAGAAGAAAGTATAAGGAAGGGAAGGTAGATGTATTAACTATTTAGACCATGCTCATCTGTCTCTTGAGGGAAGGCTTCTCTCCTTAAGCTCAATGGAAGGGTGACTTAAATCAGATCCACACACTCTTTTAGAATATAGTGAAATTAGCACAAGCCATCATGTGCCTCAGGGAAAAAATCTGTCAGGAGGACACACTGGTCAGCTCTGTGGTATTGTGGATACCACAGCACACAAAGTCAGGACATGCATTCCCGGATCAGGGCACATTTGATTCTTTTCTTGGTTCTTTTAAGGGCTTAGTGGAAATGATGTCTGTTTTCCATAAGCTGACCTCAAGTCCGCTGCTGCTAAAATGATTTAATGTCTTGCTGTGAAATTAGCTACTAAAGTCACAAAATCCTTTGCTCACTGAGCATGAAAGCAGCAGCCAGAAATTCACTCTTACAGAGTAAGAACTTACCATCCTTTACCCATGTAGTAAAACATTCCAAACCCCCCAAATCACTCCAGGGATTGAGGTTTCATCTTTTTTCCTTGAGAAAACACCCCCTACCCTACCCCCACCCCGGTACTCAGAAGAACATAAACAAAGCCACAGCAAACACAAGTTGCTGAACCATGCCACTCTCCTATGGGAAAAATGCCAATGTTCTGGGGGCAGGAGGCAGACTTGGACACTGTCTCCCCTCCAGCTCCCCACTTCAAACCAATCTCATGTAGCTTCTACCCAGAGGAAGAGAAAACAAATAGTCACCACCACAGCAACAGAGTGAGGTTTCATAAAAAACTACTTTTGAAAAAAAAAAAGACTTTTTGGTTGAACACTTGCCACCTTTATAACCTTGAACAGTATAGTCTGAGATTTAACTTTCCAGGTTTCAGGATCTTAACACTGAAATTCTGGGATTGGCTTTTTGTTCCAAGACTCTGAGTCCTAAGATACTTTAAGTATACTAACTATGGTGGATATTTTATTGGATAATTTTATATTTATCATAATTTTTCCCACCCTCTCTCTGCTCCCCTCCCCCATCTTCTCAGCACTCCAGTCCTATTTTATGTCTTCCAATTAGGTGACAAGAAGTATCTAAACTATTATGTGTGATATGTCACCAAGAATTTTGTATTATATAAGGCCATTATATGACAGCAGCTGGCGACAAAAGGATTAAGACTTGCTCTTCAAAATGTTGCTACATTTGGCCAACATCAACAATACTACACTATTTCACTGAAGAAAAAAAGAGCTATTAAATGTTCCCTGAGCTATATGAAAGTTAACATCTATCTCTAAAAACCGTGGATTAAATTTTGTTCAAAGCACCGTGGTTAACGACGAGGCTATAAAGTCAAGTCCCTACAGAGGCTTAGGCAGATAAGATGAATGAAAAAGATACATTATCAGGGGATTGGTTCAAGATGATGGTGGAGTAGAAGGACGTGCTCTCACTCCCTCTTGTGAGAGCATGGGAATCACAACTAACTGCTGAACAACCATCGACAGGAAGACACTGGAACTCACCACAAAAGATACCCCACATCCAAAGACAAAAGGAGAAGCCACAATGAGATGGTAGGAAGGGTGCAATCACAATAAAATCAAATCCCATAACGGCTGGGTGGGTGACTCACAGACTGGAGAACACTTATACCACAGAAGTCCACCCACTGGAGTGAAGGTTCTGAGCCCCACGTCAGGCTTCCCAGCCTGGGGGTCTGGCAATGGGAGGAGGAATTCCTAGAGAATTAGACTTTGAAGGCTAGCAGGATTTGATTGCAGGACTTCAACAGGACTGGGGAAACAGACACTCCACTCTTGGAGGGCACAGACAAAGTGTATGCATCGAGACCCAGGGGAAGGAGTGGTGACCCCATAGGAGACTGAACCAGACCTACCTGCTAGTGTTGGAGGGTCTCCTACAGAGGCGGGGCATGGCTGTGGCTGACCATGAGGACAAGGACACTGGCAGCAGAAGTTCTGGGAAGTATTCCTTGGCATGAGCCCTCCCACAGTCTGCCATTAGCCCCACCGAAGAGCCCAGCTAGACTCCAGTGTTGGGTCATGTCAGGCCAAACAACCAACAGGGAGGGAACCCAGCCCCACCCATCAGCAGTCAAGTGGATTAAAGTTTTACTGAGCTCTGGCCACCAGGGCAACATCCAGCTCTACCCACTACCAGTCCCTCCCATCAGGAAACCTGCACAAGCCTCTTAGATAGCCTCATCCACCAGAGGGCAGACAGCAGAAGCAAGGAGAACTACAATCCTGCAGCCTGTGGAACAAAAACCACATTCACAGAAAGATAGTCAAGATGAAAAGGCAGAGGGCTATGTACCAGATGAAGGAACAAGATAAAACCCCAGAAAAACAACTAAATGAAGTGGAGACAGGCAACTTTCCAGAAAAAAAATTCAGAATAATGATAGTGAAGATGATCCAGGACCTCAGAAAAAGAATGGAGGCAAAGATTGAGAAGATGCAAGAAAAGTTTAACAAAGACCAAGAAAAATTAAAGAACAAACAGAGATGAACAATACAATAACTGAAATGAAAAATACACCAGAAGGAATCAATGGCACAATAACTGAGGGAGAAGAACGGATAAGTGACCTGGAAGACAGAATGGTTGAATTCACTGCTGCAGAACAGAATAAAGAAAAAAGAATGAAAAGAAATGAAGACAGCCTAAGAGACCTCTGGGACAACATTAAACACAAAAACATTCGCATTATAGGGGGTCCCAGAAAGAGAAGAGAGAGAGAAAGGACCTGAGAAAATATTTGAACAGATTTTAGTCTAAAGCTTCCCTAACATGGGAACGAAAATAGCCACCCAAGTCCAGGAAGCCCAGAGAGTCCCAGGCAGAATAAACCCAAGGAGAAACACGCTGAGACACATAGTAATCAAATTGGCAAAAATTAAAGACAAAAATTATTGAAAGCAGCAAGGGAAAAAAAAACGACAAATAACATACAAGGGAACTCCCATAAGGTTAACAGCTGATTTCTCAGCAGAAACTCTACAAGCCAGAAGGGAGTGGCATGACATATTTAAAGTGATGAAAGGGAAGAACCTACAAGCAAGATTACTCTACCCAGCAAGGATCTCATTCAGATTCGATGGAGAAGTCAACAGATTTTCACACAAGCAAAAGTTAAGAGAATTCAGCACCACCAAACCAGCTCTACCACAAATGCTAAAGGAACTTCTCTAAGTGGGAAACACAAGAGAAGAAAAGGGCCTACAAAAACAAACCCAAAACAATTAAGAAAATAGTAATAGGAACATACATATCGATAATTACCTTAAACATGAATGGATTAAATGCTCCAACCAAAAGACACAGGCTTGCTGAATGGGTACAAAAACTAAGCCTATATATATGCTGTCTACAAGGGACCCACTTCAGACCTAGGGACACATACAGACTGAAAGTGAGGGGATGGAAAAAAATATTCCCTGCAAATGGAAATCAAAAGAAAGCTGGAGTCGCAATACTCATATCAGATAAAATAGACTTTAAAATAAAGAATGTTGGGCTTCCCTGGTGGCGCAGTGGTTGAGAGTCTGCCTGCTGATGCAGGGGACACAGGTTTGTGCCCCGGTCCGGGAAGATCCCACATGCCGCGGAGCGGCTGGGCCCGTGAGCCATAGCCGCTGAGCCTGTGCGTCCGGAGCCTGAGCTCCACAATGGGAGAGGCCACAACAGTGAGAGAGGCCCGTGTACCGCAAAAAAAAAAAAAAAAAAAAAAAAAGTTACAACAGACAAGAAAGGACACTACATAATGATCAAGGAATCAATCCAAGAAGAAGATATAACAATTATAAATATATATGCACCCAACATAGGAGCACCTCAATACAGAAGGCAACTGCTAACAGCTATAAAAGAGGAAATTGACAGTAACACAATAATACTGGGGTACTTTGACACCTCACTAACACCAATGGACAGATCATCCAAACAGAAAATAAATAAGGAAACAGAAAGAAGCTTTAAATAACACAATAGACCATATAGATTTAATTGACATTTATATGACATTCCATCCAAAAACAGCAGATTACACTTTCTTCTCAAGTGCACACGGGACATTCTCCAGGATAGATCACATCTTGCTTCACAAATCAAGCCTCAGTAAACTTAAGAAAATTGAAATCATATCAAGTATCTTCTCTGACCACAATGCTATGAGATTAGAAATCAATTAAAGGGAAAAAATGTAAAAAACACAAACACATGGAGGCTAAACAATATGTTACAATAACCAAGAGATCACTGAAGAAATCAAAGAGGAAATCAGAAAATACCTAGAGACAAATGACAATGAAAACACGACGATCCAAAACCTATGGGATGCAGCAAAAGCAGTTCTAAGAGGGAAGTTTATAGCAATACAATCCTACCTCAAGAAACAACAAACATCTCAAACAATCTAACCTTACACATAAAACAGCTAGAGGAAGAAGAAACACAAAACCCAAAGTTAGTAGAAGGAAAGAAATCATAAAGATGAGAGCAGAAATAAATGAAATAGAAACAAAACAATAGAAAAGATCAATAAAACTAAAAGCTGGTTCTTTCAGAAGATAAACAAAATTGATAAACCATTAGCCAGACTCATCAAGAAAAAGAGGGAGAGGACTCAAATCAATATAATTAGAGGGCTTCCCTGACGGCGCAGTGGTTGAGAGTCCACCTGCCGGTGCAGGGGACATGGGTTCGTGCCCCGGTCTGGGAAGATCCCACATGCCGCGGAGCAGCTGGGCCCGTGAGCCATGGCCGCTGAGCCTGTGTGTCCGGAGCCTGTGCTCCGCAACGGGAGAGGCAACAACAGTGAAAGGCCCGCGTACCGCAAAAAAAAAAAAAAAAAAAAAAATATATATATATATATATATAATTAGAAATGAAAAAGGAGAAGTTACAAGAGACACTGCAGAAATACAAAGCATCCTAAGAGACTACTACAAGCAACTCTGTGCCAGTAAAATGGACAACCTAGAAGAAATGGACAAATTCTTAGAAAGGTATAACCTTCCAAGACTGAATCAGAAAGAAATAGGAAATACGAACAGAACAATCACAAGTAATGAAATTGAACCTGTGATTAAAAATCTTCCAGCAAACAAAGTCCAGGACCAGATGGCTTCACAGGTGAATTCTATCAACCATTTAGAGAAGAGCTAACACCTATCCTTCTCAAACTCTTCCAAACAATTGCAGAGGAAGGAACACTCCCAAACTCATTCTATGAGGCGACCATCACCCTGATACCAAAACCAGGCAAAGATACTACAAAAAAAGAAAATTACAGACCAATATCACTGATGAATATAGATGCAGAAATTCTCAACAAAATACTAGCAAACAGAATCCAACAACACATTAAAAGGATCATACACCATGATCAAGGATTTATCCTAGGGATGCAAGGACTCTTCAATATACACAAAACAATCAATGTGATATACCACATTAACAAATTGAAGAATAAAAACCATATGATCATCTCAATAGATGCAGACAAAACTTTTGACAAAATTCAACACCCATTTATGATAAAAACTCTCCAGAAAGTGGGCACAGAGGGAACCTACTACAACATAATAAAGGCCATATACAACAAACCCACAGCCAACATCATTCTCAATGGTGAAAACCTGAAAGCATTTCCTCTAAGATCAGGAACAAGACAAGGATGTCCACTCTCACCACTATTATTCAACATAGTTTTGGAAGTCCTAGCCATGGCAATCAGACTAGAAAAAGAAACAAAAGGAATACAAATTGGAAAAGAGGAAGTAAAACTGTCACTGTTTGCAGATGACATGATACTATACATGGAGAACCCTAAAGATGTCACCATAAAACTACTAGAGCTAATCAATGAATTTGGTAAAGTGGCAGGATACAAAATTAATGCACAGAAATCTCTTGCATTCCTATGCACTAGTGATGAAAAATCTGAAAGGGAAATTAAGGAAACTCTCCCATTTACCACTGCAACAAAAAGAATAAAATACCTAGGAATAAACCTACCTAGGGAGATAAAAGGCCTGTATGCAGAAAAGTATAAGACACTGATGAAAGAAATTAAAGATGATGGAAACTGATGGACAGATATACCATGTTCTTGGTTTGGAAGAATCAATATTGTGAAAATGACTATACTACCAGAGCAATCTACAGATTCAGTGCAATCCCTATCAAATTACCAATAGCAGTTTTTACAGAACTAAAACAAAAAATCTTAAAATTTGTGTGGAGACACAAAAGACACCGAATAGCCAAAGCAGTCTTGAGGGAAAAAAACGGAGCTGGAGGAATCAGACTCCCTGAATTCAGACTATACTACAAAGCTACAGTAATCAAGATGATATGGTACTGGCACAAGAACAGAAATATAGATCAATGGAACAGGATAGAGAGCCCAGAGAGAAACCCATACACCTGTGGTCAACTAATCTATGACAAAGGAGGCAAGGATACACAATGGAGAAAAGACAGTCTCTTCAATAAGTGGTGCTGGGAAAACTGGACAGCTGCATGTAAAAGAATGAAATTAGAACACTCCTTAACACCATACACAAAAATAAACTCAAAATGGATTAGGGACCTAAATGTAAGACTGGACACTGTAAAACTCTTAGAGGAAAATAGAGGAAGAACACTCTTTGACATAAATCACAGCAAGATCTTTTTTGATCCACCTCCTAGTGTAATGGAAATAAAAGGAAAAATAAATGAATGGGACCTCATGAAACTTAAAAGCTTCTGTACAGCAAAGGAAACTATAAACAAGACGAAAAGACAACCCTCAGAATGGGAGGAAATATTTGCAAATGAATCAATGGACAAAGGATTAATCTCCAAAATATATAAACAGCTCATGCAGCTCAATATTAAAAAAAAAAACCCAATCCAAAAATGGGCAGAAGACGTAAATAGACATTTCTCCAAAAAAGACATACAGATGGCCAAGAGGCACATGAAAATGCTGTTCAACATCACTAATTATTAGAGAAATGCAAATCAAAACTACAATGAGGTATCACCTCACACCGGTTAGAATGGGCATCATCAATCTACAAACAACAAATGGTGGACAGGGTGTGGAGAAAAGGGAACCGTCTTGCACTGTTGGGGAGAATGTAAATTGACACAGCCACTATGGAGCACAGTATGGAGGTTCCTTAAGAAACTAAAAATAGAACTACTATACAGCCCAGCAATCCCACTACTGGGCATATATCCTGAGAAAACCATAATTCAAAAAGACACCTGCACCCCAATGTTCACTATTTACAATAGCCAGGTCATGGAAGCAACCTAAATGCCCACTGACAGATGAATGGATAAAGAACGTGGATAAAGAACATTTATACAATGGAATATTACTCAGCCATAAAAGGGAATGAAATTGGGTCATTTGTAGAGACGTGGATGAATCTAGAGACTGTCATACAGAGTGAAGTAAGTCAGAAAGAGAAAAACAAGTATCGTATATTAATGCATATGGGAACCTAGAAAAATGGTACAGATGAACTGGTTTGCAGGGAAGAAATTGAGACACAGATGTAGAGAACAAATGTATGGACACCAAGGTGAGAAAGTGGCAGGTGGTGGTGGTGGTGTGATGAATTGGGAGATTGGGATTGACATATATACACTAATAATGTATAAAATGGATAACTAATAAGAACCTGCTGTATAAAAAAAATAAAATTCAAAAAAAAAGATACATTATCAACTCAAAGGAGCTTATGCCTGGTATGACAGGGGCCACAGTCACTCAACTCCATCAGTCAGTTACCATGTGAGAATGCAGGCCTAATGTTATCAGAACTTCCAGTTTTTCAAAAGAAGTTAGAAATTCAGATTTTCATCTGAAATATCTGAATTCTAAATTATTTTAAGAAGCCCTATGTAAAACAAAAATTAAAAACATAAAACCAAATAACCAATACAACATCAGGCAAGTGAAGCAAAACCTACTTGCAGGCTAAATGTAGCCTATGGACTGACAATTTGTAACCTCTAGGAAAGGGATCAGGGTTTTTAGGAAAAGGCATTTGTGTGCCAGATCACAGAAGAAGGGGGCAGGTGGGGTGGGAAAGGAGACGTTATATGCACATGGAATTAGAAATGTCTTTCCAGGAAAAACTCTCCATAATCTGCCACTCCACAAAAGCAGTCAAAAGAGCAGAGTGGAAATTTACCATATCCTGTTTTCTTGAATTCCATTCCCTGGCCCCACTCCCCAACTAGATGTGAAGCTTGATGAGGGCAGGGACCTCAACTGTTTTGGTATCCTAATGTTGAGAAGGGGTTGACCAACTTAAATTTATTCAACAACTCAAAAAAATTAATTCAACAAAAACTTACTGAGTGCCTGTAGTATGTGAGGCACTATTTTGGGGCCATCTCAATGAATAAAAAAATTTCTCTCATGGAGTTTATCTTCTAGTGGGGAAAAAAGACTAAATGAATAAGTAAATTATATGGTATGTTAGAAGGTAGTAAGTGCTATGAAGGAAAAAGAGGAAGGAAGTGCAAGGTGGAGGGGTAAAGGTAGGAGTGTGGCAATTTTTAATATGGGGACAGGACAGACTTTACTAGGAAGATGATAATTGAGTAAAGACATGAAGGAGGTGAGGGAATAAGACATGTAGCTATCTGGAGAATAGGCATTCCAGGCAGAAGGAGCAGTCAGTGATGCAGAAGCCTCAGGCAAGAGTGTGTCTGGAGCATGACAAACAGTGAAGAGCCCAGTGTGGTGACAGTACAGTGAGAAAGGGTGCATGTACATCACTACAGGGACTTTTGGTGTTTAGCCATTGTAGAGTTTTGAGCAGTGATGTCTGACTTACATTTTATAAGGATCGCGTTGGCTACTGAGTTGAGAACAGACTGAAGAGTGACAAGGATAGAAGCATCAAGACCAGTTAGGAAGCTATTTAAAATGATCCTGGAGGGAGAGAAAAGTTTAGCTTGGACTGGAGTAGGTAGCAGTGATGGCAGTAAGGGGTGATTAGATTCTGAATGTATTATGAAGGCAGAGCCAGAATTACCTAACAGATTTCTGTGAACTAGAATGAACTGAATAGAACTTTTAGCTTTCAGGGATATCAGGGTTTATAAAAAATATATTTTCTCATTTTCTATTTTGGTTATATCAAAGAAAGATAATAGATGCTCTAAGAACAGGGAAATTATGTGAGGGGCAAATCATCTCTCCCTTTGATTGGCTTTGAAGAATATGGTAGCAGTTAAAACACAAGCTTTGACTTCACACCTGTTAGGATGGCTATTAGATGTTAAAAAAAAAAGCCAGAAAAATAATAAGTATTGGAGAAGATGCAGAAAAACTGGAACCCTTGTGCATTGCTGGTGGGAATGTAAAATGGTATGGCAGTTCCTCAAAAAATTAAACATAGAACTACCATATGATCCATCAATTCCACTTCTGGCTATATACCCAAAAGAAGTTAAAGCAGGGACTCTTGAAGCAGGGACAGATATTTGTACACTCGTGTTCATAGTAGCATTATTCACAACAGCCAAAAGGTGGAAACAACCCAGGTGTCCACTGATGGATGAATGGATAAACAAAATGTGGTAAATACATTAAATAGAATGTTATTCAGCCTGAAAAAGGAAGGAAATTTTGACACATGCTACAATATGGATGAGTCTTAAAGACATTCCAAGTGAACTCAGTCATAGAAGGACAAGTATATGATTTCACTTATATGAGGTTCTTAGATTCCACTTATATGAGGTTCCTAGTCACATTCATAGAGAAAGAAAGTAGAATGGTAGTTACCAGGGGTTGTGGGGAGAGGGAATGAATACAGAGTTTCAGTTGGGGAAGATGAAAAGTTCTGGAGATGGATGGTGGTGATGGTTGCACATTAATGTATATAATGCCACAGATATGTATGCTTAAAATGGTAAATTTTATGTATATTTTACCCCCAAAATAAGAAGGCAAAGTGAAAAGCACAGTAAAACCTGCTTTGTCTACCTCAAAAACAACAACAAAAATCTCAAAAAACAGCAGCTCTGGAGTTAGGCCACCTGACCACTCATGAACTGTGTGCCCTAGACAAGTTCTGGAAACCACTGAGCTTTAGTTTCCTCATCTGTAAGATGGGGATAACCCTAGCCCAAAGGTTTGCTGTAAAGATTAAATGAGATAATATCAGGAAAGTTCTTAGAACAGTACCTGACACATATTAGATAATAAATACCAGCTATTATTAGCATAAGTGAGCTACTTGGTAAGAAGTAGGCCAGCCAGAAGGCCTTGGATCCAGTGAGTTAGTCTATTAAGTTAAATCGTCACTACGGAGCTGCATCTGCTAAAGAAGCCATGCAACACGGTGTTTTGTGGAGTTTGCTATGGTTAAATTCAGATACAAGGTATTCTGAAGAGACACCAGTTAATAATGGTGACTGAGCTGAAAATGTCTGAAGTAATTTGAGAATTACCATATAAATATAAAACTGATTCCACATTAAAAGGGTAGGGTAAATTGTGAAACAACATCTTAATCCAAGTTTTTGCATTCTATTAGCAATGTAAAGAAATAGGGTAATGTGTAATTCTTTCACTTATTTATTAACTATTAAGTATCATGTATCATCCATATAAACAGACATACTGAATACATAGAGATACACCAAGTTGCACCTAGGCAATTTAAAAAGCTCCAAAATACCTTTTTAAATTATAGTGCTTTATAATGTTTCCTACATTGGGCTGTTGGATTAAGAGTGATATCCTTGATATAAAGGATATAGAAAACTATGGTTGTGAATCTGTAGGAAATGAAACCTGAAGCAAAGCTCAATATTGTAGGTTCAGGTAACACACCTTTTGCTGGCCACTTACCCAAATTAAAATACAAAAGAAAAATTAGAGAACTCAATTTTGAAAGTGCAAAACTGGTGTGATTGCAAACATCACAAAGGTTGGTTAACCAGTATACATGGCAGAAGTGGCAAAATTTTATTTTTGATTCCGGTCTTTAGAGATCTGAATTTAGATTTTGTTTCATGATTGCTTACAGTAATAAATTTCAGTTCCTAGAAAGGCTAGTTACATCCTATTATACATAAATATACCATCACAGTCTAAACTAGGCAAAAAGAAAAATCTTCAAGTCCTGTTTCTGGCTCATCTACTTCAAGAAATATTAAAAACAAAGCTATCTCTTCATTTGTATAGTCCCAACATATGGACACAATTATAATGGGACTTGACTTAAAGCAGCATAACAAAATTTTGACAAAAGAAAAAAAAGTCTTTTGTGCTGAAGAAACTGTACAGCTGCTGCTACAGCTACTGCTGAGAGATATATGGTCAAGAAGGAAACACCCCTGAGTTGCTTAGTAGAATAATTTTAATCTGCTGGGTGTGATTATGAACTATTGTGGGGTATTAAGAATACAACGGGACATCCTAGAGTTCTGCCCACTTTGGCCATTCTGTCCTTCCACCCCTCCATACAGTGGCCCTTTAAATACACCTTTTTGGACCCATAGGCTCCTATATACCACACCTAGCCTGAAAGCAACTGGTCTAAAATGAGCCAAATGTCATTACGTACACATTTTTCAACTGATGTTTGGAATGATGTACAAACCACAGTAATCAGTTATGTTATACCACCTATTCAGTCAAGGGGCCTCCATGCTCAGAGGCATAAAAGAAACGGGTATAAAGCCAGAATTTAGAAATTTGGTTTCTTTTTGATACAGGACCAAAGCTTATCTGAAAACTTTTTACAAACATGGCTAGACATACACCAAAAACCTGTGTGGCATGTACTTGATTCTATGAGTGTATTTTGTCTAAGTGTGTTAACTGCAGAAAGCCATTTCCAGTCCGTTAAATACATTTATTTTGACACAAAAAGGACTGTTGTGATATTAACTGTCTCTCATAGCCTGAATGTAAGCTCCATACAATTCTTAGTTTCAGATTCCACTAAAGGATTATAGGTTACCTTGGTGCATTAATCGGAATCCACTTACATTTCTGACAATGGGACGAGGGTCAACTGGATGAAGGGTAATTTCTCTGCTTTTGCCAATGCTAGCACTGTTTGTGAATAAGTGCATCATAAGAGAAGCAGACTGTGATCCTGAGAACAGACTGGTGAAGAGTAATCAGGGGGTAGGGGACTAAGTCATCCTTTCAAATGCTGACTTTATAAACTTGACTAGATTGGTAAGAAGTTTTCTTTCCTCGAGCTTGTGGATCACTGCCCAGAACACAAAGGACTGTCTTGCTTGCAAAGTACTTTTTCACCACCCCTTCCATGGGGACCATTTTAATAAGTATTTTAAATTAACAAATGAAACATCCCACTACACTGTTGCACCTGAAAGAGGGAAGATGTAAGAAAAAAGCAGATGCAAATCTATCTGAAGAGGGAAGATGTGAGAAAAACATATTTATACTTATAATGAGCAATGTTTAAGAAACACAACAAGATCTCACAATGGTGACTATTCTGGCCACACTAACACACCATTCCTATTAATGATACAGGCCAGGTCCAAAGGCTGAAGAAGATTCCAACCAGGGATGTAATAAGGCCTAAGTACAGAATCTTTCTGACAGAGAGCCAAAACAATAATAATATCAAACATCATGGTCCTTGATTTAAACAAACAGTGCTTTTCTGAAATCTAATACCACTTCCATAATGTAACACATTTCTATTTCCCGTACTATTGGGAGAGACCCAGTGTGTTCTTGTATTTTTTCTGAGGTTTTCCTTATTATAGTAGCATTCTTGTGTTTGCCAGATATATGACCAATACCATTTTAGAAGTCATCTACCAAATAAAATCAACAACACACATTGAGATGCAATGATATCAACCACTCATGAGTACTCAAGAGTTGTCTATGTTAGTTGACTGTGTCCACATACTCTGGGACACAATGAATGCCTAATGTAATTTCTACCTTCATTTAAAAATATGAGACTCCTTAAATGGTATATTTTAATGTCTCAAATGGAGAGACAGAAAATATTAAACTGATATGGCAATACAGTTTATGGGATGGAAAAATCAAAGAGTTAGCAAGAATAATTTAGAATGATGACTTCTATAATTACGGAAAGATTAATGTATTATTTTTCTGTCTTAGTCTTAGCTTCAAATACCTGATAGAGGTGCCCAACTTATAACATCTACATGGTGGCAGTCTTGAGAACTTACTGCTTAGAGCCACTGCTAGCTTTTTTTCCCCCAAAGTCTTTTTCTTCTAGGACACACTCCTAGATCCTGTTGAGGCTGATAGCCCTGGGGATGCCACAAGTAACACCACCTACTCAGACCTGATTTGCCAAGAATACAGGCCATGTAAGTCCTGTCTGATTAGGGAATGATCTTTTCTTTTACCTTCTGACAACCTATTATTTTCATTTCAACAAAGCACAATCTATACTTTAAAAAAAAGGGCCTAATTTTGCAGATAATGATTTTTCTATCCCTGATCAACTACTACATTATCCACATCACACTCTAGAAGACTGTGGATAGAAAACATAGCATATGTCAATATCATCATCAATAGGGAAGGGCACACCCTTTTAACATTCAGTTGAAAATCAGAAAACTGAGCTCAAATAACTCCTAATAAGTGGAAACTAAGCAATTTACCTGGGGCTGGAGTTGAGAGGGGGATGGAAAGGATGGGGGGTAGAAGAGTAGAGGGGGTTTGTTTCGGGATAAGAGACGGTCAGTGTCTTTGACTTGGAAGCACTGACTCAGGGAAAACTGGATAGCCTCTGCTTTGCCTATCCAGTGTACTAATGCCTCTGTTAAAAGATGATTCCATAAGTGTTTGATTAAAATTTACCATAGAGCCAGTTTTCTTTCCTTTTGCTAGTAATGTGCCCTGTTGCTTTACTTTATTTACTCATAAGGGCTTTTACACAAGAGGAAATATCAGAATGTATGGAACCTACATTTAGATTTCTGAGAAAGTAGGAAGTATCAAATAACCAACTTAAATACTTGGTCTTGGTTATACCTTATAAAATCTCAACTTATGGAAAGGAGAGCACAAAATAAGCAACAATATCCTTTAAATATATGACGGGACACATCTAAAAACACCACCCCTCTTAATACTTAGGAGAGGGCAATAAGCACATGCAGCAGAACATTTCTTGCAATATTATCCTTCCTCAATCACTTGAAGTCACCCTCTAAGGCACTAGCTATGAAACTGCCTCTAAAACTATTAAACAGAAAGCTTCCAAATCCACAAAAGAAGAGAAATACTTGGAAAATGAAAGCCAAAGGAAGTGAAAGGCAAATAATCAATTCAAAGGCAGACATAGTTAGGTGAAAAGAAACATGATACTATACTTTGGTTTTGCATTTTTGTATTCTTCAGTGTCTGTGTCCTCGTCCTCTGAGTACCAATTATCTCCTCTTCCTCCAGCCAAGAGGCCCCTGGCCGCCAACAGTCCTGCAGCATTCCCATAGCCAGTGTATTTCAGCAGGCTATCCACTGCAAAAACAGAATCGGTTTTTAGACAGGAATCCTTGAGTCCTCACTATCATCACCAACTACTCACCAACGCAGGGAGGCTAAAGATATATGCCATGGTAGTAAATCTTAAAATTGAGGGGTTTTCAAAGTGTGGTAGTAGCAATCCTACATGCTCTGAGGACCAAAACCCTTTTTTCAGGTATCAGAAATGCAAATGAAGCTGTTTTGAATACACTTTGTGGCAGGAGTGGGGCTTCTGTGACCGCCAGGCCATTGGTAAGGGTGGTGTTTTAAGTTTTTGATCACAAATTTGATTTCTTTATTCAGTTTCAGAAAAATGATGATTAGAAATTAATGAAAGCCAGATTGACATTTTACCAATATAGCACATAATGTAAATCTTTCTTATTCCTTTTATAGGAATTGGAGGGAAAGAGAATAAGAAATAAGAAGACCTAAGGATATTAGCAAATAGGATAGGCTAAGTTACTCCTTTTTCAAAGAAGTCAGCAACAATATGTAAGCACATTATACCCACTGAAAGGTAGGCCAGGAATTGCTGGACCTTAATAATGGCTCTATCACTTACTAGCAGGCTCTTTACTCCAGTTTTCAGATACAGACAATTGGAATAATATCTACCTCACTGGTTAATACATGCAAGGTCCTTAGGAAAGTATCTGGTACAAACTAAATGTGTTCTTTTCCCCTAGTAATATGTAAAATGATTATTTTATTTTTTAAAGATTTACTTATTTATTTATTTATGGCTGCGTGGGTCTTAGTTGCGGCACGCAGGATCTTTTGTTGCGGCGTGAGGGCTTCTCTCTAGTTGTGGCATGTGGGTTTTCTCTTCTCTAGTTGTGGCGCACAGGCTCCACGGCCCGTCGGCTCTGTAGTTGTGGCACGTGGGTTCCAGAGTGCGTGGACTCTGCAGTTTTGCAGCACGCAGGCTCTAGTTGAGGCACGTGAGCTCAGTAGTTGTGACACACGGGCTTAGTTGCCCTGAAGCATGTGGGATCTTAGTTCCCTGACCAGGGATCGAACCTGCGTCCCCTGCATTGTAAGGCAGATTCTCTACCACTGGACCACCAGGGAAGTCCCTAAAATGATCATTTTAGACTTATCTTAACAACAAGAAAAAAAAAGCCCAGTGAAGCACTTGGTGCAGGTCCTGTGTAAGTATTAACTTGTCATCAGTTCATCAATGTAAGGGGAACCCTGAATTTTAGGAATTTTTTTGATTTCTAAGTACCTTTAAGGAAAATACTAAGGAATATTTAGCAGCTTTATTTAGAAACTCTTTTCTTCAGGTACAGTTTCAAGGTGAACACTAGAATATTCAATCAAAACATAAAAAATGGCAAAATTTACTTAAGGCTTTCAATAAAAGGTCATTCTAAAGACAACTGTAGGAAACAAAACATAACACTACGTATTTTATCCACATATAAAGCGTTAGTAAAATCTACATCTGAAATACTACTGTAATTCATATAACTTACCTCAAAAAGGACAAAGACAAAATAAAGCTAGAGAAGATTCAGAAGAGGGCAATTAGAATGATTTTGGGGATCTGAAAGGGGCAGTGGATAAGAAACTAAGTGGTTAAGGAAAGGGGATATATATAATGAGTATGAAACCATGAAGGGCATGGATAGGATGTAGGATGAATAGTCCAGGATAGAGTTGTTCATTAAATTTTCAAACACTTGAACGAGAGGGTGCCTCCCTTGACACTGAAAATAGGAAATTTGGGGGCAAATAAAAGGAAGTCCTGCTTTCAAAGGACACGGCAAACAAGTGAAATTTGTGCAAAAGGAAATACAGATTAATAATATAAGTAGATTAAATAAAGTTTTACACTAGTCACTTTTAACTATTTTCTACATTAAAACCTACTGGTAACTGTGGTCTCTTTGGTAATAATTCTCAATGGGTGCTGGGTAGAATCATATTAGAATTTAATGAGGGATCATGGTGGTGTAATCTGAAAACCCTCTGAATAAATCTGATATGCTCCCTCTTGCCTCCACAAGATGGAGTGATTTACATAAATTAATGGATTCTTGATGGGTTATTAGGGGAAGTGAATATCCAGTGTATACAGATATTCTCAATATTCATGACCTTAACCACATGGTCAGATACAAAGTCACTTAGGCTGAAGGATCATATATCTGAACCCACATGACAATGATACTCTCACTAAGTTTTTGGATAAGGTTTATTTTTTTAACAAATATGATGTTTAGCAGTTCCAGAAAAGAAATATCCACTGAAAATGTGAAAGTCTAAACTGAGATGATATAAATAAATGGTTTAAATAAATATACTTAAAAAATAAAATAACAGTAAGAAAGACACAAAATGTAAATAACCACCTACAGTGGCCAAATATTAAAATAGCTTAATAATACAGTTTATGGAAGGCCAAAATAGGTTAAGAAGAAGTCAACAGAACACTAAATAACCTTCTTTCTTATGCAGAAAATCCTGCTGGAAGCTAGTCAATAGTAAAAATCTCTAGCACTTTTATGAAAATAGTGCTTACTGCTCATTCACTGGAACAAACATTCTGTGTCAACTCTGTGACAGCTTGGGTTACAAAGACTGTTTCAGACATACCTTGCTTTCAGAATAGTAGACAAGGCTATAGCCAATAGTTTAAAAATCAAATGAACATTTGCTAATGAGATAAAATACTTAAAAATGGGGGTTGGGGAAGAGGAGATGAATGGACTACAAAATCCACACAGTGAGAGGCATTTTCTTTGTGAAGTTCTGATTTATATTATTTGGTGGAGTGTTTTTAGTTAGTTTTTAGTCTATTTTCATATACACTGTATAACATCCTGTTTGATATTGGGAAGGTAGTAAGAGGAAAATGGACTGAATTTGGATGTTAAGATGAGTTGCTAAGGCAAACAAAAGATCCTCTGAGTGGTCCTTAAAAAAACAGAAACACAAATGTATTTGTCACAGTACTCATCCGTGCAATTAGATGAAACTGCTGCAGAAATGAAACAAGACAGCATTCAGTCAGAAAGTTGCAAGAAGTATTTCACCAGTATTTTATCAAGATGCTAGAAGGCACTACGAACAGAAGCAAGCAACCACAGCAGCACACTGCAAAGTCAGAACTGCACTGGGAGTAATGGCATTATTGCTTATGCAGACGTGGGTTTTATCACACTCTACTATGAAAACCAAAAAAAAGGGGTTTTGCTCTTTTACTACGGAGAAAGAATGGCAGAGCCAGATTCTACCCAGAAACCATTCCCCCTTCTGTTACACAGAGAAGGATTTACAATCAGTTTCCATTCAGTTAAATGCTGTGACTCTTTGAAATCCTATACTAGAAGCTTCCTCTAACTAGTCTTCCTACTTCTAGTCTCATACCCCTCCATTCCTGGTTCCACACAACTGCCTGTTATATCTTTGATATTCTTTTTTTTAAATTTATTTTACTTTATTTGGCCACGCTGCACAGCATGTGGGATCTTAGTTCCCCAACCAGGGATTGAACCTGTGTCCCCTGCATTGGGAGCATGGAGTTTTAACCACTGGACCGCCAGAAAAGTCCTGCTGTCATACCTTTGTAAAGCAAAAAATATGATGTTACCACCTTCCTGGATAAAACCTCTAAAATCTCCCCCAAAGGCTAAAGTTCAAGTTCTAAAACAGGGCCTAAAGGAATCTTCATTTTGTCACACCTGCCTTCTTTCCCAAATTCATCTCCTATTACTCCTGTGCCTTGTGGGTTCCTCACACTTTGATCTAGTCTCTTTTCTGTACATACCAACGCTGCTTCCCACTCCTGTTCTCTTAGGTGAAGACTTTCTCTGACCTTCTCCACACCAACCAATCACTCTTCCAGGTTGCTGCAGTACTTGGCACATTCCTCTCATATGATGCTTACCACAGTATCCTACAATTATTCCTTTGTATGGAGAAGTCCACAAGACAGTGTATTCACCATACTGAATTCACAGACAGCACAAATATTTGGCCTTTCATTAAACATTTATGGGGTACCTACTATCTGTAAGGTACTTTGTTGAAACACTGGGGATCCAAAGATGAAGACAAGATTTCTGACCTAAAGAAACTCAATGTCTAGAATAAAAGTTTGATAAACAAAAAGTTACAACACAGCAAATGTCAAAAGTATTAACAGAGATAAGTAACAATGGTACAAAGCAGAGAATGATGAACTCTACCTCAGATGATCTTCACACAGATGTTGCTTAAGGTGATCTTCAAGAATACATAAAGCTCACTATGCTAACAAAGATGGGAGAGGCATTCCATGCAAAAGGAACAGCATCTGCAAAGCTAAGGAGATATGCCAAAGAACAGTGCAGTATAATCATGCAAGAGTAAAGAATTTAGTATGATTAAGCAGGAAGGGCAGGGTAGGGAGTGGATTTAGGATACACTATAGAGGTAGGCCATGGAGGTAAAATTTAGATTTTACCATGTAGGTGACAGGGAGTCACTGAAAGTTTTATAAGGGGGAACGACAATATTGTATATGTATTTTAGAACAGTCCTTTTCTTAGCCCTGTGTAAGACGGAATGAAGAAAACCTGACCAGAAACAGAGGGATAGGATTATTTTAGTAGTTTATTAAGAGAGACACAGATTTGGAAATCCCCCCAAAGCAGGCTGAAGCAGAAGCCAAGTGAGGGGAAGAGACGGTTAGAAAGCAATGCAAAGTGAAGATGGGGCCAGAGAGAGCTTTACGGAATGCTGGCAAGTCGATGTGGACAAAGATACGAGTTAGCAACTCAGACTGAAAAGAATGAACAGAGGTAGGTCAAAGGAAATCTAAGAGTGTGTTGTAGCACAGAAAAAATGACAGTGGTCAATAGTGTCAACTGTTAAGAGAGATGTTATATGATAAAGACTAAAAAATACACATTCCTTTTGAAAATTAGTTAATTTGTGACCTTCCTGAAAGCATTTTCAGTGGCATCTGGGAAGTGGGGAATGGTGGAAAAGCCTTATTTGCAGCAAGTTGAAGCCTGAGTGGGTAATGAAGATACTGAAAAGAAGAACAGATCAGTCTTTCGAGATGCTAACATGTGAAGGACAGTGACATGAAGATGTATATAGATTGAGGAAAACATAGGGAGAGTTAACAAACAAAAGAACACAGGGTAACAACTGATGAAGCAAGTCTTCTGAGAAGACAGGAAGGGAAAAGATCATCAGGAGAGGGAGACTGCTTAGCTCCAAGCTAAAGAGACGCCTATTCCTCTGAGACTGAAATAAATGAGACAAAAGTAAGTGTATAACGGTGTGGGGCTATGTGCTGAGAGTTCAAGCCTTATTCATCTCTGCAACTCAGCTCCTTCCCTACCACAATGCCTAGCACACACTGGGAGTTAATAAATGTGTTAAAAGGTGGGGGCTGGGGAGGAGAGGAATACCCCACAAAGGCAGGGGGTTGTTTTACAAATTATTTTCTTTTATTAAACTATGTAAGGCTTGTCTTTAGGACCCCTTATAAAGTACACAATTTGCAGGGCAGGTAATAAGAATTTAGTTTTGTCAGCACTCAACAAAACAAGTCAGTAGCATGAGCACAAGTTAACCTGTGGGTCGCTATCAGTTGGAGATATAGTTTAGCCTGGCACAGATGGCACTTGGATGGCTTTTTCTGTGCCAAGTCTTCCATAAAATTTTGGTCTTTGTATCTTGTCCCATTTCAATTTTCCTTTTTAATCTTGTCTCTGTGTTCCTAACCCAATTTGATTGCTGTTTGCTGTCTCTACTTAGTGGTCTGAACTTTGTGCCCTGGTCATGGTACCTTAACTTTCAAACTCAGCTTTGAACATCTTTAAGAGGAAAGTTCAGTCACTCTGATAAATTATCTTAAATTTATTTCATTTTGATATAATCTGCCTCCAAACCCAACCCAAACTCTAAAATCTGATGACTTATGAGTTGAATATGGACTACAAAATTTTTTGGCGGGTGGCGGGCAGAAGGTTTTAAATTAAGAATTAGTTGACAGCATTTAAAAACTCTCCTGAAAAACCTGGGTGATTTGGTAACATGGGCCACATGCTCCTTCATGGTGACAATCAGCTGGAGCTAAATAGCAGCAAGGTCCCTTTTCCAGTCTCCCACATTCCCCTTGTTCCTCCACTCCCAACCCACGATCTCCCCAACAATTAGCTAAGTGTCAGTTTTCATTTATCATCTTATGTTCCGTTCATTTGACTTACTTTATTACCAGCCTGGCACTTTGTAGGCATCTGAGTTTGTAATCCTTGATAAAGAAAGTAAATAATATGAGGGCAAAGACCTTGCTTATCTTGTATAACTTTGTATTCCCAGGGTCTAGCTCAAAAAGTATTTGTTGAATAAGCAAGCTTTTATTTCAGAAGAATACTTTTACTATTAAAATCAAACTAGAAGGAAAAGCAGCTGAATATATATAGAATTGTTAAAGATCAAATGAAAAAGATACAATTTTGCTAATATGGGTTTGGGGCTCAAAGTTAGGACTATGACACCTCAAATACTGGGTCCCAGGGGGGACAAAGCTAACCATTTCAAATTAAAAACAATTAACAGATTCATTTATCAATGTATATACTATATTTGTTACGACACCAACTCACTAGTAAGGTGACTGATTATATTTATATATATAATTTATGTATTTAGATATGTAAAATTATTTAGATATATATTTAGATATGTAATTTATGTATTTAGGTATGTAATATATATTTAGATATGTAATTATGGAAGAAATAAACTTCATTTTTCCCCTCTTAAAAACTTTACATGTACACAAGAAATGCATGCTCATTGTAGAAAAATTATACAATACAGAGAACTAAAAAAAGTCACCAGTCATTCTACCACTTAGAGGTAACAATGGATAAGATTTTGATGTATTTATATTTTGATAAATACTTTTTGATGAATAGATACACGTGTGGTTTAGATTTACATGTATATATATGTGTGTGTGCATGTGTATATATGATCATACTTTAAATACAGCTAATTTCTGATCTCAGAAAAATCGATTTCATTCAGCCAGTATTTGCAGACTACTATATGCAAGGCACTATTCCAGTCAATTTCAAGATGTAATATCTTTTTTCATAGTCATGAAATAACTGAATTGTTTAAAAGAGCAGATGTTAAATAAACTAGTCTATGAGAACAGTTGAAGGTAATTACAGTTGACCCTTGAACAACACAGGGGTTAGGGGTGATGGCCCTCCATGAAGCTGAATATCCTCCTATAACTTTACAGTTGGCCCTCCATATGTGCAGTTCTACATCCGTGGATTGAACTGACTATGGATTGTGTAGTACTGTAGTACATATTTATCAAAAAAGAATCTGCATATAAGTGGACCTGGGCAGTTCAAACCCATGTTATTCAAGGGTTAATTGTATTATGAGAGGAAATATGGCAGAATGGAAAGACAGCTCAACTGCATGAGCTTGGATAAGACCCTTCCCTCATTTATGACACTGAAATAATAATAATGTTTACCTTAGAGAGTCCTTATGAGAATTAAATGAGATTATAGCATAGAATGTTTGGCACGTGAATACATTATAGTTGTGTTTATTATCATTGTAATGATATTGATCAAATTATGTTGCTATTAACAGTAACTGAAGTGGTTGTACCAGTTAGTCAGAAATGAAGTTTAAGTATTCAGTGAATGTGGGCTTCCTGGTGGTGCAGTGGTTGAGAGTCCGCCTGCCGATGAAGGGGACATGGGTTCGTGCCCTGGTCTGGGAAGATCCCAGATGCCGCGGAGCAGCTAGGCCCGTGAGCCATGCCGCTGAGCCTGCGTGTCCGGAGCCTGTGCTCCGCAACGGGAGAGGCCACAACAGTGAGAGGTCCGCGTACCGCAAGAAAAAAAAAAAAAAAAAAAGAATTCAATGAATGCAACTCAAAAACAAAAACCCCCAAATAATTCGATTAAAAATTAGGCAAAGGACCTGAATAGACACTTTTCCAAAGGCATACAGATGGCCAACAGGTACATGAAAAGGTGCTTGGCATCACTAATCTTCAGGGAAATGCAAGTCAAAACCACAATGAGAGATCACCTCACACCTATTAGGATGGCTTTTATCAAAAAACAAGAGATAACAAGTGCTGGCGAGGATGTGGCAAAGATGGAACCCTTGTGCACTGTTAGTGGGAAGGTAAATTGGTGCAGCTACTATGGAAAACACTATGGAGGTTACTAAAAAAATTAAATATAGAACTACAATATAATCCAGCATCCCACTTCTGGGTATATATCCAAAGGAAATGAAATCAGAATCCCTATGAGATATCTCAACTCTCATGTTCATTGCAGCATTATTCACAATAGCCAAGATATGGAAACAAGCTAAGTGCCTATCAACAGATGAACAGATAAAGGAGGTGTGTGTGTGTATATGCATGCATGTGTGTGCACGCACACACACAACACACACACACTTGACCCTTAAGGTACACTAGGGTTAGGGATGCCTACCCTTCATGCAGTCGAAAATCTGTGTATAATTTGATAGTCTGATCTCTGATTCTGTGGTTCCACATCCACAGATCAAACTAACTGTGGGTCCAACCTACCATGGATCATGTAGTACCGTAGTGTGTATTTACTGAAAAATATCCACATCTAAGTGAACCCGAGCAGTTCAAACTTGTGTTGGTCAAGGGTCAACTGTATATAAAATGAATATTATTCAGCCATGACAAAGGAAACCCTACTATTTGCAACAACATGGATGAACCTAGAGAACATTATGCTAAGTGAATAAGCCAGACAGAGAAAGGCAAATACTGTAGATCTCACTCATATGTAGAATCTGAAAAAAAAAAATCAAACTCATAGAAACAGAGAGTAGAATAGTGGTTACCAGGGAATAGAGGGTAGGGAAACAGGGAGATCTGGTCAAAGGGTACAAGTTATAAGATGAATACGTTCAGTTATAAGATTAATAAGTTCTGGGGATCTAATATACAGCATGATGACTATAGTTAATAATACTTTATTATACACTTGCAATTTGCTAAGTGTTCTCACACCACACACACACACACAAACACACGTAACTATGTGCGGTGGTGAATGTGTTAATTAATCTGACTGTGGTAATCATTTCACAATGTATATGTGTATCAAATCATCATGTTGTATACTTTAAATATATATAATTTTATTTGTCAATCATACCTCAATAAAGCTGGCAGGGGAGAAAATAATTCAACTGACTGAAGATTTTGAGAGAAGTGAGTGAAGTTTTTCACTTCTAAGTTATCTCTCTCACAAAACTAGGGTACTTAAAAAAGTGTAATATAAAATCTGCTTATTTGGGACTTTTACACTAGTACTTTTATAAACTAGGAGATGAAGAAAGAAATAGTAAGAATATCTGAATAACTTGGTTAAAGTTTCTTGTTTGGAGAACTTCTGTAGAGCAAAATAATCCATATAATTTAAGGAAATATTTTAAATTGTTAGATGTATCTCAGAAGACAATCACTTTATACATACTTGTAAAATAGTATTTATTATAGTATAGTTACTTCTTAGTTTCTCTTAGTTACCCTCATCTCAAGGGTAAGAGGTATATCTTATGCATTTATTGATTAAAGAACTTAATGAAGAAACCAAAACTCCTATAGCTTTAATTCCAAGAGGAATTAAAAAGTGGAACTAACACAGGCCTTTGCCTGGTAATCAAAATATTAGCACCTGAATTACTTAAGCAGATTTTTCAGAATGGCTCCAGGTCCTGACTCATCAAGATTAAGAAGCCTGGGTTAAGGAGACAGAAGGCAAAGTTTAAACGTGAGTGTGTTTGGTAGTGTATCTGCCTGCGTGTCTCAATGAATTCAGAAGCATATAGAAAATGCTTTTAAATTATTAATTTTTATTATCTGCTCAAGCCCTCTAATGGAACAGATAGAGAATAAGCTCTGAAAAGAGTGGAATGAGATGGCCACTAATAACAGAAATATTTCTCAAATTCCCTCAGAAAGATGAAAAAGTAGAGGGCAAAGAGAGTTTAACCTACCTCTCTCTTTGCAAAGGACAAAAAGGAATTCAGCAGCAATTTGCTTGACTCCCAGGTCAACATGTGTCATGAGGCGCACCAGCTTATTTCTCACAGTTGAGCCAACTTCAGGTCGATTTGTCACATCCCTCAATGGTGGTAAAACCTAATGGCACAAATGCAAAACCATCATCAATCGTTTAAGTATTAGAGTGAGCGAGAATGGTACCAACCGAGCTTAGTTTTGTAAGAGCAGAAAAAACATTAAAAAATAAATAGGTTTGCTTCCAAATAGAGTAAAGCTAAACAAAAAACAAACCTCAAATAATTTCATGCCTGTAATGAAATTTCATTTGAAGTGAAACATCTCTTCACTGTACCACTATGATGTATTCAAACCCATTCCTGAGTTTTTACTCATCTCAGCACCTGGAATGCCCCTGCTGCCTCTACCAAAATCCATGTTAAAGTCTGGGTCAAATTTCTCTTTCTTCCTTAATACCCTGACTTATACTGATTTTTCCCTACTTTTAATTCCTGCAGCATTTTCATTATTTACTAAAAAATACCAAAAACCCTGTACATATGTTTTCTAGTTGTTTTATTTTATAATAAAATGGTTATTAATTATTGAGTGCTTGCTATGTGCTAGTTGCTGTAATAGATGATATGCATACATTCTCTATAATCAACCCTCACGGGAACCTTGCAAAGGAGGTAGTAACATCACTATCATCCCTATTTTATAGACTGATCCTCAGAGGGATTACATAACTTGCTTGGTTTATCTGTTTGTTTGCTCACTCACTCACCCATCCATGCATCCACCCAGACCCCTCCTCTTTTGGTTCTCCACACTGGTTGCTTCATCTTAGCCTCTGTGTCAGTTCTCTTTTATCCTTTTGTTTTTAAGTGCTGGAATATTCAAGGGTTAAGTTCTTGGGCAACATTTCTTTACTATTTTCACTCTCTATTGGTGATCTCATCCAGTTTTACGGCTTTGTATGGTCTCTATTTACTGATAACTCCCTAAAGTATATGTCTATCTTGATTTCTTCCATGACCTCCAGACTTTTATAGGCTTCTCAAATTTAGCATGTCCTAAGCAGAATATTGAAGCTCCCAACAAAGCTGTTCCTTCTACAGTCTTCCATCTCATTAAATAGCAAGTCTGTTCTTCCAACTGTTTACTGCAAACACCTTGGAAACAGCCTTGATTCCTCTCTTTCACATCCCACATCCAATCCATCAGCAAATTATTCTGGCTCTACCTTTGAATTATATCCATAACCCAACAACTTCTCACTATCTCCTCTAGTATTACCAAATTCAAGCTACCAATATTTCTCATCTGAACTATTACCACAGTCTCCTAAGTCATCCCTGCTTCCACCCTGGTCCTTCTATGATCTATTCGCTACACAGCAGCTAGGATGATCCTTTGAAAGTCAGATCATGTCATTCCTCTTCTCAAAGTCCTCCAGTTCCCATGGCTTCTCATCTCACTCATAGTAAAAGACGAGGTCCTTCCAAATTCCTTAGGTTTCCCATAATGTGGCTTCCTGCTACTTTTCTGACTTAATTTCTATTATATTCCTTGCTTACACTGCTATAGTCTCACAAACCTCCATGGAACTCCTTATACTCACCGAGCAATTTCCTACCTCATGGTCTTTGCATTTGCTGCTCCCTCTGCCCAGAAACTCTTTTTCTGGAAACTGGCTTGGCTCATTCCCTTACTTTCTTCAGGTCTCTGTTCAAATGTTATTTATAGGAAGACACTCCCTGACCACCCTATATAATTAACCTTCAGCATTCTCTTTTTTTTATCCCCCTCCCTCTGCTTTAATCTTCCTCATAGCACTTATCACCACCTAACACAGTATATATTTCTTTCTTTATTGTCTGCCTTCTTCCACAAGTCAGTTCCGTGGGGGCAGGGATTTCTTTCTGTTTTGTGTACCGCTCTCAGTGCATATTACAGGTTTTGATAAATATTTGATGATTGAAGGAAGAATGAATTAATTCAAGTAACTTTTTAAAAGTGCCTTCTATAAGCTAGGCACTATGCTAGGAAATGAAGATAGACACAAAGTCAAATTATAATTTACTATACCAGACTCTTTATGTGTATATTATTTTTTATTTAATCCATTCAGCTGACTTCCTTCCTTCCTTATCTCTTTCTATATTGAGTGCCTACCATGGATCAGGAGGTACTGGAGGCCCTGGAGATACAGCTGTGAAAAAAAACCAGAAACTAAATCTCAGAAAACTGAGTAATCTACCCAAAGTGTTTATAGAATCCGTGTTTCAATATCTCTGGTAGGATAGAGCAAAATGCTCTTTGTGCCTGGTAGGCACAAAGTAATTGCACAATAAATTCTTATTATTTGATTCAGCCAACCATACTGAGTTTATCTCCCATATCTAGAGGAATGAGACATGTAACAAATGATTTCATGTGGTTTGTACCTACAGTTCCAGAGTATAGTATCTATTAATAAAGGTTATCACACAAAAATTTTCTTAGCTATGTTTTGGGTTCCTTAACAAGTTTTTGAAGTGAAATTTTGTAGTTTTTATTGTTACATATCATGCCCAAACTGCATATGTATGGAGCATTTCTATTTCCCCCCAAATACTACCCTCCATTAAATTTTTTCTTTTCTTTGAGAAATCTTGTCCAGTTCCTCTTTCAAATCCATAGAATCTTCATCTCTTTTATTAGCTCTCCAGATGAATCCAACCTGAATCAGTAATTTCTACCATCTGTTCTCTTTCTACCTACCCAAATACTGAATACTCAAGACCAATTTACTTTGGGTATGTACGAGTTGGATTTAATCAGGTATTAACTATGGGGCACAATAATTAATTAGCCATGGTTCCATTTACGCTATTATCAAAGTTAATCATCTGTTACTTTAAGTTCTGCCCATCTTGATCCTCATAGTCTATAGTGCATCTTCCTCAGAAAGAAAGTTGATTTCTGTATTGTGCCTTGTATCTTTCTTTAGTTATCTTTTACTTGTCATGTCTCCTTCTTTATCTGTACTGTAGTATTTCTTTGAGGATAAGGAGTGGGTCTCACAATCTTTTGTATCTACATAATGTATAGTCCAAGACCTTCATATAAATAATCTGTTTAACAAACAGGTTTTGGGGGGGCTATCCTGGTTAGAGATGGCAAAATCTAAACAGTTTAGTTGAACGTGGATCTCCTCTGTGAAAAAGCTAAAATACAGAACACAAAGTATTTTCATTTATTATTCTCCACCAAGTCCTCCTAGTCATGATAGAATGTCTTAAAATAATCAAACTTGGAAATGACCTTAATTCATCAATCTACTAATTTATCTTGCTTAAATGATTATTCATGCTTTGATGGTAGCTAGTCTTCCAACAGACTATAAACTCTTCAAAGATAAGAGTCCCTACTTTCTAATTTCTCCTTATCAGCAATATCTATTAATGTGCTCTACACACAGTAAAGTGCTTATTAAATCTTGACCATAAACATATGGGGGAAAATGAACCTAGTTAATTTATTAAGAGAAATTCTATATGGCAATAAATGAACAATGGGGTGAATGGTGGTACCATGTAGTGAATGAGGGAAGAAGGGGAAGACAGAGGGTGGGGAGGGATGGGAAATCAAGAGATTAGTTTGGGATACGTTAAACTTAAGATACCTACTACACATCCAAGGGGAGGAGATGAGTAGGCAGTATGTTATATAAGTCTGGAGCTTAGGGGACAGAGGTCAAGGGTAGAGATAGAAATTTGTGAGTCATCAGTGAATAGATGACTTTCAAAACCATGACTGTTGAATGAGACCAACAAGAGAGTAGAAATGGAGACAAAGATAATATTGCCTTGGGGAGCTCAAACACTGCAAAGAAGAAGTTCCCTGTTGTGTCCTAGACACCAAGTGTAGAAGGTACTTCAAGTAGGAGAGAATACTTAATTACATCAAAATGTTAGCGGGGAATAAAGAAAAAGATTTGAGAACTATTAGATTTGGCAATCTCGGGTTGATGATGTTTGACAAACACCTTTGTAGTAGAGTGAAAAGCATGAAAACCTAATTACAGTGGGTTTGGAAGAGAATCAAAATGAGGAAAAGGAAGAGAGCGGGTGAGCACAGAAAACTCTCCTGAGGAACACTGCATAAAGAAGAGAAGAGAAATGGAGAGGCAGCTTGAGAAGCGGGATTAAGGGAAGGTTTTTCTGCTTTTAAGATGGAAGATGTGTTTGGGTGCAGACAAAAATGATCCAGTACATTAAAAAAAAAAAAAGATTAATATAAGAAGAAAGAGAGGGAGTAAATGCAGGAGCAAAGTTCTTGAGTTGAGAGGGAAAGGTCTCCAGGATATGAGCGCAGAGGCTGGCCACAGAAGGAAGCAGGGACAATTCATCCCTTGTGATAGAGGGGGGAGACAAAGGACATGGGGGTACAGATAGATGCAGACAGACAGTAGATGCAGAGGTAGAAAGATGACTTCTTACCATGAACTCCAACTACTACGATCTTACTCCAAACCTTCATCATCAGCTCTCTTTTGGGCTGGTCTCCTCACATCTACTCACACTCCTTTAGTCTATCTTATATATAGTAGCCAGAATATCTTTAAATATAAATGAGGTCACATCACATCCCTTCTCAGAACAGTCCAATGCTTTCCCTTCTCATTTAGAAGAAAATCAAAAGTCCTATACAACCTTACGTTATATGGTTCTTGCTTACCTCTTTTACTTCATCTACCACTCTCCCCCTCGCACAATGTTCTCTAGCCTTCTTGCTTTTCCTTAAGCATACCAAAGCATCCTCTCATCCAGGGACTTTAAATTCATTCTGTCTGGTACATTCCTCTTCCAGAATATTCTCAGAACTATTCTCAGAGAATATCCTCTTCCAGATATTCTCAAAGATCCTTTCCTTACTTATCCAAGTTTCTGTTCAAATGTCATTTCCTCAGAGAGGCTCTTCCTTATTCCCTTAAGTTTTCCCTTCCCCTGTATCTTTCTTCCGAACACTTATCACTACTTGCCATTGTATCATACATTTATTTGTTTACTTTTTGTCCCCCTACAATAAGGGAAACTCCACAAAGCAAAGACTTCATTTGTATTTCAATGCTTAGAATACAGCACACAGATCTCAATAAACATTTGTTGAGTAAGTGAATGAATGACTCAAAAAAATAGACAGGGTCACTTATTTCTGGATTAGGAAGATTTCAAAGATTTAACACTAACTTTTTTGAGTTTCTGACATTCTGAAAGAAAACAGCTGTGAAAGAATTCAACTCATTAATTTTATGTTAAAAAACACATATAAGATTAACTTTGAGATGTTAATATGCATTAAACAGTTACCTGATCTTTGAGAAATTTTCTGATGTTTCGATGGGCTCGGGAACATTCTGTTAATAAGCTGAGAACTGGAGTTAGACCCTCTCTATAGCTGCTTCCCTACAAAGAAAACCATACATGCTGCATTAGTTTAGTTTCTAACAGTTTACTTTTCTTCATATAACTGAGTATATTAATACTATTTTTTTTGAGAGGGAGACACTTTATGTTACCAAAGCTGTACAAACTATTTTTTAAATTATTTTCCTAAAAATATTTCCATTTCATTAGTTATCTTCATGTTTACTAATGCCCATTTTTATCCTTCCTAGATTTTTCTACATTTTGTAGGGCCCTCACTGGCTCAGCAAATGGGCTTAAACAAGGTGAAGGTTTTGATGACCAACCCATCCTAACTTGCTGCCTTTTAATATAGATACTCGACAAAGCAAGTGACAGAAAAGAGACAATAAGCAGTTTACAACAAATGGAAAGTTGACAATTTTCTTTTAAAGATGTCTTTTAGGTGTTATGGAAAGTAGCTATCATCAAGTTTTGGGGGGGAGATAATTTTTACTTCTAGAACTTACAAAATACCTACATAGAAAAGTAATTACTTTTTCCTTTGTTTTCAGGCACTAGTCACAATTTTGGTGTCGCATCAACACAATTTTCAGCTTTAAACAAATAAATTCACTTGGTTTCAGCAATTTATCATTTACTACAGTAAAATGCTTTCCGGAGTATAAATAATTATTCAAGATGTCAGCTATAAAAAAAAGTTTAGATTCAAATATCACATCCTGTGATGTCTGTATGTGTGTACAATTACATTCTTTAGAAGCATCTTCTCAATTTTATCAGTCTTACCTTGTCTATTCTCTTCTCCATAAAACTAAGTAAAACATGAATGGCCTCCATATTCATACCATTGTATACCATGGTATTATTTTTCAAAACTGTTTCTTTCTCAGCTGTTTTATCACTGGGCAGTTCATCTAGCGTCGTTGCTTCTGGGGCTGTTTCTTCATGGGTTAATGGACAAATGAGAACATCCAAACAAGAGACTGGAACATTGCTTAAAAGGTTGACTGCATTGCTGAAAAGCAATTTAAAAAGACAATATTTTAATTTGACTGACTAGTCCTTTAAAACACAAACATAATAAGTTCAGAAGTGACTTTTAGGAGTCAATTAAAATTCTTCTTTTTCAAAATGAGCCTTTAATATTATTTGGCATTTACTGACTAACAGAAAATAAAGAGAACTGTTTCAAATACACACATGACAAATTAGAAAGAACAGATGTTAAATGGACACACACAATCATGATGTCATGTCACTTTCTGAAATGCTAAAATAGGAATTAGTGAGCTTTAACACTAGCTCTTTAATTTTATTATGATACAATACTAGATTTGCAGTTTTTCCTTGGGATTTTAAATCCTTTTGTGGATCCACTGGTGTCTTATTATTCCTTAGATTACAACATAAAGCATTTGAGAAACACTGTGTATAAGCAGCTTATCACAGAGGCAACAACATTAAAAACCAAATATTGTAGGATTAAATTTTGTCCTTTCTAGATATAGAAATACAATTTTTAGATCATCCCTTATTTCATAAGACATTTGCAGAAAATGGTAAATGGTGCTTTTTCTCCTTCTCTTGTCCCCAGATTTCTTTAAAAGAGGCCAACATAGCTACTTCGAATCTCTATCCCCCTAGGCCTTTCTTTGTATGTATTAATGACATAACGAGCCTGGGATGCACACCAGTAGGGGGAACCCAAACCTTGTATTTTTTGGTATTCCCTAAAAATCTTGTTCCGTTGCTCAGTGTATAAGAGATTAAAATTAAAATTGTTAGTGTTTAATTGACACTAACAATTTAAAAATCAGACATGCTCTCAATTCATACATTTTCCTTCATGCATTATTTCATATTTTTTCTTTTAAAAGGAGAGGTGGTGTTCTGTGCTAACTGGATCTTAAAAGCCTGTGCCTCAGAACTTCCTGATAAACAACAATGGAGAGACAGGCATTACATTTCCTAGTGACAGAGAAGCAGATCTAAAAATAACTGCATCCTGACTAAAAATAAACTTGCAAATACAATTTAAAAGTCTAACCACTTGGAAACCAAATTCAGGGCTTAATCTAACTGATGCCGTCTTAATTTAGCCCATAGTAGTTCCTTTTAATTTAGATTATCGTGACACCCTTAAATATAAAACAAAATAAACAACAACAAAACAGAAATAAAATACAAAATATTTTCTCTCCCTTACCCTGAAGTGTGGCTGCATTTCCCCAAGAATGAATATTTCTTTTCTTTCTTTTTATATTACGGGAAAAAAAATTCATAAGAACTCAAAGTTGAAAAGGTAGACAATGGAGAACAATAACTGGTAATGTAAAGGGCACCAAAAACTCAGAACCAAGAACAAACATAATTTAACGAGTCCTACAAATGAATGGTTCCTGGTGAAATACAAGTTGTTTGGTTGTGTCCCCACTAAGAATCTGCTGCTGCTGCTGCTGTTACTACTACTCCTCTTCAACAAAGTTTCTAAGTTTGATTACTTGTAAATAATCGCAATTGGCTGAAATACAATGCTTTTCCCTCAAACCTTCCTTTTAAAATTTTGGCAAACATCTGTAGTTCCTTATCTATAGATAAAAATACTGCACTTCTGACTTAAGCATTTGGAAACTGTTATTAAATAGCATAGATTCACTGGGGTTAAAAGAAAAATAGAACTCTACCTTAGAATTACTTTCTAAAACTGTAAAAGCCACTTTGAAATGTTAGTTTTTTTTCAACACACAGAGCAATAGGCTGGAGTCCACCAGTAGTATGATTCTCTGAATCTACCATAGAGACCACACTGAAAAGTTTAAGGCAATGCATTTCATTATAAAGGAATGCTTCCCTTTAAATTCATTTAAAATAAGCAGTTTCCAGGAATTTCGTAAATTTAAGAAACCAAATGTAGAGTCTGATTCAACAAATATTTGGAGGTTTTAAGCTTTTCAAGAAAAGTTCCCATTTTCTCGTTTCTTATTGAACAACTGGGTTCCCAAACAACTACAAAATTAATTTTCTGGCTCACTGTGTTTGAGCTATTCTTTTTAAGTAAGGAAAGCCAGCTTTCTGAGCTGTCACTTCTCTGACAGTTTTATTTGTGGTAGAAGAGTGTATGAAATTCTCCAGCTACCAGGAAGTCAGTGACTATGCACAGATCTGCACAATGGTGTTTGCATTCCTACTCCAGGGGGTAGAAATACTGTGTATATTACTCTCCCCTTTTCAGCTTCCTAGAGATCATTAATCACTGGGACATGACATCCTCCCACTCATACTCCCAGCCCCCTCCTGATATGCAGATTCAAAAGCAGGGCCTATTTAGAGCTCCTTAATGCTCTGATTAAAGCCTTGGTAGTTGTGGGAGAAGGAAGGCAACCTAAAATCCAGGCCTGTATCAATCGAGGGGCTAAACAATTTAATACCAGGTGACACGAAGGAGCATGATAACAGTACAAGCAGACCTACAGCTATTGGCAAACTTTCCTGGTCAAATGTATCGTCTTTACATTTGGGGCTCACATATCGTTTTTCATGGCTGGAAAATCTACTTAAATGAACCTCAAGATCTCCAAAAGATTTTCACATGTAAATACCTAAGTTTACTTTAGTCTAACTCAGTTCAGTAATTATTTATTGATTACTTATGCCAGGCATTTTTTAGGCAGGTATTACGAAGAAAATAGAAATAAATCCCTGCCCTTCTGGAGCTTATTTTCTAGCATGTAGAGAACAGTCAATTAAAAGTAAACAAACAGGGCTTCCCTGGTGGCGCAGTGGTTGAGAGTCTGCCTGCCGATGCAGGGAACAGGGGTTCGTGCCCCGGTCCGGGAAGATCCCACATGCCGCGGAGCGGCTGGGCCCCTGAGCCATGGCCGCTGAGCCTGCGCGTCTGGAGCCCGTGCTCCGCAACGGGAGAGGCCACAATAGTGAGAGGCCCGCGTACCGCAAAAAAAAAAAAAAAAAAAAGTAAACAAACAAAAAAATAGTTAATTGAATAGAAGGTGATAAATGGTCTGAGGGTAAAATTCAGGAGGGTAAAACAGGACATGTGAGTTGTAATTTTGAATAGGGTAGTCTGAACAGACCTCACTGAGATGGTGCCATTTAAGCAAAGACTTAAAGGAAGTTAGGGAGTGAGCCCTGTGACTACATGCGGAAAGGGCGTTCCAGGAAGAAGGGCAGGAGCAAAGGCCCCAGGGCAGGAGCAGTGGCATGTATGAAGAACTGCAATGAAGTTGGTGTGGCTGAACCACCACACACAGGGCGAGGAGGGGGACAGGAGCTCAGCTGGGTAACAGGGGGCCAGATTGGTTTTACAGGCTATTATTACTTTAGTTTTTATCCTGAATGAAATGGGGAACCACTACAGGGTTTGGCATAGTAATATACTCTATTCTTATGTTAAAAGGATCACTCTGGCTACTGTGTTGAGAACAACTAGTAGGACATCAAAGGTGAGGAAGACCAACCAGTTAGGGTATTATTATAATAACTCAGGTGAATGAACACGGTGGTAACAGTGCAGTGGTCAGACCTGGATACATTCTGAAGATTTCCTGATAGGCTAGTTGTGGGGTGTGAGAATCCAACGTATCTAGCCTTAGCAAGTGGAAAGCTAGAGTTGCCATAAATTGAAATGGGAAACACTGCAGGAGAAGCAACATTTTAGGGGAAGAGTAAGAGTTTAATCTTGGATATGTTAAGTTTGGAATGTCTGTTATACTTCCAAATGGAGATGTTAACAGGAAGTTAATTGTAAGAGTCGGGAGATCAGGGAGGGAGATCTGGACTAGAGATATAAACTGAGGAGTCATTAGCATGTAGATGGTATTTAAAGACCAAGACTGGATTAGATCAGTGAAGGAGTGTGGACTGAGAGACTATGAGAGATAGGCCTGGGGCACTCTACCATCCAGAGGCTGAGTGGGAGAGGAAGAAATTACAACTAGTGAGGTAGGAGGGAAACCAAGATAGGATGGTATCCTGGAAGAAAGTATTTATCAGTAAGAATGGAGTGATCACCTGTGGTCAAATGATGTGGACAGATCAAGTAAGATGACAACTGAGAAATGTCCACTGGATTTAGCAACACAGAGGTGACCTTAATAATAGCCATTCTGGTGCAGTAGTGGGACTAAAACCTGAGTAGACTAGATTCAAGAGAGAATAGTAGACGAATCAGATAGTCGATACCTAGAGGAGGTTTATTGCAAAGGGCAAGAGAAGACTGGAGCAGCAAATCCAGGTAGCAAAGTGTTAACCCATAGGGACCTGGTCATTGTTCTTTAAGTGTGCTGTAGACATAGTCTCATTTCTGTATTTGTCCATGTTTTCTCCTGTTTAGAATGGTCTCATTCTTTAAGATTAGCTCAAGTCTCACTTTATTGTCAACAAATATTTACTATGCCTTGTGCTAGATGCTAAGTATACAAAAATAAATAAAATATGCTCCTTTTCCTAAGAGAAGACAGCATAACATAATTTGTAGAGCAATGGGTTGAATTCTAAGTTGCCTCCTAGAAAAGCATGCCTTGGGCAAATTACATGACCTATTCTAGGCCTTGGTGTCCTTAATTCTAAAGTAAAGGGAAATAAATTTATCCCATCAGGTTGATGTGAGGATTAAATGAAAAAAGGCATGCAAAGCACTCTGCCTGGTACATAGTAAATGGCAGCTATTAAGGAGCTTTTGAACAGGAGACATACTGTACTATAGCAGGGAACAGCAAATATCTGGAAGAATAAGAGAATATGGTATCTGTGGGGAAATGAAAACAGGTTCCTAAGTCTAAAGCAAAGGACAAGGCCTCTAAAGGACAGGGCCTTAGTAGGCATTAAGACAAAAAAAGTGTGTGTATGAGTGTGTAGAGTGGGGAAGGGGGATTGCCATGATGAGATACACGTTACGGCCAAATGGGTTACTGATGACCTTAAACCAGAGTTGTGCAGAAGCCAGAAAAACAAATGCGTTTGTGAATCATTAATAAATGCATAGTGACAAAAGAAGTTTGCTCTTAATCATAAAGACAGAGGGGAGCCACAAGAAGATTCTAAGCAGAGAGTTACTTTTTGAAAAATAACTCTGCGTGGAGTGGAAAGGATGGACCAATCTGTCAGGTTAGGTAAAATTTTCCCACAGGACAGAGCAGCTTGAGTTTAGAACTGGAGAAAGAAGGTGGTCTGACAGATCTGGGGTTAGGTGCTTGAACACTGGCAGGACAGGACAATTAAGGAGTAGAGAGAGGTGAACCAAATGATGAACCAATGCTTTAGAATAGAGAGGGAAGAAAGGAAACCTTAAGGAGGCTTACAGGTAGGAGAAAAAGGAATCACCAGGGGACCAGAGGTCTGGATGAGGATGGAGAACAGGTACAGTATGAGTGAGGAAGACTTTCCTCATCATGCTAGACCATAGTGAGCATGTTATCTGAATTCTATTAGCAATTATTATTTGGATAATTAATTTACTGAGAAACTACTCAAAAACTATCTTGTGACATCTCTTCTATTCTTTTCTTGATTGTTATTTAACTTTTCATAATATTCATGTCTTGTTTCCCCATTTATACTCTGTTCCTCCAGACTATGCACTATGGTGTGGAATCCTTCAAGAACATAGCATGGTACTCAGCTATAGTTCAGATAATATCTGTTCACCTAGATAACTGTTATTCACAATGAGCATTAGGTTAAAGAGCTAAGAGCTTTACTAACAAAAAAAAAAAAAAAAAAAGAAAAGAAAAAAACCCTCTACCCAATCTCTCCGAACTCTCCTTTTTCTGTATACCTATATAAGCTTGTTTATGTCTAACACAACACTCATCAAAACAAGTGCACTTATTCACTTAGCAGCCTCTTTTACCCCCTAGTTGGTAAGCCCTGGAGAACAAAGATTATACTGTATTCACCTTCCTTGCCTCTAGAGCTCAACATAGTGCCTGACACATAGTAAGTGCTCAGTTAATAAATATATACCAAAATGAAATGGTCCAATTTTCAAACATTTATTAGAAGTCTGCCATATGTAAGACATGCTTACTTTTTTACATTTTACATTTTGCAATACATGTATCAAATCAACACACTGTACACCTTAAATGTATACAATGTCATATGCCAATTATGTCTCAATAAAGCTAGAAAAAACAGACATTATGCTTAGCACTGTAATGAGGTGTCATTAGGTACTAAACTGTCCCCTTAAATATGTGAGATAAAATGAACTGGTTTAAACAAAGAACAACAAAAAAAAGCAGGGAGGTAAGTACTTTTTTTTTAATTTTTAAATTTTATTTATTTTTTTATACAGCAGGTTCTTATTAGTTATCCATTTTATACATTATTAGTGTATATATGTTAAACCCAATCTCCCAATTCATCACACCACCACCACCCTTTCCCCCCTTGGTATCCATACATTTGTTCTTACATCTGTGTCTCTATTTCTGCCCTGCAAACTGGTTCATCGGTACCATTTTTCTAGGTTCCACATATATGCATTAATATACGATAGTTGTTTTTCTGACTTACTTCACTCTGTATGACAGTCTCTAGGTCCATTCACGTCTCTACAAATGACCCAATTTCATTCCTTTTTATGGCAGAGTAATATTCCGTTGTATATATGTACCACATCTTCTTTATCCATTCGTCTGTCGATGGGCATTTAGGCTGTTCCATGACCTGGCTATTGTAAATAGTGCTGCAAAGAACATTGGGGTGCATGTGTCTTTTTGAATTATGGTTTTCTCTGGGTATATGCCCAGTAGTGGGATTGCTGGGTCATATGGTAATTCTATTTTCAGTTTTTTAAGAAACCTCCATACTGTGCTCCATAGTGGCTGTAGCAATTTACATTCCCCACAACAGTGCAAGAGGGTTCCCTTTCCTCCACACCCTCTCCAGCATTTGTTGTTTGTAGATTGTCTGATGATGCCCATTCTAACCGGTGTGAGGTGATACCTCATTGTAGTTTTGATTTGCACTTCTCTAATAATTAGTGATGTTGAGCAGCTTTTCATGTGCTTCTTGGCCATCTGTATGTCTTCTTTGGAGAAATGTCTATTTAGGTCTTCTGCCTATTTTTAGATTGGGTTGTTTTTTTGATATTGAGCTGCATGAGCTGTTTATATATTTTGGAGATTAATCCTTTGTCCATTGATTCATCTGCAAATATTTCCTACCATGCTGAGGGTTGTCTTTTCATGTTGTTTATGGTTTCCTTTGCTTTGCAAACGCTTTTAAGTTTCATTAGGTCCTATTTGCTTTTATTTCCATTACTCTAGGAGGTGGATCAAAGAAGATCTTGCTGTGATTTATGTCAAAGAGTGTTCTTCCTCTGTTTTCCTCTAAGAGTTTTACGGTGTCCAGTCTTACATTTAGGTCCCTAATCCATTTTGAGTTTATTTTTGTGTATGGTGTTAAGGAGTGTTCTAATTTCATTCTTTTGCATGTAGCTCTCCAGTTTTCCCAGCAACACTTATTGAAGAGACTGTCTTTTCTCCATTGTGTATCCTTGCCTCCTTTGTCATAGATTAATTGACTACAGGTGTGTGGGTTTATCTCTGGGCTTTCTATCCTGTTGTATTGATGTATATTTCTATTTTTGTGCCAGTACCATATTGTCTTGATTACTGTAGCTTTGTAGTATAGTCTGAAGTCAAGGAGTCTCATTCCTCCAGCTCTGTTTTTTTCCCTCAAGACTGCTTTCGCTATTCGAGGTCTACTGTGTCTCCATACAAATTTTAGGATTTTTTTTTTCTAGTCCTGTAAAAAATGCCATTGGTAATTTGATAGGGATTGCATTGAATCTGTGGATTGCTTTGGGTAGTATAGGCATTTTCACAATATTGATTCTTCCAATCCAAGAACATGGTATATCTCTCCATCTGTTTGTATCAGCTTTACTTTCTTTCATCAGTGTCATACTTTTCTGCATACAGGTCTTTTGTCTCCTTAGGTAGGTTTATTCCTAGGTTTATTCTTTTTGTTGCAATGATTAATGGGAGTGTTTCCTTAATTTCTCTCTCAGATTTTTCATCATTAGTGTATAGGAATGCAAGAGGTTTCTGTGCATTAATTTTGTATCCTGCAACTTTACCAAATTCATTAGCTCTAGTACTTTTCTGCTGGCATCTTTAGGATTCTCTATGTATAGTATCATATCATCTGCAAACAGTGACAGTTTTACTTCTTTTCCAATTCGTACTCCTTTTATTTCTTTTTCTTCTCTGATTACCATGGCTGGGACTTCCAAAACTATGTTGAAAAACAGTGGTGCGAGTGGTCATCCTTGTCTTGTTCCTGATCTTACAGGAAATGCTTTCAGGTTTTCACCATTGAGAATGATGTTTGCTGTGGGTTTGTTGTATATGGCCTTTATTATGTTGAAGTAGGTTCCCTCTGTGCCCACTTTCAGGAGACTTTTTATCCTAAATGGGTATTGAATTTTGTCAAAAGCTTTTTCTGCATCTATTGAGATGATCATATGGGTTTTATTCTTCAATTTGTTAATATAGTGTATCACATTGATTGATTTGCGTATATTGAAGAATCCTTGCATCCCTAGGATAAATCCCACTTGATCATGGTGTATGATCCTTTTAATGTGCTGTTGCATTCTGTTTGCTAGTATTTTGTTGAGGATTTCTGCACCTATAATTCATCAGTGATATTGGTCTGTAATTTTCTTTTCTTTCAGTATCTTTCTCTGGTTTTGGTATCAGGGTGATGGTCACCTCATAGAATGAGTTTGGGAGTGTTCCTTCCTCTGCAATTGTTTGGAAGAGTTTGAGAAAGATAGGTGTTACCTCTTCTCTAAATTTTTGACAGAATTCACCTGTGAAGTCATCTGGTCCTGGACTTCTGTTTGTTGGAAGATTTTTAGTCACAATTTCAATTTCATTACTTGTGATTGGTCTGTTCATATTTCCTATTTCTTTGTGGTTCAGATGTGGAAGGTTATACCTTTCTAAGAATTTGTCCATTTCTTCCAGGTTGTCCATTTTATTGGCATAGAGTTGTCTGTAGTAGTCTCTTAGGATGCTTTGTATTTCTGCGGTGTCTGTTGTAACTTCTCCTTTTTCACTTCGAATTTTATTGATTTGAGTCCTCTCCCTCTTTTTCTTGATGAGTCTGGCTAATGGTTTATCAATTTTGTTTACCTTCTCAAAGAAGCGGCTTTTACTTCTATTGATCTTTGCTATTGTTTTGTTTCTATTTCATTTATTTACTGCTCTGATCTTTATGATTTCCTTCCTTATACTAACTTTGGGTTTTGTTTGTTCTTCTTCCTCTAGTTCCTTTACATGTAAGGTTAGATTGTTTATTGGAGATATCTCTTGTTTCTTGAGGTAGGCTTGTATTGCTATATACTTCCCTCTTAGAACTGCTTTTGCTGCATACCATAGGTTTTGGATCGTCGTGTTTTCGTTGTCATTTGTCTCTAGGTATTTTTTGATTTCCTCTTTGATTTTTTCAGTGATCTCTTGGTTGTTTAGTAGCGTATTGTTTAGCCTCCATGTGTTTGTGTTTTTTACATCTTTTTCACTGTAATTGATTTCTAATCTTATAGCATTGTGATCAGAAAAGATGCTTGATACGATTCCAATTTTGTTAAATTTACTGAAGCTTGATTTGTGCCTCAAGATGTGATCTATCATGGAGAATGTTCCATGTGCACTTGAGAAGAAAGTGTAATCTGCTGTTTTGGGATGGAATGTCCTATAGATATCAATTAAATCTATCTGGTCTATTGTGTCATTTAAAGCTTGTGTTTCCGGGCTTCCCTGGTGGCGCAGCGGTTGAGAGTCCGCCTGCTGATGCAGGGGACACAGGTTTGTGCCCTGGTCCGGGAAGATCCCATGTGCCGCGGAGCGGCTGGGTCCGTGAGCCATGGCTGCTGAGCCTGCGCGTCCGGAGCCTGTGCTGGAGAGGCCACAACAGTGAGAGGTCTGCTACCGCAAAAAAACCAAAACAAACAAACAAAAGCTTGTGTTTCCTTATTAATTTTCTATCTGGATGATCGGTCCATTGGTGTAAGTGAGGTGTTAAAGTCCCCCACTATTATTGTCTTACTGTTGATTTTCTATTTTATAGCTGTTAGCAGTTGCCTTATGTATTGAGGTGCTCCTATGTTGGGAGCATATATATTTATAATTGTTATATCTTCTTGGATTGATCCCTTGATCATTATATAGTGTCCTTCCTTGTCTCTTGTAACATTCTTTATTTTAAAGTGTATTTTATCTGATATGAGTATTGTAACTCCAGCTTTCTTTTGATTTCCATTTGCAAGGAATATCTTTTTCCATCCCCTCACTTTCAGTCTGCATGTGTCCGTAGGTCTGAAGTGGGTCTCTTGTAGACAGCATATATATGGGTCTTGTTTTTGTATCCATTCAGCAAGCCTGTGCCTTTCGGTTGGAGCACTTAATCCATTCACATTTAAGGTAATTATCGATATGTATGTTCCTATGACCATTTTCTTAATTGTTTTGGGTTTGTTTTTGTGGGTCTTTTTCTTCTCTTGTGCTTCCCGCATAGAGAAGTTTCTTTCGCATTTGTTGTAGAGCTGGTTTGGTGGTGCTGAATTCTCTTAGCTTTTGCTTGTCTGTAAAGCTTTTGATTTCTCCATCGAATCTGATAGAGATCCTTGCCGGGTAGAGTAATCTTGGGTGTAATTTCTTCCCTTTCATCACTTTTAATATGTCATGCCACTCCCTTCTGGTTTGTAGAGTTTCTGCTGAAAAATCAGCTGTTAACCTTATAGGAGTTCCCTTGTATGTTATTTGTTGTTTTTCCCTTGCTGCTTTCAATAATTTTTCTTTGTCTTTAATTTTTGTCAGTTTGATTACTGTGTGTCTTGGCCTGTTTCTCCTTGGGTTTATTCTGCCTGGGACTCTCTGCGCTTCCTGGACTTGGGTGGCTATTTCCTTTCCCATGTTAGGGAAGTTTTCAACTATAATCTCTTCAAATATTTTCTCGGGTCCTTTCTCTCTCTCTTCTCCTTATGTGACCCCTTTAATGTGAATGTTGGTGCATTTAATGGTGTCCCAGAGGTCCCTTAAGCTGTCTTCATTTCTTTTCATTCTTTTTTCTTCATTCTGTTCCACAACAGTGAATTCCACCGTTCTGTCTTCCAGGTCTTCTATCTGTTCTTCTGCCTCAGCTATTCTGCTATTGATTCCTTCTGGTGTATTTTTCATTTCAGTTATTGTATTATTCATCTCTGTTTGTTCGTTCTTTAATTCTTCTAGGTGTTTGTTAGACATTTCTTGCATCTTCTCAATCTCTGCCTCCATTCTTTTTCGAAGGTCCCGGATCATCTTCACTCTCATTATTCTGAATTCTTTTTCTGGAAGGTTGCCTATCTCCACTTCATTTAGTTGTTTTTCTGAGGTTTTATCTTGTTCCTTCATCTGGTACATAGCCCTCTGCCTTTTCATGTTATCTTTTTGTGAATGTGGTTTTTGTTCCACAGGCTGTAGGACTGTAGTTCTTCCTGCTTCTGCCCTCTGGTGGATGAGGCTATCTAAGAGGCTTGCCCAGGTTTCCTGACGGGAGGGACTGGTGGTGGTAGAGCTGGGTGTTGCTCTGGTGGGCAGAGCTCAGTAAAACTTTAATCTGCTTGTCTGCTGATGGGTGGGGCTGGGTTCCCTCCCTGTGGTTGTTTGGCCTGATGCGACCCAACACTGGAGCCTACCCAGCTCTTTGGTGGGGCTAATGGCGGACTGTGGGAGGGCTCACGCCAAGAAGTACTTCCCAGAACTTCTGCTGCCAGTGTCCTTGACCTCATGGTGAGCCACAGCCATGCCCCACCTCTGTAGGAGTCCCTCTAACACTGGCAGGTAGGTCTGGTTCAGTTTCCTATGGGGTCACCGCTCCTTCCCCTGTGTGTCGATGCGTACACTTTGTCTGTGCCCTCCAAGAGTGGAGTCTCTGTTTCCCCAGTCCTGTCGAAGTCCTGCAATCAAATCCTACTAGCCTTCAAAGTCTAATTCTCTAGGAATTCCTCCTCCCGTTGCCAGATCCCAGGTTGGGAAGCCTGATGTGGGGCTCAGAACCTTCACTCCAGTGGGTAGACTTCTGTGGTATAAGTGTTCTCCAGTTTGTGAGTCACCCACCCAGCAGTTATGGGATTTGATTTTATTGTGATTTCGCCGCTTCTACCATCTCATTGTGGCTTCTCCTTTGTCTTTGGATGTGGGGTATCTTTTTTGGTGAGTTCCAGTGTCTTCCTGTCGATGATTGTTCAGTAGTTAGTTGTGATTCCCATGCTCTCACAAGAGGGAGTGAGCGCACGTCCTTCTACTCCACCTTCTTGAACCAATCTCCAGGGAGGTACATACTTTTTAAATACACACTGGCTCTTTTGGGTGAAAAAAAAAAAAAAAGCTTTGTAGATGCCAATGTGTTGAGTGAAAGAAATTAGGGTGAAAATCTGCAAGAAATTAAATCAGATCTGGTCCTCCCCTCTCCTTTCTTCTCTAGTGTATAGGCCATCCCCATCTTTCCCCTTCTCTCCAAATAAAACAAAATCACAACCACATCCACATGTAACTTTTTTTTGGCTAAGTGTTTATGCATAAGCTTACTGATTATGGACAAGAGGGCTCAAAATACTCTCAGGCAGATATTAGAGTTGGACAGAATTAGGATGTCCTTTAATGGAGCCAAAAAGGTGGATCATACCAACAATTTACTTATTACCATTAAGTATAGACAAAAGGAAATGAAATAGAATAGACTGCAGAAACTATATAAGATGCTGATTAGTGGAAAGGAAGTCGACATCCAGGTCAGCTATCTTTGTGAACTAACTTTTTTTTTTTTTTTTTTGCGGTACGCGGGCCTCTCACTGCCGTGGCCTCTCCCGTTGTGGAGCACAGGCTGCGGACGTGAAGGCTCAGCGGCCATGGCTCACGGGCCCAGCTGCTCTGCGGCATGTGGGATCCTCCCGGACCGGGGCAGGAACCCGTGTCCCCTGCATTGGCAGGCGGACTCTCAATCACTGCGCCACCAGGGAAGCCCGATGCTAAGCCATTTTTTGACTCACTCATCTCCTAGAGCACCCTAACAGGCTCCTGACATGCCTACCAAGCATCTGGCTTGAGAAAGTCTTAGATTAACAGAAAACAGATTGCACTACACAATCGCAATATATACAAAGAAATAGCTTCCTAAACAAAACATCAAAATTCAATAAACTTCCACAATGTTCATTGCAGCTCTATTTACAATAGCCAGGACATAGAAGCAACCTAAGTGTCCATCAACAGATGAATGGATAAAGAAGATGTGGCACACATATACAATGGAATATTACTCAGCCATAAAAAAGAAATGAAACTGAGTTATTTGTAGTGAGGTGGATGGACCTAGAGTCTGTCATACAGAGTGAAGTAAGTCAGAAAGAGAAAAACAAGTACTGTATGCTAACACATATATATGGAATCTAAGACAACATAAAAAAATGGTTCTGAAGAACCTAGGGGCAGGACAGGAATAAAGATGCAGACGTAGAGAATAGACTTGAGGACATGGGGAGGGGGAAGGGTAAGCTGGGACGAAGTGAGAGAGTGGCATGGACTTATATATACTACCAAATGTAAAATAGATAGCAAATGGGAAGCAGGTGCATAGCACAGGGAGATCAGCTCGGTGCTTTGTGACCACCTAGAGGGGTGGGATAGGGAGGGTGGGAGGGAGACGCAAGAGGGAGGAGATATGGGGATATATGTATATATATAGCTGATTCACTTTGTTATAAAGCAGAAACTAACATACCATTGTAAAGCAATTATACTCTAATAAAGATGTTAAAAAAATTCAATAAACTTTGAAAAAGATCTTTAGAACTAAATATTGGATCTAAAAGCTAATATGCTCTTATAATAATAGTAACAGAAGTAGCAGTGGCTGCAGTGTTGTGGCAGTGGCAGTAGCAGCTCCTCCTCCATTTACTGAGAGCTTACTCAGTGCCAGGGATGGATGGCTTTACTAATTTCTCATTTAATCATTATTACAACCCTTTGAGTTTGATGACAATGCATAACCATACACCACACTATCTAGGTTTACCTCTTTCATTACATTTTTCCTTTAAAAAAAAAGCAAAACACAAACTTAGAAATTAACTTTAAGAAATGGAATGGGGCTTCCCTGGTGGCGAAGTGGTTGAGAGTCCACCTGCCAATGCAGGGGACATGGGTTCATGCCCCAGCCTGGGAAGATCCCACATGCTGCGGAGTGGCTAGGCCCGTGAGCCATGGCCACTGAGCCTGTGCATCCAGAGCCTGTGCTCCGCAACGGAATAGGCCACAACAGTGAGAGGCCCGCATACCGCAAAAAAAAAAAAAAAAAAAAGGAATGAGATGTTACCTTGAAACATTCTGATTATTTTTTAAATGATGCCTTAAACACACACACACACACACACACACACACACAAACTCTTTTCAGGGTCACTACAAATGGACAGAGTTTAGTAGAAATTACAATTCTAGTAAGGTTCTTAAAATAGCCCTTTGATGTTGGTATAGTATTTTTTCTGCATTTAAATGGATTAGCTTAGAGTCATTACTGCTCAAATGATACTAATCACTTTAATTCTGATTAAAGGGACATGCAGGGACAGTCCAGATAAACTGTCATGTCAGCAGCAACCTCAATCTCCCAGGAAAGCCTTTTAGCAATACATATAAATCTTGTCTATGGCTCTAGGGGTATTCCTTCTTATTTACAGTGTAGCTAACAGATATTTTATCAGAGCACCTTATAGAAGTAAATTTAAAGAAAAATATCTTTTAAATTTATTTAAGAAAAATAAATATTTAAAGCAAATATCATCAGAAAGTAAAGTAAAGAAATCTGTACTTTAAAAAAATCTGAGTGTTAAAACCTCTACAGTTTTGCTCTCTTTTGACGAATACTGGGTACTGTTTTAAAATATTAAATTCATTCTTCAGAGAAAGCCTTAGCAATGTTTTTGTGACTACTGTAACAATTCCCATGAAAACACTTTCTTCTCACACCCTTGTATGAATGCCATTTAACTTGTGATATGTAATTTCCAAAATAAATAAATAAATACATACATACATACATACATTTATACCTGGGATTATAAACCCATTTTCTTGTAGTTTTAAGTTTTAATAGCTAGATTTCTAGTGTCTCTTGATTATGAAAGATTAGTCAGACAAAAATGCTTAATAAAATCTTTTTAGAGGATATGATTTATTGCAGTTAATCTGATTATTTTTAAAGACACAGCTTCAAGAAAATTAAAGGAAATTTTGATCTGTAGCTGCAGAAAGAAGTATACTTTTTAATTTTGAAGAAAACAATCTTTTGAAGGCTTGCAGGGCAGAGTACATAAAGATAACCTACCAACAAACTCAGTACAATATCAAATAATAAACTGCCAATCATAAGTAAAATAATATGGGTATGACTGAAAAAGAACAAGGGTATGTTTCATTTTATACTCTGGTTGTATTTCTATAGTTTTATTTAAGCCATATTTTGGAAAACAGAATACTATAAATGCTCAAAAGGTAATTTCTACTATTAGAAGAACTCAGTTTTAAATTATTTGTAAAGCAGACTTAATGCCAAAGTTATTTGTTTGCAGATTTGAAATTTATTTGAATTGTTTAAAATGCCATTTGTGTTCTTATAGAATAAAGTGCCATGAGCAATCTCATGTTAAAGTCAGAGGTCTTGTTACTAGAAATCTGATACAAAATAGTAAGAGAACTAGAAAGATGCATTAATACTGCTTCAGCTGTTCTCAGAGAACGATAACTTTTTTTTTAAAGTAAATTTATTTATTTATTTGTTTATTTTTGGCTGCATTGGGTCTTCATTGCTGTGCGTGGGCTTTCTCTAGTTGCGGCAAGCGTGTGCTACTCTTCGTTGCTATGCACAGTCTTCTCGTTGCAGTGGCTTCTCTTGTTGCGGAGCAAGGGCTCTAGGTGCAGGGGCTTCAGTAGTTGTGGCTCTCAGCTCTAGAGCACAGGCTCAGTAGTTGTGACACGGGGGCTCTAGAGCCCAGGCTCAGTGGTTGTGGCTCATGGGCTCTAGAGCGCAGGCTCAGTAGTTGTGGTGCATGGGCTTAGTTGCTCTGTGGCATGTGGAATCTTCCCGGACCAGGGCTCGAACCCATGTGCCCTGCATTGGCAGGTGGATTCTTAATCACTGTGACACCAGGGAAGCCCCGAGAATGATAACTTTTAACAGCGGTCCATAATAGCTCTAATAGGCAAGTCACAAAAATTGAACTATTTTTTATATATTAATACTTGAGACTGTGGCCCAATTCTTATAATAAGTTTTTAAAATTTAATTAATGTTGCTTAAGATATACTTTTTGGTAAATACTCTTACAATGAAAATAGTGAGAGTATTAGTTTAAGTGTAGTAATTAAAATCAGGGTTCAACCCCAAGCTCTTTCACTTATTAGGGTTGAACAATCTTGGAGAAACTGCTTGATTTTTCTATGACTCAGTTTCATCATGTATTGAAAGGGAAAAATATTACCTACCTCATAAGGTTGGTGTGATGATTAAAAGAAGTTAATCTTTATAAAGCACTTAGCATAATGCCACACACAGTATTCAATAACTGTGTGCTATTATTGTTGTTCTGGGTTTTATTGTTGAATGCAACAAATGCCAAATTCTCTTCTCTTGTTGGGGCTTAATATAACAAAGTCAAAGGAGACAGAATGAAAATTTCTCATCAGGGCATAGTAATGATTTCCGACCTACCAGCTACCCAGTTTACTGTAATATTTTCACTTTCTTGTGTTTATAACAATTAAAATTAGATGCATAAAAACAATAAGAACTTATTATGTCTTTCAGTGAAATATCAGTAGAGGTTACCTACCTGTGTAGCTCTTCTGTCTTGTCTTCAGTTGGACCTATGATTAGTAAACAATGGCGAAGAACAGCTGCCATGACACGAAACTGATGAGAATCACCCTATGGCAAATAAAAGAGAGGTGAGGAAAAATTGGGGATTGAATGAATGCCTTAATGAAGGAGTCTGGTACATTACTACAACCCTGGGAGTCATCCTATGGCCCATCTAACACCCCAAACAGTTATTCTTATGCCATACATAATAGAAGTCAGGATATTCTAGGAAGAATTCCCAAGTATTAACAAAGTATTAACTAAGTGAATTGTCATCATCTCATATGAACAGCTACAGCCACTGCCAGAGATGGCTGAAACCATAAGTTCTTGATCTATCCTTCCCCTTATGACATGTCAGGCAAAGAGAAATATGATCAGCATCCATATATTACCTACTCTGTTTTACCTGTCCATAAGATTTAATTCAACTAGGGATCTTTTCCATTTCCAGAAAGTCTAGATTCTTTTGTTGGATAGTATACTGTTCCAGTTTACGAGTCATTATAAAAATTCAAACAGATATAATACTATCAGATATTTTAGAAGCAGGTTGTACATCCTTAATAAAAATGTCTTATCTCTTAACTTTCAAAAACAACGGATTAAAATCTATAATCTATCAACTTCATTTTAATGAATCTTCTTAATCTCCTAGTTCCTCCAAATCTTGTTCCTAGTTTCTCCAAACCGACCAGCAAGTGATAAAAAATAAGCACTCTTGAGTTTAATCTCCTATTTTCCTAATGTTTACTCATTGGTAGTGGTATTAGACACACATAGAGTCAGAGGGAAGGCAAATAATAGGAAATAAGCTGAGCTCTGAATAATCACTTGGTTTACCTCCTAATTTATCATGAGATCTTGGGCCACTACAATTTTTTTAATCATCTGAATCAAGGTTGTACCTTTCTTCTTCCAAATTTTTAGTAATTAAGAAGACATATGAAATTAGTGATAATTATCTATTATAATCAGATCCTGGATATATTTCAGGAAGGTTCCAATTACTTCAAAAGCTATTAAAATTTTTAAAGCTCTGTATATACATAATTGATTTCAAGTCTGTGTAAAGTGAAATATATTCACATATTATACATATATAGCCTATATTCATATATATAACTCAGCCCTTCTAGGAAGATGTCTTTTATAAAATCTAATAAACAACAGCACAGTTTCATTACTCATAATGTGGATAACAATATTTTAAAATAACACCATCATGTGTAGATTTGGAAGAGATGAAGGTCTCAGTGGCATAACAAAAAAAGCACTTTACTTAAGAGTCAAGAGTCTAGGTTGTGACCTTAGGCAAGTCATATGGCTTCTCTAAGCCAAAGTTTCCCCATATGCATCTCCACAAACATGAGATTGTTAGGGTTGTAAAAGGATTAAATTAAAGAAGATGATACACATGAAAATGCTTAGTACTTTCAGTGAAATATTTGAGGGTGAGGGGAAGGATGAGGCAGGAAGGGAACAAAAGGTAAGAATGATAGAGCTGAAATGAGTGACAACGAAATTATTGCGTGTTGGGGAGGGGGACCAGTGGAATGCTAGAGACACTAAGGGTTTGGAATGAACACTGTTCCACTTGCCATCCATCTTCAAATGCCTGAATCAAAATTCTCTAATATGCAAATATGCTTTTACATATCCCACGTTACATGAAGCACACTGAAATGCATGTGAAACTCATCCATTACTTAACTCTTAAAAAGATCATATTTTCCTTGGTTTTGATAATTAACGAGGAATGCACTTCCTTTTAAACTAGATTTTCCTTTATTTTAATATCACAATCATTCTCTTCTCATGCTGATGTTGACAAGCCTCTTGCAAAACTCCATTTTGGTCCCTCCACTATTTGCAACTGTAAGTGAAAATCCTACTTCTTTCCATCCCCTTTCCTCCTGTCCCAATTTTCATGACACCAATTCCCCAGTTGTACCCTGTGTCTGCCTGTCCTCTTTTACTGTAAACCCACTAAATTCTATTTCTTTACTCAAAACAACTACTGAAGTCCCGGGGTTGTGTGCCTCTACTTTTAGTATCACTGACTCCTTTTCATCCTCCAGGTCTCAGAGAAGCCCCTTCTTTGACCACCTTATTTAGGTAGATTCCTTCTTTCATTATCTCTATCATTGTATCTTGTTATGATTTCTTTCAGGAAATCATAATCTGTAATTCCACATTTGTTTACATACTTACATATGCATTGTTTTCTCCATTCATCTAGTACCTTCACAAGTTTTAGAGGGCATGTGTTTAACAAGTGTTCAATAATTTTTAATGTAAATGAAAAGTAAAAGAAACAAAAAAGTGTACAGCTAGATAAATTTTCACAAAATGAGCATGTCCACACAACCAGCATGAAAACAAACCAATGCCAAGATTGAGAACTCCAGAATTGCCCTCATGACCCCTTCAAATGACAGATCTGCTCTTCAATTGTAATTCTAACATTTAACATCATGGGTTAGTGATTTTTGTTGTCACAAATTTTATATGAATGGAATCATAAAATATAGACCCTTCTGTATCTGGTTGTGAGATTCATCCATGTTGTTGTGTACAGTTGCAGTTTGTTCATTTTCATTGCTTGAGAGTGGTGCTATTCAAAGTGCAGTTTGTGGACCACTACTGGTCCACACCCTGTTTGCCACTGATCTGCAAAGCCATGAGTACAGAAGGTACACCTGAACATTTAGAAACTTTTCAAGCAGTCTAACATTGTGTGTAATATTGTATTATACAAGAGTTCCATTCTGACAGCTAGGGAAATAAATCTGGTCCCTCACAGTTAGGTTAAGAAAGCACTGCTGGCCACATAGCACAGGGAGATCAGCTCAGTGCTTTGTGTCCACTTAGAGGGGTGGGATAGGGAGGGTGGGAGGGAGACGCAAGAGGGAGGAGATATGGGGATATATGTATATGTATAGCTGATTCACTTTGTTATAAAGCAAAAACGAACACACCATTCATTGTAAAGCAATTATACTCCAATAAAGATGTTAAAAAAAAAAAAAAAGAAAGCACTGCTGAATACAGTGAGTTTATTACAATTCACTTATCCATCCTACTCTTGATGGACACTTGGACTATACTGAAGAGTGCTGCTATGAACATACTTTCTTATATGTCATTTGGTATGCTGGGTCGTAGGGCATATACATATGACAGACTTTAGAAGGTACTGACAAACAGTGTTTCAAAGTGTTTATACCAGCTTACACTCCCACCAGTTGCTCTACAGCTGCGCCAACACTCGGTATTGTCAGCCTTTTAAATTTGTCATGCTCGTGGATGTGCAGAGATTTTATTATGCATTTTCCTGATAACTGATAAAGTTGAACACCTTTTCTTGTCTACTGGTCATTTGGATAGCTCTTTTATGAAGTGCCTGTTCAAGCCTTTTGCATATCTTTCTATAGGGTTGATTGACATTATTTGTAGGACTTGAATATATTCTAGGTAGAGTCCTTTATTGCATATATGTGTTGAAAATATCATCTCCCATTTGGTGGCCTGTTTTTTACTTTCTTCTCTTGATGAACTAATTTTAATGAAGACCAATTTGTCAATTTTTCCTTTATGGTTTGATCTTTATTTTGTCCTGTTTTAAAAATCGTTGCCTATTTAAGAAATGTTTGACTTGTTTAAAATAAAGTCATGAAGATAATCTTCTGTTTCTTTCCAAAGCTTTATTATTTTACCTTTTACATTTAAGTCTCTTATCCATCTCAAATTAAGTTTTCTTAATGGTATAAGGTAGGGATTTAAATTCATTTTTAATTGATTAAAAAGCCCACCTTCTCCCCACTGCAATTCAGTGTTACCTGTATCATAAGTCAGTTGACTGTATATGTGTAGGTTTATTTCTAGATTCTTTATTCTATTAGTCTGTCTCAATAAATATTTGTTGAATGAGAGCTATCATTTAAAATGTCTTACTTAACAAAGGTCAGAGTGTACACTATTTCCTACTATTGGTTGTTCTGCCTGGTGACTTTACATAAACAATTTAAACTCTTTGATCTTTAGTGTCCTCATTTGTCAAATGAGATTAATGCTCCTCCTATCTTATACAGATGCTTGAAAGAGTAAATATAATTGCTCTTTTAAAAACAATATACACAGTTTATACAACTGTCATTTACTTCTTCATGAGCTTAGTTTTGATATCTTTAGGGCATCAACAGTCTCTCCTCTGTAATCCTACTATCTCCAAAGGTTGAGAAGGAAAAAAATCCCTAAGACAAAGAGAGGAAGAAGAAAGAGAAAGCAAGCAGGCTTGTTGTGACAGTAGAAATCAAAATGAGTTAACACTAAAAGAGAGGTAAAAACTCATGAAGCTCTTTGGGATCTTTGTTGTGGGGGCGGATCTTTTTATACAGGCTTTGTTTCTTATTCATAGATTCCACTACTGTACTATTGCTTTCTTCTCCTGTGCAACCTGTGGAAGATTTTCACTTTTGTTTGGTAAAGGTATCGATATCCTCATACCTTTTCATTCAACGTTTCAACCGACCTAATCAATGCCTGAGAAAAAAGTCTGAAAGGAGAATACCTCACACCAATGAGTCCTAAACTGGTTTTGTTATCCCAGGGTAGTTCTCATTACTTCAAGAAGGTTTAGGAAACTTGTCCTATGAAAATTCAATTTCAAGTCTACACAAAGTGAAACACAAATACACACTCACACACAAATGTACACATGCACTCTTACTTGGAAATATAGCTATACATCAGGTAGTATTTCACCCTATGTCTTACCCTAGCCATTTTGCAGTTATTTGTCCTACTAAATTGCGTATGTTCCTTACAGGCAAAGATTAAGTATTCCACCTCCACACCTTTTACATTTAACATGGTGCTGGGCATAAAGTAATAAATGCTTTTTTGAATTAAGGAAATATAAATGTTATAAAATAGTGTGCTGTATCTCCAAAAAGGCTAGAATCTGCTCTCTAAACAATGTTATTAAATGTTTTAGGTTTCTAGAAAAATTAATAGTTTTGAAAATTTAAAAGGTATCATAAACTTTCCCTCCTCCCTGTCACTTTGGCTATTTCTCTTATATACTTCCACTATACAGATAGCAAACTGTATCACATTTTATTTCTCATAAAACAAATATTCATTGAACACCTACGCTGTGCTAGGTATGTTGCTTAGCAGAAAGACTATGCCAGTGAGGTCAGACATACCCCCAAAGATCTAGAATATATGGCATTTGTAGCGTCTGTACATTTCTGAGTTGATTATTTTTTATTTTCAAACATATAGAAAATATAGAGAAGAATAGCAAATAATGTGACAGTTATATATCCATCTGTTTACATGTCTGTTTTTCCTATGAGACTGTTAGTTCTCTGAGGGCAGAGATGCTTTATATTGCATCTTGTGTGCCTAATACAGAACTTTGCACATACTGGGCACTCAATAATAAATGTTTGTTGAAAAAATGATTCAGTTAAAAAACATGGTACAGTGTGAAGCTTTATTTTTAATTAAATAATGTCAAGTCCTTTTTTCACACTTCCTTCAAAGTCTCTAAAATCATTATGGGGCTAATCTCTTCTGTTACAATGTGACATTCCCAATTAACTCCTATAGATACTCACTGTCTTATCTCACTCAGATAGCATCCTTTGCCTACTCAGATACTTGTACTACTTCTCTGTTTGCACTTGGTTGTCTGGCTCTAACATGTGTGTTGGTCCTTGTATTTTCTCATTACATTGCATTGATACCTAGGGAAGCACTGCAGAAGGGATGTGCTAATAAGTAAGGAATCTCTAGAATAACATGCTTTCCTCCATGAACAGAGAGATTTAGCAAAGTGCTGAAGCATGAAGAAGACAAGACCATTCCCATTAACTTTTCTAGAATTGATTTGGGGTCCTATAAAAGGAATAATTTGACTTTTTTAAACATACTACCTTCAGGAAAGGGAGAGAAAGAGGGAGGAAGGCAGGGAGACAGACTGACACCACATGTGGAAATAAGGCCAGCTACATTTCCTAATGAATTGGAAAGGAATATCCGAATTAATCTGCTTGATGGCATTGGCTTCCAGGCAGGAATTTAACATTGAGGCATGAACCTAAAATGAACAAATCACACTAATTTGCTAAACCTCAAAAAAACCCTAATTTTCTGTTTTTTTGTGAATTGTAAATGAACAGTCATAAAAATACCTACTGAAACAGTTAAAACCAAAACCAAACAACTGCATTTTCTGTGACAACTGAGTTGTAAAGTAGGTAAAGATTTTAAAAAGTGAAATGCTGGGGGTTTGAGAGGTGTAAACCAGCACTATTCTTCTGAAGGTCAGTTTGGTAATACATATAAATTTAAATACATATGATATACACAAAAAACCCTAAAGTTTTGAAAAACCCTTTGGCCCATGAATTTCAGGAATTTATCTACAAAGATTTTACAACAAGAAAATTCACCGTGTATTACTATGTAAAACAGCAAACAACTGCAAACAATACAAACCTTTACACATAGGGGATTTGTTAAAGGTTGATAGATCCTTATGAAGGAATACTCTTAAGGTTTTTTTTTGGGGCGGGGGGTACGCGGGCCTCTCACTGTTGTGGCCTCTCCCGTTGCGGAGCACAGGCTCCGGACACGCAGGCTCAGTGGCCATGGCTCACGGGCCCAGCCACTCCACAGCATGTGGGATCTTCCCGGACTGGGGCACGAACCTGTGCCCCCTGCATCGGCAGGCAGACTTTCAACCACTGCGCCACCCAGGAAGCCCCTACTCTTAAGTATTTTTATACATATACTTATGAGTATTCTTTCATAAAGATTTATTATCTTTAACAAATACGAGAAGAAAGTGGTTGTTAAAAATTTTTTTTGGTTGCAGAACTCTTTTTATACCCCAAATGAAATCTAGTTACGACCTAAATTTAAAGAAAAACAATAGCAACAGCAACAATCAAAGGTGCTGGGGTTTTTTTGGCCATGCTGTGCAGCCTGTGGGGCAGGTGCCATCTTAGTTCTCCTACCAGTGATTGAACCCCTACCGCCCTGGAGTGGGATCGCAGAGTCTTAACCACAGGACAGCCAGGGAAGTCCCCAAAGGCGCTCTTTTTAAAGAAAGGGTGGGTAACTTGAAACACTGTCCACTCATCCCTAGAGGTTACTCCTAGGAACATTATGGCTTCAAGGAACACACTATGTAATCCACTACTCTTCAAGAACATTTATCGTGAAAAAAAAAGCAAGATGATAAAATGACTGCATTTTTGTAAAAAATATATATATGTATTTATATATATCTATATATATCTATATATATACACACGTTTATATATTACACAATGAATAATGGTTAGAAAGATATACATCAAAATGCAAATAGGGCTTATCTTTGAATGGTAGGTTTATAGGTAATTTGTATTTTCTTATTGCTCGTATGCTTTTTTCCCTTAGATCTGCAGTATTATTTAGCATGTATTATTTTCATAATAAGGAAAATATTATTTTTAAATCTATATTTTAAAGTTCGATTCTTCTGTACAGTAAGCTTTCCATATCCCTTTATTTCAGCTGGTATTTTAAGGTATTAACAATTCTTTAGATGCTTGCTCAACTAGAGAAAGATGTCTTTAATCTGACAATCAAGGAGATATTAAAATTCAGGTAAATGGACCCTTACTGACAAGTTTCTCTACATCCTTACTACAGATTTCCTTTATGCTAAGTTATGTATACCTCAGTAAAAAGTACTCTATGTTCTGATTTCTGTGTCTTTTCACATGCTGTTCAAGTTCTGAGAAATGTTTCATACTCCCACTCAAATGGCCAAATCATTCTCAGTCTTCAGATCTCAGGAGAGACTTTCAGGGGTCTTCTCTAACTATACGAAGTATTCTCCATCATTGTACTGTTTCTCTCCTAGTACTTAACACAATTTAAATTATATATTTGCTTACTTATTACCTATATCACCAATAAAACTGAAGTCTGCAGAGACTATGTGTATTATTTGCCAATATATTACACAACGCCTAGCATAATACCTGGCAACTGTTCATAAATATTTGTTGACTGACTGATTTACTAAATGCTCGCTAAAATTTGAATTTAGAGACTTATGGAGACTCAAGTGGTTTAAAATAACCTTTCCCACACTCTTGCCTAAGTGGGTTGGCCTGTTTTCAATACTGTTTACAGTTTCTTATAACTTCAATAATAGCCCAGAGTCATATTAACTAGGCACATTTGATAATGCTTGTATAAAGTGATCCATGACTCACAAGAGTTCTGTTGAGATGCCTGCTTCACGACTACTGATCCTTTATCATGTATCTTTTGGAAAATAAACATTCTATAATACAGAATAAGTATTTGCCACTTCAATATTTTCTAAAGCTTCTTCCAGCCCTGCTATTAATTACAACTGAAGCACACTACTTAGGGCTAATCTCAATATACTGATATTTATTACATATCATTCCATACATATGCTGATGTGTAGCCACTGAACTATAAACCCTTTCTGTCAGGAATCTGAAGAGCATAAGCTACTATTTGGGGCACAATTTAAATAACAGGGGCTCCAACAATGGCAAACCAACAGTCTCAGAAGAGCTCTTGCAACTAAATGGAGAACTTAAAAACACCAAAACAAACAGTGTAAGAAAAATAACCATAGAAGGTACCAAATAAGCATAGAGACATAACATTTTAAATACTTCCAAATATTTGGTTTCAAAGCATAAATGGAGCATGTGGGCTTTCCACATCTTTTTCTGCCAAGTCCCAGGAAAACCGGACCATACTACAGTCATCTGAAACAGCTGTTAGGACTGACCTTCAAATATTTGGTTTCAAAATACATACCTATTTGCACTTTACAACTCAGATGCCTGCACACTCCTACTATAGCACTGCACTGAGATAATCCTTTCAAAGTAGGCTGCTGGCAAAAACACATCTTTATTCATGGTGAAAACTGCTTCAAATGGACACAGCAAAATGTTAGCCTGCCTAAGTCCTAAAGTCAATTGTCAGAAAAGATAATTTGCTCTGGCACCAAAATACTTTTCTTTTCTTTTTTTTTAAGGCAGACACTAAATTTTATGAGTTATTTAAGGTGAAAGAGAGAGGGTAAATGTGAAATGTTAAGATTCTAGAAGCAAGGGAAAAAGTTTATGTCCAGTTTACTTAAAATTGTTGACTTCCTTAAACTAAGCTTCTTGTTTGGCATATTGTTCTTGTGGGTACTCAAATTTAAACTATCAAATCTGCCTCACTTTGGGTTGCTAGAAGGTCCAAGCCACAGAAAAGGACCTTAGTCTAGCAATAAGTCAAGTGGTTTAAAATAAACTTTCCCGTATTCTGGTATAATTATACTTGTTTTCTAGGACTGTGTTATAAGCATGGCTGTCTAGTTGTCCTACACTTCTGACAGTTATCGAACGCTACAGAGTAATACGTTAGGAGACTAGGATGATAGGTGATAAACACAGTGTCTTTTACTCTACTGAGCAGACATCAATTCTGATTGATCAATTTCAACTTGCCTGAATATCTTTATGTTTCTTTAAGACTGCAGGCAATGAAAATGCCTATACCTGTATGAATCACATTGTTTTGTTTCCCTTTAAATCCATCATTTAAACCTTGTTCCTGAAAGATGCACTTAAAAAAAAAAGACACATGATAGTACAACTCAGAAAAGGAACTATATTTGGCATCTTACAAAACAGTAGTCAATCTTCACCCTATTCTCCTGGTAAGTGTTACACAAATGGGAAGAATAAGAGTTATAATGGTTAAGAAATGTATCTTGAGTCATTTAACTGATCAATGAGGGAATTGGAAACTTCTTCCATTTCCCTACTTAGCATTCCTCTCTGGCAGGCAGCTCTAAGGACACCCCAAACCAATGAAATTCCAAGTAGATAAGAATATTCTTCTCAACCTTACCTCTTTATGCACCTTCCAACTGTCTACCGTCACATTGAAGAGAGCTTTGAGGGCCTCAATGGCACAGTCTGTCTCCTGAGGTGAGAGAGGAGGTCCATTACGGTCTATGGCCGATTCATATTCATCGGTCCACTTGATACTAAAGGCACTTTCCAAGATCTGGGTTAGCAGCGGTAGTCCTTGGAGCTCATAGCGCAATTGTGACCTGATGTCGGTGTGCAAAAGTGACAGGACGAAGAGCAAGCGCAAGTCAAAGCACTTAATGTCATTGATAAACTTTCGGTCCTTGCACTTTCTCAGGAGGTTACAGAGCTTTGCAGCAAGGTTAAGTTCCAGGCTGAGCTGCTGTGCCATCTGACTGTTGAACACTATGTTACAAAGACATTTTAATGACTCCACAATAACTGGGAACTCTGACACCTTCTCCAAAGAATCATCCGACTCATTTAGCTTGGCTAGTCGCAGCAGTATCTGCATATTTTCCTTAGTTGTTACAGGAACTAAAACCTTTTTGTCTCTGGAGAGAATGCGGAGAACTTCCAGGCAGGACACTTGACATGTTGTTGGGATGTCCTTTAAAAGGACTTTAAATATGCCTTCACAGAGTTTCTGAAAAACAAGAATGAGTATGAAAAAAATCATTATTTAGCGTAAGTGATTTAAAACAGAATGTTTCTCTATCAATGTATTTAATTGCAGTTCAAGATCTGGCTAGAAAAGGTTTTTACTTTTTTAAAGTCACACAATGTTAGAACTGAAAGAGACCTTATATTTGGTGTACTTCTTTTACTTTACAGATATGGAAATTGAGGGCCAGAAAGGTTAAGTTACTTGTATGGGGCCAGGGTGAATTAGTGGGGTAGCAACAGATAGAGTATAGGTTTCCTAATTTCCAGCCCAATATTCTTTCTATAAAATCACTTATTCTTTTTTTTTTTTTTTTTTGCAGTACGCGGGCCTCTCACTGTTGTGGCCTCTCCCATTGCGGAGCACAGGCTCCGGACACGCAGGCTCAGCGGCCATGGCTCACGGGCCCAGCCGCTCCGCGGCACGTGGGACCCTCCCGGACCGGGGCGCGAACCCGTGTCCCCTGCATCGGCAGGCGGACTCTCAACCACTGCGCCACCAGGGAAGCCCCGCTTATTCTCTTTTAAACTGACTAGTTTCAAATGTCTTACATGGCTTTGTTCTCAATGAATTTTTAACATCAGACTACACATACTATAAGGATAGAAGGTAATCATCTGAATCATAGCCGTTTCCCTCCTGGAAATAAAGATTAATGCCTTGAGAATTGGTTCACAATTGGCTACAAGTATAGGCTCTCATAAAAAGACTTAGAGAAGTCTGCATTTCTGCCCAGTTTCAGCGGTGCTATCTCTTCTGAGTAGTACTACTGCAGTAGTCCCATGTTTTCTAAACCTTACAACTCTCTTTAGCTAATGTGTAATAACATTTAATCATCAAATGACCCCAGAGATCTTTTGCTGACAACACTGATAAAAATTATTCCAAGTGTTGGGTTCTAAAGAAGGCTCAGCTAGCATATATGATGCCTTTGAGTCAACTGCAAAAAGGTGCCCCTCTCCAGGCTAACTGCAAAAAATGTTCCTACTGGGTGGACAAATTACAAAACAGCCCTCTTCCTCTGGGCAGCCCTGTGCCAGGACACATGGCTTGGGAAGCTCAGAGTGTGGGCAGGATCTTAAGCTTCCCTTTGTTCTCTTGGTGTAGGGCACAGATTACACAAATATATGCAGTAGTCCTGGTTCCAAATTTTGCTACCACTATCTCAGAAACAACTCTTTATTTGGACCCAAAGTGTACTCTAGGGCTTCCCTGGTGGCGCAGTGGTTGAGAGTCTGCCTGCCGATGCAGGGGACACGGGTTCGAGCCCTGGTCTGGGAGGATCCCACGTGCCGCGGAGCGGCTGGGCCCGTGGGCCACAATTGCTGAGCCTGCGCGTCTGGAGCCTGTGCTCCACGGTGGGAGAGGCCGCGGTAGTGAGAGGCCTGCGCACCGCAATGAAGAGTGGCCCCCGCTTGCCACGGCGGGAGAAAGCCCTCGCGCAGAAACAAAGACCCAACACAGCCATAAATAAATAAAGCAAACTGTCAACAAGTAAAAATAAACACTATTACAAAGTGTACTCTATCTTGAATTTTTTGAAAAATAGTTATTTCTGTCATTGCCAAATTTAAGAACCACTGATAATTCTCTCAAAATTCAATGTCCAGCTTTCTTCTCCATAAACTGCAGATCTGGGTCTCTGAAGCTCAAACCTTATATGTGCAGTAAGCAGGTATAACCATTCCACTGCTGACCATTTCTATACCTGTTACATTTTATAAAAATAACAGCAACAACAACTATGACCAATACAAGGTTTTACAAAGTTTCTGTTAATCTATCATCAGATTTTAACTTTTTTAAAAAGAGGCTATCTGTGGGTCAAGCATTATGATCTTGGAAGGAATCCTAGGCCATGTGCATCTTCTCAGTACATCTGAGTCAAACAGCTATGGAAATGTCAATTTTATTTTTTTATAAATTTATTTATTTTATTTGTTTATTTTTGGCTGCATTGGGTCTTTGTTGCTGTGCGCGGGCTTTCTCTAGGTGCGGTGAGCAGTGGCTACTCTTCATTGCGGTACACGGGCTTCTCATTGCGGTGGCTTCTCTTGTTGCAGAGCACGGGCTCTAGGCATGCAGGCTTCAGTAGTTGTGGCATGCAGGCTCAGTAGTTGTGGCACGCGGGCTCTAGAGTGCAGGCTCAGTAGTTGTGGTGCACGGGCTTATTTGCTCCACGGCATGTGGGATCTTCCTGAACCAGGGCTCAAACCCATGTCCCCTGCATTGGCAGGTGGATTCTTAACCACTGCGCCATCAGGGAAACCCGGAAATGTCCATTTTAAATGTACTATGCTCTCTAGATGGAGGTGGGAAGGAAATTAACCTAACAAGCTAAAAAAAAACCCTATCCCTGGGACTTCCCTGGTGGTCCAGTGGTTAAGACTCTGTGCTCCCAATGCAGGGGGCCTGGGTTCGATCCCTGGTCAGGCAACTAGATCTCGCAGGGCACAACTAAGACCTGGGGCAGCCAAAAAAAAAAAAAAAAAAAAAAAAGCCACTTTATCCTTTAACATACCCGATAACTGGAAGGGACTTCCATTTAATGTTTTAATATCATTGTTAAAGCATTTTTTTTCATGAATGCAGTTTTGGGGTGGAAGAAAGTATAATGTGCCTATTATTAAAAATATAAAAAGTGGGAAATTTTCTCCAATTTCAGATCTTTCACATCCAAGACAAAAAAAAAGTACCTTCTACATACTATTTCCTATGTGGTATATTCCTGGGTGGTGGAGTTAAATAACCTTTGCTCCCATACAATTTTACCCAAGAGGAAAATTATCTACATTCCTAGTTAAGAAATACATAATAAATATGATATTATAAAATGCTATATATGTGAATTTGGAGTTCTACATATCTAATAAAACACAGAAATCTTTTTTTTTTTTGCAGTACGCGGGCCTCTCACTGTTGTGGCCTCTCCCGTTTCGGAGCACAGGCTCCTGACGCGCAGGCTCAGCGGCCATGGCTCAAGGGCCCAGCCACTCTGCAGCATGTGGGATCTTCCCAGACTGGGGCACGAACCCGTGTCCCCTGCATCGGGAGGCGGACTCTCAACCACTGCGCCACCAGGGAAGCCCCTAAAACACAGAAATCTTTAGCTCTTTTCTTTCTAAACCAAAAACAAGAGCAACAATAAAATCCAAAAACAAAAAAAATATGTGGGTAATATGGCTTCTTTCTTCCTCCACTTTCAGACTCAAGAAAGAAAAAAAGCAAAATATGAATACAAACTGGCATAGCCAAGGCTATTAGCCAAATGGACCGTTAAACCCTGGGACATAAGAAGGCTACATAAAAGAAATTAGAGAGGCCTATAAAATTTATAGTTAAAAATTGCCTCATCTAAAGGCTTGCAGGAGATCAGCAACCGAGACTGTTTTAAGCACAGTTTTCAATCATAGTTGTTTTAAACTCATCATAGGTGATGTCATTTCTCATCACAGACTTGCCTCACATGACAACAGTTAGGTAGCTTTTTGCTGTAATGTCCCTTGAAAAGTAATACCACTTCTTGGACAATGACCCCTCCCTTTTTTGTATTACAACTTAAAAAAAAATCAGACATAAAAATATAACAAAGGAATAGTTAACAGACACACTCATCGCTGTACTCCATACGATCATTTCTATTCAGAGAATACTATAAAGAACAAAGAACAAATAAACCATGTACCACATCTGGATGAATCAGAAAGTTCTGCTTTGCGTAAGAACACCAAGCAAGAACACTGAAGAGGTAGCATTCTTTATGATTGCTCCATCTGTTGAGTGCATAAACGACTTCTATGTTTCAAAGGTGCTCCTGTTTCACCTTTATTTTGCCCTAATGTTATTTTCCTGTGCTATAACTTTTTTTCAGTTGATTTTACTCTTCCTAAAACATGCTCTGTTCTCTTCAAACACTTTCCATAGCCCTCTGTTGCCCACAGAATGCAGCTGAAATAAGCTCAGTGCCCCCTTTCCTACTGCTGTCTCCATCACACACATACCCTCCCTTCTCCTTTCTTTTCCAAGTGCTCCAAAGGGACTCCCAATCCCCTGACCATATGTCCTGAACCTTTCTCCTTCCATTCTCTCAGCATGGCCTACCCTGTCCCCATTTCCACCAGTCAGGACCCCACTCTTAGCTAAGGTTTAATTTGAGGACTAAGGGGTCTAGAAGACTCCCCAGCCATTCCCTCCTTTGCTTTCTTTCTATATAGCACTTAGTTCCAACTAGCACTTAGTTCCTTTTTACAGAGTGAGCTGTTGGGGCATCTCACTCCTTTTCCAGGCTCCTTGAGAACAGAGGCTATGTTTCATCTGTATCCCAGTGGCTGGCCCAGGTGTGCTACAGCTGTTTTTAAGTGCAAGATAACCACAAACTCCCAAAGATTACCAGCTTTAAAGTCTACCACCTGACTCTCCAACCCCTTCCAAAGAATAACTCCTTTGTATTCCATCACCAGCCACCTCTCACTATCAAGTCTTTTCTTCCTCATTTTGCAAGTACAATAAATCATCATTACATAACATTTTAAGTACAAACTGTTTTTATTTACTTTCAAAGTATTTATTTATACAAACTTGTTATCATTGTTCAACTGATATATTTTTAAATCTGAAACTATTTTGGTATCTTAGATAACCATGGAACACATAATTTTTTTTCCATTAGAATGGATGGAAATACCTTCTGAGTTAAAAACTTTTCCCTTAGAGGTAGGTTTTCAGGAATGAACTAGTCATAAAGCAAAGCTTATGTGTGCTTACAAAGTATAATTACTTCAGAGAGGCTGAGGAAAAGCCCTTTTAAAATGCTCGTTAGCTTAGGAGTCATGGCTATTTCCAAAAAGTTAGACTGCAAGACCCAGCAGCAGAGACTCAAGATTGAGATTCTCAATGTTAATACCAGGTATTGTCAAAAATTTTTGGTAGTTTGCTCTGGAATGGAAACCCTAGAGTATACTACAGTAATGGTTCTCAAACTTCAGCATGCATGATAATCACCTAAAGGATTACTTGTTGTTGTTGTTAATTTTATTGAAGTACAGTTGATTTACAGTGTTAATTTCTGCTGTACAGCAGAGTGATTCAGTTTTATATATATATATTTTTTTTTTCATATTCTCTTCCATTATGGTTTATCACAGGATACTGAACATAGGTCTCTGCGTCATACAACAGACCTTGTTGTTTATCCATCCTGTATATAATAGTTTGTCTGCTAATCTCAAGTTCTCAATCCTTCATTTGTGTCATATTTTAGATTTCACATATAAGTGATGTCATATGGTATTTGTCGTTCTCTTTCTGACTTACTTCACTTAGTATGATAATCTTTAGGTGAGGATTGTTGAAACACAGGTTGTTGTACTCACCTCCAGAGTTTCTGATTCAGTGGGTCTGGAGTGAGGCCAGAATTGGGACTTTTAACAAGTTCCCAGTTGATGCTGTCGCTGCTGGTTCAGGAGCCACACTCTGAGAACCACTAAACTACAACCAACAATGGACTGACATAACTTGGATGTTCGGGGCCAGGGGTTAACTGACAGTAGCTGACCATATAAGCACAGAAAAGTAGGCAGAGCTGAAAGCCATTAACACAAATACCTTAACTTCTCCTCAACTGTCCTAAAGATGTATAAGGGTGGCAGGAATAGGAATGGGATGTCATTATCTGGTCATATTACCTTTCTTAAATGTTAAAAATCACTAGAGGTGTGAAGTGTATTACTTAAGATCAGTGGTCCTGGGCCTAAAACTTGTTCAACTTACCATAGATTCTAGAACCAGAACAGTCTTGTGATTAAGACCAGGGGTTCTGGATTTAAATTTCTTGTGTTCAAAGGCTGGATCTTCTACTGTCTTCTAATGGTGTGACCTTGGCAAGTTACTGACTTCTCTGGGTCTCACCTACTTTAAGACTTAAATGACATCTCACATGTATAGTACTTACAACAGTGCCCAGAATGTGTTAAGTGCTCAGTACTGGTTATCACTTATATATTACTATAAGGTAAAAATCTCAAAGTCCTCAGTTTAGCATTTAAGATCCTCCACCCTGCTTTTTGAGTTTTCTCTTTCATATTATTCCCCGATCAAAGCCTCCTCTCTAGTTGTATTCCTTTCGAATTATCTCATATAGAGCTTTTTTGCTTTCTTACCATCTCCCCATCTACCTGCATGAGTCCTTCTCCCTCTTTGACTATTTAAGTTTTAACCATTCTACAAAGCTAAGCTTAAAATTAACTTTTGATATAAAGTTCTTCCTAACCACTTCAGCCCCCAACATTCTTCCCCTCCAAGGAACACCCAAACCAAAATTTGTAGCAATCATTGGTGCTTAGTACATTCTTCCTGTTTTCTTTTTATGAGTTTGCCTCAACTACTAAAAGCTCTCTGAAGGTGGAAAGCACATCTTTCTTTTATGAGAGAAGAAAATGTACTATAGTGGCTTCTCAATCAGAAAAACCTGGTTTTAATTCCCAGCTTCACCACTGTGTGATTCAGACATGTTATTTTACTTCTCTGAGTCTCACTTTCTCATTTGTAAAATGGGAATAATATCACTTACTTCTCAGAGGGCTGTTGTGAAATAGACTCTGGGACGTAATAAGCACTCTTTGAATTGTGACTATTATTGTTTTATTTCTTCATAATCCTTGTAGCCCTCAGCAGAGCAACTAGAACACAGTAAGCACCCAAAGTATAAACTGACTGCACTAAGAAGTTCCCTGAATTTAAAGCATTAGTAGAAGTCTATTAATGTTGTCTTGACACTTCTCCTTTCTAAGAAGGAAAGAGAGAAGTAGTAAAGGCTATTCTTGTGATTGTACTGGTAGGATGGTTTGCCCCATGGCATAAAATAGTCTTTTCATACAAGCAGCAGAAATTATTTGTCTTCATATAAAGTTCTTTTTTCTGAAGAGTTTAAATTACTTAAATATATATGTTCTTTAAAATGTAAAATGCATCAAACTACTGAAGAAAATAGAAAAAACATTCATAATTATACTACCTAGTATATTTTATGTGCAGCTGACAGAAGGATTTATCCTTAGTCAATCTATTTGAGTATCAGTAACATGCATATTACTTCAGCCTACACAGTCACAATCATCATGTGTATATAATCTTGTTTCCTGTCTTAAATTTAATTTTTAATGTAATTATAAGCATTTTCCACATTGCTATAGAGCCCTTATAAACATAATTTTAACTTGATGCAATATTAAATACGACTCCTGCTCTCAATAAGTCTTTAGCATGAAATACAGCAGAGTTCAGAAAAAGCAGTGGACTTAGCATCAGAACGGATGACTTCCTAATTTTAATAATTATAGTAATATTATTTGCTTATGTGCTTTATAGTTTACAAAAAGACTTTCATATATGTTCCTCAATCTAAGGAATGCTTACTGAACATTTACTATATGATTCTTTAAATGACTGCCTAAGGACACAACTAAGAAGTAGAAGGCCAGGACTCAATTGAGATCATCTGACTCCAGTGTGATTTCCACTGTAAGTCCATGATCATACTATAGCTGTCTCTCATTTGTTAACTGTGACCTTCAGCATGTCACTTTATTAGGTTTTCTTCTTCCTCTATAACATGCATTAAAACTCTTCAAGGAAATCTTCTTCCAGCTCCAGAATGGTAGGCTTTTCACTATGAATCTGTAAAACTAGGATTAGCTATGGCTTTAACTATGAAACAAGCAAAACATGCTATGATGTGTATGTGAGGATTCAAATGATCTATCATGATTTATATATTGTCCTAAAAGTATATAATTGATGTATAGAAATAGTATTGATTTCTAAAAATATTTTTAAAAAGAGAAAAGTTGTATTTGTTGTGTTTTTTTCCCGAATTTTATTGACTTGAGTCCTCTCGTCCTTCTTCTTGATGAGTCTGGCTAATGGTTTATCAATTTTGTTTATCTTCTCAAAGAACCAGCTTTTAGTTTTATTGATCTTTGCTATTGTTTTCATTGTTTCTATTTCATTTATTTCTGCTCTGATCTATATGATTTCTTTCCTTCTGCTAACTTTGGGTTTCGTTTGTTCTTCTTTCTCTAGTTCCTTTAGGTAGAAGGTTAGATTATTTATTTGAGATTTTTCTTGTTTTTTGAGGTAGGCTTGTATAGCTATAAACTTCCCTCTTAGAACTGCTTTTGCTGCATCCCATAGGTTTTGGATTGTCGTGTTTTCATTGTCATTTGTCTCTAGATATTTTGTGATTTCCTCTTTGATTTCTTCAGCGATCTCTTGGTTATTTAGTAATGTAGTGTTTAGCCTCCATGAGTTTGAGTTTTTTACGTTTTTTCCCCTGTAATTCATTTCTAACCTCATAGCTTTGTAGTCAGAAAAGATGCTTGATATGATTTCAATTTTCTTAACTTTACCGAGGCTTGATTTGTGACCCAAGATGTGATCTATCCTGGAGAATGTTCCGTGCGCACTTGAGAAGAAAGTGTAATCTGACGTTTTTGGATGGAATGTCCTATAAATATCAGTTAAATCTATCTGGTCTATTGTGTCATTTAAAGCATCTGTTTCCTTATTTATTTTCATTTTGGATGATCTGTCCATTGGTGTAAGTGAGGTGTTAAAGTCCCCCACTATTACTGTGTTACTGTCGATTTCCTCTTTTACAGCTGTTAGCAGTTGCCTTCCGTATTGAGGTGTTCCTATGTTGGGTGCATATATATTTATAATTTTACATCTTCTTCTTGGATTGATCCCTTGATCATTATGTAGTGTCCTTCCTTGTCTCTTGTAACATTCTTTATTTTATTTTATTTTATTTTTTTTAATTTTTTTTGCGGTACGCAGGCCTCTCACTGTTGTGGCCTCTCCCATTGCGGAGCACAGGCTCCGGATGCGCAGGCTCAGTGGCCATGGCTCACGGGCCCGGCCGCACTGCAGCATATGGGATCTTCCCAGAACAGGCCACGAACCCGCATCCCCTGCATCAGCAGGCAGACTCTCAACCACTGCGCCACCAGGGAAGCCCAACATTCTTTATTTTAAAGTCTATTTTATCTGATATGAGTATTGTGACTCCAGCTTTCTTTTGATTTCCATTTGCATGGAATATTTTTTTCCATCCCCTCACTTTCAGTCTGTATGTGTCCCTAGGTCTGAAGTGGGTCTCTTGTAGACAGCATATATATGGGTCTTGTCTTTGTACCCATTCAGCAAGCCTGTGTCTTTTGGTTGGAGCATTTAATCCATTCACGTTTAAGGTAATTATCGATATGTATGTTCCTATTACCATTCTCTTTTTTTTTTTTTTTTTGCAGTACGCGGGCCTCTCACTGTTGTGGTCTGTCCCGTCGCGGAGCACAGGCTCCAGACGCACAGGCTCAGTGGCCATGGCTCACGGGCCCAGCCGCTCCGCGGCATATGGGATCTTCCCGGAATGGGGCAAGAAAGCATGTCCCCTGCATCGGCAGGCAGACTCTCAACCAATGCGCCACCAGGGAAACACCCATTACCATTTTCTTAATTGTTTTGGGTTTGTTTTTGTAGGCCCTTTTCTTCTCTTGTGTTTCCCACTTAGAGAAGTTCCTTCAGCATCTGTTGTAGAAGCTGGTTTGGTGGTGCTGAATTATCTTAGCTTCTGCTTGTCTGTAATGCTTTTGATTTCTCCATCGAATCTGAATGAGATCCTTGCTGGGTAGAGTAATCTTGGGTGTAGGTTCTTCCCTTTTATCACTTTAAGTATATCATGCCACTCCCTTCTGATTTGTAGAGTTTCTGCTGAGAAATCAGCTGTTAACCTTATGGGAGTTCCCTTGTATGTTATTTGTTGTTTTTCCCTTGCTGCTTTCAATAATTTTTCTTTGTCTTTAATTTTTGTCAGTTTGATTACTATGCGTCATGGCGTGTTTCTCCTTGGGTTTATCCTGTATGGGACTTGCTGCGCTTCCTGGACTTGGGTGGCTATTTCCTTTCCCATATTAGGGAAGTTTTCGACTATAATCTCTTCAAATATTTTTTCGGGTCCATTCTCTCTCTCTTCTCCTTCTGGGACCCCTATAATGCAAATGTTGTTGCATTTAATGTTGTCCCAGAGGTCTCTTAGGCTGTCTTCATTTCTTTTCATTCTTTTTTCTTTATTCTGTTCTGCAGCAGTGAATTCCACCATTCTGTCTTCCAGGTCACTTATCCGTCCTTCTGCCTCAATTTTTCTGCTATTGATTCCTTCTAGTGTATTTTTCATTTCAGTTATTGTATTGTTCATCTCTGTTTGTTTGTTCTTTAATTCTTCTAGGTCTCTGTTAAACTTTTCTTGCATCTTCTTGATCTCTGCCTCCATTGTTTTTCCGAGGTCCTGGATCATCTTCACTCTCATTATTCTGAATTCTTTTTCTGGAAGGTTGCCTATCTCCACTTCATTTAGTCATTTTTCTGGGGTTTTATCTTGTTCCTTCATGTGGTATATAGCCCTCTCTCTGCCTTTTCATCCTGTCTACCTTTCTGTGAATGTGGTTTTTGTTCCACAGGCTGCAGGATTGTAGTTCTCCTTGCTTCTGCTGTCTGCCCTCTGGTGGATGAGGCTATCTAACAGGCTTGTGCAGGTTTCCTCGAAAGCCAAGTTTTACATACAAAGAAAATGTCTTTGCTTATAATACAGACATAGTTAGTCTACTGTACTCTGGCAACCAAAAGAGGTAGTTAGAAAACACCTTTAAAAATTAATTAATTAATTAATTTTTGGCTGTGTTGGGTCTTCATTGCTGTGTGTGGGCTTTCTCTAGTTGTGGCCAGCAGGGGCTACTCTTCGTTGTGGTGTGTGGGCTTCTCATTGCGGTGGCTTCTCTTGTTGCGGAGCTCGGGCTCTAGGTGCACAGGCTCCAGTAGTTGTCGCGTACGGGCTTAGCTGCTCCGCAGCCTGTGGGATCTTCCCGGACCAGGGCTTAAACCTGTGCCCCCTGAATTGGCAGGCAGATCCTTAACCACTGTGCCACCAGGGAAGTTCCCAGAAAACCCTTTTGAGACGAGTACTACTGAAAAGTATCTGCCGATTGGTGCCAGTTCACAAACTGTTTGTTCCCAGACCACGCTGAGATAGGTTCGTAAGTTGAGATAGGTGTAAAAAGTTGAAAGTATGTATTCAGAAACCTTTATAGTGATTTGACTTTGCTATGACATCCAAGGATGTGATTATTTCTTTAATGATTCATTTTCATTGTATTTTTAAAAGTACTGGTCTACCACAAATTAGGGAAAAATTAACAAACAAAAAACTTGGTCCTTCATCACAAATAATGTGAGAAGCACTGTTCTAGCGAATGCATTTTATCCTGTATAAGTTTTCTTCTAGTATATAATCAAGGCAGAAAAACTAAGATCCCAGACTAATGAGGAAATAATATAAAGCCTCATAAATATACTTCCTAAGAGTTTAATTGCCAGGCTTTGTGGTGAAAAGTGATAGATGTCCATCAAAATCCATTCTCCCTTTCTTAAATAGTAACAGAACTGTGGCAAGTCTCACGGCTGCCTAGCTACAGCACGCTCCTCAGCTCTTCTTCATGGCCATAGGACTGAGCTCTTGCCAGAATGTGTGTGGACACATTGTATGCCCTTTTCAGGTTTGTGTCATTAAGACAGCGGGCATGCCTTCTCCCTTTTCTTGTCCCCTTCTGCAGCCCAGAACCTGGAAGTGGCAGCCCCAATATAGGCTAGAACAACGCTCAATGGCAAAGCATGACTTGACAAACTTATAAAGAAACTGGGTCACTGAATAAACACATGGAGCAGAGCTGCTCATCTGCATGGTTGACCACCTCAGGACTGTTACTTGGAAAGGTAATAAACACCTCTAGTCCTTAAACCACTTCTTTCTTGGGGTCCCTTTGTTGCAACAACTTAGCTTTAAATTTAAATAAGAATGCACCTTTGAAATACCATGCTCCATCGATGCCCCATCCAGAACCTCTTATACCATCATTCCATAAGTAACAGAAATTATATTTTGCCTTAATGATTAAGCAGCTACTCTCTATATCTAATACCAAGAGTTAGACCAACGTGGCCTGGTCGTGCCAAGTTGTTTGTTTGCTCATTGTTCAGTTGTTCATCTATTCACTCATTAAGAACTCACCAAGTGTCTATTTAATAAAGCCAAGATAAAATGGGTATGATAGTATCTACTTCATAGGATTGTTGAGGGAATTAAATGAGATAATGTGTATGTGCTACCTTAGAATAAAATAAATACTAAATAAATTTATGTGCACATACATTGTAACTACAGTGTAGGTGCTATATATATAGTGTTACCATACACTTTAGTAAGAGGCTACATGGTATACTAGAGAATATGAGTTGCCAAGTTAGACAGACTTCACTTTGCTACTTATTACCTGTGAGATCTGGGCAAGTTATTTGTTTTTTTCTGAGCATAAGGTTTGTTACGTGTGAAATGGGATAATACCATATGTGTTACAGTGTTGTTTATTAAATGAGAGGATGGTACACAGTAACAGGCAAAATTGTACACTTCTAAGAACAAGACCTCTAATTAAACATCTCAGCCAATAGCTGTATCTTGAAAGAGGCTTGTTTTCGGATTGAAATAATAAGCCTACATGTACATTTGACATCTAGTTTTCTCTCCAACAACAGTGCTTACCAAAAGGATTTAATGTACAGAGGTTTTCAAAAATCTTTATTATTAGTTGGTGAAGTTCAGGTAAAGATTCATAAATTAACTTAGAATAAAAATGGGCCAATGACTAGGAACTTCCCTGGTGGCCCAATGGTAAAGAATCCACCTTCCAGTGTAAGGGACGCAGCAGGTTCAATCCTTGATTAGGGAACTAAGATCCCACATGCCACGGGGCAACTAAGCCCACATGCCACAACTACTGAGCTCATGTGCCTCAACAAAGAGAGCCCGTGCGCCGCAAACTACAGAGCCCACACTCTCTGGACCCTGTGTGTCACAACTACAGAGCCCACGCGCCCTGGAGCCCACACACCACAACTAGAGAGAAGCTCGCACGCCTCAATGAAGACCCTGCGTGCCACAAGTAAGACCTGAGCCGCAACTAAGACCCGTTGCAGCCAAAAAAAAAAAAAAAAAGGGCCAATGACTGAACAACCAAATAAAAAATGAAACAACAGTGAACAGAGAAAGTGAACAGTGCAAAAGACAAGGACTAAACTAATGTCTGTTTTACTTATAAGAAACAGGAAAATGCAATAACTTTCTAGTTCAAGTTGGAAAGAGGGGCAGAGTACACACATAGCACAGGCAGTGAGTTCAACTTGGCAGTAACCCTACCATAACTACAGGCCAGAAAAGAGTCAAGGAGCCAAAAAAAAAGGAGTGTAATTTCCAGAACCAGAATATTAAGAGTTATAAAGGGATGTAATAACTACTTAATATCAACAAACACGAGCAGTGCAAAGGTTCTACTAAAAACATGGGGTTTGTGAGAGAATAAGTCTGGGAAACTTGTAAGACTTATTAAAATATTAAAGATTCTCAGATGAACTATGAAAAAGAAACTTGGTTAACTTTTAAAAGCTGATATTTCCTTTATTTATTTGAATCCTTCCAGAAAACAATACCTAATAACATACACAGCATTAGGGGATATTTATTTTATAGATATGAAAACTGACTACCATGGAGGCTAAATGATTTTCTTAAGGTAGCACTGAAAGCTACAATTGGAAAGGGGACTAAGATTATTATTCGACTCCCAGTCCTACTCTCTTTTCATTGTACTGATATCTGGTGATGAAATAAATAAAAAACGAGTGCTCCAACATTCAAAGCAATTCTGGGATAAGCTAGGTCTGTGAAAGGAATTACTGAGGACTGATTTTTTTCTCCTTAAATAAACAGACTTAAGTCCTTAAACATGGTTCTACTTCTACTTCTTCTTCTTATTATTTAATGTTTCTGTTCTTCTATTGTAGTGGGAGTGAAATACCTATCCTTACAGTCTACCACTTTCTCTTTAGTAAGAATGGATTCTCCATCCCACCCCCACTTTGTTGTCCATTATGTCTACAATGTTAGCCACATGCTCGATTTATGCTCTCACTGCAATCAACCAGTGCTCCTATAGTGATGGGATAAGGACCCTGCTCTTAAAATAGGCACATCCGGGAGATATGGCACAGTGCCAGGGATACTTAAAGTCACAGGACAATCCTTGTGCATCCTCTTTAACCACTGCTTTACGGAAAGATTTATCAAAGGTGGGGGTGGGGAAGTTTCTACATAAAAATAAACAAATGTGTTAAAACTCACAATACAAAAAATCACATGAATTTTTAAGATAAAAATTCAAATGTGAAAGCAATTTTACAGTTAAGGCAGGATCCTTTGAATGATGCCTCCCTGGCTTCTCAAGGTTATGCCTACATTCTTCTCTGATGGATGTCACTGGATATATAGTCCACATGGATCTAATTTTAGTTCTTAACTGGAGCTGAAGGTCAACCACCTAAATCTGATAGTTCTAAACTTTTGCCCTCTGCGTACAGCCATATTGAGTGTGTGTGTGCACACGTGCACACTCACACAAGACAGAAAAAGACAGAGGTATTAAATTCTAAAATAAGCTTACTATACTCAACAGTTAGAACAATACTGTGAGTTCCAGAAGACAGACCTATCAAAAAAATTGTATTTTACAAAAACATTAAACAATTAATGACTTACTGCCAGGATCTACAATGTGCTTTTAAGAAAGGTTAGAGAGGATTCTGGAGGTCAAATTTAGAATTTTTTTATAAAAATCTAATGATGAGATTTTCAAAATGAATATTCACGCAGCTGGTTTCATTTATATTTAGTTTAATATTATATCTATACACTTTGGGGTTTTTATTCCTACTTGTAGTATGGGAAGCAACAGTAATTGTCCCTTTTTATTTAATGAATACTGTCCTTGTGAATGGGGTTTTATCTCACTTCCTAAATTTCACCTTTAGCTCCCCTTCTTGCACATGTACATTTTTTTCAGTAATACAATCCTTCTGGCTATGTTCTATATCATGGTGATCCTGCCAAAAGACTGAAAAGAGAGTTCAGAGTAACAACAATTATGTAAGTTTGGCTCAAGTTTCTTTGCTAATTAGCAATCCTGAGAAAGACATGATGCATCATCAAGAGTTCATTAACAGATGGAAAAGACAGCTTAGGTGTAAATGAAAACTTAAAAACCAATCAGCTACCCTTCCTTTCTTGACTGAGGGCAAAAATGGGCATGTCAAAACTTTTAATTTCTCTTCAAACATAGTACCAGCCAAATCTGCTTCTCTTACTACTTAAGCAGGAGTCTTTATTTTCAGAAAGCCCTCTTCTCCACTACCTATGCAAAACATATATTAAGTTAATCCTGACAAATACAGACGTATTATCATTTCTTGCATTTTAATTAGCCAAATGAGAGAAATTATCTCATTTAATTTCACTGAGTTCTTAGTCAAGTTATAGTTTTTTCTTAACTCTATTAATTTTACTTTATATATATATATATTTTTTAACATCTTTATTGGAGTATGACTGCTTTACAATGGTGTGTTAGTTTCTGATCTATCACAAAGTAAAACAGCTATACGTATACATATATCCTCATATCCCCTCCCTCTTGCATCTCCCACCCACCCTCCCTAAACCACCACTCTAGGGGGTCACAAAGCACTGAGCTGATCTCCCTGTGCTATGCAGCTGCTTCCCACTAGCTATCTACTTTACATTTGGTAGTGTATATGTGTCCACACCACTCTCTCACTTCGTCCCAGCTTACCCTTCCCCCTCGCCGTGTCCTCAGGTCCATTCTCTACGTCTGCGTCATTATTCCTGTCCTGCCCCTAGGTTCCTCAGAAACTTTTTTTTTTTTAGATTCCATATATATGTGTTAGCATACAGTATTTGTTTTTCTCATTCTGACTTACTTCACTCTGTATGACGGTCTCTAGGTCCATCCACCTCACTACAAGTAACTCAATTTCATTTCTTTTTATGGCTGAGTAATATTCCATTGTATATATGGGCCACACGTTCTTTATCCATTCATCTGTCGATGGACACGTAGGTTGCTTCCATGTCCTGGCTATTGTAAATAGTGCTGCAATGAACATTGTGGTACATGACTCTTTTTGAATTATGGTTTTCTCAGGGTATATGCCCAGCAGTAGGATTGCTGGGTCATATGGTAGTTCTATTTTCAGTTTTTTAGGGAACCTCCATACTGTTCTCCATAGTGGCTGTATCAATTTACATTCCCACCAACAGTGCGAGAGGGTTCCCTTTTCTCCACACCCTCTCCAGCATTTATTGATTGTAGACTTTTTGATGATGGCCATTCTGACTGGTTTGAGATGATACCTCATTATAGTTTTGCATTTCTCTAATGATTAGTGATGCTGAGCATCCTTTCATGTGTTTGTTGGCAATCTGTATATCTTCTTTGGAGAAATGTCTATTTAGGTCTTCTGCCCATTTTTGGATTGGGTTGTTAGTTTCCTTGATATTGCGCTGCATGAGCTGCTTGTAAATTTTGGAGATTAATCCTTTGTCAGTTGCTTCGTTTGCAAATATTTTCTCCCATTCTGAGGGTTGTCTTTTCATCTTGTCTATGGTTTCCTTTGCTGTGCAAAAGCTTTTACATTTCATTAGTTCCCATTTGTTTATTTTTGTTTTTATTTCCATTTCTCTAGGAGATGGGTCAAAAAAGATCTTGCTGTGATTTATGACAGAGTGTTCTGCCTATGTTTTTCTCTAAGAGTTTTATAGTGTCCGGCCTTACATTTAGGTCTTTAATCCATTTGGAGTTTATTTTTGTGTATGGTGCTAGGGAGTGTTCTAATTTCATTCTTTTACATGCAGCTGTCCAGTTTTCCCAGCACCACTTATTGAAGAGGCTGTCTTTTCTCCACTGTATATTCTTGCCTCCTTTATAAAAGATAGTGACCATATGTGCGTGGGTTTATCTCTGGGCTTTCTATCCTGTTCCATTGATCTATATTTGTTTTTCTGCCAGTACCATAACTGTCTTGATAACTGTAGCTTTGCAGTATAGTCTGAAGTCAGGGAGCCTGATTCCTCCAGCTCCATTTTTCCTTTTCAAGATTGCTTCGGCTATTCGGGGTCTTTTGTGTTTCCATACAAATTGTGAAATTTTTTGTTCTAGTTCTCTGAAAAATGCCATTGGTATTTTGATAGGGATTGCACTGAATCTGTAGATTGTTGGGTAGTATAGTCATTTTCACACTGTTGATTCTTCCAATCTAAGAACATTGTATATGGCTCCATCTGTTTGTATCATCTTGAATTTCTTTCATCAGTGTCTTATAGTTTCCTGCATACAGGTCTTTTGTCTCCTTAGGTAGGTTTATTCCTAGGTATCTTATTCTTTTTGTTGCAATGGTAAATGGGAGTGTTTCCTTAATTTCTCTTTCAGATTTTTCATCATTAGTGTATAGGAATGCCAGAGATTTCTGTGCATTAATTTTGTATCCTGCTACTTTACCAGATTCATTGATTACCTCTAGTAGTTTTCTGGTGGTATCTTTAGGATCCTCTATGTATAGTATCATGTCCTCTGCAAACAGTGACAGCTTTACTTCTTCTTTTCCGATTTGGATACCTTTTATTCCTTTTTCTTCTCTGATTGCTGTGGCTAAAACTTCCAAAACTATGTTGAATAAGAGTGGTGAGAGTGGGCAACCTTGTCTTTTTCCTGATCTTAGTGGAAATGGTTTCAGTTTTTCACCATTGAAAACGATGTGGGCTGGTGTTTGTCATATATGGCCTTTATTATGTAGAGGTAAGTTCCCTCTATGCCTACTTCCTGGAGGGTTTTTATCATAAATGGGTGTTGAATTTTGTCAAAAGCTTTTTTTGCATCTATTGAGATGATCATATGGTTTTTCTCCTTCAATTTGTTAATATGGTTTATCACACTGACTGATTTGCGTATACTGAAGAATACTTGCATTCTTGGGATAAACCCCACTTGATCATGGTGTATGATCCTTTTAATGTGCTGCTGGATTCTGTTTGCTGGTATTTTGTTGAGGATTTTTGTATCTATGTTCATCAGTGATATTGGCCTGTAGTCTTCTTTCTTTGTGACATCTTTGGCATACCAATACCAAAGATGGTATATATATATACCATCTTTGGTATATATATTGGTATATATACCATATATATTGGTATATATACCAATACCAATACCAGATGGTGGTACTGGTATGGTGATGGTGGCCTCATAGAATGAATTTGGGAGTCTTCCTCCCTCTGTGATATTTTGGAAGAGTTTGAGAAGGATAGCTGTTAGCCCTTCTCTAAATATTTGATAGAATTCACCTGTGAAGCCATCTGGTCCTGAGCTTTTGTTTGTTGGAAGATTTTTAATCACAGTTTCAATTTCAGTGCTTGTGATTATTGGTCTGTTTATATTTTCTATTTCTTCCTGGTTCAATCTTGGAAGGTTGTGCTTTTCTAAGAATGTGTCCATTTCTTCCAGGTTGTCCATTTTATTGACATATAGTTGCTTGTAATAATCTCTCATGATCCTTTGTATTTCTGCATTGTCAGTTGTTACTTCTCCTTTTTCATTTCTAATTCAGTTGATTTGAGTCTTCTCCCTTTTTTTCTGGATGAATCTGGCTAACAGTTTATCAATTTTGGTTATGTTCTCAAAGAGCCAGCTTTTAGTTTTATTGATCTTTGCTATCATTTCCTTCATTTCTTGTTCATTTATTTCTGATCTGATCTGTATGATTTCTTTCCTTTTGCTAACTTTGGGGGTTTTTTGTTCTTCTTTCTCTAATTGCTTTAGGTGTATGGTTAGGTTGTTTGAGATGTTTCTCATTCATTCATTCATTCATTCATTCATTTATTTATTTATGGCTGTGTTGGGTCTTCATTGCTCCGTGCGGGCTTTTTCTAGTTGTGAGGAGCGGGAGGTACTCTTTGTTGTGGTGCACGAGCTTCTCATTGTGGTGGCTTCTCTTGTTGTGAAGTACAGACTCTAAGTGCAAGGGCTTCAGTACTTGTGGCTTGCGGGCACTAGACAGCAGGCTCAGTAGTTGTGGCACACAGGCTTATCAGTTGCTCCGCAGCATGTGGGGTCTTCCCGGACCAGGGCTCGAACCCATGTCCCCTGAATTGGCAGGCGGATTCTTAACCACTGCGCAACCAGGGAAGTCCTGTTTCTTGTTTCTTGAGGTAGGAGTGTATTGCTATAAACTTCCCTCTTAGAACTGTTTTTGCTGCATCCCATAGGATTTGGGTCATCGTGTATTCACTGTCATTTGTTTCTAGGTATTTTTTGATTTCCTCTGATTTCTTCAGTGATCTCTTGGTTATTCAGCAGTGTATTGTTTACTCTCCATGTGTTTGTATTTTTTATGGATCTTTTTTTCCTGTAATTGGTATCTAGTCTCATAGCTTTGTGGTTGGAAAAGATATGATCTATCCGGAGAATGTTCCATGAGCAATTGAGAAGAAAGTGTATTCTGCTGTTTTTGGATGGAATGTCCTATAAATATAATTAAGTCCATTTTGTTTAATGTATCATTTTAAGCTTGTGTTTCCTTATTTATTTTCATTTTAGATGATCTGTCCATTGGTGAAAGTGGGGTGCTAAAGTCCCCTACTATTACTGAGTTACTGTCAATTTCCCCTTTTATGGCTGTTAGCATTTGCGTTATGTATTGAGGTGCTCCTATGTTGGGTGCATAAATACTTACAATTGTTATATCTTCTTCTTGGATTGATCCCTTGATCATTATGTAGTGTCCTTCTTTGTCTCTTGTAATAGTCTTTATTTTAAAGTCTATTTTGTCTGATATGAGAATTGCTCCTCCAGCTTTCTTTTGATTTCCATTTGCATGGAATATCTTTTTCCATCACCTCACTTTCAGGCTGTATGTGTCCCTAGGTCTGAAGTGGGTCTCTTGTAGACAGCATTTATATGGGTCTTGTTTTTGTATCCATTCCACCAGTCTATGTCTTTTGGTGGGAACATTTAATCCATTTACATTTAAGGTAGTTATCAATATGTATGTTCCTATTACCATTTTCTTAATTGTTTTGGGTTTTTGTAGGTCTTTTCCCTCTCTTGTGTTTCCTACCTAGAGAAGTTCCTTAAGCATTTGTTGTAGAGCTGGTTTGGTGGTGCTGAATTCTCTTAGCTTTTGCTTGTCTGTAAAGGTTTTAATTTCTCTGTCAAATCTGAATAAGATCCTTGCTGGGTAGAGTAATCTTGGTTGTAGGTTTTCCCCTTTCATCACTTAAAATATGTCCTGCCACTCCCTTCTGGCTTGCAGAGTTTCTGCTGAAAGATCAGCTGTTAGCCTTATGGGGATTCCCTGATATGTTATTTGTTGCTTTTCCCTCGCTGCTCTTAATATTTTTTCTTTGTATTTAATTTTTGATAGCTTGATTAACATGTGTCTTGGCATGTTTCTCCTTGGATTTATCCTGTACAGAACTCTCTGCGCTTCCTGGACTTGATTGACTATTTCCTTTCCCATATTAGAGAAGTTTTCAACTATAATCTCTTCAAATATTTTCTCAGACCCTTTCTTTTCTCTTCTTCTTCTGGAACCCCTATAATTCGAATGTTGGTGCATTTAATGTTGTCCCAGAGGTCTCTGAGACTGTCCTCAGTTCTTTTCAGTCTTTTTTCTTTATTCTGTTCTGCGGTAGTTATTTCCACTCTTTTATCTTCCAGGTCACTTAACCGTTCTGCTGCCTCAGTTATTCTGCTATTGATTCCTTCTAGAGAACTTTTAATTTTATTTATTATGCTGTTCATCATTATTTGTTTGCTCTTTAGTTCTTCTAGGTTCTTGTTAAGCATTCCTTGTATTTTCTCCATTCTATTTCCAAGATTTTGGATCATCTTTACTGTTATTACTCTGAATTCTTTTTCAGGTAGACTGCCTATTTCCTCTTCATTTGTTTGGTCTGGTGGGTTTTTACCTTGCTTCTTCATCTGCTGTGTGTTACTCTCTCTTCTCATTTTGCTTAACTTACTCTGTTTGGGGTCTCCTTTCTGTAGGCTGCAGGTTCATAGTTCCCGTTTTTGGTGTCTGCCCCCAGTGGGTAAGGTTGGTTCAGTGGGTTGTGCAGGCTTCCTGGTGGAGGGGACTGGTGCCTGTGTTCTGGTGGATGAGGCTGGATCTTGTCTTTCTGGTGGGTAGGACCGCATCCAGTGGTGTGTTTTCGGGTGTCTGTGATCTGATTATGATTTTAGGCAGCCTCTCTGCTAACGGGTGGGGTTGTGTTCCTGTCTTGCTAGTTGTTTGGCGTAGGGTATCCAGCACATAGCTTGCTGGTCATTGAGTGGAGCTGGGTCTTAGTGTTGAGATAGAGACCTCTGGTAGAGCTTTTGCAGTTTGATATTACATGGGACCCGGAAGTCTCTGGTGGACCAATGTCTTGGACTCAGCTCTCCCACCTCAGAGGCTCAGGCCTAACACCCGGCTGGAGCACCAAGACTCAGTCAGCCATACTGCTCTAGCTTCTTCCTAAAGCAGACGCAGTCTTGTAAATATTTCAAGCTATCCAGAAGAAAGTGCTTGTCTTGTACTGACTAAGCCCTTTTTTTCTTTCCTGATTACGTCCAGAACTTTCACCTTTTCACTCAAAGGAAGCACTTTACATCCTCTCTCTTGTGTGTCCGAATTGCCAGGGTCTCTCCTCTTGCTTTGGGGTAGTTATTAAGTAAAATAAGGGTCATTTGAGCTCAAGCCCTGCGACACCCCAGTCAGTCTGATAACCCAGACGGCCACCAAGTGACTCACGAGCGGGCAGGATGCGCTGGACCAAGGGTGATTCACGTACCTCTGGGTGGGATGACATGCAAAGTTATAGTTTGACTACACAGTACATTAACAAGGCTGGATGATGTATATTCTGTCACAACATATATGCCATATTTTGGTGGTTGATATAGATCCTGATCCCATGGATTTCTACAGCTTTTTGCCTTTTTCAGTGTATCAAAGTCTTTCTGATGTATAGTCTCTTTGGAATTTCCTTACTTTGTCTCCAGTGCCATCTACTCCACAACACTCAACTCTTCACTCTGAACTAGTTACTCTATCTCTAAACCCCTAGTTCTCAGCTCTAGTAGCCCAGGCATGTATAGCAGATAGTCAAGGGCCCTGATGGTAAGCTGAAGTTATGGACTAACTGTTTGTCTCCCCATTAAATTCATGTGTTGAAGCTCTAAGCCCAATGTGATGGTATTTGGAGATGGGGCCATGATGGAGAGGCCCTGGTCCTATGGGATTAGTACCCTTTTAACAAGAGACATCATAGAGCTAGCTCACTCATTCTCCACCCCCTCCCTTCTCTGCATAAAGAGGTCAAATGAGTAGACAGTGAGATGGCAGTTGACAACAAGCCAAGAGAAGAGGTCTCAGAAGGAAATCTACCTTGCCAATACCTTGATTTTGGACTTCCCAGCCTCCAAAACTGTCAGACGTAAGTTTCTTTTGTTTATGCAACCTAGTTTTTGGTATTTTGTCACAGTAGCATGAGCAGACTAAGACAGCCAAGAATACGGACACGAGTGAAGTTGTCTCAACGAGACAGTTGTGATGTTAGAGGTCCTCAAAGGCACAAGAACACTAGTGGTGTAGCAGGAAAAAAAAGCACAGAAACAGTTTGGGTTCTTTCTAATTCCCAGTTCTATTATTTTCTGAACTTGGATCTGGAGCAATTTACTTATTCTATCTGAAGCTAAATTTCCTCATGTGTAAGATAGAAAAATATCTATTTCACATGGTTATTGTGAAAGACCTATCTATATTATTAATATTATTATATTATTTAATATGGATAGCATCTGAGACAACATACTGTAAGGTGTAAGGCATCTACAAGTTATTTATTGGCAAACAGTACAATTGAAGTAAAGAAAGCACCTGGATTCAAACACTAGCTTATAGCTATGTGATCCTGGCAAATTTTTGGAAATCGCTGTCCCTCATTTCCTCACCTCTAAAAATAGGGATAACATCTAGGGCTTATAAATATTAAATGAGATGATATAGTTAAAAATCTTTAGCATAGTGCTTGGGGTAGAATGGAGGCCCATGCACATTACATCATAAAGATGGCCAGGTGGACAAACAGATCAAGTAACATTAACAAGCACACTCTGCACAAGCACAATAGGGCTAGGAAATTTTTATCTATATTTTCCGTTTAATGACAAAGCCCCTTGAAAAGGAAAGTGCTGACGTTATAACATTGCAATTTTGTATTAATTTTATAGATTCTATACTGTTCATTTAGAATCTATAGAGTTCATTACTGAGCACTTACGTGCATAGCCCTGTTACAGCCACATAACTTAAAATGCTCCCAATGTAAAATTCAAGGACATGCAAACTATTCAAGAGAAATAAATTCTAACCAAGTGACAAGAAGTTTATTTTGGATTGGGGAGCTATAAAAACATGACTCAAGTTATTTATAATATTAGAGAGATTAAACATATGTAAAATGAATGAATAAGGAATATAAAGGTATTTCAATGCACAGCAGTTTAAGCTGTATATTCAAAGATTAAAGGAATAAACTACATATAGAGAATTTAGCCAGAGAAAGCTTCTTGATAAATGCGAGTGCTGGCCAATAAGTAGGGGGAAAAAAGTGAAAGAAATGGAGCAGGAAAAAGAAGATAGAAGACAAGCTAAATGGTGGACAAAGGCAGAGGCAGAGAGGGATAAAGTAGGAGGATCAACTAAAGCAGATTTAGAGTTCATACAAGTAAAAGCTTTCTAACAAGTAAAGTTATCTAACAGCAGAGTGGCTGCTGTGTGGTTCCCATTACTGAAAGTATTCAGTCAGAGTGTGATTACCCTCAGTGCAGGATACCTTAGAAGGAATCACTGCACTGGAAGATATTCTGGGTCCCTTACTATACTGTAAGTTCCCTGAGGAGCCACCCTGCAACAATGATCACTGAAGGTAGAAAAGGAGGCAGAGGACCTAGTTTGAGTCCCAGATTTTCCACTCATTAACTGTAACCTTAGGTAAGTCAACCTCTCAATTTTTCATTTATAAATGGGGAAGTTAGGAACACTGGAAATGTCTGTTCAGCCAAGAACTCTTTCAGGTCCTAAGAGTTTTTAATTAGCCAAAGATGTACATGTTCTCCACTTTCCTTAGTACATGGTCAAACTCTGTAAGGAAGAGCTAATTGCTGAGGAAAAAAACCCTAAATTTTAGGCAGGAAAAATAATAATAGTAAGAAAAAAAATCTGCAGCATGCCTAACTCCTATAGGTCAATTTCTGTACTGCTAATGGGGAGGGCTGACACTAGATATCCTTACTAGTTATCCTAACCAGTCATACTGCAAATCATATGCTTCTGTTTCCTGTCAATGGTCTTAATTAGTTCAACGTCAAAGCTTTGTTTATGCTCTGCATCGTGTCTCAAATTTTGGATGCCTACAATCAGAAAATAGAATCAATTCATAAACTATACAACAGGTCAATTCAATTATTAATGAGTGGCAGTATGGTGCAGCACAAGGGCTGTGGAACCAGACTGCATAGGCTTAAATAGTGTCCTCCTACTTCACTAGTTTAGGCATGTAATTTACTTCACTAGATAGGCAAGTAATTTCTTTGTGTGCCTTAGTTTCCTCATCTGTAAAACAAGTAAGATAACAGTACCTACTTTATAGCTTTTTGTTAAGTATTAAATGTGTTAATATTCATACAGTGCTTGGAATGATGGGCACGTAGTATTTAATAACAGCTTTATCGATATATAATTTACATTTCATAAAGTTTACCCTGTTAAAGTACATAGCTCATTGGTTTTCCGTATATTCACACTTGTGCGACCATCATCACTGTTTAATTTTAGAACATTTTCATTACCCTAAAAGGAAACCCAATACCCATTAGCAGTAAATCCCCATTCCCCTGTCCCTAGATCCTGGGAAACCAATGATCTACTTTCTGTCACTACAGATCTGCCTATTATAGACATTTCATATGAATGGAATCATACATTATGTGGCCTTTTGTGTCTTGCTTCTTTCACTTAGCATAATGTGTTCAAGGTTCATCCATGTTGTAAGCACTTATCAGTTACTCTGTTCTTTCTTATGGCTAAATAATATTCCATTGTATAGATATAACACATTTCATTTATCTATTCACAACTGATGGACATTTGGGCTATATCCATCTTTTGGCTGTTATGAATAATACTGCTATGAACATTCAAGTACATGGTTTTGTGTGGACATATATCTTCATTTCTTTGGGGTAGATACCTAGGAGTACAACTGTTGAGTCATATAGTAACTCTGTTTAATCCTTTGAGGAATTCCCAGACTGTTTTCCAAAGTGGCTGCACCACTGTACATGCAGTAACCTATCAGCAATGTATGAGAGTTCTATTTTCTCCACATCCTTGTCAATACTTGTTATTATCTGACTTTTTGACCTTAGCCATACCAGTGAGTGTAAACTGGTATCTCATTGTGGTTTTGATTTGTATTTTCCTGATGATTAATGATGTTATCTTTTCATCTGTTTATTGGTTATTTGTATATCTTCTTTGGAAAAATGTCTATTCAGATCCTTTACCCATTTTTAAATTCGGTTGTCTTTTTATCACTGAGTTCTTTATATATTCTAGATACAAGTCTCTTATCAGATATATGATTTGCAAATAGTGTCTTCCATTCTGTGGGTTGTCTTTTCACCTTCTTGATAGTGTCCTTTGAAACACAAAAGTTTAATTTTGATGAAATCCAATTTATTTATTTTCCTTTGGTTGCTTGTGCTTTTGGTGTCCTATCTAAGAATCCACTGCCAAATCCAGGTCATGAAGACTTATCCTATGCTCCTGCTAAGAGTTTTATGGTTTTAGATCTTACATTTGGGTCTGATCCATTTTGAGTTAATTTTTGCAAATTTTTGCATACAGTGTGAGGTAAAGGTTCAATACATTCTGTTATACGTGGCTAAGTGTCTCAGTGCCATTTGTTAAAAGACTATTCTTTCCCCACTGAATGGTCTTGGCACCCCTGTCAAAAATTAGTTGACCACAGACATGTTGGTTTATTTCTGGACTCTCAGTACTATTCCACTCATCTACATCTATATCTATATGCAGGTTTTTTCCAGTAAATATGTATTACAAGATCCACAGTTGAGTCTGCGGATGCAGAACCATGGATAGGGAGGGCCAACTATAAAGTTATACCTGGGCTTTTGACTACTCAGGAAATCAGCGCCCCTAACCCCTGAGTTGCTCAAAAATCAGCCGTATTTATGTTTACCTATCCTCATGTCAACACCACACTGTCTTGATTATTGTTGCTTTGTAATAAGTTTTGATGTTGGGAATTATGAGTCCTCCAAGTTTGTTCTTTTCAAGATTGTTTGGCTCTTCTGCATCCCTTGCAATTCCATATGAATCTTAGAACTGGCTTGTCAATTTCTACGAAGAAGCTACCCAGGATTCTTAAAGGTATCTCATTAAATCTGTAGATCAAGTGGGAAGTGGTGTCATCTGAGCAATAATGTCTTCCAATCTATGAACATGGGATGTTTTCCCATTTCTTTAGATCTTCTTTCATTTCTTTCAACAATATTTTATAGTTTTCCACAAAACAGTTACTGAGTTATTTCCTTAGTTGTTGCTCTAGGGCTTAATTAGTGTATGTATGTGTGTATACACACACACACACACACACACACACATACACATATATATATCTTAACTTACCAGAATTAGCTCCAGATTTAGATTAATTCCAGTGAGATATAGAAACATTACTTCTATATGATGCTATTCCTTTCCCCTCCTTTTGTGGCATTATTGTTATCCATAGTATAACAACAATTATTACTTGATATATAATTTTGTCTTTTGAAGACACTGAGGAGAAAGGACAGCCAGTATATATGTATAACTTTTGTTATATTAGCCTTCTTATTTATAATTTCTGGTTCTCTTGATTTTTTCTTGAGGATTAGAGTTACTATCTAGAGTCATGTCCTTAGTCCAGTACAGCTTTGCTCTCATCAACCTTTGTGCTATTTTTGGCAAATATATCACATTTCTATGTGTTACTGGCTGAACAATATATCATACACATGTTGTTTTACACAAATGCTTTTAAAATCAATTAAGAGAATAAAGGAGAAGAAACATGCATTTATATTATGTTTTATAATTACATAATTACCTTTACTAGTTCTCTTTTGGGGTTTTTTGTGCATTCAAATTGTTGTTGGGGGTGATGTGCTTTCTGTCTGAAGAAATTTTAGTATTTCTTGTAAGGTGGATCTAGAACAAATTCATTTTTTCATTTATCTAAAAATGTCTTCATCTCCCCTGCAATGTTGAAAGATAGCTCTGCTGGATATAAGATTCTTGGCTGAATTTTTTCTTTGAGCTCTTTGAATATATTATTCCACTGCCTCTGGCCTACATTTCTGATGAGAAGTAAGCTGTGTATATCACTGAGGTTCCCTTGTAAGTGGTGAGTCATTCTTCTTTCCCTGCTTTTAAGATTTTCTCATTGTCTTTCAGTTTCAGCATTTTTACTCTAGTGTGGCTGTGGATCTCTTTGAGGTTATTCTACTCAGACATTATTGAGTTCTCTGGATATGTAGATGTTTTCCAATAAATTTGGAAAGACTTTAGAATTTTTTTTTTAAAGAATGGTGCACTTATAAATTTATTTATTTTAGTTATTTTTGGCCGTGTTGGGTCTTTGTGGCTACACATGGGCTTTCTCTAGTTGCGGCGAGCAGGGGCTACTCTTCATTGTGGTGCACAGGCTTCTTACTGCAGTGGCTTCTTTTGTTGCAGAGCACGGGCTCTAGGCTTGCAGGCTTTAGTAGTTGCAGCATGCGTGCTCAGTAGTTGTGGCTCACGGGCTCTAGAGCACAGGCTCAGTAGTTGTGGCGCACGGACTTAAGTTGCTCCACAGCATGTGGGATCTTCCCGGACCAGGGCTCAAACCTGTGTCCCCTGCATTGGCAGGCAGATTCTTAACCACTGCACCACAAGGGAAGTCCCTAGACATCATTTCTTCAAATATCTTTTCTTCTCTTTTCTCTCTCCTCTCCTTCTGGTACTCCAGTTATGTGTATGTTGGTATATTAATGTTGTCTCATATTTCTCTGAGGTGTTCATTTTCTTTATTCTTTTTCCTCAGTTCTTTACCTTGTTTACACTATTGATTTATCTTCAAGTTTGCTTATTCCTTCTTCTGCCAGTGTGAACCCAGTGTTGGGCCTCTTTAGTGATTTTTTTTTTCAGTTACTGTACTTTTCATTTCCAAAATTTCCATTTGGTTCTTTTTCTTTTTAATAATTTCTATCTTTGTATTGATATTCTTTATTTGATGTGACATTGTCATCAAACCTTGTATTACTTCTTTAAATATGGTTTCCTTCAGTTTTCTGAATATATTTATAATGACTACTTTGAAGTCTGTCTGTTAAATCCAACATCTAGTCATTCTCACAGGCAGTTTCCATTGCCTGCTTTTTCCCCAGTGCACAGCTCATTCTTTCCTGTTTCTCTGCGTGGCTCTTTTTTTTTTTTTTTGAAACTGGACATTTTAGATAATATATTATATCAACATTGGGTAATGCTTATACCCTCCAACATTTGCTATTGTTATTTTTTTATTTGCTCAGTGACTGGCTGAATTATTTTAGTTAAGCATATTTTCCTCCTCCTCCCTGCAGATGTAGCTCCTCATAGGGCTCACCCTTTTGTATGCCACAGTCATCCTGGGATAACAGTGGCTTTGGCAGGCCTCTCTTTGACTTTCTCTTTCCCTGACCACACCCAGCTGTTAAGCTCCACTAACTGCAGGCTGATTGATCTATTGTCTTCAACAATGTCCTGTGGCATAAACTGCTCTACAAACTGAGCCAATTTATTAGGACTCTTTTGAAGAGATAGTTCCTGAGGTAAGTATTTAAGATTTGTTCTAACTACAGGAGGGTTCCTCCCAGCTGTCTTTCCTACTTTCTTTCTAGCAAACTACCTAGCCTTCTGGTTCGCCTTATATCTCCAATGAATCTGTCAATCTCCTCCCAGTTGCCTTTCACCACAACCTGTACTTTCAGGCAGGAACTTCACACTGTTGCAAATTAAGTTGGTTCCTTTCGGGAGAGATTCAGAGCTCACTGTTATAAGCTCTGCTTGTTCCTCTGGGCAAAATTCCTGAGCCTGGTTCTGATGCTGACGGCGGAGACAAGAGCATGCTTCTTTCTGGGTGACACCTCCTTGAGAGCTCAACTGGAGAGGACAGGGGAGCAGCAGACCCAGAACTCCTCAGCTGGCCTCTTCCAGGGTGGAAGCTGTGTCCCACCAGCCAGGGCGAGTGCAACTGGGGCCCTAATATTCTCAATGGTGCCCTACCCAAGGTAGAGCCTCTGTCCCATGAGTGGGGATTGGGTGAAAGAAGGGAGACCCCACCTCTTGGCTATATTCACCCAGAATTTTGTCCCAGCGACATGTAGCTCAGGTGGGATGAGAAATGCTGACCTTACCCCTGTCTCTACTGGGTAGATAGCCTTCCAACTGAGAGCTGAGGGAAGTGGGAGCTCCGTGTTCTTGGCTGCATCACTTTGGAGGAGAGTTTCCATCTCTCTCCACTGAGAGTGGGAAGACAGGGAACAGGTCTCAGTTCAAATCCCACAGACTTTCACTCTTCTGACTGAGTTTTAGTTGATTGTCCTGAATAAGTGTTCCTTTATTGACTGCATGCTCTTAGGACTACTTCCAAAGACTTTAAATGGCTGTTTTTTAAAAATAACCAGTTTCATTGGGGAGCAGGTCCATAAAGCTCTCACACTGTCATGGCTGGAAGCAAAACTTCTTGATGAGTTTTTTATATGAGAAAAAGGATCCAAAACTCTAAAGTGTAAATCAGAGATACTACTCTTAACATTCCCAGGCAGAAATCCTAAAAAGTGATCCATACAGAGATCATGTATGGACTGCCACATCTATGGCTTACTAAATCAGAGGGGCTGTTCTGTTCTTTCTTCCCATATTTAGTCCTTCAATACCTTGGCAAAACATCTAAAATAAAAAATGGAGTCTGAAATGAAGTTTAAATTGTTTCATTTTTGAACTACTGTGAGGCATTCATCCTGGCCTATGATATAATTCAGCCTTCTAGTCAGGTTTTATGCCAGATCCAGCTGGACAGAAACTTTAAAAAGTAAAAGTTTTAGAACGCTTTTGGTAGTGTGTGTGTTTGTGTGCTTTAAAGAAATCAAGATGTTAAAAAGGATTATCTTTATAAAGTTATTGGTTTCTAAATGAGAATTGTACTTGCATCATATATCAAAGTATTCCCTAAGGTGAAGACATCAAATAAAATTTGAGTCAAATTTGCAAGACACACAAAGCTCATTTTGTTTAGTGAAAACTGGAGTTTAACAATTTCAAATAACTAAACTAAGTGTAAAAGGCTTTCAGAACAAGCATCCATGCCTCAAGCTATTCCTAAGCATGGATTCACAGTATAGGATTGATGGTTCTATCTTGGCACATTTTCCTTGGGAGACTCTAATATGGAAAATTACCCATTCATTTTCTATAGTCCACAATGGCAACCCCCAGTATGCATCCGTAGCTGAGAAAGCACCAAACCAAACACCATAGGAAAATAGCCAACTTAGGAACTAAGGCCTAACGCAAGACCTGGCACACAGGAATTACTGAAAAAATATTTGTGGACTACAGAGATCTCTACTAATATGCCAAGTACATCCAACTTTGGGGGAAAAAAGTAAAAAGAAGAAATATTTCAAATGGTAGAATGGACTTTTGTGGTCAAATAAATTTATTTCACTCCATAAACTGGCTCCACAAGTGATACTATCTCCAAACCTAGTAACATTTTTATGTTCCCCCAAAAGGAATGTGTAAGATAATCACAAAGGCCCAATTTTAAAGAAAATAAATGATTAAAAAGTATATTGGTCTTTGCTTATGCCCCCAATCACACTACTATAAAAGAATATATTATCACATATAATATGTAATTATCATATACTTATATCATTATCATTTACTATAACAGAAAAGTTCAAAATACAGAAAAGAGAAATTAAAATATAATCCACAGTAATAATACTAAGCCACTGTTTTAGTGAATTTCCTTGTAGACATTCTTCTTTGCATAGTTTTTATTAGTTTTACACGGTTGTGATCATTCTGTATGAATACTTTTATATTCTGCTTTTTCAGTAAACAACATTATGAAATGTGCTTGAGATTCTGCTCTCTAGTTAAGAGAATATCAAACTCAAAACCAAACCGTATGTACAAGTTATAGGAATTCTGGCCTCCACTCAAGCTCCAAGTCCCCTTTATTCATTTAACAGGTGTTTATTATAGGTGCCTATTTTGTGCCACATGCAGTGCTGGGGACTGAAAATACAAAGAAAAGTAAGCCAGAATTTTTGTCCTCAAAGAGTTCTCAACTCAGTAATTACTCTCTGCCTTCACAGAAGTATGAGCTTACCTATTTGAGTTTGAAGTTAATGAAATAAACGCTTGAAATTTATTTTTAACTTCACTCTTCTGAGGAAAATCACTAAATACATAAAGGTTTATCTCAGACAACAACTGAAGTTTTCTGCATTTAATATGGTTGTATTCTTATCGTACAGGTGAAAGAGCTGCAATTCTTTTAATCACTTTATGACAGTATTTTTCAACATTTATTGCAGTTAGTTCTCTTTATTGGTCTTGAGATCAGTTGTATTTTAGAAACCAATATAAGAGCTTTCATTTCCTCAAGCTGTAAATTTTCAGATTATTCATCATAACTCCCTCCATCCTACGTATTTGCATGGTATATGTTTATGTGCTGGTAGATAATCATAGCCACCAACTGAGGTAGAGAAGATGTAAAGCAAACGCTTCAATAAGCACAGGTGCTTATACCCAAATATATCATGAGCCACATGCACCTGGAACTATCTGCATTCTATGCACAAACATTAGCAATTGTATCTGACTTTACTTCTCTGGAAAAATTTAAGCATTCCTAGTTGGTAATTTCCTTTGATATTTTCCAGTTTAAGTCTAGTTGCCTAAATGGTGTCTCAAGGTATGAAATAAGAGATAAAACAAGGTACTGAGTCGTAATTTCAAACCTTCTGAGATATACCTCAAGTGGTAATGAGTGGGAGCCATGGAGCACTGAGCAGTGAAGGAGCTGCACACAATAGCCAGAAAACCTGTTCTCTATTCGAGGCTCCACCACTTACGAGTGATATGAGTGTTAACAAGTTGTCATTAACATGAGCCTCAGTTTTCTTATCCATAAAACTGGGATGGTGATATTCTCACCATACTTACAACATTACTGTATTACTAATGAAAAGCAAATCTTTCTAAAAATGTAAAATGCTACGTGTTAGGACTTAGGTCTAAGGATCATTACTTTATAACCAATTCCTACAAAGTTCGCATAATCACGTTTTATTTTTTGAAAGGCTCTATTTCCTTACATTTACTTATAGGTTGCCACAAGGTTTTACATAGGGAGGTGTGTTTTTCAGAGCAACAGCTCCTGTAGTTTACTGAAAGGGGCGCTGCTGTTACCAAGGAGCTGCTGGTAGAAGGCTCCAGAGACATGTTTAGGAAAGAGAAAAAGAGAACTAGGGCAGCAAAACAAACTGGATGGTAATTTGAGTTCCTCTTATTTTAAGATTGGGTTTAATGTTGGAGACATGCCTACTATTCCATGCCTCTCTACACTGAGAACTTAAAAGGCTGTTAGGATGTGGAGCCTTTAGAGAAGTCCAATAATTTTGATTTCAAAGTCTTTTTAAGGACTTAGGCATGAAGAGTCTCTAATGGTTTTAACCCTTGGAGACTGAAATAGTTTTGTTTGCCAATGTTTTTCCATTAATGAAGATTACCTAGCTAGGTCCCTAATGACTTTTGTTTATATCAGACCCCCCAGGAAGCAGCAATCTACACGTAATACTGAAAGTAACACTAGTACAGTAGTTACTGTCACCAAAGATTTAAAAGGCAGTAAAAGAAAATACTTGGAAAATGTAAGGTTTTGCTACTATCCTACAGGAAACAAACATGCTTTATTAATAACTGTGTGGGAAATTTTTTTCCCTTAACTGAAAGTCATATGGCGTGGGGTGGGGGAGGGAATCTCTGTCTTCATAAACTTATTTTGATCAGTAAAAGCACTACCAAAGATTCTAGTGTCAGATTCACAAGGCACCACGGAATCTATATAGTACGGATCCTCCCAACTAAACCAAATAGCAGCTGCCTTCCTAGCCTGAATACTATCATAAGTATATTAAAAACATGTTCTTTTTAACACCTTGTTTCTTTTTTCTTTTCATGTAACTCTCTCTCCCATTAGCACTAACAGTCTTTCTCCTTCTCCCTCTTCCTCCATCTTTACCACAGCACAATATTCCATTATGCAAATGTACACAAGTTCCTGCAAATATTCCCTAATTGCTGGAGGCTTTATTGTTTCCAATCATCTGCTACTATGTACAATGCTTCAGTGAATAACTTTGTTTACTTTATTTCAATCTGTCCACAGAATAGATCTAAAAGTGACACTGCTTGGTCAAAGGGCAAAATACATCTGTAATTTTGGTACATACCGCCAGTATATGCAAAGGTAGGAAGTAGGAAACAGAAGGGATGTGTATGTGTATGTAACTGGAAACATTTCATATTGCTAGAGCATAAATTACAAGGGAGAGAAGCAACCAATAGGCTGCAAAAAGTAGGCAAACTTCAGATCACTGAGCATCTAGGTCATGTTAAGAAGCTTGAACTTTATTCTATAGACAAAGAAAGTTACTCAAGGGTTTTAAGGCTGGGCATGACACAGTCAGATTGTTGTTATAGAATTATAGACAATGGACTGGAAGGGCATATAACTGGAAAAAGAAGGGATAGTTAGGAAACTGGTACAGTAATCCAGATGAAGGACTGAGCTAGGGCCGGGGTTAAGGAGAGAACGTACTGAGAAATCTTAAGAGGCAAAGTGAGCAGGATGTAGACAGTAAATATGGGGGTGGAGGTGAATAGAGGGATGATTTCAAGGTATGATCAAACCACTACCAGCAAAGCACCGGATTCAAGCTATTTCTCCAGCAGCAATAATATGTTTACAGATTCTGTCATGCTCTCTTACCTGGTCTTAGCATTTGTGAGGCCAGGGATAGCGGTATAGGGCCCCGCAAACAGACAGGCAGAACTGGTGAGCTTCTCCTTGAGCATCATGCTCTAATCAACTAAGTAAAGCAACCACGGGCGACCCCAACAGGCCAACATGATATTTAATAGCTCTATCCCTGATGCACCCTCTCATAATAACTCCTCTATTAGTAAGCCTCTTGACCCCATTTTCCTCTTTGCCCATGAAGTCAGTGACCAAGACAATTGCTGACAACATAAATAACTGCCAGCACAGGGAACAGTATGTGGTTGAGGGGCAGCTGCATGAATAACTGTTTTTCCAAAACTTAACCCAAAGCCAAGCTTTACTGTAAACCCAATATTACAATATTAGCAATGCATTTTTGGCAGCCTGCAGTCCTGCCACTAAACAAAGTTAATCGCTGGAGATGAGAAGATATGGAGGAGAGTCCCCTCTGAACCCTTCCCATTCCCCTGATTTATGCAAGTGTAATGGTCCTATGGGGATGGAGCAGGAGGGTGTTATGTGCAATCCATACTAAACCTGGCACTTGTCTTTATTCTCAGAGTTTCTAAAAACCAAACTGAAGGGAAACTGAAAAGTAAACTATCAGATGAAATCAAGTCCACTGTTTATCAAGTCCATGAATGAAATACATACACACACACACACACACACACACACACACAGAGATTAACACCAAGGCTTACCTTTCTTTTATCTTCATCTGTTGATTCAAATTTGAAAGTAGCCCTATGCTGAAGAGGGAAAAAAGGGAAACAATGTCATTTTAAATACACAGATTTTTGATTTTGCTATGTTTAAAAATACCTAATGTCTGTAAAAAAGTTGAGACATATCATGTCTCAAAGTTCTTATTAAAGTAAGAGAGGCATGTAAGCAAATAAATGTAAAGCAGTACAAAAGACTAAAGCAAAAATATATACAGAAGAGACATAGTACTGAGCCACTAACTACCCAGGGAAATCTGGAATTCTTTGCATATAGTACAGAGCATTTGAGCTGGACCTTGAGAGATGAATAGGAGTTTGCCAGGCAAATGGAAAGCATTCTAGGGATGGAAACAAAGGCTCATCTGTGAAGTGGTATGATGTATTTGTAAAATAAGCAGCTCTGTCAGAGTGAAACACAGGACACATGTTAGGGGATGAGAGGAGTGGAGAAAGATGAGAATGGGAAAGTAGACTGGACAATATTAATTCCAGAAGGATCTTCCAATGTTGCTGAGGAGTTTGTACTTTCTTTATCATATGCAATAAGAAATCACCAGAGAATTCTAGACAGGGAAGAAATTGATAGACTGGCATTTCAGAAAAGTAATTCTGTAAGAATGAGAGTTTAAATCATGGCTCCACCACTTATTAGTTAAGCAAGTAACAAATTATAACTGTATTTCCCATGTGAAAAGAGGGGGTACCTAGTTCACAAAGCTGCCGTGAGGGTTAAAACAGCTACGACATATAATGTACCATCTCAGTGCCTGGCAGATAGTAAACACTCAGTAACTATTAGGATGATAATAATGATGAGCCAATGATATTGAGGAAATGTAATTGAAAGAAAAGAATGTCATGACTCTCCTGAAATGACTGGCAACACTGTATTTTCCACTCTGTAGCTGAAATAGAGAATGGAGTAAGTTGAGTTGTCCACTGCCAGAGAGTGATGGTACCCAAAAAATAGAGCATAAAGTTCCTCAATCTCTTCTCAAGGTTTTTTCAAGAGAACCAAGTGCTCTTATGGATCCTAAGTTTTCATTTAAAAAAATCTTTACTGAACATCTCTCTGCCTTTCCTTTGTATTTCTCATTGGCAACATGGCAACCCACCAGGAGTTAAACACAGTAAGTACTAAAGATATCATCATTACAGGTGGTTCTGCATTGACAGCTTCGCAGAAGAAGCAATTTTTGAAATTAAATGAGATGGAGAAATGTTGACAGAGAAGCAGTTCTGAAAGTAAGAAATGGTCAGAGGGAAGACTTAGAGGTAATAGAGAAGGGCCATTTGAGGAAACCTAAGAGAAGCTGCCTCACATACCGTTTGCAAAACAATTAAAATGGATGTCAGGTGGTAAGGCCTTGGATTTAAAAATTTATACCTAAATTGACATACAGGTGACAGGCAACCAGGGGAAGACTCTGAAGGAGGTGTGAACTCATTCTGGAAGAATATTTTGGGTGGTAGTTTACAGGCCAGATCAAAGAAGAGCAAGACTGAGGACATAAAGCCCTCTGAGAAATGGGCATCAATAATCCAGAAGTGATATTGCTGGAGGCAGTATAAATTGACACCAACTTCAAAAATGAAAGTGGGGCTTCCCTGGTGGCGCAGTGGTTGAGAGTCCGCCTGCCGATGCAGGGGACACGGGTTTGTGCCCTGGTCCGGGAAGATCCCACATGCCGCGGAGCGGCTAGGCCCGTGAGCCATGGCCACTGAGGCTGCGCATCCAGAGCCTGTGCTCCGCAACGGGAGAGGCCACAACAGTGAGTGGCTCGCATACAGGAAAAAAAAAAAAAAAAAAAAAAATGGCTAAAAAGTTCTGTAACAACATGAAAAATTATTTATGATGGCAGTAAGTGGAAAAATAGTAAAACATCAAACTGTATGTCTATGATGACAGTACCTACATAAATGTATGGATGATTTCAAACAAAGGCTTGAGTGTTAAAATGCAAAAATAAAAACAACTATATAGGGTTGGTGGAATTGCTGGTGATTCCTTTGACAAAACTCATTGTTGGTACATTATAATTAAAAGAAAAATTTTATATAAAAGGTAAATAGATTAATGAATGAGCAAGGAAAGAAAGAAAAGAAGAAAAGGAAGGAAGAAACAACAAAGACTATAACTTAGGAATTTACAGACCCAAGGTTTAGTAAAAACTAATATTGAATAAAAGATCAAGAATTAGTAGATTGTATGGTTATAAACTGAAGCTTAGTAAAGGTTCACTACAAATGAAAACACATAATTGCACTTAGAAACAAGAAGCTTAATTTTTGCTATTATATGTGAAATATTAACTCCACAGATTATCTGGAATAAATGTACCTAGTTGCCAATGTAATAGTTCTCCTAAACTTTTTTTTTTTTTTTTTGCATTTATGGTAAGGGAACAGAAAAAGAAATCATCTTTTGGAAAGCCCCTCGTTAAGTTATAAAAATATCTTTTAAAAGGTTTCTACATAGAATTAAATCTCTCAAGGTGATAATTTAGAATAGTATCAAGGACTAATTTTTATTTTTCTTTTTTTTTTTTTTTTTTTTTTTTTTTTTGCGGTACGCGGGCCTCTCTCACTGTTGTGGCCTCTTCCTTTGTGGAGCACAGGCTCCGGACGCGCAGGCCCAGCGGCCACGGCTCACAGGCCCAGCCGCTCCGCGGCACGTGGGATCTTCCCGGACGGGGGCACGAACCCGTGTCCCCTGCATTGGCAGGCGGACTCTCAACCACTGTGCCACCAGGGAAGCCCTATTTTTCTTTTTAAATGCAAGGCTGATCCTGTTACAAAATCGCAACATTTAAAAAAAAAAAAGAAAAGAAATAAAGGAAGGAAGGAAAGCAAGCTTTCAAAAGCCCTAACTAACATGAGGGCTTAATTTAATTAGCAAATATACTGGTATTGTGAGGCAATACAAATTGAATTTAGAATATGCCAATCCAGTCAGAAGCAACCTCAAAGTGTAAAACAAAAAGTCCTCTTACATGGTCCAGGATATTTATATATCCTATTCAAATGTGGAGGCTGTACTTCTAGAGCTGTCCCAATATTAGGTCCCTATCAATCAGGTTCTTCCAGCACATAAATAAAGACCTCACTGCTATCAGTGTTGCTTTCCTCTCTTATGAGGGCTACTCTCAGAGACCTACATACCTGTCTGTATCTTAAATAACTTTTACCTTTCATTTGGCCATAAACTTGCCACACTTCCATAATGGAATCCAACTGGAGCTTGCTAAGGGGTAATCATATGTCTAGGTGGCCTCTATGGCCACCAAGCCACCTCTCTGGTTATCAACATAGTTGATGATGACGCTAGGCCTCAGTTTCTTCTATTAATTGAGAGTGTTGGACCCAATTATCTTTGAGGTTCCTTCTTGTCTAAATACCCTGGATTCAAGGAACTAAAATACTACTATGCACCTCAAGGCTCTTGATCACTGTTTGTTGTTGATAATCATAATGATGCCAACAAATCTCTCTACTAAATCTGTTAGCAGAACAAGCCCTAGGAGAGGAGAAGAAGCTTGGACAGCCTAGACTAGAGCAATATATACTTCCCACATTAATAACTCATTCTATTATTGGAGTGGGGTGACTGGGACCCAACAGTAGCCAAAGGAAATAGTCCTGAAAACGCCTTCTCTTCTGTGCTCAATAACACAGAATAGACAGTGGAAAGCCAACAGGGCCTTGCAAAAAGAGCCCTGGATATTGAATCTGAAGACTAGGTCTGCCACTTCTAGCTATGTGCCCTAAGGCCTGTAGACCGTTACTTTGTCTTTCTGAACCTCAATTTCCTAGTCCCGAAAAAAAGGGAGAATACTTCAGTCACCCTCATAAGTTTTAATATGTGATGACATGTGAAAGCACGTAGGATAATACACAGTACATAGCAGGCACTCAATAAATGCTATTAGATGAATTGAAAGTGAAAAAGAACAACCACTCTTCCTATTTTTAAAAAATACTTTCCTATGCTGAGTCAACTTGCATTATGCCCTTGAGAAACAGACAAGTTTCATTTTTTTCTAGGATAGATAGATCTTCCTTCTCCCCAAGACAAGAAGGGTCAGTGAATGAAGGAAGAAATCTTGAAAATTAGAATCTCCTTAACACAGTAGAAATTAGATGTTACCTGGAGCCAGACGCGTAAATGTTACTTTAAACATGGTACAAGGTATTTTGCTAACCATTAAAAAGTGTACGGGTCAAGGAAAAAGAGAAAGAATGGAGTATATTCTCTAATTTTTTTTTATCAGACTACGTCAACTCCATGCCACATGCTTAATCCCTGACTTTTTTGTTCAAAACTAACAGTTATGGGTTTTTCTTCAGTGCCAGGCACTGTTCTAAATGATTTACACATATAAGTGATTTAATCCTGACAACAAACCTATGATGTGGGTACTATTATTATCCCTGTTTGGCAGATGAGGAAACTGAGACACAGCAAAGTTAAGTACCTTGCTCTATGCCACGTGGATGGTAAGCCGGGGATCAGAGTTGAGGCAGTCTGGCTCCAGAACCTGTGCTCTTGTCGCAGGACCTCTTGAGCACCTTGACCATTAGTGAATGCCTCCTACATGCATTATGCACAGCGTTCGGCATTATACTTCACTTAATTCAGGTCTCATAATAACTTAGGTGATAGAACCCTATGTTACAGATAAGGAAACTGGGACTCAGCCTTAAAATAACTTGTCCATAGTCATGACACTAATAAATGGCAGATCTGAACCAAGATTTATCTGACTCCAAATTCCACCTTCTTTCCATTATACTTGCTGCCTTCTTTTGAGAACGACGAACCAATCATTCTCTCTCTACATCATTCATTTCCCTTCTTGGTTAGACTCCTCAGTGTCCCATAGTCACTTCACTCTAAACATTTCCCAAATCCATGTTTCCAGATAAGGTAAATGAGGCACGTGGTAATACCCAGGTGCTTTTTCAGGGTTTCAGACTCCATTTCCCATAGAGCAGGGCAATTTAATTCCACCTCCCCACTCTTACTGCCAGACCACTGCAATCATGCTTCCCCTTCTTCTTCATCTGCCTCTAGTGTCTCCTGCCTTGAGGGGCAAAGCCCCACTGCCAACATAAAACTCAGCTATTTTCTTTGTACTCTGGACCTACTATAATCAGCATTAAACATGAGAGCTCTTCTCTGAAGGAGCTGGCCGCGCCGGTCCACGTCAAGACACGGCATTCTCAAGCGTGGTCCCCAAAATACCACCCCATACAATACACACTGGGCATTACAACTTTAAAGCCATTCCCAATGTGAAAGGAGAGCTGGGGATGTCCAGAACTTAAGCTCTAACAGCACTTGGCCAGGAGTGGTAAGTGGAAACCAACCTGGAGGGAGATCAAGGAGAGGAAGAGATAAACCGGAGGAAGCAAATCTGGAGTTCTAATTAGTTTAGCCATGAAGGGAAGGAGAAAATATTGAAGGAGGAGATAAGATCCAGTTCGAGGTTTTTTCCTCCTCCCTTCTGCATAGAAGAAAGTTCTATTTATTGCTGGATACCTGGGATATAATAAGTGCTAAATAAACACTAGTTGATTCAATACAATGGCCAAGTTTTCTGTTGTATTTCTTTTGAAAATCAGTTTGTAGCTGCCTCAAATCTTTTTTGGAAAGCAATTATAAATCAAGTTGAATGAATATACAGTCGGGCCTCCATATCTGCAGGTTCCACATCCGTAAATTCAACCAACCCTGGATCAAAAATATTTGGAAAAAAAATTGGGGAAAGTTCCAAAAAGCAAAACTTGAATTAACTGGCAACTAGCTACAAAGTATTTGCATTGTATTTACAACTATTTACATAGCATTTACATTGTATTATTAGTAATCTAGAGATGATTTAAACTATAAGGGACGATGTGTGTAGGTTATATGCAAATACTATGCCATTTTATATAAGGGACTTAAGCATCCATGGATTTTGGTATCCATGGGGGAGCTATAGGGTCCTGAAACCAATCCCCTGCAGATACCAAGGGATGACTGTAATCTCCACAATATGTACATCTGTGCATTAAATGAATTTCTCCTAAATTACGCAGATATGCAACAGTAAAGCAAATCAGAAAGTGAGGAAGCTAAGATATGAATAGAACTGAATCCATGCATCCTCCCAAAGAAAGCAGCATAGTACTGTAAAAGAGCAGTCAGAAAACCTAGATTCAAATCTCAGCCCCATCTCTCAATGACTGTGTGCACTTGAGGTAACATCATCCTAAATTTTATCGTTTGTGAAATGGGAATACCACCACTTTCCTCACAGGATTGTTGGGAAGATTAAATGGGAGTGAAGGTGCCTTATTTTTTGATCTTCTCCACATAGAGCAGAAGTGGCATACTGGCAGCCCAACAATACAAAGTGTATGGAAGTGCAGTGGTGGGCACACAGCAAACACAGAAATACAGAAAGGGAAATTATGAATGGAGGCCAATGAAAGGAAGAAAGATGTTATATCTAGGGTGTGACATGGTGTTGGGTGTGTTTTCACAGAAGTCAGTTATTCCTATAAAGTGGTCTTCTAAATGGAAGAATAAAGGTGTGGTATGTTACCTTCAAGAGTGAGCATATAAAACTCCTGGAAGGTAAAGTAATGGACAGCTAACGGGTCTTGCTTCAAGAAACATTCAGAGAAGTGACTGGGATATATAAGATATCTTTTTACTGCAGAGTTGTAAAGTGGAAAGAATAATACCTAGGTTGGAATCCCAGCTCAGAAGTACGACCTTGGGCAAGTTACTTAACCGATCTAGAATCTCAATGGCAAAATGCAGATAAAACCTCACAGGATTGCTGTCAAGATTGAAGGAGATAATGGATGGGAAAGCTGTTAATGTGATACAAACAACAGGTATTATTAGGAGTTAGTCTGCCCCCAGTTACAACATAGTACGTCCATGAACTTGGCGTGATTTCAGTTCCTAGTGCCTCGGTTTTCTCATCTATAAAATGGGGAGGATGATGCTATCTACCCTATAAACTCTCTGAGAATCAAGTTGGACCATGTATATGAGACATCACGCCTTGAAAACTGTACGGTCCTGTACGTATATAAGGAACTGCCATCGAGGCCGATACGTTTTATGCATGTCAAGGCCCGTGTTTATACACAGAAACACGTTATTTTTAAGCTATGCAGGTGAGGAGGACTCGCGTGCATTTATGCATCCATGAGAGGGGCACAGACGCACGCTCACGGATTCCGGGGGTGTGACTTGCACGCTTGGGAAGAGGACCGTGGGACAAACTGCTGGGCCGGAATCAGAGGGGTGGGCGCCAGGGTGGGGGCAGGGGGGGGATACAGGATGCACGGATGGAAAAGGCTGGGGGCACAAACACGCATGCCCAAGCCGGAAACGTTTTCAGGGGAGAGCAATGCGCATCCCCGGAATGAGGGGGGTTGGGAGGGATGCGATGTGCAAGCCCGGGGGGCGGCCCGAGGGTGCTATACCGCACGCCCGGGGCCAGGGCTCTTTACCTTATCGCTGTAATCCCTCAGGACCCGCTCGATAGCCCCCGCCTCGCCGGCCCGGACGATGTAGAGGGCGCGCTCCTCATCCATGGCCGCAGGTGCGGGGGAGCCGCGGCCGCTCTGCGCGCCCAAGCCGCTGCCTCCAGGTAAACGCCTCGCGCCCCCGCTCGCTCGCTCGCTTCTTCCCAGCTTCCTTCCTTCCCTCCTTCCCTCCCTCCCTCTGCCTCCAACCCGCCAGCCTCCGCCCGGACAGGCCCGACGTCACCGCCCCTCAACTTTCACCCCGCGACGTCACCGGTCCCCCAGCAACCGGCGCCTCGCGGCCACCCCCGACAAGGCCCAGGACTCGGTAGAGGCCTGGCGAACGGCCTGAGGGGGTAGTCAGGCCCGAGGCCCTGCTAGCTCTCCTGCCTCTCCCTCCCTCGGAGAAGACTCCAGCCTTTTAAGTGTGCTTTCACAGACAGACCTGTTCTCTCCTGACCCTCCTCTATGAATCATTCTCCTCAGCTGACGAGAGCGACCCGGCTCTTCCCCGCCCCTCAAAGAGCCAGCAGCTAAATGGACTACAATTCCCTGCGTGCAATGGGGTCATTCCACTCTTCCATCTAGCTTACCGGAGTGCCGAATGGCATGTCGGGATTAGTAGTCATCCAGCGGGAAAGACTTCCCTCCAAAGGCATGCTGGGAACTGTGGTCCTGCGAAGGCCGGAAACCGGAGTCCGGCGGCCGCCTGAGGCCAGCGGCCCAGAGACCGTTAGGGGGAGGGCCTAAGCATCGGCTCTGCCTCCTTTTTGTTCCTTACGGAGCTGACCGTCCTGCTCGAGCCTTTGCTGGTTGGACTGGTTGACAGCCGCGAAGACTGGCACCCCTTGGTGGGAACTGTCATGCACCGGGTTAATTCCCTCTTTTCTCGTTTAGCGGTTTCGGTCTCTTTGAAATTCTTTCCTGCCTTCCTTGTTTGCGGTCATGCTATGTATTCAGCTACAATAATGGGGGAAATTGCAGGCAGTTCTCGGATAAAAAGGGGACTCGGCGGTTTTTTGCCTTAATAATAATAGCCGCCTTGTATCGCGTGCCGCCGAGACTGCAGACTCAGAGTTAGGTGATTTCTCACGACACTTGAGATTTCTGTGGAACTGTAGGAACCCGAATAGGTTAAGTAATTTGTCCTAAGTCACATAGCCAGTAAATGGGGAATTCGAGATTTGTATCAGCGTCTTTTCCCAAAGGCAGCTGCTCTACAACCGCCGGTAAATGTGATAATACGGATATACTAGTAATGGTAGTGATGGTGGTGATGATGATGGAGGCTCACATTTGCTCAGTGTTCGCTACATGCAGACATTCTGTTACATACTTTACCTGTGTTATCTCAGTCAATTCCTCACAAATTAAGTCAACAAATATTTGAGCATCTATGCTGTGCCAGGCACTGTTCAATACCGTTCAATACTGTTCAGTATGTTTACAGTGGACTCAAAATGAAGTCCCTGCTGTTGTGGAGCTTCCATTTTAGTGCTTAACCCTATGAGGGAGGTACTCTTCTCATTTTAATATGAGGAAACTGAGTATTGGATAAGTTAATAGATTAATTTACCGAGGTTGCAGAATTTGGAAACTGAATTTGAACTTGGAACCTATCTATGCTCTTTCTGCTCTCCCAAGCTATTTGCTAGAGAGTGGATGAATTCTCCAAGTAACTTTCAGTTTTCCATTCCAAGCAGCCTTTACCAGAATCATCTTTCATGCCAGCCCTGCTTGCCTCTCCCTCTTGAGCTGTGCTAAAGAGGAATTAGAGGGGGCAAAAATTTATTCATCTAATAATTATTGAGTTTTTTTCTATGTGTCAGACATTGTGCTAGGCTCTGAGAACTTAGAAATAAAAACAAGTATGCAATCTGAGCTCATGGAGCTTTTGGTCTTTCTGTGGATTAGACTTTTCACACAGCAAACCTTTATTGAGCATATTTGTTGAGCCAGGTATTGGGGTAAGTGCTGTGTCCATAATGAAGTCAGAAAGATTTTTTTTTTTTTTCTGCGGTATGCGGGCCTCTCACTGTTGTGGCCTCTCCCGTTTTGGAGCACAGGCTCCGGACGCGCAAGCTCCGCTCACGGGCCCAGCCGCTCTGCGGCGGCATATGGGATCCTCCCGGACCGGGGCACGAACCCGTGTCCCCTGCATCGGCAGGCGGACTCCCAACCACTGCGCCACCAGGGAAGCCCAGTCAGAAAGATTTTAATCTATCTCTTTACAAAACACGTTCATGGAAAGGTCACGGTATAGTAAGCTGTATTCCTTAGCTAATAGTAATATCTTCCAGTTATTTTTTTAATCATTTACAAAACATTTTAATATACACCTTCTCAGTGGATCATTGAGGAAGGTATTGTTCCCATTTACATATAGGAAATCAGGCTCAGATTAGTTAAATTACACCAACTGGGACTCACGCTGAGAGCTGTAACGTAAAATATTCGGGTGCTTACTCTCTGTCCAGTACTGTACTACGTGCTTTTTGGGTAACCATATATTTATTTTTGGAGCAAGGGCTCCTGTGCAGGATACTAACAAGCATAAAGTATCTGAGTAGAGATGTTTCTTTTAAAGAGGGTCTTATACACATGTGTTTGAAATGCCTGTTTACCAGAAATAGGCTATGTTTTTAGGCTCCAACCCTGTACTTCTAAAAAGAGATTTAAAAAATGTGAAACCGCATGAATTAATGGCTTGGGAAATTGTACTTTAGTAAATCTTAATTAAGCACCAATATTCTGATTTTATAAATCAAAAGGATCTTTGACTCTAATTCAAGTCATCCTTTGACCACTGACGAGACTCTGGTCCCAGAAAAATTAAATGACTTGTCCAAAATCAATAGTTAAAAGCAGACTCTGGGACTAGAGCCTAGACTAGCTAAATCCTGGGTCACTACATCACTTTACCTCCCTGAATATTTAGTTATGTGATACTTTCAGTAACTAGAGTCTCTGGTCCAGCGGTAACTCCAGTTCCTGTTGATTCTTGCGTGGCTTGGTGCCAAGGAATTAGGATTTAGAGCCTGGGTAATCAAAGCAACAAATATTTATTCAAAAGTCACTGCTCTGAGATGTAGTAATATAATTCTGTACATATATATGAATAGTGCTTTACTGTTCTCAAAATATCTCCACGTAGATCATCTGATTTAATCCTTGTAATAGCTGAAAAATGCAAGGTCAGTAGGACAGGCACTATCTTCCTTTTTATAAAGAAAAGGGAAGTTCAGTGTGTTGATTAGCTTGCTCATAAGCAATAAGTGTGCTAATAAGTGGTATAGTTAAGGGCTAGAAACACTCTGGGCTCTGATAGCATAAAATGTTATGAGCTTATAGGTCAGGGCCAATGAAAAACCCTGCAAATAGTTACTAGTCATTTATTTTCGACTTTGATATATCCTGCGGTGGCATTTCCTCTGCCATGACAATGGACTAGTTGGAATGTGCCAAATTGAGGGTCTTAAAGGAGCACCTGGTGCTTACAGCTTTTAGAATCCAAATCTTTCACATGTAATACTTTTTATACATTTTCTTTAGAAGAAAGCAGAAATTAAAAAACTAAACAGCTTGGTCTAGTCGCTACAGCTCCAGAACTGGAGTTCAGAGAATTTCGCTAATTCAAGATACAAACTGTCACTCAACAACCACTGTGCCACTATGTGAGGCTACTCTCTCAATCTCTCTTAAGCCATGGTGTCCTCAGCTGTAAAATAAAGGGACTGATCCAGATAGAATCTTGGTTCTCTCTCAGTTCTAAAATTTTGTGATTCTAAACTAAGGACAACAACAAAACCACATTTGAACACGCTCATTCTTTAGACAAATCTGTTAATGAGAGTGAGGTTGTACATATCAATGTGTGCAAATCAAAATATCAATATGATACATGCAAATCATTGCTTGGGCATACCTGCAAGGATTCTGATTCAGTTGATCTGTGGTGAGGCCTGGGTATTGGTAGTTTTAAAAGCTTCCCAGTTGATTCGAATGAACAGCCAGGGTTGAGAACCACTGGACTAATATTCTGGTAGAATATCCACCACTGAACTAATTTTGCTAGACTACCAAACTTACGTGCACATGACTCACTAATTAGTCTTTGAGAAATCAGAAAAATATAGCAAGGTAAACGTTATCTTAATTTCATTTTCTATCAAGAATGAAGTCTCCCTTTTGTAGCAAAGTTAATTAACATGATCTGTACCTTTAACAAATATTTGGTGCTCATTGGAGCACAGCATTGTCTTAGGCACCATAAAAAAGAAAAACAGTAAAATCAATTGATCCTGTTCTTTGGGGATATAAAAACCATCCAGGCAATCAGCAAATCGTTTCTACTGATAGGTAGGGACAAATTAAATGTAAATATTATGCAAATCAAAGTAAGATAAACATTGATGGAAGAAGAGTAATCAGAGAAGCCTTCTTGGAGAAGGAGAACTATATAGAGAATAGTACAGAGAGCCTAGAGGGCTAGCAGATAAGGGGAAATGCCAGGAGAGAAGTTCAGGAGGCCAAAACTAATGAAACACTTGTTGAGAAAATGATAACCAACTTGGTTGAATTTGAAAGCCAGCAAGGGAGATTCCTTAGAGGTCAATTGGTGAGTGGGATAAGGAAAAATTAAATCTGAGAGACATTGCATTATCACTTTTGACTCTATAACCAGCCAATCCAACTTGAGCTTACAACATGTTACATTCCTGAAAACTATCTCACAATACCATACGACACAAATAGAACTGGGAGACAGAAAAGGGTCTGTTGCCGACTGGTGTCAAACCCTTGTGCACATTATTTTAATTTCTCAGGATCTTATTTATAAAATTAGAGTTTAATTAGATGACTTCAGAGCTTTTTTTTTTTTTTAACTCTTAGAAATTTATGACTACTTGATCCAGGCTTTCAGCACCTTTATGAGGTTCCTCCATAGTATTCCCAGTATTCTATTTGCTAAAATTGAGCCCATGCTGTTAGTCCTTGGCAAATGTACCTATAGTTGTTCAATACTGATTGACTATCCACAGTGGGGCTCTTAAATTAAGCACACAAAATGGGCGCTGCCCTTTGGGAGTTTTTATTTATCCAAGAGCTGGAATGTGGGTCGGACCTATTTGCATCTCACTGGCTTGGAATCCCATCCAAACACCTCTTGGGAAAACCCAGCGCTTTGGGTGGCAATGCTGTAATGTGGCAAAAGAAGTTGGACTGGGAATTGGAAAACCTGGTTTTTAGTCCAAACTCACTGTGTGAGTCTCAGAAGCCCATCATTTGTCAAATTCCTTAAAACCCTTCTGGCAACCAGTTTTTTGTATCTCAGAGGAAGACTTGAAAGCCAAAGGACTCTACTTGCCCTCTTTGAGCATTGATTTTCTCAACTGTGATGAACATAATAATATCTACTTTGCAGGATGTCTTTAGGGTTAAAGGAGATGGCTGTCAGAGTGGCCAGCACAGCAGACCTGGCATGGAGTAGCCACTCAAATGTTAGCTGAACTGGAATACAAAATGCAACCTCCCTCACAATGATGTTGGAAGATGTGGGGACAAAGGTCATGTTATTGCTATCGATGCACAAATGCTTGAGTTTTGTTGTTGCTGATGTTGTTTTTAAGAACAGAAAAGGAATTCCAACACACTGCTTTGATCTTTAAACCTTGAAGTTAATGTCTTTAACACTGACACGCTTTGACATAAGACAATTTGGGGATAGTGACTGTCATATATGTGTGTATGTAAGTAAGGAGCCTAAAACACTACACACACACACACACACACACACACACACACACACCATATCGATGTCTTTGCAATTAAGCTTTTGAGATTCACATGTCAGAGGAAATATATTCTCACAGCCCTTCTTCCCGTCACTTCCTTTTTAGCTCTGTATGCAGTAAAGCATTAATTTACTTACCAACATTTGACTAAACTCTTAAGGTCCAACCCTAGGAGGAGGTGGCAGTGGACAAAGGATTATTGTCATTCATCATCAACACATTTTAGTCTTCCCCTCCAGTTGCCTATGAAGGATTAGCATTTCCCTGAAAGGAGGAGGACAGAATAAATTGCATCTCCCGCCAAAGAACTGCCAGCTCCTTTCAGCTGGGGGCACATACCGGGAGCTTTTCCCATATTAGTCAGCTTTATCTCAACTTTTGGGCAGTGCCTGCATCTGACTTTCATGGGTTTCAGGGTCAGTCAAAACAGAATTGTAGGGCTGTCGAGGTCAGAGGCCACTGCTGTCAAAGGGTAGTGACCTGAACAGCAAGAGGGAGCCAGCGCCCCCCTCCACCCCCTCCAATGACTTCATTCTAGTGAATACTTGGCTCATTGCACCTCCCCTGCAGAGCTTTTTTTTTTGACCTAGTAATAAAAATCCTCCTGTGACCTGGTATTTTTTCTTACATTATTATTTTCTTTTGTTCCTGTTTCTCTATAGAATGACCAAGTCTTGGTCCTTGATAACGTATTGGTTTGTATGTACCCTGGGAAGTGATGGAGGGAAAGCTGGTCTGCTGTTAACTTACAGTGAGTGGATGGCACCTCAGGTGCAGCTTACAATCTGCTTTCATTTAACACACAAAACTTTCCCAGAACCTCTGAAACTCTCTTCAACCCCAGCAGATTCTCTTACCACGGTCAAGGTTGATTTAAAAACTGCAAAGCCGCTTAGGAGAGAGGAATGGGGGTGGGGTGGGGCGGAAACAAAAGTAGGAAGGAGGAAAAAGGCAGGGCGCTATAGCAGAAAGAGCACAGGCTCTGGGAGTGGGGCAACGAAGTTTCCACATCCCAGCTCTGCCATTTACTGTGTATGATTCTGGCAGGGCACTCAACTGCTCAGAGCCTCTGTCTCTCCACCTGTAAAGAGAAATGATTACACCACTGTCACTTCTCAAGGAGGTTTTGAGAAGTGGAGATGATGCCTCTGATGGGCCTGGCACGCAGCAGACCCCCCGAAACGGGAACCTCCATGGAGTGAGGCAGAACTGTTTCAGGAATGGACCATATGTCACTCAGTGTGAGATGAGGAAAGCGTGTCTCATTTAAAGCTTGTCCTTCTGCCTCGACTACATTTCAGTTCTTAAGAAGACATTTTGCAGTTTGTTTCCAAGAGGTGTAGCCCGGGCCACGACATTTCGGATTCCATCTCCGGTGGGGGCATCGTTTGGCAGTTCTTTGAGAATTCACTCCTCTGAACCTCTCTCAGTGGCCCTCCCCTCTAACAGGAGACTATTTTAAATATCAAGGATCAGCACTGCGGCTGCTTCTGAGGCTGATGCTCTCACCCCTGCTGTCCCGGTCAGACCTCGTTATTTTTCGTAATAGTTCTTAAAACAACTGGTTTTAGCTCTGGAGGCATTTATGATGACAAACGGAGGAATAAAACTGGGGAGCCCTATTTCTCCCGCCCACCCTCTCTCTTCACCCACACTCTTTTCCTAGCAACAGCTCTTTTCTCAACTCTTGGGCCTACGTCTTCCGTCCCACCTACACCAGTAGAAGCAAAATATGGGGGTGAGAAGGCTGGAGTGGGGGGTGGTCGAGGTGCAGGAGGAGGAATGGGGGAAGAGCTTCAGGGAGGAGGCTGATGAAGCACAAAAGGTTCTGACCTCCTTGGAAGAAGAGGAAACCACAAGGGCTGGCTTAGCTTGGGAGGCTGCCAAGGAACTGAAGCAGAGAAGGGCCAGGTTAGGAGGGCAGGCGGCAGAGTGGTAGGGAGGTGGGCTGGGCTGAAGGACAAACAAAACAGTACGGTCAGGGAAAGGTTTGTCAGCTGGGGGGAAACTGTGAACGGTGTGGATGACTGGCATCTGCCACTCTGTAAAAAAGAAACTTGGGGTGCCTATTCGGGGAAGAGCAGTCCCTGGATCTTAGAACTTCAAGGTGGAAGCGGTGGTGTTTCTCAACCCTGGCTGCATATTAGAATCATCTGGGGAGCTTAAAAGGCTACTGATTCCCCATCACATTCCAGGTCAAGTATTGACTGTGGGTGGGTCCTACCTATCAGTATTTTTATAAAGTTGACAGAATAACTCTGACGGGCAGCCAGGGTTGAGAACTGCTGAAGTCCAGTCCTACTTAGAGCAGGAATGTCCCTTCTATAACATCTCTGGTGGAACCAAGATTTAATCTCAGTTCTACCTCACTTTGAAGCCAGTCAGTACATCCACCTTTTTTCTTTTAAGCTTCCTATGATGATGATGTGCATACTTCAGACTCTTGACTAAGTCTGAACTCTGAGCTTCAAGAGATCCACAGCTGCCCCTCCCCACACTCTTTCCCCTGTAATAAAGGGAGACTAGCCCCTTACCAGGATTTTTTAAAGAATCTTTCGATTCTGCCTTTAAGGGGTATGAGAAGCTGGGACAAACAGCCTGTTTGTTTTTGCTCTTTCCTTCTCCAGATTCACTTCAGACATTTTTTTGTTTTTTGCGGCACGCGGGCCTCTCACTGCTGGGGCCTCTCCCGCTGCGGAGCACAGGCTCCGGACGTGCAGGCTCAGTGGCCATGACCCACGGGCCCAGCCGCTCCGCGGCACGTGGGATCCTCCCAGACCGGGGCACGAACCCGTGTCCCCTGCATCGGCAGGCGGACTCTCAAACACTGCGCCACCAGGGAAGCCCCCACTTCAGACACTTTGATTGATGTCACTTTAAAGCAAATATTCAGGACAAGTCTGGAGGGAGGGGGAAATAGCAGGAGACTGCCATCCCCAGTGGAGTCGTGTAAGAGGGGATGGGGTTGGATACGAGGAAGAGGTGTTGCTTGGTGATGGTGGTGCAGGTAGATGGGACTCAGCTCCTGGGCATGAACCGCAGCCCGTTTCTTCAGCACCAGCTGGTGGAGCCGTCGCCTTCTCTCTCATTGCTGCCTTCCTGAATCACTGCCCAGCTGCCAGTCTGTTCTTTGTTTTCCCTAAGCTGTCCACCCTCCTCACCCAGATCTGCCCGCCCTGGTCCATCAGCACACAGACTATAATTCAGGATGTCACAGTCATAGAGCGTAGAGGTCCGCTCGAGGTCCAGTGGGGAGGTGACCCCTCCAAGGTCACATGGTGGTGAAGCCACGGCTCCCTTTCAGTTCTCTTTCCATGATTTCGGCCCCTCTCCTCAGTGAGGTTGGGCTCACTCGATGGCAGACATTTTTGATTGGTCTGTAACTGGGTTGCTGTCTCCGAGGGGCCACAGATCCCCTTTCTTTCCAGATCTGGGCTATACTAGAGGCCTGACAAGGACACAGCAGGATGGGTGCCTAGGACGCCACAGGCCTGTGACGTGGGCGAGCCATCCTGGCTGCTGTTCATGACTTCAGCCAGCTTCAAGCTGGCCAAGTCCTTTTCAGAGAGAGTCCTGAAGAGGGCAGGGTCCCTTTATTGCCAAGACTCCTCTGTGCGCCCTCTGACAAGCGGCTGGCCCCGGTCCCAGCTGCCGGCCTTGCCCATTCCCTTCCTGGTGGCTGGCTGGGGGCCACCAGAGGGAGAGAAGATGCAGCTGAGTCACGAGCTCACAGCAGCTGTTGTCTTCTCCTAATCAGATCCCTCTGTGTTCTGAAGTGGAAGCTTTAGAACAATTGGGAACATAAGCAGTATGCTAAACTCCCAAGATATGGGGACCTTGTGCTCTGGAGAGGGCGCCCAGTGGCCACTTGCCTCATCTGAAGCTGCCTCCTTCCTCCTACGGCACTGAAGACTCCCGGTTCTCCGCTGTGCTGTGACGAGGAGGCCCTTATTCTCTCCTCTGCAGAGTTCCTCGAGCAACCACTCTGTTGTCTGGGATTCAGGCCCTTGTTGATTGTGACTATTTTTGCCTAAATATCTGTGCATTTAAAGAGCTTGTGGTTGTTACTCGTACATGGGTGTTTATTCTGTGCTGCTGCTACCTGGCTAGAGAATTTGGCAATTGCTTAGTTTTTTGTACTTAGTAGGTCGAAAGTCAGACTAACTACACCCATTCGTTTGTGGAGCATGAGCTTTGGATTGCAGGAGAGCAATAGGTCTGGTTATTCTCAGGCTTATTTTCAGTGACTAAATATGAAATTTTATTCGTCCTCTCCCTTATTTGCCTCATATAAGGCCAACTAATGGACCTTGGCTGAAAGAGCAAACTAAGTTACCATCAGAGAGTGAAATCCAACATCTGCTTTCTTTTGGTAGAACAACATAGCTAATTTTTTTTTAAAGGGGATGCTATGTAAAATGTATAATTTTAATCCTAAAATTAAAATTTCAGGTATAAGTATGTTATGTAATAGCAAGTAAGAGCTTGGCTTTAAAAATAAATCTTTCAAAATGCAAATTGAGTTGTCAAATTCTCATGCCTTTTAGTTAAAATAGTCACTACTGCCATTTCTGGAAATCTGTGGCTCTGAATTTCTCATGGATCCTAGACTCTTAACATTTGGGCAAAACATTTAATCATTTTCCCTCTGTGTCCTCACTTCCCAACCCTAGAATCAAAATGCAGTTTTGGAGAAGAATTTGTCGGTACTTACTAAGTATTTAGTACTGTTACTGTTCTGTGCTAGAAGTTTATTGGCATTTAAAGCACTGTGCTTGAAATATCTTTACAACCAGTGATCATTAAAGCATAATGAACTAAGTACCAGGGGACCTCTTAATGATGCTGGTATTGAAGAATAATATTCCCTGCAAGAGCTGAAAGGCTCCTGCCCTTGGCTGACGCTAGCCATCATGAAGACTTCAGGTAAGTCCTTGTATGTAAAACTGGTTCCCTACATCAGGCTGTGGGTGCTAAAGCATCGTTTAAGGACTGCATGTGTGGCCTATCCACATTTTAATGATGACAAGATCACGGGGAGCTGGATAAGCACAACCACAGAAGACCACTTAGTTTTATTTCGCCTACTTATACCCTAAGTATTCAGAATGTCATTTATATTACACACACACACAGGTCATTATCAAATACAAAATGAAAATGAAGAAAGCAGGTCATTCCAATACTTTTTATTTGAGTGTGAAACCATTCATATCTTGCACAACTGTACAGATAAAACTATTTCCATTTTAGCTGTAGATGTGATTATCACACTGAGTGGTGTGACCAAATATTTTATTTACAGAACAACTGCTAAAACATCCGATGTCACGTTTCCATTTATTTCTTACCCATAGGGTAATAGGTCCACCATAGTTTTTTGGTGTTTTTTATAATACAGAAAGAAAACCTATGTTAATCTCTAACAAACCTCACAAACTGCTACAAATCTAACAGAAAAATGCCTACGAAAAGATTTTCCAAAAGTACAATACATTTTTATTTCCACACATACACAGTATAGTATAGGTTCAAAGGCACAGCTTTGAGTTTTTTCTATCAAAGTGTCGGAAATTTTTATAGTCTTATGAAGGAACCATGGAAGTCATTTTCACACTTGGTGCTTGGTAAGTTAAAAGTTTGGTCCATTCAGTTTCACAGAGTTAATACAGCAGAGCTGAGTATGATGCTCAATGCCATAAATCCACATTCTCACAGAACTTTAAAAACCCCTCTCCTGCCTTCTGCTGACACTAGCCATTGTGCAAACTTAGGACAAATACTTGCGTGTAGAAGAACCGGTCCCCTACAAACCTCACTCAACTTAAGGCATACAGAACAGGCCTCTTCCTTCCCCCTAAACAGTGCTTACATTCCAAGGCAATGCAGGTACTGTGACAGACATAAGTGTAACAGGGAATCTAGAGTTTCCAGATACCTCCACTTAGCCCTGGTGCTCCAGGAAGCAGTGATGACACCACCAGGAAGAAGGGATGCTTAGGACATATCTGAGGGGGCTGTCTGTTGTACAGTAAGATGACAGCCAGATGGAAAGGTGAATGCTCTTGGTTAAATTATGTGCCCATCCAAAAGCACAAACCAGATTCCGTCTCTAGTATCCACCCTTCAAGACTAAAGAGCTTCTGTCAACAGGAAAATAGGTAATTGACTGGCAATGGTTGCCAACATAAAGTGAAGGCATGGAACAGAGGGAAAAGGCACAGGTCGGCCTGCCCGAGATAGTGCTCTATACAAACAGTCCAGTCTGGCTTGGCTACAGGAACCCAACCTCACTGACTCTTAGTGAGTCCCGTTTCTGAACTAAAGTTTATTCATCCCACACTGAATCCCAGCCTCATGTTCATTAAGGAAAATGGATGCCTAGGAATAGTCCAGGAGTTATGATGTATTGAGATAAAATTCTTCTGGGGGTGGGTGTTGAGTTTATTATTATTATTATTAATAATTATTAATATTAAATATGGATTTCTATGAAAGCAGTCACTTAGCCCATCCTGTGGAGGCCTCTCCGTTGATGTAAGCAAAGCCAGGAAAGTGTTGCATGTGCTCGTACTCAGAATTCCTGCGCGTGGTCAGGGGTGTGTACATGTCACTAGAGTTTCCATACCTCGTGGAATGCACAGACGGGCTTGTGTAGCACGTGTTGGCTGTGGGCACCTCTGGCCATCGGGGGGTGACTGGGGTAGGATGCAGTCTGGGAGTACTGCTCATCAAACAAGGTTCCATCCGGGAAGTGGGGCTATTAAACGGGTACTTGTTGAGGGGAAAGAAATTCCACAAAGTTAAAATTAGCTTGAAGTTGCACATACACAATATCAGTCATGTTCACAGTTTAAGTTAAATTTCTTAAGATGCTGTTAATGAAAGTTGATGGGAAGTAATCAGTGAAATTCTGAAAGATTGACTCTCGGTCTAGGAAGCATATAACAGGAGAAATGCAAAGGATTTCACAGCCAGAGTTAGGCTGACAGTCACTCAACCAAAAATACTGACTTCGTGCTCTTAATCTGCAATATTTTGGGGAGTCAAACCCAAAAGAAGGAATAACCCCACTGGGAATACAAGGGGGGGGGGAGAGAGAGAGAGAGAGAGAGAGAGAGAGAGAGAGAGAGAGGGAGGGAGGGAGAGAGAGAGATAGTGTGTGTGTGTGTGTGTGTGTGTACAGGAGGAACAGCATGTCCAAATAGATACGGATATATGGATGGATGGTTTTGAGCTTTATCATTTTAGGAGATGTGATAGGTCCCACTCCATCAACCCAAGAGAACAATACTGCCAAGAAAAACACAATGACATCATTAAAAATAGCATTTTACAGTTGAATTCAATTATGAACTGCAACCTAAAAGCAGGCTTTTGAAGAGGAAGCAACTCAACAGCTTCAAAGGTTATTATTAGTGCCTATCATTCAGAGAACATCTCTCTTTTTGGTTCACATTCACTGAAGTCCTAGAAGATATACAAGCTGGAAATGGTAAATTATTGGGCTTGGTGTGAATGTGGAAGAAGGAGTCAAGATAAGCCAAATGGGAGGGGAGGTGCTTTTGTGCAGGCCAGGAAAACAGGTGTTAATAGCCACCAGAAGAGGGGAAGCCGTTCTGGAAAGAATCGGGAATAAGAGGAGCGCCCCTGAAGTGCTGCTGCTTTTACATTCTTTTCAGTTACCGAGACAGCTATGCAAATAAGCCGCTTTTAGTACAATCAGAGGGGAGGAAGGGGAGGAGCTCTGGGCTCCCTTTGCGAGCTCCCGGGTGTGCAGGCCAGGCAACACAAAGATTTCCTTGCTGTGCTAAGGGCCACCCCAACAAGAGCAGGAGCCAGTCAATAAGGGAGGCAAGGGCAACGAGTAGGGAGAGAGCCTATATGTGCAAATGTCGGAATTCTTCTGCTCCCCATCTGTCTTCCCTGACAGTTGGAGAGTGGAGCCCCCAGGGATTCGGTGGGAAGCTGCCCCCTGTGAGGGAGACAGACAGGCTGAAGCCTAGCCAGCCAGGAGAAGGGGTTATGACAACAGTGGTGGCCCCTGTAGTCGAGCGGGCCAGAGGGGAACTGTTCTGCCTCTTTGAGTGGGAGCCCGAGGGGCAGCAGGGGAAGGCTGTTAGGCCCAAAGCATGCGAAGAGAACCAGCTATTCACAGGTCAAGGAGGAGGGCGCCGAGTTCTAGTAGTGAGGGTTTTGTCCTACCTAGGACAGACAACACGCCTTCCGCAGTCAGAAGAACAGGTAGGAAAGAGGGAGAAGGGCGTAGGTGGTATCTGGGAGCTGGGGGGACGAGGCACCAAGGGGTGTTGCCAAGGAGACCAGGGACAGCACACGGAGCCTTTCATAATCCCCAAATCAGCGGCGTGCATGGCAGCCACGGTGGACCCTCAGGCCTGGGCGGTGGGATTCTAGCCTAGGACCCATTCTAAACCCCAAAGAGACCGTACTGAGATTGGGCCCTGCCCAAGATAACAAGATCCCGGGTGTTAAATAGGTAATATTAAGAAGTATTATTACAAAATGGTCTCTAATTTTTTCCAAAAGGTGGCTTCCCCCTCCTGAGAGTCTCTCAGGGAAGCTCCCTGGATGCATGTCCCTTCCCTGGCACAGAGGCCTCCTCTCTGGTCCTCTGGCCTGCCCAGCTGGTTCCCACCTCAGAGAATTTTGTCCCACCTGTTCCCTCTGCCTAGAACACTTCTTCCCCACCCCTACCCCCAAGCTCCTTCCATGCCTGCCTTTTCATCATTCTTTAGACCTCAGCTCAAATGTTACCTCTTCAGAGAGACGTTTCTGGACATCCTCTCTCTCCAAGCTAAGTGCCTCACCCCCCGTCTCTCAGGTCAGGATCTTAGTTAGCATCCTGCTTGTCAGCTGTCTCCTTCCACTGGCTTATATTCCTAAGCTCCTGGTGGGGCTTTGTCATGTTCTCTACCATATGCCCAACACCTGAAATGATGCCGGGCACCTAGCAGGTGCTACATAACTTATCTGGTGAATGAACACTAGGACGTTACCGCTAGAAAGAACGTTAGGGATCATATAATCCAACCCCATGTTGTACAGAAAACTAGCATCCATAAAGTGAGGCGCCACATGGCAAGCTAGTGGGAGAGCTGGCAGAAAAGCCCGGTCCTGAGCTGGTACTTTCCTCCACATCAGTTTGGCCCAAACGAGGCATGACCCACCACAACTGAACTGCAGAGAATTCAGAGAGGAAGACACTCCTTTCCTGGAACACAGCCCATTAAACTCGAATCTCTCTGTCACTCTTCCTTTAAGCTCCCGCCTCCCCTACAGACCACAGGGTCTTACAACCCTGACCAGGCCTCAGCTTGATGCTTCTGACAGAGTCCTACTTGCCTGGCCTGTGTAGGTACCACGTCACTGCGTGGACTTGGAGGCTCCCCCCAACAGAGCCCAAGAGAGCGTGTCTTTTGTGCCGAATCAAGGACCCTAGATGCAGCTGTGCCCAGGGGTTGTGTCACAGGCTCAAAAGAGTAATTGCCTGGAAATGAGACTGGCTCAAAATATCTCCAATGTGACAATAAAATTCTGTTACCACAGAATCCGGCCTGGAAAATTCTGTCCCGTTAGGTCAGCTAATTGCAAATGAGTCAGTGACTCGTCTTCCCCGTGGTGAAGAGACCATTGAAAGCTGAGAGGCTGGAGTGCCGCTGCCCGGCCTGGCCATTAAAGCCGCCAGTGAGGCCCCTCTTTAGCCTGGCGGGAGCACCCGCCTCACCTTTCACACTTCACATCCGGGTTCACGCGGGCTCCTCGGGCCTGCTGGGCACAAACCCTGGGGTCCCGAGAGCTCTGCTCAGGATAAAGGCACTTTTTGTTGAGGGCCCCTAACCAGAAGTTAGCCTTTTCTAGGTCAAATCCCACACTGTTGCTACTGATGTGAAAATGGAGATGAGTCACCAGTCCCCACCCCATGAGAGGTGTGCGAGGGGTGTCTGTGGGCACGTGTGTGTGCACGTGTGTGTGCACAAGTGGGCAAAGGTTCCCTCAAGGGGCCGTGACGTTGAGTCCATCTCAGCTGAGACTGACCCCGGGCCTTTCTGGAACCATTTTAGGAAGTGCTATTTTGAGAAGTGACTACTCACACCAAGGGCTGACTTTCCTGCACTTGGAGAGGGAAGAATGAGCCCTTTATCCCTGACCCTCACCAAATGGGCTGCTACTGGAGCACGGGTGAAAGGTGGCCCCCATCGGGAGCACAAACTGTTTTCCTATGAAAGGCGGCTCTCACTGACCAAAGTTCTGCCAACAGGCACCCCCCACCCAGGACATAGCTTCCCCAAGACTGTGCCAGACGGTCCACATCTGCTGAGCTCTTCGGGTCACGATTAATTGAGTTAATACATGTGAAACACTTTGAGCTTCCACGCAGTAAGTTTTCAAAATGTGGTAACTATTATGGATATTCTTCTTCTTCAAGTCATAGCATCGTGGTCCACTAATGAAAGGAAGAGCCTTAGTGACTGACCACCTGGTCCTACCTCTCACTTTACAGGTGAGAGAACTGAGGGCAAGAGAGGGGAAATGATCTACGTGAGGTCAGACAGCAACTTACTACCAGAGTAAGGATCCATTCATCCCTTCATTCATTGACGAGTATGTCCTGAGGACCCACCAAGGGCCAGGTCTGTTCTGGGTCCTGGGAATAAAATGGTCAGAAAAAAAGGACCTGGTCCCTGCCTTCACAGAGCTAGTAGAGTTGAGGAAGACAGAAATTAATTCTATAATTATGAAAATATAATAACAGCGGTGTTACAAATGATGATGATGAAAATATACACACAGAGTGTGAACTATGAGCTAGGCCTTGTTCTAACCTTTATTAACTCACTCACACCTCGCAGCAGTACCTATGAAATAGGTACTAGAATTATCTCCATTTTCCAGATGAGGAGACTGAGGCACAGAGCTAATCAGAGGCAGAGCTGAGATTTGAACTCAGGAAGCCTGGCTCTACAGTCAGAGATTTTATACCACTATGGTGGACTGCTTTTATTCCCTTCGGCCCAGGATGCTATCCCAAAGTGGAGCACGCTAAGCAAACTTTGTAGCAGTCACTGGGCCACTGAGATCGAGGACCCACTGGCCCTGGGCTGGTCCACTGGAGTTGCCGTGAGAGCTGTGTGACCGGCTGGCAAGGCTGGGCCTTGGCCATACAGACGAGAAATGCACAACAACTTTCTGGTCCACTCTAAGTGTCTTTCTAGCCAGTGTGCTTCTGGTTGATCAAATGGCTTTTGAGCTCAAGGGCCCACTTCACATTCATGGCTGCTGACAGGGTAGAGGTTCCATGAATGTGTGTTGAATGAGACTCAGAAATACTTTGTGGCCATGTGTTTGGTTTGTCTTCTCTTTCTGGTTGGGCATGAGAATGGGGAACCTGGGAAAGGGCAGCTGATACCATCCCTTGTTCACTTATTTTGGTGTGGACAAGTGCAGCACAGCGGCAAGAAGGGTGTTTTTCTGAAATAATTCAAACCTTACCCTGTGCAACCTGATTCATCTGGACTCACTACTTGAGAAATTACGAGAATTCAAACAGGACTGGAGGTTTACCTTTGTAGTACCCATGAAGAAAGCATGTCTTGTATAAATGAGTAGTATAAACAAGGGCACACAATGCCCTATTTCAAGAAACAAATGACTTCACGTTATTTTGTGTATATAAATGCTGGGATGTCTGCGATTACTGAACTTCACAGAGGTGCTGTATCCGTTCTTTAAGGCAAACCTGGTAGGCATTTACTTGCAGAAGTTAGTTTCTTGTGCTAATGACCAACTGCATTCTTTAACCATATTCTATGGTTGTGATTCTTCTTCCATTCAGACTAATCTTTTCCCCACTAAGTCTGATGTAATGAAGTGTGATATTCAGTATTCAGGAGTGGAACGGCTTGACCTCTGCTCTGGAAAGCTAAAACTAATTAGCCCTGCAGTGGATTTTCCCCTATGTGCTCAACCTTAAACCAAAGTACCAGGAAAGGAAAGAAACACAGTATCTTGGGTGTGTGATTCTTCTCTTTGGGAACTTGAAACATATGAAGAACAGCTGCAGTAACCTCTCCAATTTACCTCCCACCCCCTAAAACACACACCATGTAGTGTTCAGTGCCACGGGCCTGGGGTTGAGATTGCGAGAATTTGCCTTTGAGTCCGCTTTGTCACTTACTGGATGCATGACCTGGGGCAAATTACATTCTGAGGTTTTCCTCGTCTTTAAAACCTGGGGAAAATGCCTTCTTCCTGAGGTTGCTCTGAGAATTAAGTGAGCCTCTGTATTTGAAAGTGCCTAAAACAGTGCTTGACGCATAAATGTTAATGAAAAACGAAACGAAGGATTCTTTGTCTTTAGACAGTACCCTCCCCAGGAGACGTGCTGATCTCACCCTTCTAACCCTAACCCTAACCCATCGACCTGGGCAGAGATGTTATATAACTAACGGCTCCCCACCCCACTTTACAAACGGAGATGAAGGCATTAAGCACCAAGTGCAGAGCAGGAGCGGGTGGTGGGGGTCAGAGGTTGTGGAAGGACCTTGCCTGAGAGCCACAGGACACAGTGGTGAAGAGGCTGCAGGACCCTTCCACCTCCCACACCTAGTCTGGGTTCAGCGGGCTCCTCCACGGGCGTTTGTTCAGTCCTCAGCCCTTCGATTAGGACCGGCGATTAACTGATAGTGCTCCAGCTGGGAACCGCTGTGGTTTCCAGGGTGGATGCTTCGATCACCAGGGACCGCGGGGGCCTTTAGGAGCCATTCGCGCGGGCCTTTAGGAGCCGCTGGCTCCTTTTTGTAGCAAAAGGCTTTAAAAATAACACCCCAGAAAAACCAGCTCCAGAAATTTCATGAGGAGGAATGAGGGAGTGAAGAAAGAGGGAAGATAATGCCAGGAGCTGTGGCTGGGATTTTAGCTTGATCTTGCCAGTGTCTCCTTACTGGAGCCGAAGCTCCCCCAAAGCAGGCACGCTTCCGTCTCATTCTCCCCGTATTCTCGGAGGCTAAGCAGTGCTTGCCGCACAGTGGGCACTCGACAGTCGTGGGGGAGCAACTGAATGAATGAATGAGTGGGCTGCTTAGACTGTGTGTGACCCAGTCTACGGCAGCAGCTCTAAGTCACTTAGGGGATCACCGTGGGGGAGCACAGACCCTGCTCCCAAGAGAAGCAGTACCTAGGGAACAGGCCTCTGTGTGTGACGCAGTTGGAGACCTATAAGGAATGCCCCAGGTGATGATTTAGAGGAAGCCACTTCTTGGCTTGTCTGGGGATTATACCAGGGCTCCCCCTGGTACCGCGGATGGAGATCAAAACAGACGCCTGTTTGCCCCGCGTGCCCGTGGACCGTGGGTACACCCTGCTCGGTGCCCTCCCTCGGAGGCAGGTCTGCGCTGACAGCTGATGTAACGGCAGCCTGCATCCCAGCTCACGTCCTGCCGCCTCTGTTCTGGACCCCTGCAAGTGCTTCCTGGCAGCGCTGCCTGTTCTGCCAGGCCCCTCCCTCTCTGCTTCGTCGTCCTCTGACCCGTGCTGAAGGACCTCTTTCCTAAGCATAGCTCTCATCTGGCCTCCCAAACCTGCCGCCCTGCCTGCCACACACCACAGTTGTTTATGCTGCCCCACCTCCTGTTCACTTCTCTGTTCAACAAACAGTGGATGCCCTCTATGAGAGGTGACAGAGGCTGGTGCTTAAGAGCCTGGGCAGCCAGGGTCACACTGCCTGGGTTCAAGTCCTCAGGCAAGTTATTCTCGCTTCCTTTCTGCAAGGGTTACCGTGGAGGTGTGGAAAGTGCTCGGCACGGGACAGCATTCAGTAAAAGCTAGCTGTTCTTTCTGGTGGGTGCTGTGACCCAGAGGTCCTAGACTTAATTTCCGCCTTCAAGGAGCGCTGGGGTCTCCTGTGGGTGTCAGGAAAGTCAGTGATGAGAAGTATGCCAACAGAAGAAAGCCCAGTGCGCCATGTGAGTACAGAGGAGCGGCGCCGAATACGGTCCTGGAGGCAGGACGAGGGCAGTGTCAGCAAGTGCCGCACAGACAGTGGGATGCTTGTCCTGAACAGCAAGCAGAAGAGGCTGAGGAAGAGAATCCCAGCCCGAGGCAACAGCATCTGCGAAGACCTGGGGGAACTGCACGTGGGCTGGCATGGCTGGGGCAAAGGTGGGGTATGGCTGGGAGGCCAGAAAGGCAGGCAGAGCCCAGATGATCATGAGTCTTGAGAGACGTGCTAAGGAGTTGAACTTCACTTTGAAAGCGATGACATGCAAAAGAGGGAGAGTGTTATGGCCAGTTGGCTTTTTTTCCCCCAAAAGATTCCTCCAGCTGCAGTATTGGGGATGGACCAGAGATGGGGCAAGTTCAGTGGCATGGCAACAGATGGGAAGGCTTTTGTCATCATCCAGGTTGGATAAAGACCTGATCTGAGGCAAGGACAGGGAGCGTGCAGAGACAACGAGGATGCAGAATTGGATGGAACTGGTGACCAGTTGTGTTTGGGGCCCAGTGCACAGGACCCCAACACTGGTGTGACAGGTGCAGCCACTATCCCCACTCACCAAGGCCACAGAGGAGCAATGTGGTTTGTTAGACAGTGAAGAGCCAAAGGCCTGAGAATGATCTGATAAGGGTTCATTTCAGGAGGACTCTTCTGGTAAGGTTGTGTGTGTGGGCTGGACTGAAAAGGAACAGACGTGAAACCAAGAGACCAGTCAGGATGATGCTGGCATGACAGTCCTGACAGGACTCCATGAGGCTCTGACTGCACCAGGAGCGGGTGGTGGAAGAGGACACAAAAGATCCAGTCTGAGAGTGGCTGCCCGAAAAAAGGACAACAGACATCGCGGCTGCTTGGCTCCTGGGAGAGAGGTCAAAGGGAGGACAGAACTAAAGACACGTGGTCGGCACCCGTGTGCGTGAAAGCAAGTGGGGTGAACTCTGGCTGAGCACCCACTGTGGGCAGCCACTGGAGGGAAGAGATGGCACTGAGGAAAAGACTGCCCTTTCCTTGGAGACACACAGTATGCAGAAGGTGCTTATTAATTGTGTTGAATTGACTAGACCTGACCCCAAGCACACCAAGGCCTGGACAACAAGCGGGGCCGCCAACTCACCTGTGCGGAGCTCCTGTGGTACGGGGTGTAGTGGAGCGGTCCCGAGATGGCTGTGTCGTGCGGGAGGGCCGGGTACTGGCTCTGCATTGGGGGAGGATGCTGGTTGCCATAGCTCCCATAGTTATAGCTTCCCGTGTACCTGAAACGCATTAGGCACATTGAATATTGTGAGTAACAGCAGGGAGAACAAATCAGTTTGACACCTTTAAACATCAACCTCATCTACTTTTGTTCCTTTTTGTTCTTTTCTTCCTTTTTGTTTTCCATTTTTCTTCTTTCTGTTTCCTACCATCTCCACTCTGCGGCTTTGTTGTGATAGTTTTAAACTCCCAGGTGGGTTTTCCTCCTCCCCTCAGCGTACCTCCCTCACCACCCGGCGGGTGCGCAGGGAATGAAAACCAGCCCTGAGCGAAACATCATTAGTGATGGAAACCTCTTCTCCTGTTGTGGTAAAAAAGCCCCATATTATAGCCTGAAGTCAAATAGGAAAAAAAGAAGAAATTACTTTGGGACTTCTGTTTTTGTATTCTTCAGGCCTTTGCTTTCCCCATGTCTCCGGTGCAGGGGGGAAACACCATGGCCAACCAGGCGTCAGCCTCCGGTTCTAAGCCTGGCTCCACCACTTCTCAGCTGTGGGACCTTGGCTACTCGCACCCTTGTTTCTCACATCTGTACTAAAAATGCTGCACATGACCCCGAGGGTCACTTTCTATTATAAAATAGTCTTGTGGAAACATAGGATACTGTTACCACTATTATTTTTTTTTTGCGGTACGCGGGCCTCTCACTGCTGTGGCCTCTCCCGTTGCGGAGCACAGGCTCCATACGCGCAGGCTCAGCGGCCATGGCTCACGGGCCCAGCCGCTCTGTGGCATGTGGGATCCTCCCGGACCGGGGCACGAACCCACGTCCCCTGCATCGCAGGCGGACTCTCAACCACTGCGCCACCGGGGAAGCCCTACCACTATCCTTAATAACATCTTTACAGCAAAGACGCTGACATATGACCACACGGGTGTCTGTGGTGCCATTTCTGCAGAGTCAGAAGATCTCTGAAACAATTTCTAAGTCGATTTTAAATGTGTGGGGAAATACGCTAGGAGGCCCCGTGAGGAAATGGTGGCTGATCCACTGATGGGTCAGGGGCACCTGAGCCTATGGAATTAACTTCAAGTATGCCCACAGCCAGGCCTGAGGCTACCACATGGAAGGGACCTGAGCGGCCCTCCTCCATCCCCTCCTGTGTCCCCCAGAGCTGGTCTGTTGGAACCTGGCTTGTGAGGCTTACTGTACCTACATGACAGAGTCTCGTGAGAAGAAGGGCCCTTTTTAACATCATAAGTGCTTTTCAGATAACTGCACATTAGACACTGTGTGAGGAATGTCTTTTAATAAAGACAATGCAAAGTGGCAAAAAGCTGTTACCCTTTTAAATGGATCTGTAGCTTATTCATCACAGTAACATCACTACAGATTAGGGGGAAAAATATGGGCAAAATCAATGATTTATTTCTTCAGGGTCCAAAGCGCCACTGGAACCCAGGGGGATTCCCTGAACCCCATGAGTGACTGCTGCCCTCCAGGGACCTCCAGCCTCGGGTGAGGAAGCCCTCCTCCTATCGAGTCATAAAAGACTTGGACCCACCATGAAGCTGTGTTATAAGGCTACAAAGTGCACAAGGACCACCCAGGGGAGCTGCAGAGAGGGAGTATTCAGTTTTCCTTCCTAACGGAGGCAGACACAGGCTCAGTCAGCCTGACCCTTACCAGCTGTGTGGCCTTGGGGAACTGGACTCGGTGCAGCCTCAATTTCCTCATCTGTCAAGCAGGGTGACTCGCCTGCCTCACTTGGTCATTGTGGGGACTGCATGAGACGGTTGTACAGGGGCAAGAGCACGCGGAGAACTCAACAGAGGGCGCAACCTTCCTGTCCTCAGAAAACCACTACTGAGTAAACCCTCCCCTTTCAAATCAAACGTAAAAGCGAGGCAACATCCCAGGAAAGTCACCTACCCGTGCTCATCTCTGTGGGGATAAACTGGGATCCTGTGTGTGACCGAGGAGGAAGGCACGTGTGTACTCCTCATACAGGGCAGCTGTTGGGAGTTTTCAGCTGGGGACCCTGCCGCCGTTGTCACTGTGTATGTTAGAGACCATGTGTATGACTGCATCGCTCCTGCAGAGACAAACGAAGATGCATCAGTCAGTAACAGTTCTCACACCCCCAGTTTTTCCTTAGAATGCCAGCAGCTTCCCATTGCTCTTCAGCTGAAAGCCAAAATCTTTATAAAGCATGTGTCTTGGTCCTTGCTGATCTCACAAGAAGCATCCCCTACCCTCTGCCTTTGTGCTCTCTGATCCAGCCACAACAGCTTTCTTTCATGTTTTCCAGAGTACCATGATTCCCAGCAACACAGGGCCTTGGCACATGCTGTTTCTGCTACCTGGAATCCTCAGTTTTCCCTTGGTACCCACTCGTTCTTCATATCTCAATGCAAAGAAGCTGTGTCCTAACCCCAGACTAAGTCAGATCCCTTACTGCATGGTGGTGCCCACCACAATTTGTAATCTTACACCCATTAATGAATGTGATAGAATTAATGCCGACAGAATTAATGCCTAATTCCCCACACCAGACTATAAGTTCCATGAGGGTAGGAGCCTTGTATGTTTTGCCCACCATTAGGTCCCTGGTGCTTAGCACAGAGACTGGTGGCCAAAAGATTTTCAATAAAAATTTTAAAAGGAAGAAAAGGGAAAGGGAAGACAGGAAGAAAGAAAAAGAGGGAGGGAAGGAGGGAGGACAAAAGAAAGCTCAGGGCGATGTAGCTCAGACGGGCTCCCCAAATAACTTCTCAGCATTCAACTAAACAGGTGTTAAGGATCCAACAAATTGCTTTAAGCAAAGATAAGTAGATTATTGGACTCTGCCTGCCCAGGTCTTTTTGAAGATTATTAGACAGTGACCTTAACGGTGACCTATTCCATACATATTATTAATTCCATTAATTTGCTTTTTAATTGGATACCTTGAAAGTGCTAGGGACTGGGAAAAGAAACTGACAAAATTTAAAACCTTCAAGAGGCTTAGGAACTTTATGAGATAGAATAAAAAATGGTAATTTAAGAAATCACTAATAGTGATAATAAAGTCATCAGCTTAATTTCTGATAAATTTAGAATGTTGATATAATGGAAAGGATTAAACCTATTTTAAAAGGTAGCACCTCCTTGTAGGCACATGGAAGACTGAAGAACTGGTTAAGGGAGGTCATTTTTAAGGTGAACTAAAAGAGAAAACTTTGGTCCTCTAATCCTGTACCTTCTACGCAGACCATGTTTAATCTTGAAATTCTTCTGGGAAGATAAAGGAAAGGTTTTCATTTAAAAGTGGAACTCTACCATAATGTCTCTTTGCTCTGGGTTCTAATTCTGCCATGCACTGGCTGTAAGATCTTGAGCCAGCCTCTTAAATTTTATCTGTCTTTCTTTCATAATCTGTAAAATAGGGATAATTACGCCTATTATATCATGTAAGTCATATAAGTCATGTAAGTCATACCTTGTATGACTGTTGTGAGGATTAACTGAGATAATATATGTCAAAAAGCCTGGCACGTGGTAGGCTTTTAATGATATTCAAGCACTCTTCATTATGAATTCAGGTATTCTTACATCAGACTTTCTTAAAGTAGAAATTTCTTTATTTCCCATTTCAGATTCCAAGGAAGAAGGACAAGTTTCTTGGGTCAGATTCTGTCACCAGGGGTGAAACGTTTGAATAGCAACACTGATTTAACTAATTACAGCAAACTTCTAAACCCATGTTCTTCTGCAAAATCACAAATATCCTTATCCACCAGTATGGCTAAAAGCACCCCTTCTTGGTTTGGATATCCACACCATTATTTTCCCCCCAAAGATAATGACTTTAGCAGGCTGTGTGCTAGGTGTCATTTATAATAAATGCAAGAAGACTAGAAGGAAAAAAAAACCCAAAATGATCATGTCTCAGAGGACTGGATTATGCCTGACTGCTCTCCTCTATATTTTGAACTTCATATGAAATTATATAACTGTTGTAATTTTTTAAAATACCCTTTTTTATTAAAACAGGTTATTGCTGAGGATGGTTTTAACATTTTTTTCTTCATTGTGCTTATCTGTATTTTTCTGTAAAGAATGTGTATTGCCTCTGTGAAAAGAAAGACATTATTAAAATGTATTAAACAAATTTCACAATTAGAAATGGAATTGGGTGGGGTGGGAAGTTTGGGAAAACAATGAACCAGCCACAGCAAGCAAGTAATTAACCCTTCAAGGCCCTGGGACCTCAGGAGAGCACAGCGAGGTCAGTGGCTATTTTAAAAGGGGCAGTCGGGGAAGCCAAAGGATTTTCTTCCCCCAGCTCCGCCAGCAGTAGGAAGACACAGTGAGAATAGCCATCACCTGAGAGAATGCAGCACAAGTTACTTTTGTGTGAGTTCCTGGAGCACAGCAACGGTTCCTTATTCATCTCTGTATCCCCAACAGAGGGTTTGCCAAATAGTAGGTGTTCAGTAAATTTTTGTTCCATTGAATTTGTTGTTGAAGGAGTAAATGCTGCTAGAAATAGACGTTATCAAACAAAAAGCTAGTGGAACTCTCGGAAAAATGGGCTCCTGTGGTCTGGGAAACAAAACCCCTAAATGGCCATGTGCCAGCAACCTAACAGATCCACTCAGGCAGGCTTAAGCAGATTAACACCTACTGGCTTGGGTGAGAAACGCTCTCTGCCTGGGGAGCAGAAAAGAACACCCCTTGCATTCCCTTTCCTACCGGTGGGACCTCCAATGAGGACTGCTGCTTCTTCATTTTTAAGGAAACTAATAAAAGAAAATCTGTGCAGTTACTAGTTTGTGCTTAATTTTTAAGACAGCTCGAATGCTTTTTATTTGTTGGTAAAACAATAACAAACCTTCCATGTTCGTCTAATTCCCATCTTTCTCTTATTCTCGCCTCCCCATTCCCCCACGTCTAATTAAAAGTCTGAGAATAGTGGTGAAAGTCCCTGATCTTTGAGAATCCTCTAAAGATCCTATAGGATTTGAGAATCCTATAAAGTTGTTGTCCATGTTATAGTATTGAAACTGCTAGAGACGAATATTTTCTTTCCTTCTCATCCCCAGTAAAACATTCTTCTTCCCTGAATTTTTGTTGTTGTTGTTGTTTATTTTTCTTCTTTTCTTGAAAGGGGTGCCTCAGGACAGGGAGGATGCTTAGAATATAGGAGGTAATCAATAATGATTTGTTAAACGAGTGAATGAATGAATGATCATCCAACATAAACCAGTTCTCATACTAGTTTCTTTTTATATATTGACTCATTGGATCTTCACAATAATCCTTTTGAGGTAAGTAGTATTACCTCCTTTTTCAGGTGAGAAAATTGAGGCCCAAAACTTGGTCAGGTAAGTGGCAGAGTTGGGATTTGAACCCAGATCTGCCCAACTCCATAACCTTTCCACAATAACAGTTGCTTCTCACACTTGCATGTACATTTGCATCGCTGGGGATTTTGTTAAAATGCAGATCTGATTCAGTGGGAGATTGGGAGTTGAGCCAGCGATTCTGCATGTATAACAAGCTTCTAAATGATGCAATACTGTTGGTCCATGGAGCACGCTTTGAGTAGCAAGCCTCTAGGAAACACTGCCTCCTATCGTGCATCGTGTATGTTCAGGGCCATTACAGATCACAAGTTGTGAGACTCTGGTACAGACTTGTGAACATTTAAACTGCTTCCTAGCCTACCTGGCCATACCCTTCTGTCAGATTTTGGACTAAATCATTTGAACCTTTTCCCCACTAGAATTCTATGGACCATCACAGATGTTGCTCATGTTTTGGGCCAGCCTAAGCCTTTCTTAGTACCTTCCTGAGAAATAAGCTCCTTTAAGTACATCTAGATTCTAGAGCTGTCCTGCCCTATACATTAGCCAGTATAAATTTAAATTAACTAAAGTTAAATACAATTAAAAATTCAGCTCCTTAGTCACACTAACCACATTTCAAGTCCTCAGTAGCCTCAAGTGGCTGGTATCTACTGTTTTGGACAGCTCGGATTCAAAAAAACAAAAAAACGTTTCCATCATCACAGAAAGTTCCATTTGAACAGCACTGTTTGAGAGTATTTGATACTAAACAAACATTTCCTGTAACCTTCAAAACTGAGAAGAGAAAGAAGATTTTATATCTATCTCCACTCCCACTGGCTATCATCTATCCTAAAGGTAGCTGTGCTTAAGGAGAATTTTTTTTTTTTTTTTTTTTTTTGCGGTACGCGGGCCTCTCACTGTTGTGGCCTCTCTCGTTGTGGAGCACGGGCTCCGGACGCGCAGGCTCAGCGGCCATGGCTCACGGGCCCAGCTGCTCCGCGGCATGTGGGATCTTCCCGGACCGGGGCACGAACCTGTGTCCCCTGCATTGGCAGGCGGACTCTCAACCACTGCGCCACCAGAGAAGCCCAAGGAGAATATTTGCTGAAGCTGAAAACCTCATCTGTTTGAGTTACACTTTACCAACAGTTCCATGGCCAAAATCTGACTGACAAAACTGACCAGGGGCAGCAAATGCATCAGTTCCCAGAGAGATAAGCTGATATGGCATGACCTGGCCCCTGTCCACCTCTGCAGCTTCCTCTCCTGCACCTTCTCCCTCGTTTATATACATTACTCAGTCCTCACTATGCCAGGCTCTTTTCTGCCTCAAGCCCGTATACATGCTGATACCCACTACCTAAAATGATCTTTTCTTCTCCCCAGCCTTTATGTGGCTGGCCCCTTGTCATACTCCAGGTCTCAGATAAATGTCACGTCCTCAGAGAGGCCTCCTCTGACCAACATCTATGATGGGTCCCCATAGCACTTTTGACCATTCAAAATTATATATTTACCCAGTGCTTTACTTCTGTATCGACTCTCTTACCCACTAGAATGTAAGGATCACGAGGACAGCAACTGCGCCTATTTTTCTCGCTTGTGTACCCCAGGGCATGGCACAGATTAGACATGGCATTACTTTTTGCGGAATGAATGAACAGATGAATGAATGAGCAAATCCAAAGGTCCCAACATGAAGCCAAGCCCCTGGTGGTGTGAAGTCAGGGGCAGATTAAACAATCTATTTTCAATCCCGGTTTTTATTTCCTAACTTCATTCCTTTGGAGAAGAGGAGGCAGCAGGGATGGACGAGGAGGAATTCACTGGCAGGGACAACTCTGGGGCTCTGTGAGTGAGTCACTGCGGCTCTGTGGCGGGGCCGCAGTGTCCACCAACTCCCACTCACTTCAGCTGCCCTCAGAATAACTGAGCTTTTGTTACTTGGAAAGACTAGCCACCAGTTATCTTTGTTACATCCTCAACTGATGCAGAGAAAACGCAGCTGGGCAGGCCAGATGTTCTACAGTTAGGGCTATTTATGAGGAATTTGCCTTTATATTTCTTTAGGCATCCTAGCATCTCAATGATTTAATTTGCTGGTTTTGTGTTGCAGGGAACCCATGGTGGGAAGTTGAAAACATAAGTTTAATAGTTAACTTTTATTGTCATTGCTGAAGGAGGGAATACTTAAAATGACATCATAAACGAGGTCTCAGAACCCTTCGGGGGCCTGACTTGGACAGAGTGGGATCTTAACGTTTTGCTTTAAAAGACATTCAAGAATTGCAGCCCAGTGTCCTGTGAAGTGGGTGCTCCATTTGGAACCACCTGCCATGCTCCTGAAGAGGAGAGGCACCAGTTTTCCTTAAAGGAAGCTAAGATTTCTGAGCTTGCTGGGCCAGGAGGAAGGTGGCAAGCCCACAACATTGGAAAAAAAAAGGATAAATGGGCCAGATTCTACCTTGTGGAAATCTGTTGAAATGGAACCTTTTACCCAGTCTCTTCTCATGGCATTGCCACAGACTCTGACATACCCAATCAAAACTGGCCATGCATCAGGTGGTTTGGGGTGCTTGCTATGCCTTTCCTTTTCCCTCTGACTTTTCAAAACAATTAATAAACACCATCCTAAAACATATTTAGAAATACATACAGGTATGGACAGAGAACTAGATACAGATATAGATGGGTGGCTGTTTTCCTAGTGAGTCATAACTCATTCTCACACTACTTTGTATTCACTAGTCCTTGTGTCAAAGGTTCCCAAAAGGTTATGTGCAATGAATTAATTTTCTCTTTGTGCTCACCAGACAGACGTAATACTGTTCTCTTTTTCACAGCTGAAAAATGGGGAAGTGTCCATCAACAGTGAGACACTGCTATGTGGAAGAGCTGCAGGTACCTGATTGGCCCTGACTCTCAATGAGCTAAACTTGATGACATGTATATCATCTGAGCAATGATATTCAGAGTCCTAGAAGCCCAACAAAGTCACTAGATCACATAAAATTTCATGTAAGGCGTTAATAAGCTGTTTCAGCCAAGAGTATTTTTGTTTTGTTTAATTTTCTCTACTTCTTTATTTCTTGCTTCCTGGTTTGGGTCCTTTTAAAAAAATTGGTTTTGCTTTTTTTTTAATTGTTAACCACTTTAGATACTTCTTGGAAAGTAATGGTATACAAATCAAGCAGTAATTTAAAGATGGAAATAAAAATTAGCTGGTCATGAAAACCATACGCTGAGTTAACTTAAAAAAACATGGCAAATGCATTTTATAAAATTTATAATAATTGTTCTCCAATTTACAACATTATTCAATAAAAAACTGCACAAATTCCCAAACTTAAGAAGCCTACTATAATAGATTTCCTAAGATTTAGGCGTACATAATGGATAATTTGTGCTTTATATTGTAATAGCTATAAAACCATACATGTTGTTAGGAAATTATGTTTATGTTCCCTCCAAGACCATGACCCACAATGCATGCCAAGGTCCAGTCCAATTTAGCCATGGAGTATTTCAAAAGTGGTACTTGAGAAAAATATTACAGATAGTTTTATACAGGATAACATTGTTAATGCTCCCTGGAGATATCTGAGAACAAAGCTGGAATGTGCCAGAACCTTCAAAGGCTACACTCATCTGAAGAGAACCTGTTTCACATTTGTATTTCTAAGAAGCTACTTTTACGACTCCTGAACACGTTGCACAGAAATCTCTGTACACATTTATGATATTCCTGTGCCTCTGACTATCACACCTGCCATACCGTGAGGCCTCCAAATTGCTATAAAGCAAGCCAGCAGCAGACTCACTAGCTGGCTGAGAATGATCCTGAGATCCTAGAAATCTTTCCTTTGCACTCCTCCTTCCCCTTTTTTCCTTAGTGTCCCCTTGTTTGATCTGTTGCTACGTTGGAAGAAAGGTTCCACTCAAGTTGTTTCTGCTTCATAATGCAGAACTGTTTCATTTGCATAATTTCCCTGTTTATTTTAGAAGTAAGGATGTTATCACTGACGGACCGACATGTGCGTCTGCTAGTGGTGGGAGTACGTGGACAGGATTATTCAGGTAAGTGGCTCCTAGCTGCTCTCACTGCTCTTCCTTCCTTAGTGAGGCAGGAGACCCCCAATTCCAGTCTCCCATGGACCCCTGAGCAGCTGCAGAGCTGTGAACAGTGCTTAAGTTCTTTTCCCTTTTTATTTTCAGTGAATAACGTCGTTCTGTACTTTTCTTCTGGAGCCTTCTAAGCAGGTACTACAACAACCCACTAGGGAGAGGACATGGGAGGGAGGTGGGAGGCGGTCAAGTTCTTTCTGCTCCAAGTAGAAAACTAAATGTGATTTGAGGTCCATCTATGTACACAAATGCAGGGATGCTCACATCTGAATTTCCACAGAAGAGGAAGGCTCTCCAGCTGTGGACCCAAAGTGAAATCATCACTTCATCTAATGCCAGCTGTTGACAGCCCTGCTTTTTTTCATCACTGCTCTGAAGAACCCAGTCTCCTGAGCTGTCTCTGACAAAGGGCCACTGGGTTTGTTGGCACGTATCTGCCCCTGGCAACGTGCAAAAGAGGGCAGGCACCTTATAGGCTCTTAAGCATCTGTTCATTCCTTCTCTGAGTAGCTCTGGTTCTGGAAACTTTAGTGAAAGAATTAATCAAAAGACTCCTGGAAAATGACATGCTCTCTTGCCTCCAGGCCTCTGTACTACTTACTTCCTCTGCTTGGAATACCTTTTCTCTCATTATTTGGCCCCCGACCAGACCCTCCAAACAGAGGCTGGAAGCCCTGCTTTGTGCTCCCCAACACTGACCTTTCTCCCAACTCAGCACTCGTGACATTATATTGTAACTGCCGTCTTGCTCATCAGAACCCTAACCTCTCACAATAAACTCCCAGGGGCAGGGACCACGACTCACTTGTTTGTATCACCAGCTTTTGAAGTGTTTAGCTCACAGAAACCACTTGAGAAATATTTATTAGATAAATGAATAAATGGATGGACGTGTGAGTGAATGAGCAGATAAAAGATAGCACCTAAATACGACAATCTCATCCTATTAGATCTTCAAAAATACATAATTTAGTTCCCAGTGTATTCTAATTAGAACTAGGATATAACTAAGCCCACGCTATGAGGGGCTGGAGGAAGATTCTAACCTGGAGGATACCCAGCTTGAGAGTCACTGTGGATGTCCATGAGAGGTGGGGAAGGCCTGAACCAGATGGCAGCAGTGGGCTGGGAAGGAAAGGGTGGGTCAAGATTTGTGTTAGAACAACTGGCCTTGGGAGGTGTGGAGGAGAATGCCAGCTGTCTCTCCCATATCTGTTTCCCCTTCCCTGCCTGGGAACCCTATCCTACATTTCCCCGCCTCTCTTTACAGTTACATGAGGCCATGTGACTAAGTCCTCGCTGATGGAATCTAAGTGGAAGTGACATCCGCCAGCTTCAGGCCAGGGCTTTTCCGAGTGGGTCTTCCTCCTCCAGACCCACTCTCCCTTTCCATTAGCTGGTTGCAGACTTGACAAAGCCCCAAGACAGTGGTCCTCAAACTAGTCAGCCTCAGAATCACCTGGAGGCTTCCTGAGCAAATGGTTGGGCCCCACCCTAGAGTTTCAGATTCAGTAGGCCTGCAATGGGCTCTGGTAATGAGCATTTCCAACAAGTTCTCAGGTGATGCTGATACTTCTGGTCCATGGACCACACTTTGAGGACCACTACCCTGGGGTATGGTGGAGCCTCATATTGAAGGAACATGTGTCTCTAAATGGTTGCATTAAAGAGAGCCTCCTCTCTGACTGAAACACCCTGCATGAAATAGATTTCCACTGTGTTAACGCCATCCATGTTTGGGTCTATCTGTTACAGCAACTTAGCTTATCCTAGCTAATACAGGAACAGGAAGAGGAGAGTGATTTCCAGATTTGGTACTTGGGTAAATGAGGGAGTAGACAATAATGTATGAATTAGCACAGTCTTCACCAAGCTCTCCACTCCAGTCTGGTCTGTTCACCTGCCCCACCCTCACCCAGGGCCATCTAGCAGAAGGCTGTTTCTGCCTTTGGTTCCTGTGTGCTCACTCTGTTAGCTGAGTCCTTCTCATCTTTTAAGGCTGCCTTTGAGTCTCACCTCTCTCCTGAAGACTCTCCTCCGCCTGCCTGGGTTCCAGTGGGATGGACAGGGTCTGCTCCTCCCTGAACTCCTACACCCCTCTTGGCTGCAGCCCTCATCTTATAGGCACTCCTAACAGTAACCCCTTCTATCTGGATAGCAGTGCACTATTAACAAAGCACTTTGGCTTTTCTTACCTCATCTAATCCCCACAGCAACCATGTGAAAAAACGTGGAGATGCACACAAACACACACGTGCGTGCACACAAACACACGTGTGCACACATGCACTCTATTTATTATTATATATTAGCTAACACTTACTGCAGATTCCACATCCAGTGTATCATTTCCACAAGTCTTGAGAGCAAGGACATTTGCTGAATGACTGAATGAATCAATTTGTTTATGGTAACTGCTGACTGTGGTGCCTGGGACCAGGAGTTTAATTAACCCTTCTCCACCCTTTACTTTTCCTCCTCCATAAAATGAAACAATAGTTACCTTGCAGTGTTACTGTGAATATCAAGTGAGACAATTACGCAAGGGTCCTTTGTGCATGGTAAAGCAACATTTAGACACTAGTAACTAGCTATTATTATCCTTGTAACATTTCTTCCATTTTCAAACCTTGTCTTGGCATACAAGATCCTGCAGGATGTGACTCCAACTTACCTTTCCAGGCTTGTAACACTTCTTCACCACCACCTACATTTTAACCACTTTACCATTCCCCGAAAGGGCCCCATACTTCCTGCCCTGTGCATTTGCACACACTGTCCTCTCCCCAGAGGCCCTTCTGTAATACCTTTGTCAGTTAAAATCAAGTTTCAGCTCAAATCCCCTCCTTTGTGAGGTCTCCAACCAGATGGACTCTCCCCTTCCTTGGGGACCCTGTAGCATTAGCTTGAACCTCCATTACTGCCCCTGCCTTGATTCTGGCTACCATGGCTTAGCATATGACTTCCTGTCTCCCCACTTTCCAGAGATGCCTTTCAGTTTCTGGCTCATGGAGGGCTCCCTTTCTTGTTTTCAAGAATGGCTGTGTTCTGTGTTTTATATCATTTTAGTGACTTATTTTTTTATGGGGGGGCAGTGGGTGGAGATTTTATCATGGACTTAATCTGCCAACTTGAAAACAGAAGCATAAGGAATACATACAAACTAATAAATGGATAACTGCAAGTCATCCATAAATCCAGGAGGATACTCAGATTTTGGCATTGTTTTGGGAGGGGGCTGGAGGGAGAATGTTTTTCCAGAAAGCTCTGGCTTTAAACATCAACTCCCCACTCAAAGCCTTTGAGGGACTGTTCATTACCTGTAGTGCTGAGGCCAGTGTACTCAGGGGATGGGTTGCTGACAGGGGAGGAGGGAGGTGGCACTTCCACGGACGTGGCAGATTTTGCTGGAGAAAACGATGGCACTGGTGAAGGGGTTGGTGGGGCAGCCTCCGTCAAGATAATCTCCTCTCGGACTTCTGCTATGGGTAGAGAAAGGGTGGGTTCTTAGAGCCAAAGGTCAAGGCAAGTTGTCTTTAAGGGACTTTTAAAAAGCAAATATTCTTTCTAATCTGTGTCATGTCACTCCTCTGCTTAAAACCTCTGATGGTTTCCCATCACCATGGTGGCATGCAAGGGAATTCCCACGTACACACATGCCCACTCTCAAGAAGAAAAAGACATTATTGGTTTCCCACCATTTGACTTGTTCACCAAAACTAAATTCTTTGGGATGCAGAGCTAAAGAAACACAGAGCACAGAAGTAAGGATACAAATCAAATTGACAACGAGGACGATTCCCAGTGAAATGCCGGCTTACCGGTGCTTCCTTCTCCCTTCATGGCTCGCATGAGCTCACTGGCACGCTCCTGGCAGTGCAAAGATTCTAACAGGTAGAGCACATAGTCATCAAACATCAAGTGAATTAGGTGAAAAGACCCTGGTGAGAGAAGATCCAAACAGAAAGGTAAGTCACGTCAGCTCAGGTGTGCCCCTCAGCCTGGTCAATAACACGTCACACGGTGCTCTGACCCTCTGTCCTGGACCCTCATTCCCTCTCAGTTACGGATCACCTTGCGGTCAGAGGTTGCTCTCCTCTGTCGTCTCCTCACCTAGCCTGGTGTTTAGCATAAGGTAAGTGTCATTAACACTGTGGCAAGTGAGTCTTTTCCTTGCTCGATTTATTAATAGGACATCATCAAAAATGGCACCTATTGAGCCATCTGTCAAAACGCGCCTGAGCTCTCACATTCGCACTGGCGTCATCCTCGTCTGGGCACCCCTCACTTTGTTCAGCATTGCTTGACATAGTGTCTTGCATTTTTCTCTCTTCCACAAGTTTATCTTATTTCCCCGACTGGACTTAAGGATATTCACAGCAGGGACTTTGCCTTCTAACTCACTGGTGTCTACCAATGTACACAACATAATTCCGGGAGCATAACTGACACTTTAAATTAGCAACAATGGAATAATTTCCTTAAATGATTCTGAGACTTCCGTTTAGCACATAGTTGTTACAAAAGGTATTAAATTGAAAAGATTTGGTATCCTCAAGCAGTATTCTTCATTTTAAATTTAGAGTAGATTACATCATAAAAAGGGATGTGAACAATCATTTTAAAAGGTTTTTCCCATGTGCCAGTCTTTGTGCTCAAAGTATTATATTCTCTAATTTAATATCTACCACCACCTTGTAAGGCAGGTGCTCTTACTCCTGTTTTGCAAAGTCAAGTACTTGTGCAAGATGACACAGTACATTACTTCAAAAACATCTTTTTAAAAAAATATTTATTTATTTATTTGGCTGTTCCAGGTCTTAGTTGCAGCCTGCGGGATCTTCGTTGTGGCATGTGGGATCTTTAGTTGTGGCAGGCAAACTCTTAAGGCATGTGGGATCTTGTTGCCTGACCAGGGATTGAACCCGGGCCCCCTGCATTGGGAGTGCAGTCTTAGCCACTGGACCACCAGGGAAGTCCCCCAAACCATCTTTTCTTGCACATCATGCTGCCACCATGGACAGTGGAAGATCCACATATGGAAGGGGCCTTCATGTATGTTGTCATGAAGACCTCACAGATGCCGGTGTCAGAGAGGCCAAGCCTTCATCTCTAGTCCCATGTTTCCACCTCTCAAAGGGACATCTCCACATGGACATCCTGCTGTCCTATGAAGTGTCCAAAACATCTCACCGACTATTTACAAGCTGCCCTCCTCTTCCTATTTCCCTTGAGTTTGCTTTTTTTTAGAAGCCTTATGAAACTCTGGCATTATTTATTATCTTGTGATCCTAGCATCATCATCAACACCACAATTATTGTCATCATCATCATTGTCATCGCACCTCCCATTTATTGAATGCTTACTATGTGCCAAGAACTCTGCTAAGCACTTAACACAGGTCTCATCCTTTCACCAGACTGTGAGATAGGTGGTATTATCTTCTTACACACAAGGAAATGAGTCTCTCCATTGGAATTAAGTAGGGATTGGCCTCAGTTTGCTCTGGCTCCGAAAATCCATTCCCATTTCCCCTACAGATCATCTGGTCCAGTCTCCTCATAGCACAGATGGGAAAAATAAAGGACATGGTCCCCAGAAGGGCCATTTGAGTTGGGCTCTATGCCTTTTCAGGTCTCAGAAATAAGGTGATGAGAGCCAGTTTTTGATGACTCCTCTTTGGTGGAATTTATTAATTTTCTCCTTTTTGGTTGTACCTGGCTTCTTTGTGCACATGTGCGCATGCACGCACGTACACACACACACACGTCATTTCAGATAGATTGATTCTTTTGCTCCAGAAATGTTACAGAAGAAAATCCCTGGCTTAACTCTGAGGCCACTGGATGCCCTGCAGGTCACGCACATCTACACCAATACCCTCTCTCTCTGGAGCCTGCCACCACCTATGATCCTTGTGCCCACAGAGCTCCACGCCCACGTCCCCTGTCCTGCACTTTCTTCACATTTTTCCTCCGTCTCCAGGGTGCTGTGTCTGGTTTTTGACCCCACTTGGAATTCAGCAAGGTTCAGGGTTTTTTTGAGTCATTGTGAAATGCAGACTTCCAAGACTAAACTTTCCATCTACTTCCCCAAAATGAGTCCTGTGAACCACTGAGGAAGTTACAGCATTGTGGGTAACTGCATGGGTCTGGATCAAACTGCCCAGGTTGAGCTCCAGCTCTGCCACTTAGTAACTGGGACCTTGGATGAGCTGCTCCTTGAAAATGTTAAAAATAAAACCAGCCATTTACTGAGCCCTTGCTCTGTGGCAGCCACTGGGTTAACTGCTGCAGATTTATTATTGCATTTTATCCTCATCACAACCATTTGAGATGAGCGATACCCTCCTTCTGCAAAGGAGGAAACGGAGACTTAGAGGAGTAAAGTAGCTCTCCAATGTCACACAATTATTAAGTGGCAGACATGGGATCTGAATCCAAGACTGTCTGATTCTGAAGTTGTTCTTCAATCGTGCAATATGGCTCTCTAAAAGGGAAACAGTCAAACCTATTTTACAGAAGTACCATAATGAGGAAAAGTATATACTAGATGCTTAATAAATAGTAACTAAGGTCCCTTTTGCTATTAATGTTCTAACACCCTGTGATGTGACTGCCTTGTTCATAGAGTCAAAGGAGTCAAAAGATAGCATCAAATACCTGAAAGGAAAAGGTCTCCAAAATGAAGAAGTATTTGCTGAGATGTGGCTCTAAGTCAATCAGGATAGAAAGAGAGAAAGATACTATGAAACCGAATTAGAATGGAAAACCCTAGATAATAAAAATGGATTTAGTAGTTTTAGCACAGGCAGGCACCTTGGATCATCTCTACAGCACCCCTGTCTAATAGATAAAGAAACAAGATCTGAGGTGAAGACACTTGCCTAAGACCACACTGTTAGAAAACATCAGAGCTGGGTTTGGAGGCCAGTACTCCAGGGGAAGTGCTGATTTGGGGTTTCAAGCTCTCTTCCTAATGACTCTGATCAGTTACCCAATTGGTCTGATAATTTTCAATCATCTTTCAAACAAGGAGAGTTTGTAGAGCTACTTGCTGCTTGCTTATTACTATTGTGCAAAGTGCTCTGAGTACAAAGGAAACTTAAAGCTCAGTCACTGACTCCACAAAAGCTACAGTGTCCTTAGCAAAAATCAATCCTTAAGATTATTAGGTAACAAACAGTTCAGTGCCAGGGTACCCAAAGACTGATGAGAGGGAGAGGGGAAGGAGGCAGGGGAGGGAGAGAGGGAGAGGAAAAGAGAAACATCAAAGACAGACAGGAGAGAGGCAATTAGAGCTAACATTCCTGCTTTATTTCTTCCCTTAGCACTTAACACCATCTGCTATACTATATACTGAAATTATTTATCTTTATCACGTGCCTCCCTACACTAGATTATAAGCTCCATAAATGCAGGGATTTTTATCTGGTTTTTTTTCCCCACTGTTCTATACCCGGTGTCTAGAACAATGCCAGGCACAGTAGAGGCTCAATGGTTATTTGTTGGATGAATGAATCAAATGAGCAAGCACTGACTACTTACCATATGCTCTGTGCTAAGCCCTTTTAATTTTCCAACAACACTATGAAGGGTTTTTTTTAAATTTATTTATTTTTATTTATTTTTATTTTGGCTGCATTGGGTCTTTGTTGCCACGCGCGGGCTTTCTCTAGTTGGGGCGACTGGGGGCTACTCTTCGTTGCAGTGCGCGGGCTTCTCACTGTGGTGGCTTCTCTTGTTGTGGAGCACAGGCTCTAGGCGCGTGGGCTTCAGTAGTAGTGGCACACAGGCTCAGTAGTTGTGGCTCACGGGCTCTAGAGTGCAGGCTCAGTAGTTGTGGCTTGCGGGCTTAGTTGCTCCGCAGCATATGGGATCTTCCTGAACCAGGGCTCGAACCCATGTCCCCTGCATTGGCAGGCAGATTCTTAACCATTGTGCCACTAGGGAAGTCCCAAGGAGGTATTATTATCTTCAGTTAACACATGGGGGAATGAAGTCTCAGAGGATTTTAAACCACTTGCCTAAAGTTACAGAGCTATTGAGCATCAGAGCTTGTTATGGAAAAAGGTACTAGGATAGAGACAAAAGGAGATTGTTGTTGTTATATGGTAACATAGTTAATGGTATCTTATAGAATCAAAGCATTTCTTTTCTCTTATGAAAAATTTCAAACATATGGAAAAGTATAAAGAATTTTAAGGGAATTCCCTGGTGGTCAGGGGTTAGGACTCTGTGCTTCCAATGCAGGGGTCAGGGGTTTGATCCCTGGTTGGGGAACTAAGATCCCGCATGCTGCACAGCACGGCCAAAAAAAAAAAAAAAAAAAGAATTTTAAAATGAACACCAGTGTACTCAACACCAAGCTTTATAATATTTTAACATTTTACCATATTTGAATCATATTTTTAAATTGAAGATAAAAACGAACCCCCTGTGCTCCCTTCCTTAATCCTACTTCTCTGCTTCCTGTGTTCATGCCCTGATGTAATCACTGCCTCGAATCTGGTATTTACTGTTTACATGCATTTCTATACTCTTACTACCTATATTTATATATCCATAAAACACATGATATTGTTTTTTTATTTTCAAACTTGATAGAAATGGTACCATACTTTACAGAGTAATCTACAACCTGCACTTGATACTTTGGGTGTTTTTAGATCTATCCACACTGACACATGTAGGTCTTGTTTAATGGCCATTGTGTGACTATACCTCGATTTATTTGTCCATTCTCCTGTCGATGGAATTTAGGTTATTTACATTTTTCACTATTGGAAACTGGCTCTAATGAATATTTTTTGTACCTGTTGCCTAGGTACAAAAAATACCTGGGTCTAGGACCAGAGGTGGAATCACTGGGTCCAAGAGCACCTGCATCTTAAGTCTTGACGAGATAGTGCCAAATTGCTCACCAAGATCTTCTACATCCTTACTGGTAGTGTAGGAAATACAGTATTTGTCATCTGAGGGGTATGAAATGTTATTGTCTTTATAAGTTGCAGTACCCTAATTACTAGAAAGGTCCACCTCTTTTCATATGATATTGCCCATTTGAATTTCCTCTTCTGTGAACTGTCTATTCATATTCTTTGCCCATTTTTCTACTGGGGTATTTGTCTTTTAAAAATGTATTTAGAGGGATTTATCATATATTCCGGATATTAATACTTTGTTCGTTATATGCATTGCAAAATATCTTCCCCCTTTCTGTGGTTTTTTTTTTTTCTTTTTGGCCACACCATGCGACTTGTGGGATCTTAGTTCCCTGACCAGGAATCGAACCCAGCCCCTCGGCAGTGAAAGTGTGGAGTCTTAACCACTGGACTGCCAGGATATTCCCTCTGTGGCTTTTATCTTTTAATTTCGTCTATGTTGTGCTTATTAAACAGAAGTTTGAAATCCAAGTGCAGTCAACTTTGCCAATATTTTCCTTATGATTTATCCTTTTTGGTACTTTTTTAAAGAAATAATTTCCTATTCCAAAGTCATAAACTTATCATCCATGTTTTCTTCTAAAAGGTTTTAAGGTTGTTTTTTTTTTCATTTAGATGTTTCTTTTCAGAAGGGGAAAATTGTTTCTAGGGAAGAGGTCTAATTTTATTTTATTTATCCTAAAATGCGTGTCCCAGAACCTTTGTCCACTGATTTTTAATGCCATATCTCTGTCACACAGATCATCTGTACAATCCTCTTGTTGAGACAGAAAGGCAAGAATTTGATGAGGCAAAGACAAGTTTCATGTCAGTCTGTCTTGGGCATCTCTGCTGTTTCACTACTCTTTGTCTAGCACTGTTAGATGACCACATCGTCTTACTCCTTAATAAACCTGAATATCAGGTAAGCAAGTCCCTATACCTGTTCTTCATTACTTTCAAAATGCCTTTACTATTCTCAGCCTTTTGCTTTTCTATATGAATTTTAACATCAGATTTTCAAAATCAAAGGAAGAAAAAGTTAAGAACCAGATGGAAATTCCAATTGATTTATATATTTGAAGGGCATATCCTTTTCCAGATATGAACAGGGTATATTTCAGTAATATTTTTAAATTTTTTTCCTTGAAGGTCTTAAAATAATTTTTGTTAGAATTTTTTTCTGGGCACATTTCTGTTGCTATTGTGAATGGGATATATAGGTATAAATATATAGATACATAGAGATAGATATTTTCTAGTTAATGGTAAGAATGTCAATGATTTTTAAAAAACTGAATTCAGTAACCTGCCTGAATTTTTATTTGTTCTATTAGTTTGTAGATTCTCTTTTTCTTGTCAGCCATCATGACATGTGTATAAATAAAGACAATTTTGTGTTTTCCTTTCCAATTCTTATATTTCATTTCCTTTTCTTATTGCATTGGCTAGGACCTCTAGTATGTATCTATCAGAAACAGCATTAGAAGGCATTTGTGTCTTATTCATGACGGGAATGGGAAAACTTCTAAAGTTTCACCATTTAATATACTGTTTTCTGCAGATTTTTGAGTGCTCTTTAACATGTTAAATAAATTCCCTTCTATTCCTAGTTTGCCAAGAGTTTTTAAAATTATACTTGAAAGCTGAACTCTATCAAATATTTTTTCCTTTGTATCTACAGAGATGATCATATGATTTTTCTCTTTTAATTTGTTAATGCAGTATGTTAAATAGTAATTTTCTGACTTTGAATCATACTTGAATTCTTGGCATAGGGCTCATTAACCATGATTTTAAAAAAATTTGCCCTGGGTTTGATCTGCTAGTATTTTATTTAGAATGTTTTCATCTATATTTATGTGTGGTTGAGTCATAATATTCTTTTCTTCTACAGCTCTTCCAAGATTTTGAAACTGAGATTATATTAGCTTCATAAAATTAACTGTACAGCTTTCCTTCTTTTGTTTTCGTGTTCATTTTCATAAACTAAGGATTTTATGCTTCTTAAAAGTTTAGTAAATGTTGCAATTTATGCCTGATGTTTTTTGAGGGAAGAGAACTTTTCATTTACTGTTGTTATTATTTGATCTTATTTCTAGCATCCTGTTTCATATTTTGAGTTTATGATCCTTTTTCTAAGCTTCTTTTATCTTCTCAATTCTTGCCATTTAAGTTTTCACATTTTTCCATTTTTCTTTGGTAACTTATGATTCTATTCTTTTAGTGATGATCATATATCCAAACATCTATTAAATCCAAACTATAATTTTTTTCAACAAAGTCTACAGTTATTTAGTATTTCAAGACAAAGACCTTAGCATGCGTTAACTATTCCTTAAAGATTCTCTCCCCACTACCCTGTGTTTTATTGTTTCCTGGAATTTGGTTTTACCTTTTTGAAACACACACAAATTCGTTTTTAAATTACAACCAAAAGTTAATTAAATTTGCTTATATATTTTAAAATTTCTCTCATCTTAAAACAGGGCTCCCAAATTCTTTGACACTCCTTCCTGGGAAAATTGTGTGGGGGGGTGCCTATGCACTTCCTTCAATCTTGGTAGGTTTGTGACTGCTTTGATCCACAGAGTAAGGGGGAGTGAAACTTTCACTTCTGAGATTGGGTCATAAAGGCAATGTGGCTCCCCCCTCGGCACACTCACTCATGGGGCCTAAGCTTCCATGTGAGAGGTTCAACTGTTCAGAGGCCACTGTGTTGTGAAGAAATTGAGCCACATGCAGAGGCCACTTGAACACACTCCAATCGGCAGTCCTAGTGCTCAAGTCATCCCAGCTCAGGCACCAGACACATGAGGGAAAAAGCTTCCAGAGGATGACAGCCTCCAGCCGTCAATGAACTCCAGCTTTTGAGTCTTCCCCTCTGAGGTCCCAGATATCATAGAACAGCCATCCCCGCTGGACCCTGTCCAAATTCCTGACCCATAGAATCTGTAAGCATGATACTGTTTTAAACCACTACACTTTTGTTAAACAACAACAATAACTAGAATGTTGTTGTTTCTTGTATCCCAGACCTTAGCTATGGTTTTATTTCTCTTCTTATTGAAATCCATCCTTTAATTTTTTTTAAGTGAAGTTCTATGGGTGCCATACAGTTCTCTTAGTTTTTGTATAACTGAATATGTCTTTGCTTTGCCCTCACTCCTGAATAATGGTTGACAGTTCTTTTCTCAGCACTTAAAAGATATTATTCCATTGTCTTCTGGCATCTCTTATTACTCATGATAGTCTAATTATTGTTCTTTTCTCTCATAGCTTAAAAAGTTTTTTACTCTATCAATATGGTTTTAGAAAAACCATCAATGAGGGGTAAACAAATTTGTCTAGCCTTTTTGTGCCATGCATCTGAGCCCAGGATATTTGTCTTAATTGTGGTAATTGAAAAAGCATGGGTTTTGTGGTCATGCACATCTGCTTTTGAAACAGAGCTCTGCCACTTGCCATATTGATTTTGGGCAAGAAAATTCTCCAACTCAGTCAAAAGGTACCTATTATTATCTGCCTTGCAGAGTTGATGGGAGAATTAAATGGTTCTATGTGCTTCCTACACATTTGTTATAAAGAGTAGCATTATCCTGCCTTTGCTTCATGTTCTATCATGGCTTCCTTTTCTGTTATATTGAGGGCAGTAATAGTGGACCTCATAAGTTGTTGTGAGAATTAAATGGGAAAGTGCCTAATGTTATGTCTAGTGTACACTAGGCCCTGAATAAATGTTACTTTGCTTTTCTTATTACTATTCAGCTGAAGAAAGTTAGAAGAGGCCTTGGCAGTGTGGCTCTAGCATGGGATAGATCCCCAGGGGAGCTCAGCTCAGTTTGCTGTGCATCCTGGGCAAGCCCCCTCTCCTCTCTGGGTCTCTGCTTCTTCTCCCGAATACAGGGAAAGCAATACCTGCCTCCTGGTGCTTGGAGGGGGCCTGAGAGACATTGTGAATGTCAAGATTCTGCAATTTAGCAGGTTCTGGGTAAGAGAGCCAGGCCAGTACATCTAAACATTGAGAAGCAGTCTGGAGGCGCCATCCGTCATGGCCACTTGGCCTGGGAGTTGATCCCATGTGGCCTCCCTGGCCCTGCCCGAGTGGGTGAGCTTTGATGTTAGGCCAGAAAACAAGTGTGTAAAAAGGTGAAAACCTGGGAAATGATATGTAGCCCTGTTCCCTTAGCCGTCAAACCCAAGGCAGCCTTTCACAGAATTTCATGCTGAAGCACTTCCAGGAACTATTGTTGCCTTCCGGATGTTCCTAACAGTGAAACAGGGGCATCTGGTAAAAACCCACAGTGAAAGGTAAAGGCACCTGCACTGACTTGGGATCCAGGTATCCTACGAACTAAAGTCAGAGCAGTCAACTGAAAATACGATGTTGTTGCTTTTTTTAAATAGAACCTCTAATTTCCTCAGCCCCATTAGGATGAAAAGTTCATTGCCTGCTACCCTACCTTTGCTGACTAATTTTGCTAGAAAGTGCTGCTTGCAGCAGAGAAAGAAAGTCTGGCTACTTTAGTTCACCGCATAGGCTCTTTCAGTGAAAAGGAATTAGGGAGAAAAGAGTGAAAAGGAATTAAGGAGAAGAAAGGAGTCAACTACCTTTGAAAGAGGCTGTTCTGCGAAGAGGTGATAGAGTCCCCCCGCGGGATCATTGTGATATTCCACACGATCATTGTGACGGTCAGCCTGCTACTCGGACATACAAACCCCGCACCATTCACAGCTACCAGGATCGTGTGGGAGTTATAAGATATATAGAGCTGGCCCCTGTGGTTGGGGGAGGGGCCAGGGAACAGAGGGCTCTTTTTCCTAATTAGCTGTTTTTATACAGGGAACACATGACCCAAACACAACCACCAACTGTGTCTTTGACATATACAGGCAGAAAGGGGGAGCTGGGCTTTTGTCTGCCGCAAATTCTTTCAACTTGCCTGTCACCCCAAGCTGTAAAACTCAACAATGAGTCGGATGAGCAGGACCATTTCAGATAGTTTGCTAAATGGACTTGGAGACAGGTATTATTTCCATCTGTTCAGGGTTGAAAAATACTGTAAAAGTGAAATTGCGTTAATATCTTTTTTCTTTCCTTTTCTAAAAGATTTGTGACCATGTTTGCCATTTGCCTGAGTTTCCAGTGTATCCTAGAATGTGTGTGGTTCAAAAAGAAATAAACACATTTTAAGGAATAATATTTCTTAGTAATAAATTCAACCTATTCTAATTGTTCTACTGTCCATAACATTGACTGTTAACTTAGTACATACAAATGGATTTCAAAGACTATTACAACATAGACTACTTTCCCTGTCTAATGAAGGGTGTTTGATAATATACAGTCAGTATAAGAATCAGCACATTGAAGAATAAGATATAAAACAAGGAAAGGGTGCTTGCTTTGTAGATGTATATATACTTATTTGTGTGATATCATTCTTCTTTGATTCTGAAGCAATGAAAAAAATCTCGAATATTTTTCACCCATCAGCTTAACTGAAAGCAGTTATGCACAAATGATTTTCCCAGAGCCAGAGGTAACATGTGCTAACACTAACTATGCTGAACTGGAAGTCATCAAAATGCCATGCCTGATGGCACTGCCCAGGTAGCAGTCACCAGAGCATTTCCATATACAGCTCAAAGAGAATTTCCATCTGTAGCCATGGTGCAGGCAGGTTCAGAGAACTTCCCAATGCTGAGATTAAAGAAATCCACAACAAAACGCTTCTCCAATTGGGTAAACACAGTCTTTCACGGACAGAGCTGTTTAGAAAAAATAGTGCCTTCTTTGTTTCACCACATATTCACTGCATTGTATAGCACAACTGGGAAATAGTGACAAGACCATAAAAAGCTAGATGGAAAAGTGTCAAATTAAACCCAGAGCAAAACCCAGAGCTGATTGGCTTAATTGGAGATAATGAGAAGCAAAACCACATCTCTACTTGCAAAGTAAAACAGAGAACCGAAGCAATTACCCAGAAAATTCACCAATAGCCCTTTGCCGAAATGCCTAGAAAACTGAGGCCAAAGTGTTTTGAGATTTCAAATGTCTGGATAATGCCTTAAAGTTCCACCTCACTTTGCTAATGATGACCTGGACTCAATGCGTATGCCATTCTTTCCAGTGAAAAATGGCATTCACCCCAAGTCAGTGATTAGGCTCCTGCCTGCAGTGGCTACTGTAAGCACCTCCGGTCAGAGATTTCAAGTCCCGTTACACTGGAAAACAGGAGACAAGGACTTGGGGTAGGGATGTCTCCTGGAGGTGATGAAAACCCAAGGGGTCAGCAAAACAAAAGGGAAAATGGATGCAAAAGTCCTTTACTGGGGATCACACTGGGGCACGTTATCAAAGAAAACTTTACCCACCACTGGCCTGTCAATCAAGCCATTTGCAAATTTTGGACTCAGAGGCTTCTTCATGTGCCCAGTCTTGGCAAATCCGCACTATGAAATCTGGCAAAATAGACCGGTGGAAGCAGCCATGACTGGGGACTTCCAGAAAAAGGGGAGCACAGTCACTGCTATTTACTCCTCTTTAAACTCAAATAATGTTATCTGTGTGCAAGCCTCTCATTTTCAGATATGTATACTTCTCCTTTAGCATGCAGTGCCATCTTTCTCCCTGAAAGTCCTACCAATATCGTGTCCCCCCAGAACAGAGAATGTTTCCGGGTGACATCCTTGTGGTCTCAGAGACAGCAAGACCACGCCTGACTCTGGAGAGATGGACTTGGTACATCTTGGAGCCCGGAGAAGATGTGTTTGGATGTGGGGAGGGCTGGGGTGGCCTTACCAAAGCTGGGGGCACTGTGCAAGGTCATGTCCCGGATCACCCTTGTGCCAAAACAGGACCACATCAAGAGGAACTGCTGGGCCACCTTCTTCAGGGACCCTTGCTTCTTGGCAGCCACCTACAAGACAGTGAACGGCTGTATGAGTGGTTGATTTGACCTTCATTTATTACTGTCTCCTATTAAAATGACAGGAAGGCTTCGGGTCTCTAAGTTCAATGTTATAGACTTTTTATTTTTAACAGCAAAAATACACTTTAAGAAATGAAATCTTCTGTCGAGACTCAACACATACAACCGCTAAGAGAGACGCTGACCTGGTTGAACCAGGGGAGGGAGACTCAAGAGTCCTGCCTCGTGATGTACCCCTCCCCCCTGCCTGAGGGGGGCCCAGGCCTCTCCTTGTATCCCTAGGGCTCCAAGGCTGCCGAGGAAACACTCAGCTAGCTCACTGCGGGACCCAGGAGCCATCAAGGCGAGTGATGGGCTGCCATACCCGGGCCTGCACCTTCCGCTTCAGCTTACCAACCTTCACAACACACCGGTCCACCATGGTGTCCAGCCACTCGATGTAGGACTCAATGGGAGACTGCTCCTCCAGGAGATGGTCGAACTCCTGATACACTGTCAAACAGAGGAGACCCCACACACCATGCAGTTGTGTTTAAACACACACAGGTGTTAAAAGAGCAAAGGAATACAACTGAATAAAATAAAAAACTCCAAAGTCCTAGCAGGGCATTCAAGGATTTAGAGAATACACCCCAACTTACCTTTCCAGGCTCACCTTCCATGCCTGTGTACACTTTAAGCCCTGGCCACCCCGGGTTACTTGCCATTTCTGCTTTTCTCAGGCAGTTCCCTCTGCTTAGACTGTTTAGTCTGTCATGAAACAGCTGAAATGATCCTCCGATGAAATCCTATTTACCCTCCCATGCCCCTTGCCGGCAGAACTGATCACTCTCCCTCTGTACTTTCACAGCACTTTACTATTTGCATTCTACCTTCACTATATCACTAAGAACACTGTTATAGTCAGGGGTGTGCATGGGTGTGTCCCCCTGATACTTCTTTGCCTGATAGCTTTATTAGCTGGCACATTACCTGTGATATAGCTCTTATTCAGTACGCACTTGCTTGCATTACAGGGGAGATGCACTGCTGCCCTCTTGCTCTCTGCCCCGTGGTAAGGCACATTTGACCATTCAAATGTTTCTGAACCACAACCATATTGGACAAGCAGCCTAACCAGCCTCTCAGTGCTTGACATGTAGCAGATGCTTAATAAACATTTGTGTAAAGGAAACAATCACTGTGCCCTCAAGTTTCCATATTGGTCAAAGGAGGATCATCATATCACTTTACAACCTGTCTTCAGGTACAGGTCAAATAATTGACTATAGAAGGACTCTGTAATCAGTGAAGCACTGCAGAAAGTAGAATCATTGCTGTGGTGACCTCCAATCCAAAACATCTCTTCTTATTACATTTCTTTGTGTTTTTGTATGTGAAGCTCAGTAAATCAAACCACAATTCAGGATTCACATGTTCCTACAGTTTTCATTTGCCTGAGCAGCTTTTGTTGTCCCATTTTCCAGGACTGGCCAATCTGCTCTATTTTACTTAATTGATAACTGCTGCAAGAGGTCAGCTTCCAGGACCCGAAAACATATACTTTAGAATGAGAAAGGACTTTAAAAAACCCATTTAGTTGATCTGTCTCATTTTATAGGTGAGGAAGCTATGTCTTAGAGATCAGATGACCCCCTCAGAGTCAGAGGGTGAGTTGGTGGCAGAGCAGGAACTGGAACCCAGTCTGACTTTCTCTCTGGTGTTCCTTCACTCTTCATGGCACTGTCTGTGCGTCTGAGCCACTGTGCTTCAATCCGTGATGATAATGATAGAGGTGGCAATGAAAGGGCTAACTGCCAACATTTACTGAGTGCTTGCCGCATATGCCAGGCACTCTCCTAAAATGTTTTCTACGGACACACTCTGACCTTAGGCTACCCCTAGAATGTGAATGTCATGAGGCTAGGACCTAGAACAGTGCCTAGTACATAGTAGTTGCTCAAATGTTTGTTGAAAGGATGAACGGCCCACGGAGGTAGGTACTATTATTACCCGCCCCCACCCAGCGTTTTGACAAATGAGGCAAAAGAAGCACACAGAGATGAGTGACTTTCACAGCTAGTTAATGGCAGAGGCAAGTTTCAAACACAGCCTGACTCAAGTGCTTGCCTCCCAACCTCTTCCCTACACTAGCTCTATGCTGTGTACCATGTATGTGGCACACACTGTCCCATTTAATCCTTTTGCATTATCCCCATTTTACAGATTTGGAAGCCAAGGTCACAGCGCACCAGAGCCAGGGTGTTTTTTTTTAAATTTAATTTTTTTTCTGCTTTATAACAAATTTAACCACTTATACATATACATATGTTCCCATATCCCCTCCCTTTTGCATCTCCCTCCCACCCTCCCTATCCCACCCCTCCAGGCGGTCACAAAGCACAGAGCTGATCTCCCTGTGCTATGCGGCTGCTTCCCACTAGCTATCTACCTTACGTTTGGTAGTGTATATATGTCCATGCCGCTCTTTCGCTTTGTCACAGCTTACCCTTCCCCCTCCCCATATCCTCAAGTCCATTCTCAAGTAGGTCTGTGTCTTTATTCCTGTCTTACCCCTATGTTCTTCATGACATTTTTTCCCTTAAATTCCATATATATGTGTCAGCATACAGTATTTGTCTTTCTCTTTCTGACTTACTTCACTCTGTATGACAGACTCTAGGTCCATCCACCTCATTACAAATAGCTCAATTTCGTTTTTTTTATGGCTGAGTAATATTCCATTGTATATATGTGCAACATCTTCTTTATCCATTCATCCGATGATGGACACTTAGGTTGTTTCCATCGCCGGGCTATTGTAAATAGGGCTGCTATGAACATTTTGGTACATGACTCTTTTTGAATTATGGTTTTCTCAGGGTATATGCCCAGTAGTGGGATTGCTGGGTCATATGGTAGTTCTATTTGTAGTTTTTAAGGAACCTCCATACCGTTCTCCATAGTGGCTGTACCAATTCACATTCCCACAAGCAGTGCAAGAGTGTTCCTTTTATCCCACACCCTCTCCAGCATTTATTGTTTGTAGATTTTTTGATGATGGCCATTCTGACTGGTGTGAGATGATATCTCATTGTAGTTTTGATTTGCATTTCTCTAATGAGTAAAGATGTTGAGCATCCTTTCATGTGTTTGTTGGCAGTCTGTATATCTTCTGTGGAGAAATGTCTATTTAGGTCTTCTGCCCATTTTTGGATTGGGTTGTTTTTTTTTTTGTTGTTATTGAGCTGCATGAGCTGCTTATAAATTTTACAGATTAATCCTTTGTCAGTTGCTTCATTTGCAAATATTTTCTCCCATTTTGAGGGTTGTCTTTTGGTCTTGTTCATGGTTTCCTTTGCTGTGCAAAAGCTTTTAAGTTTCATTAGGTCCCATGTGTTTATTTTTGTCTTTATTTCCATTTCTCTAGGAGGTGGGTCCAAAAGGATCTTGCTGTGATTTATGTCATAGAGTGTTCTGCCTATGTTTTCCTCTAAGAGTTTGATAGTGTCTGGCCTTACATTTAGGTCTTTAATCCATTTTGAGCTTATTTTTGTGTATGGTGTTAGGGAGTGATCTAATCTCATACTTTTATATGTCCCTGTCCAGTTTTCCCAGTACCACTTATTGAAGAGACTGTCCTTTCTCCACTGTACATTCCTGCCTCCTTTATCAAAGATAAGGTGACCATATGTCCGTGGGTTTATCTCTGGGCTTTCTATCCTGTTCCATTGATCTATCTTTCTGTGTTTGTGCCAGTACCATACTGTCTTGATTACTGTAGCTTTGTAGTATAGTCTGAAGTCAGGGAGCCTGATTCCTCCAGCTCCATTTTTCGTTCTCAAGATTGCTTTGGCTATTCGGGGTCTTTTGTGTTTCCATACAAATTGTGAAATTTTTTGTTCTAGTTCTGTGAAAAATGCCAGTGGTAGTTTGATAGGGATTGCATTGAATCTGTAGATTGCTTTGGGTAGTAGAGTCATTTTCACAATGTTGATTCTTCCAATCCAAGAACATGGTACATCTCTCCATCTATTTGTATCATCTTTAATTTCTTTCATCAGTGTCTTATAATTTTCTGCATACAGGTCTTTTGTCTCCTTAGGTAGGTTTATTCCTAGATATTTTATTCTTTTTGTTGCAATGGTAAATGGGAGTGTTTCCTTGATTTCACTTTCAGATTTTTCATCATTAGTATATAGGAATGCCAGAGATTTCTGTGCATTAATCTTGTATCCTGCTACTTTACCAAATTCATTGATTAGCTCTAGTAGTTTTCTGGTAGCATCTTTAGGATTCTCTATGTATAGTATCATGTCATCTGCAAACAGTGACAGCTTTACTTCTTCTTTTCTGATTTGGATTCCTTTTATTTCCTTTTCTTCTCTGATTGCTGTGGCTAAAACTTCCAAAACTATGTTGAGTAAGAGTGGTGAGAGTGGGCAACCTTGTCTTGTTCCTGAGCTTAGTGGAAATGGTTTCAGTTTTTCACCATTGAGGACGATGCTGGTTGTGGGTTTGTCATATATGGCCTTTATTATGTTGAGGAAAGTTCCCTCTATGCCTACTTTCTGGATGGTTTTTATCATAAATGGGTGTTGAATTTTGTCGGAAGCTTTCTCTGCATCTATTGAGATGATCATATGGTTTTTCTCCTTCAATTTGTTAATATGGTGTATCACGTTGATTGATTTGCGTATATTGAAGAATCCTTGCATTCCTGGAATAAACCCCACTTGATCATGGTGTATGATCCTTTTAATGTGCTGTTGGATTCTGTTTGCTAGTATTTTGTTGAGGATTTTTGCATCTATGTTCATCAGTGATATTGGCCTCTAGTTTTCTTTGTGACATCCTTGTCTGGTTTTGGTATCAAGGTGATGGTGGCCTTGTAGAATGAGTTTGGGAGTGTTCCTCCCTCTGCTATATTTTGGAAGAGTTTGAGAAGGATAGGTGTTAGCTCTTCTCTAAATGCTTGATAGAATTTGCCTGTGAAGCCATCTGGTCCTGGGCTTTTGTTTGTTGGAAGATTTTTAATCACAGTTTCAATTTCAGTGCTTGTGATTGGTCTGTTCATATTTTCTATTTCTTCCTGATTCAGTCTTGGCAGGTTGTGCATTTCTAAGAATTTGTCCATTTCTTCCAGGTTGTCCATTTTATTGGCATAGAGTTGCTTGTAGTAATCTCTCATCATCTTTTGTATTTCTGCAGTGTCAGTTGTTACTTCTCCTTTTTCATTTCTAATTCTATAGATTTGAGTCTTCTCCCTTTTTTTCTTGATGAGTCTGGCTAATGGTTTATCAATTTTGTTTATCTTCTCAAAGAACCAGCTTTTAGTTTTATTGATCTTTGCTATCATTTCCTTCATTTCTTTTTCATTTATTTCTGATCTGATTTTTATGATTTCTTTCCTTCTGCTAACTTTGGGATGTTTTTGTTCTTCTTTCTCTAATTGCTTTAGGTGCAAGGTTAGGTTGTTTATTCGAGATGTTTCCTGTTTCTTAAGGTAGGATTGTATTGCTATAAACTTCCCTCTTAAAACTGCTTTTGCTGCATCCCATAGGTTTTGGGTCGTCGTGTCTCCATTGTCATGTGTTTCTAGGTATTTTTTGATTTCCTCTTTGATTTATTCAGTGATCACTTCGTTATTAAGTAGTGTATTGTTTAGCCTCCATGTGTTTGTATTTTTTACAGATCTTTTCCTGTAATTGATGTCTAGTCTCATAGCATTGTGGTCGGAAAAGATACTTGATACAATTTCAATTTTCTTAAATTTACCAAGGCTTGATTTGTGACCCAAGATATGATCTATCCTGGAGAATGTTCCATGAGCACTTGAGAAAAATGTGTATTCTGTTGTTTTTGGATGGTATGTCCTATAAATATCAATTAAGTCCATCTTGTTTAATGTATCATTTAAAGCTTGTGTTTCCTTATTCATTTTCATTTTGGATGATCTGTCCATTGGTGAAAGTGGGGTGTTAAAGTCCCCTACTATGATTGTGTTACTGTCGATTTCTCCTTTTATGGCTGTTAGTATTTGCCTTATGTATTGAGGTGCTCCTATGTTGGGTGCATAAATATTTACAATTGTTATATCTTCTTCTTGGATCGATCCCTTTATCATTATGTAGTGTCCTTCTTTGTCTCTTCTAGTAGTCTTTATTTTAAAGTCTATTTTGTCTGACATGAGAATTGCTACTCCAGCTTTCTTTTGGTTTCCATTTGCATGGAATATCTTTTTCCATCCCCTTACTTTCAGTCTGTATGTGTCTCTAGGTCTGAAGTGGGTCTCTTGTAGACAGTATATATATGGGTCTTGTTTTTGTATTCATTCAGCCAATCTGTGTCTTTTGGTGGGAGCATTTAGTCCATTTACATTTAAGGTAATTATTGATATGTATGTTCCTATTCCCATTTTCTTAATTGTTTTGGGTTCGTTATTGTAGGTCTTTTCCTTCTGCTGTGTTTCTTGCCTAGAGAAGTTCCTTTAGCATTTGTTGTAAAGCTGGTTTGGTGGTGCTGAACTCTCTCAGCTTTTGCTTGTCTGTAAACGTTTTAATTTCTCCATCAAATCTGAATGAGATCCTTGCTGGGTAGAGTAATCTTGGTTGCAGGTTTTTCTCCTTCATCACTTTAATTATGTCCTGCCACTCCCTTCTGGCTTGTAGAGTTTCTGCTGAGAGATCAGCTGTTATCCTGATGGGGATTCCCTTGTGTGTTATTTGTTGTTTTTCCCTTGCTGCTTTTAATATGATTTCTTTGTGTTCAACTTTTGACAGTTTGATTAATATGTGTCTTGGCGTATTTCTCCTTGGATTTATTCTGTATGGCACTCTCTGTGCCTCCTGGACTTGATTAACTATTTCCTTTCCCATATTAGGGAAGTTTTCAACTATAATCTCTTCAAATATTTTCTCAGTCCCTTTCTTTTTCTCTTCTTCTGGAACCCCTATAATTCAAATGTTGGTGCGTTTAATGTTGTCCCAGAGTTCTCTGAGACTGTCCTCTGTTCTTTTCATTCTTTTTTCTTTATTTTGCTCTGCATCAGTTATTTCCATTATTTTATCTTCCACGTCACTTATCCGTTCTTCTGCCTCAGTTATTCTGCTACTGATCCCATCTAGAGTATTTTTCATTTCATTTATTGTGTTTTTAATCAATGCTTGATTCATCTTTAGTTCTTCTAGGTTCTTGTTAACTGTTTCTTGCATTTTGTCTATTCTATTTCCAAGATTTTAGATCTTGGAAATAGAATCTTGGATCATCTTTACTATCATTATTCTGAATTCTTTTTCAGATAGACTGCCTAGTACCTCTTCATTTGTTAGGTCTGGTGGGTTTTTATCTTGCTCCTTCTCCTGCTGTGCGTTTTTCTGTCTTCTCATTTTGCTTATGTTACTGTGTTTGGGGTCTCCTTTTTGCAGGCTGCAGGTTCGTAGTTCCCGTTGTTTTGGTGTCTGTTCCCAGTGGCTAAGGTTGGTTCAGTGGGTTGTGTAGGCTTCCTGGTGGAGGGGACTAGTGCCTGTGTTCTGGTGGATGAGGCTGGATCTTGTCTTTCTGGTGGGCAGGTCCACGTCTGGTGGTGTGTTTTGGGGTGTCTGTGGACTTTTTATAATTTTAGGCAGCCTCTCTGCTAATGGGTGGGGTTGTGTTCCTGTCTTGCTAGTTGTTTGGCATAGGGTGTCCAGCACTGTAGCTTGCTGGTCGTTGAATGAAGCTGGGTGTTGGTGTTGAGATGGAGATCTCTGGAAGATTTAGGCCGTTTGATATTATGTGGAGCTGGGAGGTCTCTTGTGGACCAGTGTCCTGAAGTTGGCTCTCCCACCTCAGAGGCACAGCACTGACTCCTGGCTCCTCAATTTGGGATGACTTGTTGTCTATTCATGTATTCCACAGATGCAGGGTACATCAAGTTGATTGTGGAGCTTTAATCCGCTGCTTCTGAGGCTGCTGGGAGAGATTTCCCTTTCTCTTCTTTGCTCTCACAGCTCCCGGGTCTCAGCTTTGGATTTGGCCCCGCCTCTGCATGTAGGTCGCCGGAGGGCGTCTGTTCTTCGCTCAGACAGGACAGGGTTAAAGGAGCAGCCTCTTTGGGGACTCTGGCTCACTCAGGCCGGGCGGGAGGGAGGGGCACGGAGTGCGGGGCGAGCCTGCAGCGGCAGAGGCCGGCGTGACGTTGCACCAGCCCGAGGCGCGCCGTGCGTTCTCCCAGGGAAGCCGTCCCTGGATCCCGGGACCCCGGCATCACGGGCTGCACAGGCTCCCGGAAGGGCGGTGTGGACAGTGACCTGCGCTCGCACACAGGCCTCTTGGCGGCGGCAGCAGCAGCCCCAGCGTCCCACGCCCGTCTCTGGGGTCCGCGCTTTTAGCCCGGCTCGCGCCCGTCTCTGGAGCTCCTTTAAGCAGCGCTCTTAATCCCCTCTCCTCGCGCACCAGGAAACCAAGAGGGAAGAAAAAGTCTCTTGCCTCTTCGGCGGCTCCAGAGTTTTCCTGGACTCCCTCCCGGCTCGCTGTGGCACATCAGCCCCCTTCAGGCTGAGTTCTCGCCGCCAGCCCCAGTCCTCTCCCTGCGCTCTGACCGAAGCCTGAGCCTCAGCTTCCAGCCCCGCCCGCCCCAGCAGGCGAGCAGACGAGCCTCTCGGGCTGGTGAGTGCCGGTTGGCACCGATCCTCTGTGCGGGAATCTCTCTGCTTTGCCCTACCCAGGTACGTGGGGAGTTTCTTGCCTTTTGGGAGGTCTAAGGTCTTCTGCCAGCGTTCAGTAGGTGTTCTGTAGGAGTTGTTCCACGTGTAGCTGTATTTCTGGTGTTTGTGGGGAGGAAGGTGATCTCCGCGTCTTACTCTTCCGCCATCTTCCCCGGAAGTCAGAGCCAAGGTTTGAATGAAGGTCTGTCGGGCATCCCAACCGCATGCTCTTACCACAGCACCACTTAAGACTCATTCTAATCATCATGCTCAAGTCCCAATGTGCACTTTTTAATTTAAGGTAAGCCAGGCATCCCCAGCCAGCATCTACATCATGGATGTGATGGTAACCCCCTAAAGCAAGAATCTGCAGACTTGTCAATTGGTGGTAAGGAAAGGAGGGTGCAGCACACAGTTGCCCCTAGTCTTATTCAAACCGACCTTTGGTCCAGCTCATTGTGTTCAGGGACTTACTTCCCAGCTGTCTGGAAGGAGCAAGGATGACACCTGTGTGCCAGACCATCTGCCTTCAGGCTTCCTCAATCCCCCTCTTCCCAGCACTGCATCACATAGTATGTCCTCTTTGGTAAAACGCAACCATTTGGAAACTACTTGTTCAACTTCTGATTTGCCATTAGCTCTAAGCTCCACGTGGCAAGGGCAGTGTCCATCTTATTCACTGCTCTTTGCTCAGCGTCTAACACAGTGCTCTACCCAGGACAGGCATTCACTAAGTACCAGGTGGGTTGCACTGAACCTCATTATGACTCCCTTCCTCTAGAAGAATACAATCACAGATTTAAAGGACAACATTCTGCCCCCAGCCTAAGAAAGCTAGAAGAGAAAGCCCCCAAAGGTTCTTTCTTGGAGAAGCAGCAGTGACCTTCGTGCTGCTCCAGCAAAGGCTCAGAGCCTGGTCCCTAAAATAAGCAATGGTGATTGTATTTTTCCTTATGAGTCTGGGTCACATTTTCTTCCCCCCGTGAAAGGTGCTGAGGGGAGAAGAGAGCTGAGTCTAATGCTGCTAGGAGTGGTTAGCAGAACCAGGAAGTTGGATCATTCTGGGCTTCCACCCATCTATTTGGTCCTCCACAAACATTGCTGGTCCCCACCTCTACCCCTGGCCCTGTGTGAGGCCCTGGGGACATGGCCATCAGGAGTATAGCCAGCACTGTTAGGGTGCTCTTAGCCATGCTTTCCATTGCCTTCCAGAAGGAAAAACAGAACAGGAAGCGTGATTGTAAGCACTTGGAAAGATCCTGGAACCTCTAAAGCTTGCCCACATCTCGTTATTTTTGTCTCCTCTGGCATGCACTAGTGCATGGCAGTGACACCAAAACTAGACCTGGGTTCCAGGTCTAGCTCTGCTACCTTGGGAAAGGTTCACCACCTCTCTGGGGCTCAGTTTTCTCATCTGTAATATGGGGCTGATAAGTGAATCTTCCCCAAAGGGTTGATGTGGAGATTAAGATCATGACACAGGACCTGGCATAAACTAGGCACTCTATCAGCTGAATTATTATTTGTGACAATCTCTAAAATTCTTAACAGGGGGAAGCAGGCTGGAGGCTGTTACACAGGAAGAAATAAGAGCCTGAGAGGAGCTCTGGGGTCACTAGGAAAGAAGAAGCCCCAGGGAAGGTCCACGTGATTCAGTGCTTCAGCTGCTCCATTTGTTTTTGAAAAGAGGTCTCTAATAGGAACATTTTAGAGAACTCTGTTTATAAACATGACATGCTTAGGCTGGATGAAGAAAGTTTTCCTTCAGGGCAACAGTGTTGAGGGGGTGTAGTGGAAAGGGGCTTGGGGCTCTCAGAAGAGTAGGCCCATCTTCTCGGGGTGGGGGACAGCCACTCTGCAGCTTCCTGAATGTTACTATTAGGGCCTTGGGCTTCACCCCATCCAGAAGGCACAGCTGCTGCCATATCCCCCACATCCAGCACAGCCTCAGCACCAAGCTTTCCAAGAGCTGATGGGGGCGGAGCATGATGTCCTCATGCTCCCTTCCCCAGAGGCACAAGAAGCGAAGGCTGAGCAAAATAAGGAAGGAGCCAACAGACCCTGGTCCAGGGGATTCCCTGGGCAGAGGCTGTGATGGGCTGTTGAGGAACAGCACAGATGTGCTAAGAATGGTGGTGTTCTCTGGCCCTCCATGTCCTCTGCTGCTAAGAAGAGCAACCTGACCACATCAGGATAATACCTGGAGCAGTACTCTCACCATCTTTATCCACAGGGGCATGAACATGTATTCACAGAAGTGAATCACCTTCCATCCCCTTCTCAAACATCTACTATTATTGAGAGGTTCACCTGCCAGTAAATAGGTGGGCTGACTCCCGTGACCCTCCACAGAAAAGTAGGCAGGATTTCCAGCTGCCTCCAGGCTGACATAATGACGTACACTGAGAGAGGCAGCAAGCTTTTTTCCTCATTTGTTGATGCCACCTAGGGAACAGCACCTGGCATCGAGGGTCACGGGTGGGGCCTTTTGCCTGACATTGTGTGTTGCCCAATGCCCCAGCACCCATTTTCTCCAGCAAGGTTGGCCCATGTCCTTGTAAATCAGCCCCTCCATCTAGGCCGACCCATTTAACAGGAACAAGAGAGGGGATGGAATCCCAGGGAGAAGGACAGGGTGGGAATGCCACCTAACTATGTACCAAGATACTTTCTTTCTTTCTTTTTAAACAAATAAAAGGACACACGCCCTGGTAGAGCATCTTACACTGGACTATGAGCTTCCGGTGCTCATCTCGAGTGTCTTCCATGGTGTAAAGGGTTTGCTTGGTGATGCTGTTGAGGTCCACATTCCTCCAGTCTTCCAGCATTTGGAATGTGATGTCTGCACTGTGGATCACTGTTCGAGATGCCTGGAATCCAATCCAATCAACTCATTAGCTCATGGGTTGTTAGGTTAAAACCCCTTCCTTTATTTCCTTTTAGTTCTTTTTAATGAATCTGCTTATGGTACTTTGCAAAGTACTTTGAAATTCAAGAAAACTCAGAAGATGAGTCTATAACTCAGAAGATCCGTATACCATTTTCTCTGTGGCTCTCTCCTCACATCTCTCTTTATAAGAAACTACCCCATGGTGGCCTAGGCCAGACCAAACCTGCTGTTCCCAGCCCCTTTGGTCTTGACCCCGTGGAACAATGGGATGAAGCCCAGAGATCTGTCAGCCTCCTGATGTGAGCTTGTGGGCGACAGCTCTGTGTTTAATAACCCGTGTCTCTAGGGTGTGAGAAGCAACAGGCTCAGATCTAGGAAGGGTCCTGCTACCCTTGGGCCTATGATAGATTCAACCCCAGAAATTTTACAAGGTGTATTTTTCATCTAAGTGCATTCTGAAGCAGTTTATGGTCTAGCTTTCTGCTTTTGTTTTTTATGTAACTATAATAATTAAAACAAATATGAATAATTGAGATGGAAGAAAAGGAAACCATACCTTACGACTCAGTGGTCTTTTAATGTGGTCTGTGTGTGTGTGAGTGTGAGTGTGTGTGTGTGTGTGTGTGTGTGTGTGTGTCTGTGTTTAATCTGTGGCTTCCTCAGCAACCTTCATAGTAGAACTTAAATTTGTAAGCTGGAACAATACTCGGAACAACAATACTTGGAACTACCAAGTTGTAACAATACTGATAAAAGCAAAGAAAAACACTTCCAGAATCATTTCCTTTACTTGCATGTTTTCAAAAATGTCTTTAATAAAACAAGATTTCAAAGACACATGGACATTATAAGTCGCCTAATGCTTATGAATTTCCAATCAAATGTAAATACTGATAACCCTTTTACATGTAGACTGAGCACAGGTAAAATAAAATCTTACTTAAATCCTTGTAGAACTCTTTGCACAACACAGAGGCCTAGAATATGTGAATATATGAAAAGTGAGTTGGGTTGGTTTCTAATGATAACTGAATGTGAAGGTCTAGGATTCTGGATTCAAATATACTTAGTTCAAATCCTGACCTTGCTACTGACCAGCTGATTGATTGGGGGCAGGCAAGCAGATTAACCTCAGTTTCCTGATCTATACAATGGAGATATAATAGTACCTATCTCTTCAGGAGGGCCACTGTTGAAGACTCCTTGGGATAATGCTTGCAAGGTGCACAGTTCAGGGAGTAAGAGCTCAATAAATGAGGCTCCTGTCATGCAGGTCGATTCTCTTTGTTGTGATCGCTCTGACACCCCAGGACCTTTGCACAGGGTGTTCCTGCTGCTGAAATGTTCTTCTCTCACCCTGCCCCGGCCACCCTGCCATCATGTGTGCTCCAAATTGAATGCAGTACCCATGGAGAGGGCTTCTCTAACCACATTATCTAAATAGGATCTAAAATGCCCCATTATTCTCTATTTCCATTCTCTTTCCTTCATAACGCTTATCACTTTTCATTATTTTTTGTTGGGCAAGTACCACTAAGCGTAAATGTCTGGCACACAGTAGGCACTCAAAAGATTTTGTGGGATGAATGGCTGAGATATGAATGCCAAGTTGCTTGCTCAGTGTATATCCCAAAGGGCCTGAATAGTTGGCTCTTGGGTTTAAGTATCTGGGGGTGAGTTTTTGGCTGGATGTTGTTTAGTCTGACTTGCCTTGTGTGTGTTTAGGAAAGCTTGCTGGGATATTAGCTAAGATGTTCCATGGTGTTTCATTCACAGCACTAACCCTAGTCCTTTGGCTGATCCAGAAATGTGTCTGATAGCTGTCCAGTGAAGATGGAAAGGTAGCAATTGCTGATTAAATTATGAACTGCCTATGTGAGAAGTGGCGAGTGTGTGTGCGCGCATGCATGTGAGCATGCAGGTGGTTGTGGGCATGGGTGTGGATGCTTTTACCTACATGGTACATTAAAGGGTCAAAGGCCTTTCTAAACTTCCTAAATGTCTACTTTTAACTATGTCCTAAAACCGTATCTAGTTCCCTGATATGACCCAAGACCAGCTCTTCCAAGCTGGGAAGAAGAACCAGATGGCATGCACCCTCGGAAACAAGGCAGTCTTTCCTTTTTTTTTTTTTTTTTTTTAAAGAATATCTCAAATCAATTTATTTTATATACACATTAAAATCTTTTATATTTAATAAATGTGTAAGATACAAAGACAAAAATGACAATTCCCAAGACTCAATACCCATGATGAATATGAGTTTCCCTGACCCAGAATTTACCATCGTTAAGGTCTGGAAATATTTGCTTCCATCTAATTGCTGTTTTTGTTATTGTAAAATTATTATTGTTTTTGTTTTTAAAAGATACACATATTTATGCAATTGAAATTTAATAGAAAATATTAAACAAGAAATTTTTGATCTTTATGTGTAGATACTATATGTTTAGTGATATTAACAGAACCCTCAGGCTTGTGTTGAGTCCTTCCTAAAACCTTTTGATGGACAGAGGTAGGATTTGAAAACTAACCCTGGCAGTGTTTCTTTATTTTGTTACTATTCATTTTATTTCCTGAATCCCATTAAGCTGTGAGGCTCTGCCCTACCCCAGAACAGTGCCCAGGTGTGGCCTCTGAAACAGTACAAACGTGGAAAGTTTCCCTCTGTGCCATTTATGCTGGGGGCAGGGCTGGAACAGTGAGGTGTGTGTGGGTGTGTGTGTGGGTGTGTGTGTGTGTGTGTGTGTGGGTGGGTGGCAGTAGTTTTACACTTTCTGGTTCCTGGCCTGGAGCCTTCCTTCAGGCCACTCTAACTAGAGACCCCTCCCCCTCCCACCTTGACCTTGAGTAACCAACACCAACCCAGAACCAACAATATAAGGGAGAGGTTACAAACCCGAACACATAAACAAGGCAGGCAGATGAAGTGCATGAGTGAGGTGGGCCAAGTGTAAGAGAAAGCGGAGGTGATGAGAGGACCCTGCCTGCTAGAGAAAAGCTCGGACCATCCAGCTGGTTACTGCCCCGGGGAAATTAGCTCTGGGGTTGCCAGCTCTTACAATTTTTCTACAGAAAATGCGGGTGTTTAGTTGTCATCTCCTAGTTTCAACTGTTAGTGACTCAGTAAAAAAAATTTTTGAACATATGCCAATCAAACAGAAATAACCCCACACATCTGCGGGCCAGATTTGACCTGCAGCCACCAGTTTGTCCCCTGGGGTTTAAGGTCATTAATAGTTTAATGAATGTTAATGGCCTGCCTTAACAGACTTAGATTCCCTTCCTTGAGGTTCAGAATTAACAGAAATGCAAAACTTTATGCCATCAGTTAGAACTACAGAGCTACAGCGGGATCTTCCACTTTTTACTGTACGTATATACTTTCATTAATTAAAAAAAATTTTTTAATAGTAAGCACATGTCTCCCTCGGCCTTACTCCAGAGGCTTTTGCTGTAAAGCGCCTGGCATTGCCGGAGGGTACATGAACGAGCACGCATCCCTCCCCAGGGAGATTGCTGTCCTATGGGGCCCACTCGTGGAACTGACAGCACAGGTCGGGTGGGGTCGGACACTTTCCTTTCTGTACCTGCTGACTGGCAACGCTTAAACAGGGTAGAGGTGTCGGCAACCAGTAAGCGAGAGATGCCGCACGTGCCCGGAAGAGCCAGAATAAAATGCTAAAGTCCGGTGTAATTGGAACACGGACCTCGTGTCAAAAGAAACACAAACCGAACAGGTTTGTTATGGAATAATTTCTAACTGATAAGTACCAGAACACGTCAGAGGTTTCCTGTTGTTTGGCAGGGATGCTAACTTGGGGTTAAAAAAAAAAAATAGTAAGCACATGTCACTTTTGTGCTAAAAAGAACAGAAACCTGGGGAAAAAACAAAATTGGGGTGATTTTGCACCCCCAAGGCTACACGTGGCAATGGCTGGAGACATTCTTGACTGTCGCAACCAAAGTGGTACTTGGGGGTGGGTGGTCTTACTGGCATCTAGTGGGTAGAGGCCAGGGATACCACTAAGCATCTACAATACACAAAGCAACTCCCCACAACAAAGAATTACCCAGCCCAAAAAGGCAACAGTGGCTGAGAAACCCCGATGTACTTAAGCAAAACACAAAACTTGTGGACCTAGAATATATGAAAGGTTAATGGGGAAATGATGTCAGAAATTATTCTGTATGTTAGTTGAAACTATTTAGTGATTGGCTAGTGTTTCAATTCCTTATCTGTAGAAATTTAAGATAATGGTGAGAGTGTACTATTAAACAACCACACCCTGACAGATCCTCTCCAGAGTTACTGTGGAGTTGCCCCTCATTTTCAATGACTTAGCAGTAGTTAGAACACATAACACAGGACAGCTACCTGGCAAAGGTGATTTAGTGATGTTTGCCGTCTCAGAATTTGGGAAAATCTTTTCGACACTGCAAGAAGAAAAGAGTGAGTATGAAATATTTTATGCTTTATGGGTCCGACCTTGGATTTTCTGCAGGCCGATTTCAAAAAGGAGCTTCCTTGTTTGCCTAACTTTGTCACTGTCCAACCCTATTTTCTGCACCCACTGGCAAAACCCTGCATTTGCTTCTTTGTTCTCCCATATGGACTATTTCCTAAGATGGCGATATTTGGGGTACATATTTCAAAATTGCCCACACTCCACACTGGCAGGTGTGAGAAATTGTGGCGTCAATCAACCGTGAGTAAAAGCAATTATTTACTTGTCTTTCATTTCGCTAATTGCAAGCTCAATCACTTCTCCCCATAAATAATTGCAGGAATCAAGTGGAAGCTTTGAAGAAGGCCCTTTAAAAAGTAGTATATCTACTAGGAAACCTTGATTGAGCAGGGTTGCTTCTAGGATAGAACCCTGGGCGGCACCTTGAATGTGGCTTTGCATTCGTAATCTGCCGTTTTCATCCAACAGTCTCCACGACCTATTTGTATGGATGATATCCTGGGTCCTATGCTGACATAATAGGCTGATGCTTTGAAGTGGGGTGATCTTATATCTGTAGGTTTCGAAGCAGACAAGCCATGTGCCAGCCCAAGGTCTTCATCCTTACAGAGTCCTTTGGAGAGGTGTGTGTCTCCACTCCTTGCACGTTCTCGAAGTGCACCCCCAAGGCTCCCTGGGGAGAGTGGGTGCCTCCAGGCTCCCATAGGTGGCAGGTCCAACAAACCTCCTGGCTTCGGACTTTCAACAGATTTGCTTTGCCAGCATAATTAAAATGGGCACGGGGCATTCTTCTCATTAATTTCTGAACTGGTCAAGAAACAATCAGAAATTTCCCTGGGATTATTCTAATTTGTACTCAGTACCAGCTTGGTTGGAAAAATAGGGCATGGGGTGGAGGAATGGGGGGGCAGGTGGAGTCGGGGGACAGATGAACTTCTAATTTTCCAGGCCGATCAATCGTTAATCCTTCTCCTTAATTACTTTTTCTTTAACTTTGTGATGTGGAATTTAGTGCTCATGAAAAGAAAAGAACTGAGAGCCGTGAAATAAAGCAGGCTTTATCAATAGGTGATGGGCACGGCAGGCGGCCTCAAAGCACGTCTGAAAGGGCCCCCTTTGCCTGTGGAGAGAGGGTAATTTGATCTCCTTCATTTTCCTTGCTGGCACTTATTTCGGGCAAGAATGGCCAGCTGTATTCAAATGGGGTTTTAAGAAACATATATCTTAAAACTTTATTTTGCTTAAAATCATTTCACCTTGGCTTAATAGCACGTGAGACTTCCTACAAGTAAAGACACATCGAGACAGAGAAATAGGACCAGTTTTCTCAGGCAAAATGAACGCTGGGGAATGAGTGGTGATGCTCAGCAGAGAAAAGATTCATAGTCCGAATCCCCCACGAGAAATATTAATTTTGCTTTCTCATTAGTCAGAGAATTAAATATGTGAAGCCCTGAAGCTCTTTTCTGTCTTCTATTACCCCCACTTTGTGGACAGGAGCTTCGGGGAAATCTCCATTTTAGGGTCAGATAGGCGTGAGTTTGACTCCTGGCCCCTAATTACCATCTGTGTGGCTGTGTGGCTTTGGTGAAGTTTCTTTGCCTCTCAGCGCTTCACCTGTAGAAGAGGGATACTGTTTCCTACATTGCAGAGATGGGTGAGGATTAAATGGGATAAGGAGTGTGGTGGTGACAGCAGAAACTCTGGCGTCAAACAGACTTAGGGGTCAATCCTGCCTCTGCTGCTTACTTCCTCTCTAAGCCTGTTTCATTTTCTGTAAAGGAGAGGTGTGCCACCCATAATAAACATTTTGTGAGGATTAACTAAGTTAACACATGGAAAGTGCTAAGCATGATAGTTGGCACTTTGTAGGCATCAGTAAATTCTTAGCTATTATTATGTTATTAACAACCTATGTAAAATATCTGGCACTAAAATGTTACCCTCCCTTCCCCTCTGCTCCCAAACGTCATACTTACATTCAAACTTGATGTTTCGTAAATTTTCTGGGAGGTCATGGAGAGCCACTTTTAGCCACTCATCCAGCTGTTTGGCAAACTTTCGGATCACCTGAGTTAAGCTAGAAAGAGAAATGACACATGCTAAGTGCCTTGTGTGTTGCCCAGTCCTCCCCACAGGCCCCTACAGAGTCTTATTTCCTCTGATGGTGTTTTGACTGCAACCATTAGGCGCCACTGAAAGCAGCAACCTCAGGGACAGGGTCGGCAGCCCAATCCCTGTGGAGAGCTGGTGGGTCTGAGAAGGGCATGGAATGTGCTCTGGTGCCCACGCTGGTTGACGAGGGAGACACAGCGTACACAGGTGTGGGGAAAAGCCCACGGCAATGCTTGGCAGCATCCACAACCCTGTCTGCGAGTAAGACACCATCCTTCGTGTTTTTGAAGAGGCTTGTGGGAGGGGTGATGACAGTGGACAGTGGGCCTGAGAGCACCGTTCGCAATTGGCCTCTCCTCCTCATGCTGCCCAGTCTTGTTGGAGTTCCCCAGGCGGGCAGGAACCCCATGTGCGGCATACCGCCATGCCTGCCCACCTAGCCGGGACTCAGGCTTACTAAAATGTTTGCCTCTTGGCAGGAACTGGGAAGCAAGAGTGCATTTTTAAACTGACAAACAACCCTGACACAGACCTGGAAGTCCTGTCAGATTTGGACAGTCAAGGGCTGTTTGGGGGCAGGAGGTGGGGTGGGGGTGCCTAGAGGGGTGAAGGGTTGAGGGGGCAGTCGGTTGCAATAGGAGATGGGAATTTGGAGTCGAGGAGACACTGAGCACCATTTTCAGGCTCTCACCATCAAAGTCATCTGCTCATCACCATAAGTCCCCCCGGGTCCTCCATGAGGGCCTCCTTAGTTATGCCGGCCACAAGGACCTCTCCCCACCCTCACCATCCACACCATCCTTGCCTTCCCCCAACACCGCCCACCCTGCTCTCATTCAGTGCCCCTCGGATTCTCCCCCTAGCTGAGCAGTCCTAACTGTGCGCCTCTGCTCACTCACTCTTTCCTTTTCCATGACTTACTACAACCTTCTCCGCACACTTCCAAACCCCCACCTCCCCCTGCTCCACCAGCAGGTGGCATCACCTCCTACTTCTCAGGGAAAACACCCCAAAAGAAGTCAGCCTTCCTGACAGAATCAAGGAGCCAGCCCCAACTCTTCCCCTCCTGCCTTCTCAGGAACCTTCCATTGCTGACTGCTCCTTCTACTGCATATTAACCTTTTCCTCTCTCTCGATCATTCCTCGTCATTTTAACGTGTTCAAAAATGTCTCACCTTGGGCTTCCCTGGTGGCGCAGTGGTTGAGAATCTGCCTGCCAATGCAGGGGACACAGGTTCGAGCCCTGCTCTGGGAAGGTCCCACATGCCGCGGAGCAACTGGCCCCGTGAGCCACAAATACTGAGCCTGCGTGCCTGGAGCCTGTGCTCCACAACGAGACGCCGCGATAGTGAGAGGCCTGCACACCGTGATGAGGAGTGGCTCCCACTTGCCGCAACTAGAGAAAGCCCTCACACAGAAATGAAGACCCAACACAGCCATAAATAAATAAATAAATTAAATTAAAAAAAAAAAAGTATCACCTTAAAAACAAAAGACCTTCTTCTTTCCTCACTGTCTCCTCAAGCTACTACCCTCTTTCTTCCATTTCACAGACATACTTCTTCAGAGTTGTCTAGACTCTCCGTCTCCTCTTCTTCACCTCCCATTCACTCCTCACCTCACTCCTGTACCTCCACCTACAAAGCTCCCACCCAGGCAGCAACCTCCATCCACGACACAAACCCATAGACTCATTTTGGTCCTCACATTGCTTGCCATCTGGCAGCATTCGGCTCTGTTAGCCCTTCCTCCTTTTGCACACGTTTGCTTCACTTGGCATTTGTGACCCCTCCATCTTCTGGCTACTTCTCCCCAGTCACAAAGCTCAGCCCCCTCTACCTGGCCATTACATCTTCCAGTTCTTCCTAGTCCTGGGCCCTCTCTTATCACACTGTATTCCTTCCTTGGATAGTTTCTCCATGCCCACAGCTTCAGTCACCATCTCTAGAGCAGAGGACTTCAGAACTCTGGACCAACTGCATGCAGGACACATCCATTTCAAAGCCCCAAAAGGTCCATCGAACTAAACATGTCCAAACAGAATGCATCATTCCCCCATCAGACCTGGTTCTTTTCTGTGTTCTCTATTTCAGTGTGCACTCTACTTTGTTGACTTTTGTTTTTAACATTTTTATTATGAAAAACTTCAAACCTTCAAATACCCATGACCCAGCATCAATAATTAGCAACATTTTGCCAGTTTAATTTATCACATGCTCCTTTTTCTTTTCTAGAGTGTTTTAAGCGAATTCAAGATGTTATGCATTTCTAACTGACAAGTTTTAAATATGTATTTATATATGTACATACATGCACACACAAACCCTTAAAACCACCATGCCATTGTTATACCCAACAGAATGAATAGTAGTTCCTTCATATTATCTAACGCTCAGTCTGTACTCAAATTTCTCTATTCCTCTCAAAGACATCTTCTAGTTTGTCTGAATCAGGATCCAAACAAGTTCCACACATTGCATAAAAGATATAATTGCCGGGGCCTCCCTGGTGGCGCAGTGGTTGAGAGTCCGCCTGCCGATGCAGGGGATACGGGTTCGTGCCCCGGTCTGGGAGGATCCCATATGCCGCGGAGCGGCTGGGCCCGTGAGCCATGGCCGCTGGGCCTGCGCATCCGGAGCCTGTGCTCCGCAACGGGAGAGGCCACAACAGTGAGAGGCCCGCATACCGCAAAAAGAAAAAAAAAAAAAAAAAAGATATAATTGCCTTGTTCTATTTCTTAAGCCTTTAAAAAAAATTCTATTTCATGCCATTGGTTTATTGGCAGCATCGTGTTATTTGTTTCATGGAATGCCCCACATTCTGATTTGGTTGATTTCTTCCTTGTAGTGACACTTAACTGTTCATTTATCCTGTGTGCTTCCTATAAACCGGGCACAAAAGGAGGAAAAAAAGAAACAAAAGCTGAAGGAACTAACAGAAAACAACTAGCAAGATAGAAGATTTTAATCCAACCATGTAAATTAATTACATTAAATATAAAGGTCTAGACATAGCAACTAAAAATTAGAAACTGTCATATTGGATAAAAAAGAAAGACCTCATATGTTGAGAATATGAAATCTACTTTAAGTATGAAGACATAGAGTAATGGAGTGGAATAAAGATATACCATGGAAACACTAATAAAAAAAAAAGCTGGAGTAGCTATCTTACTAATCAAAGTAAACTTCTGAACAAGAAATATTACCAGTGATAAAGAAAGGTATTACATTATGAAAAGCAGGCAATTCATCAAGAAGTCACAACAATCCTAATGTGTATATACTTAATAGAGCTTCAAAATACATGAAGCAAAACTGATAGAAGTAAAAAAAGAAATAGACAAATCTACAATTATTGTTAGAGACATCTATATTCCTCTCTTGGTAAACAATAGAACAAATGGACAAAAAATCAACAAGGGCATAGAAAACATAAAAAATGCTAACAATAAACTTGACCTAATTGACATTTATAGAACATTCCACCATATGACAGCAGAGTATACAGTCTTTTCAAGTACACATGGAATACTCACCAACATATTCACCAACATATTCTGGGCCATCAGACAAGTCTCAAAAAAATGTGAAAGAACTGATACAATACAACATATGTAACCTGACTATAAGAAAATTAAACTAGAAATAACAGAAAGATATGTTGAAAATCCTGAAATATTTGGAAATTAAACAACTCACTTCTAAATAACACATGAGTCAAAAAGAAAGTCAAAAAGGAAAATATTTTAATTGAATTAAAATGAAAACATAACATCAAAATTTGTGGGATGCAGCTAAGCAGTGATTAGAGGAAAATTTATAGCATTAAATGCTTTATTAGGAAAGTAGGAAGATTTATAATCAATGACCTAAGCTTCCACTTAAAGAAAATTTAAAAAGAAGAGTATATTAAATTCAAAGCAAGAACAAAAGATAAAAGCATATATCGATAATATCAAAAACAGAAAAACAGTAAGAAACCAAAGAAATCAGAAACTAAATGATGGTTTTTGAAAAAGATTAATAACTTTGATAAACCTCTTGGGACACTGACCAAGAAAAAGAAAAGAAAATATAAACTACCCACATCAGGAATGAAAAAAGGGACATCACTACAGATCTTACAGATATTCAAAGGATAATAAGGAAATACTATGAACACGTTTAAGCTCATGGATTTAAAATTTTAGATAAAATTCTGTACAAACTCTTACAGAAAAAGGAAGAGAGGGACCCATTTTATGAGGCCAGGATTACCCTGATACCTAAACCAGAAGACATTAAAAGAAAATAAAACTAAAGATCAATAACTCTCATGAATGTAAATCCTCAACAAAATATTAGCAATTCAGATGTAGCAATTATACATATGTATGAAACTATCATGACCAAGTGAGTTTACCCTGGGGATGAAAGCCTGTTTCAATATTTGAAAGTCAAACAATGTAACCCACCTTATTAACAAACTAAAGAAGAAAAACCATATGATGATCTTGGTACAAAAAAGCTTTTAACAAAATTCAAAATCTTTTCATGATAAAAATTCTCAACAAACTAGAAATGGAAAGGAATTTCTCCAACCGGATAAAGTGCATCCATAAAAAAAAACCTATGGCTAGCATCATTTTTATAATGAATACTGAATGCTTTTCCTTAAGATCAGGGAAAATGCAAAAATGCCACCCCTACTTAAATGGGGACATCATTTGAGAGGTGCAATAAGACAGGAGGAGAAAAGAGTATACAGATTGCAAATCAAGACATAAAAGTGTCTTTATTCCTAGAGTACATGATTATACTCATAGAAAATCCCAAAGAATCTACAGAAAAGCTATTAGAACTAATCAGTGAGTTTAATAGGATCTCATACAAGATCAACAAACAAAAATCAATCATTGGGCTTCCCTGGTGGCGCAGTGGTTGAGAGTCCACCTGCCGACGCAGGGGACACGGGTTCGTGCCCCGGTCCTGGAAGATCCCACGTGCTGCGGAGCAGCTGCGCCTGTGAGCCATGGCTGCTGAGCCTGTGTGTCCAGAGCCTGTGCTCCACAACGGGAGAGGCCACAACAGTGAGAGGCCCGCGTACCACAAAAAAAAAAAAAAAAAAAGGTAGCATTTACAATAGCACCAAAACCCACAAAATAATTAGATATAAACCTAGCAAGATATGTACAAGATCTATTTGCTAAAAACTCCAAAACTATGAAACACCAATGAAGAATATTAAAGAGGATCTAAATAGATGGAGAGATATACCACATTCATGGAATGGAAGACACAATATAGTTAGGGTGTCAATTCTTTCCAAATTTATCTATAGATTCAATATAATCCTAAACAAAATTTCACAGAACTTTTTGCAGATTCTATGAACTTAATATGCAGAAGCAAAGGAACAGTTTTGAAAAAGAAGAACAAAGTTGGAGCACCCATTCTAACTGACTTTAAGACTTACTACAAAGCCACAGTCATCAGAAAAGTGTGATACAGGTGAAAGGAGGACATATAAAGGAATGGAACAGAATTGAGAGTCCAGAAATACACACACACACACACACACGGCCAAGTAAGTTCCCACAAAACTTCAATGTAATTCAATAAATAAAAGTTAAGTCTTTTTAACAATTGATGCTAGAATATTTGGACTTTCATCTGCACAAAGCAGAAATGAACCTTTATCCCTACACCTTACACCATATGGAAAACTCAAAATGAACCAATGTAAAGTCTAAAAAATTATAAAATGTAAAAATTGTAAAACCTAAAACATCTAGAACATAATCTAGGAAAAAATTGTGACCTTCTTTGGCAAATGATTATTAGATATAACACCAAAAGCAAAATCCACATCATAAAATATTGATAAATTGGACTTCACCAAAAGCTGAAAATTCTCAAGTGATAATTGTGTATAACACAAAAAGCCAAGCAAAGATTGAGAGAAAATAGTTTCAAAACACAACTCTGGAAAAGAACTTGTACCCAGAATATATAAAGAATTCTGAAACATCCATTTATGATAAAAGCTCTCCGGAAAGTGGCATAGAGGGAACATACCTCAACATAATAAAGATCATATATGACAAACCCATAGCTAACATCATACTCAATGGTGAAAAGCTGAAAGCATTTCCTCTAAGATCAGGAACAAGACAAGGATGCCCACTCTTGCCACTTCTATTCAACACAGTTGGAAGTCCTAGCCACAGCAATCATACAAGAAAAAGAAATAAAAGGAAATAAAAGGAATCCAAATTGAAAAGGAAGAGTAAAACTGTCATTTTGCAGATGACATGATACTATACATAGAAAATCCTAAAGACACCACCAGAAAACTCCTAGAGGTCATCAATGAATTTGGTAAAGTTGCAGGATACAAAATTAAGGCACAGAAGTCTCTTGCATTCCTATACCCTAACAACAAAATAGCATGAAGAGAAATAAAGAAAACAATCCCATTTACCATCACAACAAAACGAATAAAATACCTAGGAATACACCTACCTAAGGAGGCAAAAAACCTGTACTCCGAAAACTATAAGATGCTGATGAAAGAAATTGAAGATGACACAAACAGATGGAAAGTTTTACTGTGTTCTTGGACTAGAAGAATCAATAATGTTAACATGGCCATACTACCCAAGGTAATCTACAGATTCAATGCAATTCCTATCAAAATACCCATGACATTTTTCACAGAACTACAACAAATAATACTAAAATTTATATGGAACTGAAAAAGATCCAGGATTGCCAAAGTAAACCTGAGAAAAAAGAAAAAAGCTGGAGGTGTAACCCTTCCAGATTTCAGACAATACTACAAAGCTACAGTAATCAAAACAGTATTGTACTGGCACAAAAACAGACACATAGTTCAACAGAACAGGATAGAAATCCCAGAAATAAACCTATGCACTTATGATCAATTAATCTGCAACAAAGGAGGCAAGAATATACACTGGAGAAAAGATGGTCTCTTCAGTAAGTGGTGCTGGGAAAACTGGATAGCTACATGTAACGAACTTAGAACATTCTCTAACACCATATACAAAAATAAACTCAAAATGGATTAAAGACCTAAATGTAAGACAGATACTATAAAACTACTAGAGAAAAACATGGGCAGAACATTCTGTGACATAAATGGCAAAAATTTTTTTGATCTGTCTCCTAGAGTAATGGAAACAAAAGCAAAAATAAATAAATGGGACCCAATTAAACTTAAAAGCTTTTGCACAGCAAAGGAAGCCATAAAGAAAATGAAAAGACAACCTATGGAATGGGAGAAAATATTTGCAAATGATGCAACCAACAAGGGCTTGATTTCCAAAACATACAAACAGCTCATATAGCTCAACAACAACAAAAAAACAAACAACCCAATCAAAAAATGGGCAGAAGACCTAAACAGACATTTCTCCAAAGAAGACATACAGATGGCCAAATAGGCACATGAAAAGATGCTCAACATCACTAATTATTAGAGAAATGCAAGTCAAAACTACAGTGAGGTACCACTTCACACCAGTCAAAATGGCCATCATTAAAAAGCCTACAGATAACAAATGCTGGAGAAGGTGTGGAGAAAAGGGAATCCTTCTACACTGTTGGTGAGAATGTAAATTGGTGCAGCCACTACGAAAAACAGTATGGACGTTCCTCAGAAAACTAAAAATAGAATTACCGTATGATCCAGCATATATTCAGACAAAACTATAATTTGCAAAGATATATGCACCCCTATGTTCATAGCAGCACTATTTACAATAGCCAAGACATGGAAACAGCCTACAAGTCCACTGAGAGATGAATGGATAAAGAAGATGTGGTACATATACACAATGGAATACTACTCAGCCATAAAAAAGAATGAAATAATACCATTTGCAGCAACATGGATGCAACTAGAGATTATCATACTAAGTGAATTAAACCAGACAAAGACAAATGCCATATGATATCATGTATATGTGGAATCCGAAATATGGCACAAATGAACCTACCTACAAAACAGAAACAGATTCACAGACATAGAAGTTGCCAAGGGAGAGGAGGAGTAGGAGAGGGATGGACTAGAGTTTGGACTTAGTAGATGCAAACTATTACATATAGAATGGATAAACAACAAGGTCCTACTGTATAGCACAGGGAACTATACTCGATATCCTGGGATAAACCATAATGGAAAAGAACATAAGAAAAGAATGTATATATGTGTATAACTGAGTCACTTTGCTGTACAGCAGAAATTAACACAACATTGTGAATCAACTATACTTCAGTTTAGAAAAAGAACAAATTACTGTTACACAAAACAACATGGATTATGCTAAGTGAAGTAAGTCATACTCAAAAGGCTACTTATTATGTGATTCCATTTATATAAGATTTTGGAAAAGGTGAAAGTATAAGCACAGAAAATAAATGAGTGATTGCCAGGGGCTGCCAGTGGGGAGAGGCACTGACAAAATAGGGGAAGTTTCTGAAGTGATGAAACTATTTTATATTTTGTTGTATACACTAAAAATGATGAATGTTAATGAATATAAGGTATACTTCAATAAACTTGAATTTAAAAAATAAAATTAAATTAAAAGCTATAAAATATAAATAATAATATAAACTGATAGAACTAAGAACAAAAGTATCTGTTGTATCAATAAATGTATATGGGCTGGACTTATCTTGTAAGAGAAAAATATCAGATTGGATAATAAAACAAATTCTAATGGTTCTGTATACAAGTGAGTTATAAAGGTTAAAAATAAAACGGTGGGCAAATGTATTCCCTCAGATGAAAACAAAAAGAAAATAGAGGTCATGATTTCAATATCAGACAAGTTAAATTCTGGGCCAAAAAAAATTAAATGAGATTTTATAATGCTAAGAGTGCAATTTACAATGAAGATGTTGTAATTCATAAGGAAGGCATTACAACTCACACTGAAGACGAAGCAGTTAGAAATATCAAAGCACTAACATTCAAACACAAAATAATAGGAAATACAAGGTGAAATAGGTTGGCACACATTAGAAATCAGTCTTTAACTTACTAACCTTTCTCAGTCCATAACAGTCAAAGTGGACAAACACTAAGACAACATAAGAACTAAATAACAATAAATTTGGTCCAAATACATATATGTCAAAAAGTCTGTATAAAGATACAGAGTGCTTCTTTAAGTATAACAAAACTGACCATATATTAGACAACAAAATCTAAGCATAGTCTCAAAAGAAGAAATAGTTCAGAAAACAGTCTAATCACAAAGCAGTAAAGTTAAAATGAATAACATAACCAGAAAATAATAGCTCCAAACAACTGGATATTTTTAAATGCTCTATTTAAATTCTTAGGACAGAAGAATCCAAATCAATGTTGCAAAATATCTAGAAAATAACAGTATTAAATATTACATATCAAAACCTATGAGATAGGGCTTCCCTGGTGGTGCAGTGGTTGAGAGTCTGCCTGCTGATGCAGGGGACACGGGTTCGTGCCCTGGTCTAGGAAGATCCTACATGCCGCGGAGCAGCTGGGTGCGTGAGCCCTGGCCACTGAGCCTGCACGTCCAGAGCCTGTGCTCCGCAATGGGAGAGGCCACAACAGTGAGAGGTCTGCATACCGCAAAAAAAAAAAAAACAAGCAAGCAAACAAAAAAACCCAAAAAACCTATGAGATAAAGCTAAAATAGTGCTCAAAGGAAAAAGCCAAACCTAAAATAATTATGTTACTAACCAAAAGTAAAAGAAAGTACATAGGGACTTCCCTGGGGATGCTGTGGTTAAGAATCCACCTGCCAGACTTCCTTGGTGGTGCAGTGGTTAGGAATCTGCCTGCCAATTCAGGGGACATGGGTCGAGCCCCGGTCCAGGAAGATCTCACAGCTGCGGAGCAATTAAGCCGGGGAGCCACAACTACTGAGCCCATGTTCTGCAACTACTGAGCCTGTGTGCTGCAACTACTGAAGCCCATGAGCCTAGAGCCTGTGCTCCTCAAGAGAAGCCACCATGATGAGAAGCCTGCGCATCACAATGAAGAGTAGCCCCCGCTCGTCGCAACTAGAGAAAGCCCGTGCACAGCAACGAAGACCCAACGTAGCCAAAAAAAAAATCAGAAAAAAAAAAGAAAGCAAATACATCAAACATCTATTTTTTGGTCAATTTTTTTGGTCACTGATATAACCCAACTTCCTAGATCTGAGTCAGACACATAGGAGGCACTCAATAAATATGTGTTGAATAAATGAGTAAGAGAATAAACTTAAGAAAGGAAAAGGAGTTAAAAAAATAAAGGCAGGGCTTCCCGGGTGGCACAGTGGTTGAGAATCCACCTGCCAATGCAGGGGACACGGGTTTGATCCCTGGTCCAGGAAGACCCCACATGCCGCGGAGCAACTAAGCCCGTGCGCCACAACTACTGAGCCTGCACTCTAGAGCCCGTGAGCCACAACTACTGAGCCTGCATGTCACAACTACTGAGGCCCTGTGCCTGGAGCCCATGCTCCGCAACAAGAGAAGCCACCACAAAGAAAGCCTGCGCACTGCAACAAATAGTAGCCCATGCTCACTGCAACTAGAGAAAGGCTGCACGCAGCAACAAGGACCCCATGCAGCCAAAAATAAATAAATTTATTTAAAAATAAATAAATAAAATAAAGGTAGAAATTAATATGTTAGAAAAAAAAGAAATAATAATAATACCAATAAATACATCCAAGAGCTTTTTCCTTGAAATAAATTAAACAAATTAGGTAACCTATTCACAAAGAAATGGTAGAAAACACAACTACACAAACAAAAATGCAGTAAAACAGAAATAATCACAGACACAAAGGAAACTCAATGAATCTACAAACCCACTTTGTTCAACCCTAAGCAAATAAATTTAAAGATCTGGAAGAAATTGATAACTTTCTAGGAAAATATAATTTATCAAAACTTACCTCAGAGAAGATAGAAAACCTAAGCTGACCAACTATAGGAAAAAAATAAGAAAAATTTCAAAGATTTACTCCTGCAAAACACTCGGCCCAGATGCCTTCAAAGAGAAATTAATTCTGTGTAATCTTCAAGAGCAAATAATTTCAATGCTATTTAAACTATTTCAGACCTTAGGAAAAAAAGTAGGGGCAGAGGAAACCTTCCAGATTCCTTTTATGAAGCACAAATAACGTTGATACCAACAACTGACAAAGATTCAACAAAAAAGAAAAGTGCAAACCAAACTCACTTCTGACTCCTGATGCAGAAATCCTTAATAAAATAGAAAATAAAATCCTGCAACACATTAAAGAAAATAATAGACTATGAGTAAGTGGGGTGTATTCTAGGAATTCAAGAATGGCTCAATATTAGGATATGGATAATATGATCACTTCTACAGATGATGGAAAGCATTGGATAATATGCAACAACCATTCTTCATCAAAAGTTTAATGAAATAAGAAAATACAGATATTCCTTAGCATGATAGAATATCTCATTCTTTTTTTTTTTTTTTTTTTTTTTTCTTTGCATTACGCGGGCCTCTCACTGTTGTGGCCTCTCCCATTGCGGAGCACAGGCTCCGGACGCGCAGGCCCAGCGGCCATGGCTCACGGGCCCAGCCGCTCCGCGGCATGTGGGATCTTCCCAGACCAGGGCACGAACCCGCGTCCCCTGCATCGGCAGGCGGACTCTCAACCACTGCGCCACCAGGGAAGCCCAGAATATCTCATTCTTAATCCAAAGCCAGCATCATGTTTAACCGAGAAACAATAGATGCATTCTCATTAAAGTCAAGAGCTTTTAACATGTTCTTGAGGAATAAGCCAACATAATTAGATAAGAGAAAAAAATTAGAAAGACATTTTTAGATAATATCATTCTAAACCTGGAAAATTTAAGAGAAGCCCCCAAAAGGAATACAACATTAAGATAGTTAAATTTAAAACAGTCAGGTCCAAATATAACACACAGAAACCAATAGCTTTCACATATATAAACAACCACCAGTCAAGAGATATGGAGGAGGGCTTCCCTGGTGGCGCAGTGGTTGAGAGTCCGCCTGTCGATGCAGGGGACACGGATTCGTGCCCCGGTCAGGGAGGATCTCACATGCCGTGTAGCGGCTGGGCCCATGAGCCATGGCCGCTGAGCCTGCGTGTCTGGAGCCTGTGCTCCGCAACGGGAGAGGCCACAACAGTGAGAGGCCCGCGTACCGCAAAAAAAAAAAAAAAAAAAAAAAAAGAGATATGGAGGAAAAGACTGCATTTACAATAGCAATAAAAAAAGTAAGAATGAATTTAATTTTAAAAATATATATGATTTATATGAAAAAATATTTACAACATTCCTGAAGGCCACAAAATTTAAGACCAGAATAAATGGCAAGGCAAACAGTGTTCTTTTCTAGGAATTCTCAATACCATAAAGATATAATTCTCCCTAAATTAATCTATAAGTGTAATGTAATCCCAATGAACATACATATATTTATATATAAATTTTTATATGTATATAAATACTTAAATAGACAAATGGATGCTAAGGTAATTTATATGGAAAAATAAGAGACAATAACAGGAAATTCTACAAACAGAATTAAGTATGAGGAGCTAGCCTATCAAATATTAAAATATGTTTAAAAGCGCAAAACTTAAAGACAGCGTGACCCTGGAACATGAATATATAGAAATATCTATGGTATAGGCTAGCAAGTCTAGAAATAGCACCAATACATATAACATTTACTACAATAAATAGAAGGCACCTCAAATCTGTGAAGAAAAAATGGAATAGTTAACATATGTATGGGGATAAGGAGAGCTGTTGGGGAAAAAATGAAGCCATACTTTACATCTTACACAAGGATGAATTCCAAATTGGATAAAAGTTCAAAAGTACAAAATCAAAGCATAAAGTTTGTAGGATAAGCCATGGGAAAATTATTTTGTAACCGGAGTGGGAAAGACTTCTAAAAACAATGATACAAAATCCAGAAGCCATAAAAACAAGGACTGATAAATTCAACTACACAAATGTATTTTCTGTATGGCAAAAACAAAGCAACACAATGAGAAAATATTTGTAACTCTTATTACAGATAAATGGTTAATATTCCTAAAAAATAAAGAGCTCTTAAAAATCAATGAGATAGCCTCATCCACCAGAGGGCAGACAGCAGAAGCAAGAAGAACTACAGTCCTGCAGCCTGTGGAACAAAAACCACATTCACAGAAAGATAGACAAGATGAAAAGGTAGAGGGCTATGTACCAGATGAAGGAACAAGATAAAACCCCAGAAAAATGACTAAATGAAGTGGAGATAGGCAACCTTCCAGAAAAACAGTTCAGAATAATGATAGTGAAGATGATCCAGGACATCAGAAAAACAATGGAGGCAAAGATCGAGAAGATACAAGAAATGTTTAACAAAGACCTAGAAGAATTAAAGAACAAACAAACAGAGATTAACAATCCAATAAGCGAAATGAAAACTATACTAGAAGGAATCAATAGCAGAATAACTGAGGAAGAAGAACGGATAAGTGACCTGGAAGACAGAATGGTGGAATTCACTGCTGCAGAACAGAATAAAGAAAAAAAATGAAAAGAAATGAAGACAGCCTAAGAGACCTCTGGGACAACATTAAACGCAACAACATTCACATTATATGGGGTCCCAGAAGGAGAAGAGAGAGAGAATGGACCCGAGAAAATATTTGAAGAGATTTTAGTCGAAAACTTCCCTAATATGAGAAAGGAAGTAGCCACCTAAATCCAGGAAGCACAGCGAGTCCCATACAGGATAAACCCAAGGAGAAACACGCCAAGACACATAGTAATCAAATTGACAAAAATTAAAGACAAAGAAAAATTATTGAAAGCAACAAGGGAAAAACAACATAGAAGGGAACTTCCATAAGGTTAAGAGCTGATTTCTCAGCAGACTCTACAAGTCAGAAGGGAGTGGCATGATATACTTAAAGTGATGAAAGAGAAGAAACTACAACCAAGATTACTCTACCCGGCAAGCATCTCATTCAGATTTGATGGAGAAATCAAAAGCTTTACAGATAAGCAAAAGCTAAGAGAATTCAGCACCACCAAACCAGCTCTACAACAAATGCTAAAAGAACTTCTCTAAGTGAGAAACACAAGAGAAGAAAAGGACCTACAAAAACAAAACCAGAACAATTAAGAAAATGGTCATAGGAACATACATATCGATAATTACCTTAAATGTGAATGGATTAATGCTCCAACCAAGAGACACAGGCTTGCTGAATGGATACAAAAACAAGACCCATCTATATGCTGTCTACAAGAGACCCACTTCAGGCCTAGGGACACATACAGGCTGAAAACGAGGGGATGGAAAAAGATATTCCACGCAAATGGAAATCAAAAGAAAGCTGGAGTCACAATACTCATATCAGATAAAATAGACTTTAAAATAAAGAATGTTCAAGAGACAAGGAAGGACACTACATAATGATCAAGGGATCAATCAAGAAAAAGATATAACAATTATAAATATATATACACCCAACATAGGAGCACCTCAACACATAAGGCAACTGCTAACAGGTGTAAAGAGGAAATCAAAAGTAACACAATAATAGTGGGGGACTTTAACACCTCAGTTACACCAATGGACAGATCATTGAGCACCTCACTACATAAGACAACTGCTAACAGCTGTAAAAGAGGAAATCGAAAGTAACACAGTAATAGTGGCGGACTTTAACACCTCACTTACACCAATAGACAGATCATCCAAAATGAAAATAAATAAGGAAACACAAGCTTTAAATGACACAATAGACCAGATAGATTTAATTGATATTTTTAGGACATTCCATCCAAAAACAGCAGATTACACTTTCTTCTCAAGTGTGCACGGAACATTCTCCAGGATAGATCACATCTTGGGTCACAAATCAAGCCTCAGTAAATTTAAGAAAATTGAAATTGTATCAAGCATCTTTTCTGACCACAATGCTATGAGATTAGAAATCAATTACAGGGGAAAAAGTGTAAAAAACACAAACACATGGAGGCTAAACAATACGTTACTAAATAACCAATAGATCACAGAAGAAATCGAAGAGGAAATAAAAAAATACCTAGAGACAAATGACAATGAAAACACGACGATCCAAAACCTATGCGATGCAGCAAAAGCAGTTCTAAGAGGGAAGTTTATAGCAATACAATCCTACCTCAAGAAACAACAAACATCTCAAATAAACAATCTAACCTTACACGTAAAAGAACTAGAGAAAGAAGAAAAAACAAAACCCAAAGTTAGTAGAAGGAAAGAAATCATAAAGATGAGAGCAGAAATAAATGAAATAGAAACAAAGAAAACAATAGCAAAGATCAATAGAAGTAAAAGCTGGTTCTTTGAGAAGATAAACAAAATTGATAAACCATTAGCCCGACTCATCAAGAAAAAGAGGGAGAGGACTCAAATCATTAAAACTAGAAATGAAAAAGGAGACGTCACAACAGACATTGCAGAAATACAAAGCATCCTAAAAGACTACTATAAGCAACTCTGTGGCAATAAAATGGACAACCTGGAAGAAACGGGCAAATCCTTAGAAAGGTATAACCTTCCAAGACTGAACCAGGAAGGAATAGGAAATACGAACAGACCAATCACAAGGCATGAAATTGAAACTGTGATTAGAAATCTTCCAACAAACAAAAGTCCAGGACCAGATATCTTCACAGGTGAATTCTATCAAACATTTAGAGAAGAGCTAACACCCATCCTTCTCAAAATCTTCCAAACAATTGCAGAGGAAGGAACACTCCCAAACTCATTCTATGAGGCCACCATCACCCTGATACCAAAACCAGACAAAGATACTACAAAGAAGGAAAATTACAGACCAATATCACTCATGAATATAGATGCAAAAATCCTTAACAAAATACTAGTAAACCAAATCCAACAACACATTAAAAGGATCATGCACCATGATCAAGTGGGATTTATCCCAGGGATGCAAGGATTCTTCAATATACGCAAATCAATCAATGTGATACACCATAATAACAAACAAGAATAAAAACCGTATGATCATCTCAATAGATGCAGACAAAACTTTTGACAAAATTCAACACCCTTTTATCATAAAAACTCTCCAGAAAGTATGCATAGAAGGAAACTACCTCAACATAATAAAGGCCATATACGACAAACCCACAGCAAATGTCATTCTCAATGGTGAAAAACTGAAAGCATTTCCTCTAAGATCAGTAACAGGACAAGGATGGCCACTCTCACCACTATTATTCAACATAGTTTTGGAAGTCCTAGCCACGGCAACCAGAGAAGAAAAAGAAATAAAAGGAATACAAATTGGAAAAGAGGAAGAAAACTGTCACTGTTTGCAGATGACATGATACTATACATAGAGAATCCTAAAGATGCCACCAGAAAACTACTAGAGCTAATCAATGAATTTGGTAAAGTTGCAGGATACAAAATTAATGCACAGAAACCTCTTGCATTCCTATACACTAATGATGAAAAATCTGAAAGAGAAATTAAGGAAACACTCCCATTTACCATTGTAACAAAAAGAATAAAATACCTAGGAATAAACCTACCTAGGGAGACAAAAGGCCTTTATGCAGAAAACTATAAGACAGTGACGAAAGAAATTAAAGATGATACAAACAGATGGAGAGATATACCATGTTCTTGGATTGGAAGAAGCAATACTGTGAAAATGACTATACTACCAAAGCAATCTACAGATTCAATGTAATCCTTATCAAATTACCAATGGCATTTTTTACAGAACTAGAACAAAAAATGTTAAAATTTGTATGGAGACACAAAAGACCCCAAATAGCCAAAGCAGTCTTGAAGGAAGAAAATGGAGCTGGAGGAATCGGGCTCCCGGACTTCAGACTATACTACAAAGCTACCATAATCAAGACAGTATGGTACTGACACAAAACCAGAAATATAGATCAATGGAACAGGATAGAAAGCCCAGAGATAAACCCACGCACCTATGGTCAACTAATCTATGACAAAGGAGGCAAGGATATATAATGGAGAAAAGACAGTCTCTTCAGTAAGTGGTGCTGGGAGAACTGGACAGCTACATGTAAAAGAATGAAATTAGAACACTCCCTAACACCATACACAAAAATAAACTCAAAATGGATTAGGGACCTAAATGTAAGACTGGACACTATAAAATTCTGAGAGGAAAACATAGGAAGAACAAACACTCTTTGACATAAGTGACAGAAAGATCTTTTTTGATCCACCTCCTAGAGTAATGGAAATAAAAACAAAAATAAATAAATGGGACCTAATGAAACTTAAAAGGTTTTGCACAGCTAAGGAAACTACAAACAAGACAAAAAAACAACCCTCATAATGGGAGAAAATATTTGCACACGAATCAACGGACAATGTATTAATCTCCAAAATATATAAACAGCTCATGCAGCTCAATATGAAAAAAACAAACAACCCAATCCAAAAATGGGGAGAAGACCTAAACAGACATTTCTCCAAAGAAGACATACAGATGGCCAAGAAGCACATGAAAAGCTGCTCAACATCACTAATTATTAGAGAAATGCAATCAAAACTACAATGAGGTATCACCTCATACCAGTTAGAATGGGCATCATCAGGAAATCTACAAACAACAAATGCTGGAGAGGGTGTGGAGAAAAGGGAACCCTCTTGCACTGTTGGTGGGAATGTAAATTGATACGGCCACCATGGAGAACAGTATGGAGGTTCCTTAAAAAACTAAAAATACAATTACCATATGACCCAGCAATCCCACTTCTGGGCCTATACCCAGAGAAAACCACAATTCAAAAAGACACATGCACCCCAATGTTCATTGCAGCACTATTTACAATAGCCAGGTCATGGAAGCAACCTAAATGCCCATCGACAGACGAATGGATAAAGAAGTTGTGGTACATATATACAATGGAATGTTACTCAGCCATAAAATGGAACAAAATTGGGTCATTTGTAGAGACGTGGATGGATCTAGAGACTGTCATACAGAGTGAAGTAAGTCAGAAAGAGAAAAACAAATATTGAGTATTAACGCATATATGTGGAACGTAGAAAAATGGTACTGATGAATTGGGAGATTGGGATTGACATATATACAATAATATGTATAAAATGGATAACTAATAAGAACCTGGTGTATAAAAAAATAAATAAAATAAAATTCAATTTAAAAAAATCAATGAGAAAAACATCAACTACCAAACAGAAAAATAGTCAAAGGATAAGAACAGAGAGTTCATGGGAAAGAAATAGAAATCACTCTTAAAGACATGAAGAGATACTCAACTCCATTCGTAGTAAGATAAATGCAAATTAAAACTTCACTGAGACAAGTTTAAGTCACAGACCCTTTGAACCAGGAATTCAGCCCTTTAGGAATTTATCCTGCACATATACTCTATGTAGTAGGATGAACGGTTGCTCCCCCCCATGATATGTCCACCTGGAACTCGTGAAGTTGACCTTATTTGATAAAAGGGCCTTTGTGGATATGATTAAATTAAGGATCTTGAGATGAAACCTTGGATTAACTGGGTGGACCTTAAATCCAGTGACAAGTGTCCTTACAGGAGACAGCAAGACACAGAGTGGGAATCAATGTGAAGATGGGAGGCAGAGACTGGAGTGATGCAGCTACAAGCCAAGGAACACCAAGCATAGACGGCACCCATCAGAAGCTGTGAGAGAGGCACAGATCAGATCCTCCCTCAAAGTCTCTGCAAAGAATCAACCCTGACAACACCTTGATTTTAGACTTGTGGCCTCCAGAACTGTGAGGGAATATGTTTGTTGTTTTCAGTCACCCAGTTTGTGGTACTTGGTTATTGAAGCCCTAGGAAACTAACAAACTGCACCATGTAAAAGAATGTACTAGGGCTTCCCTGGTGGCGCAGTGGTTGAGAGTCCGCCTGCCGATGCAGGGGACACGGGTTCGTGCCCCAGTCTGGGAAGATCCCACATGCCGTGGAGCAGCTGGGCCCGTGAGCCATGGCCGCTGAGCCTGTGCGTCCAGAGCCTGTGCTCCGCAACAGGAGAGGCCCACATACCGCAAAAAAAAAAAAAAAAAAAAAAATACTAAAAACATCATTCATCACAGCACTGTAATAGGACAAGATTGGAAACATCAAGACAACTAATCAAACTCAATACAGAGGAACAATATGCAGATGTGAAAAAGAAAAAAAAAACCTCTTTATAGACTGATATAAAATGCTCTCTGTAGCAGTCCCAACAGGAAACAGATGCCACTCAAAACACTAGAGTTTGTTTATAAGGGACAAGTCATAAAGGCGTGGGTAGGCAAAGGAGAACCCATAAAGGTGACTGCTGCAACTGGGGGTTAGGGTCAGCAGGCTCTCATCCACCTCATGACCAAAGGACAACCTGGAGGGAGAGAGGCGGCCTGGAAGGCAGCAGAGCCCAGTGCAGGTACATGGCCAGCTGGGGGTGACCTCATAGGGAAGGAGGTAGTGAGGCAATCTCCTGACTTCACCCTCCTCCCTCCCTTTGATGTCCCTTCTGACCCCCTCCCCACCACCGGCTGATCGGGGCTGGAAGCCAGAGGGAAAGGGAGCCCAGTAAGGAGTTCCATGCAGTCCACCCTCCCCACCTACCCCTCACAGGGCAGAAGGCAGCATGGAACACAGCGGAGCCTGCACCTGAAGGGGCACAGAAGCTGCCCAACACAGTCTCCAAGACTTGTTTTTTTGAAACAAGGTGCAGAACAGCATATGTAGTATGTCATCATTTGAGTAAGAAAAAGTATATGTTGTGCACTGGTTACATGTGCATAGCAGATCCGGACGGGGCCCTAAGAAAATGACTGTATTTGATGCTCTGGGGAGAGGACCTGGGTATCTGGGGAAGAAGATTAGGAGGGAGACTTTTCACTGTGTAACATATCATCCTTTTTGAATTCTGAATGATACAAGAGGTTCAAAATGTTAAATTTTATTTATACTGGACATATTAAATTTTATTTATATTCAAAAAGATAAATAAAATTTAATATTTTAGAGTCCAATATTAATGGTCTTTACAAGGGAGGCCCCCAGACAGTACATGGTTCTATTCAATAAATGAGAAGCAGGAACGATACCTGCTGAGGACCAACCATGAGGGGATATGGGAAGAAGCGTGCCCACCTGTCAGGTAATGCCTGCAGCACAGTGGGCATCAGCACTCCGGAGATAGCTTTGTAGAGGATGGAGTCACACACGCCGACGATGTTCACCACCGTGGAGGAGCCCAGCACGGGCAGCATGTGGGGCGGCATTCCTTGCCAAAAGTGCAGAAGGAAACTTTGAACCTGTATCAACCCACAGAGAGAAGAACCGTTGAGGTTACACAAGGCCCTCCCAGCGGAGCCTTGGGACTCAGCCAAGGCCAGCCCAGTCCACAGCGCTATTCTCTTCTCCCCTTGCAGCAGCAGAGGCCGTCCCAGCCTGGGTGGCTTACAAGGCCCCGGAAGGTCCTCCTGTCCCAAGTCTTCACCCTGCCCGTGTGGGTGCACGCCCCCTGCTGGAGAAGCACTTGGCCTGGCAGCCTGGGGTCTCTCCTGCCCTGGGAGAGAGCAGCAGCCCGTCAACCCACCTGCCCCTTCATGCTTACCGCGGTCTGGGTAAGAAGTTTAAGAAAGGGAAGGTGGAATGTTGCTTCTAAAAAGCTCAGAACACTACAACTATTCTTTGGGCCTGTTGGTGCCTCGGGGACCCCAGGGTGTTCTGGAAAGGAAGGGAACATTGTGTGAGTTGCTGGTAAGAGGACTGTGTCTAAGAGGAAGAAGAGTAGGTGTCACAGACAGAAGTCTCCTGATACAATCTTGTGCGCCCCAAAAATGGATAAAGTGCAAAGGCCTCTTCGTGGCCAAATTCGACCATTTTCTCAAAGAGCCCTTGGTGCAGCCTTGGCTGGCTAGCGTCATTATGGGACGCTAGACGGTGCCATCTGGACAGTAAGGTACGAGGACACCCAAGCCCAACCACTAGCACAGGACAGAAATCTAGCGGGCACTCAAAATGGAGTTATTGTTATTAATACGAGGATAGCAGGCCCCCCTACCCCTGTATCTTCCAGGGTCTGAGTTGGAGGTCAGGGAGAGAGCAGGTGGGGGGTGGGACAAGATAAGGGAAGTGAAGGGACACGGTAGAAGATGGTTATCTGGTAGGTATAACAACACTAAAGATACCTAGACTTCAGCTAACATTGAGGAGTGACTCATCTTAAAGTTAGGGAACAAATAATTGAAGTTTTGTGAATTCTTACAAGCTCAACTTGGTTCCTGTACTATGTATCTTTCTTTCCTCCACAGATGGGCACTCCTGAACCCCTGTGTACAGCACTGCCCACATCTCTGGTTCCCCAAATCAATCCTGACCCAAGGCAGGAGGTCATTTAGTACCCAAGTCTAACACTTTGGAGGTGGTATTATTAATGGTGTCAGCGTTATGTATTTATTGAGTGCTACTATACGCCAGGAACTTAGCACAGGTTCTCTCAGTTAATACTACAGCTTAGGATCACTGCTCCCATTTTGTAGAGACATTAACTTATTTGTCCAAAGCCAGACAGCAAGTCAGGGAATGGACGAACTTGTCTTTTCACAAATCAGTCTAGTGGCTAGTTTGCTCTTCACGTGGGCTTCGACCCCATTCCTGAGACCTATGCCTCTTCTTGGACTGCTGCCCACATCCCAGCTTTCTGCCCCAGCCTGGGGACCTGCAGTTGTCCTTCAAGCCCCTCTTAGGAGTAGGGTCTTACTTTCCTTTGACCAGGCTACCTCTGACCCCAGCTTGGTGACCTGAGCTCAGCCTCGGATGGACAGAATTCCCTGATCCCCACGGCCAGGCTGGAATTCCCAGTGTAAACACTGGATGGGAGGCTTGGGGGGTGAGGAATGAGGAGAAAAGCATGCCCTCTGACTTCCTAGAGGGAAAATGGTAATTTCCAAAAACAGGATCAAAGTGGTAAATGAGGTCAGGTTTGTTAAATTATGAAACTCAAAGTCACAGTTCTGTTAATTCCACGAGAGTGAAAATATTGCAAAGTTTACAACGAGATTAAAATTAAAACCAACAAAAAAAAATCCAAATGAGTGAAGACTGCCTTCCAGGGTTCTAATCCTGTCACCACTACCAACTAGGGGTATAATATCTCTAAGCCTCAGTTTCTTTACCTGTGAAATAGGAATAAAAGTAGTATTTACTAGATTTTGGTAAAGATTCCTAAAAAGTACTTATTGCAGTGGTTGGCACATAGTAAATGCTCAATAAAGGTTAGCTGCTATTATTATTACTACTATTATTATTATTACTTGTATCATGGAGGCACTACAACTATGAGGCCCAAGAAATCAGTGCACTGCCCTAAGACATTTGAGATCCCCTTGCCTACGTTTCTGAGCGTCACCCAGCCAGGATCCCCATGGTGGCTCTGCTCACCTGTCAAGGTTCCTGTTCTTATTGGGACACCTGGTGGCTGACTGCTGGCCGCCTTGGGCCTGGAGGTGGCCACATCTCTTAGACAAGGTGCTTACCCTCTAGACAACCCTCTGCTGTCTCCGGATCCCACCTCATCCCTGGGCACTGGCCTCTGGCCAGGTCCTGGAACTCCCTGCCTGTCCTTCCAAATCTGAATAAGCATTGCCCAGTTGATTCCTAGTATTTGGTAGATTCTGAATTCATCTGCCTTTCTAAGCTCTCCTTGCATGTAGCCCTACTCTTTTTTTTTTTTTAAATGAGCAATTTCCAGCAGAAATTCTGGAAAACATTAGCTGCTGTGTACATTAAAACAAATCTGTAGAAAGTCACTCTCATTAGCAGCCATCTGTCTTTTTCAAGTCTGTTCAAGTGACACAGGGAGCCCTGATCAGTCCTGGTACCAGGGCAGCCTTTTTGTAGAGGGCATATTATCCAGTTTTGACCTCCCTTCCTACTCTGCATTTAAGAGCATTTAATGTCCAGTGGACTAGTTCCTCAGAGTGAGAAGAAAAAAAAAGGAGGGAGAACAGTGTAAAGCTCAAGGGCTGATACTTGCAAGTCAGGGGTGAAATGGACAGACACAGTGTTCATATCAGGAGGCTGAGCCAACAGGACCTCCTGACAGACTAGATATGAAGCGTGAGGGGAAAAGAAGAACCGAGGTTTGTGGTTTGAGCAATTGTGTGTGGTAGTGGCAATCTAAGACTTGGGAAGAACAAATCTGGGAGCGAAAATTAGAGCTCTGATTAGACCACTGCAAGTTAGACGGCAAGTCATTTGAATCTGGAGCTCGGACTAAACAAATATATAAATATGAGAGTTACCAGCCTTTACAAAATGGAGATGGTGTCTGCCTATTAGTAGGATGAAATAAGATAACTTGTAAGATGCCTGGCATGATGAAGGCATTTAAGAAATGGAAACATAATTAGACAGAAGGGAAAAGTTCTCCTTACTCCTTGCAAGCATAAATGGTGAACGAATCAGGGGTAAATGATTGAAAATGATTATTTAAACCAAGTTTCCTGGATTATCTACTTTAGTCCCTTGAACTCCCAGCCCTTTTTCTCTCTGTTCAATGAAGTATCAGGAGATGATTTCCTTAAGAATACCTAAGTAAGTTTTCTATTTCTTTTCCATGCCTATGTTTAGTTCATTCCTAATATATTGGCACCTTGTGGAAACATATCTGATGACTTCCAGTCATGGGTACTTAATTGCTACAGTGCTAAAAGGAACTTGACAAAACAATACCTACCACTTATTATGCTCTGAGTTTGAAATCAGACACTTTATCTATACAATTTCCACGTAATCATCACAATTTTACTATGAGGTAGATATAGTTATTATCTCCATTTTACAGAAAAAGAAATTGAGGCTCAGAGAGGTTAAGTACCTTGCTCAAGGTCACAGGCTAGTAAGTGGTGAATTTGGGACTCAAACACAGGACTATCTGATTTTACATCTCTCTGTGCAATGTAGTTTGGAAAAGGCTTTGCAGCAAGTCCCCTACATGCAGACTTGGACTCTTTGTGCTTGCCTGACAATGCTATAAGTCTGTGGCGGTTTTCCATCCATCCATCCATCCACCCATCCACCCATCCATCCACTCACCCATCCATCTATCCACTCACCCACCCAAGAAACATTTACTGAGAGCCTGAGAGTATAATTGACCTGGATACAGTAGTAAGCAAGACAAACCAGGTCCCTGCCCTCAAGGACTTCCATGGTGGTGGTAGGAGGCAAACAATGAACAAGCAAACAATAAGATAATTTAAGATTGTAATACTAGTATACATTGTGACCTCAATGGATATTAAAGATCTTGAAGACCTGAAACAAACTACACCATCAAAGTGTACCAGATGCATCCACCATTTATTTACCAATGACTTTTCTCAGCTGTAGGAGAAAGCCATGCCCATCAGAGGTAAAATACCCCCCCTTCAGTCTTTTGTGTTTGGGTAGAATGAACAACATCTCGATCAGCCATCTCAAAAACAGCCACCAAATACCCCTGCCCAGGGGTAGAAAGAATACTGGACCAGCAGTGTTAGGTGACGAAGATCTAACCAACTGTGTGACCTCTTAACTCTCTGGTTGATGTATCTGACGAGAGCAAGCATTTGTATGACCTTTTACCAGGCACTGTCTCATCTCCTCCTTCCAGTAATCCTGTGAACTGGATAGGCAGGGATGATATTTTTATCTTCATTTCTAGGATGAGGAATTGAGCCACGTCTTGAATCCAAGCCTAAGCTCCAAGTCTAGCACTTTTCCCGTAGGAGCACTCAAGCCCTCACAAGGTTTCTGGACCATATATTCTGCATCCTAATTGCTGGTGTGCGTGCTTTTTTTTCCCCTCAAGACTGTGTCCTGTCACCCCATTTCTGGGGGCTAGAGCAGCATATGGCACCATTAGATACCCAACAAGTGTTGGAATGAATGAATGGAATTCAGTGAAGTGAGATGATGATCAAGTTTTGAGATGTATAAAGCTAGATATGAACATAAGGGAGGACTGTCACCAGTTTTGTTGTTAGTACTTTTGTGGCAGAGAGGGACAGCTATCCACTAGAGCTCCTCTTCTCTAGTAGTATAAGCTGCTGCCCAGTGAGGGGCCACACTTCCCAGCTCCCCTTACCTCAAGGAGGGGCTGTGAGACCAGCTCTTGTCAATAGACTATGGGCAAAAGTGATGCATTTTATTTCTGGGCTGACAAGGTTAAGAAAGGGGATGTCTTCCCTGTAATCCTTTTCCCCATCCATCAGCTGAACAGAGGACTCCAAGGCTCTAGGGCAGGGTGTGGCCACAAGGTGGAAGAAGCCTGGGTCCCTGAACCACCCCCAGAAACCAGCCTTCCAACCAAGGGCGTCCACATTGGATTGTGACATGTATTGTCTCACTGTGTTAAGACTTGGGGCTTATCTGTTACAGAAGCCAGTGTTGTCTTAACCAATCATGAGTCATGGTTTGCCCAGATCTCAGTGCACTGTCTTTGATACGTGAGACATAGCCAAACTACAATACGAGAGAAAGCAGTGAGTTTTCTTTCTTTAAAAAGAAAATAATTCCACTTAAATGGTCACTCAAGGAATTTGGGAAATTTAAGAATCTAGTGGATGAAAGTCAAGAGCAGGAAGAATAGTCCTTCTCTGCCAGCATGCTGCCACCTCTTCTGGAGCCATGTCTAAGAACCAAGCGATAGCTCACATATGGTGGTACCACTGCTACACTGGGCTCCTGAGGGAACAGTAAACAAGCGGCACAAGTCCCGGCAAGTGCTCAACAAGCATTCACTGCCTTACCTCATCCTCTTCCCCTCCATCTCCAACAGCATATGCCCCCCTAAAACACACAAAAAGGGAATCTCCAGCATCTTTTTCACCAATAACTACTGATTTTTATAGCCCCTGTAGAGCCTGGGTTATCTTCCCTGAAATTGAATGCCCACACCTGATCTCAGGGTGGTGTCTTTGGTTTAGTTTGTTTTTTTTTTTTTTTTTCTGCCTGAAAGTCATTTTCTTTAAACAGAAAGGCCTCAGGTTTATAGGGTGAAATGTGTGGTTTCCTGCCATCCTGTTGGAAGATTCTTTTGGATGGCATTTTAGGCAAGAAGATTTTATTGTCTCTTTGGTTATATAACCAGTGCTTCAATCCTCCCTTATTTCTCCTCCCCATTCCTTAACTGTAATATTTTTAAATAAAAATGAAATGAGGGCTTCCCTGGTGGCGCAGTGGTTGACAGTCCGCCTGCCGATGCAGGGGACACGGGTTCGTGCCCCAGTCCGGGAAGATCCCACATGCCACGGAGCGGCTGGGCCCGTGAGCCATGGCCGCTGAGCCTGTGCGTCCAGAGCCTGTGCTCCGCGATGGGAGAGGCCACAACAGTAAGAGGCCCGCGTACAGCAAAAAAAAAAAAAAAAAGAAATGAAATTATTAGATTGTTTGTATTCAAAGATGGCCCTACTGGCAGTGTTAGATGGACATGGGGACCAGACCTTGAGAATGGAGGGTAACCAGCTCCAAATGCACTGAAGTTGACGAGCCTCAGGAAAAGGTTAAATCCAAAATAAAGAAAAGCTTTCCTTTAGTTTTTCTGAATGTATAATTCTGGGTGTAATGATACCTTGACAAAACTGTGTTCCCAGGAGGCCAACTGGGCAGGATGCAATTCACTAGACAGAGCAAGTAAAAAGTCACGCCAACTGCTGTTCACACAGAGAATCTGTAAAATGGGGATAGTAACAGTGCCTGCTTCCTAGGATCACTGTGAGGATTAAATGAGCTAATAATGTACATCAAGGGCTTCCAGAGGCCTGGCAGCTAGTAGGGAGCTCATGAAATAGAAGTTAGTGTTATCATAATATTTTAATGCAGAGTACTCACAGCTCAACACTTGTTGACCTACCTCATCAAAGTTGGCTCTTATTACAGTGTCCAGTATTCTCTGACAGTGTGTTCTGTACATCATAATAAAGGTAGAAACCTGTGAGGGGTGAGGAGGGATCAACAATAAAGGCATACATTAATACATGTTACTTCTGCCCTTGGAATTTCAATTTCAAGTCATTTATTCTCTGCTGAGGGGATGAAATTCGCCTAATTCCTACTCATCCTGCAAGACCCAGACAAAACTCATTTTCATTAGGTGGGGCCCGCTGACTCTCAGCTCCCTCCTCTGTGCTCCCATAGCACCTGAGTGTGTTTCTCCCTCAGAGCACTCACCCTGTGGTACGGAAAGCATGGGTTTCTCTCTCTGCCCCATCTCCACCCCCTGAAACTGTGGACTCTGGGAAAATAAAAATAGCATATTATTCATGCTTGTGTATCCAGCATTTAGTACAGTGCCTGGCACATAGTAGAGGCCTACCGAATTAAATTCTCACCAGCTGAGATACTGAAAAGTTAAAATCCGGCATGTACTCATAAGAAGAGGTGCTTTTGCCCAAATCACAAAAAGACATTTGGAAATTCTCTAGAATCTGCTTAGCAAAAGAACTGCATCTCCAGCTCCATTTAACTAAGAATTTTAAAGCAATGGTACAGGAAGTTTGTCGAGAAAGAAAGCAAATTTGAGAAAAAAATAAGGATTTATCTAGTTCTTAGATTTAAAGCATTCTTTTCAGGTACTCTTTTTGCTTTAGAACCTAGATATATGTTTTATATAAACTTAGTTTGCTTGTGCAAGCACCTGTCTCCCTGCTTGACTGTAAGCTTCCTGAGAGCAGGACTCAAGTCTCATTCACCACTGCAACCCAGTGTGATATGTAGAAACTCATCACCTACTGGCACACTGGGCAGCACAAGACAGGTGCATTAGGATGTGATCACCCAGGGGAAAGTCCCCAAATTTGTGTTTCCAGTTGTTTCTTCCCAATACCCTATGGCCCAAACTATCCGATTTACTATACCTATAAAATCTTCTTTGTCTATGGGACTATAATTTCACCACATCCTCGGCAGCACATGGGAAAATAAGGTTTATCCTGTATAAAAGCAATCCAGAGGAAGGGGCCCTTGTGAAACGAGACAGTACAACACCATAGATGGGTAGGAAGGTAGGTAAGACAGATAGGTAGAGAGATAAACGTCTAATTTTAGAATAGTATTGGGTTGTAGTACAGTTTTGAAGATAGTTGAGGCAGTTCCCTTATAGCTCAAACCCAGTTACCTCTACCGTTAACGTCTTGCATTAGGATGGAACATTTGTCACAACTAATGCACCAACACGGATACATTGTTATTGTCAACTAAAGTCCATACTTGAATCTGATTTCTATCTTTATATTTTTAAACTCACCATTTTGCAATAAAAGTGTGTGTATGTATGTGTGTGTGTGTGTGTGTGTGCTGTGGTGTGTGAGAGAAAAAGAGAGAGAGAGAGAGAGAGAAACCACCCACTCCCAGCAACACTTCAGATGTGGTCACCTTCTCCTCTGGCAGACTGGCCGGCAGATTTAGATCTTTGACATTTGGAAACTCTGGCAGCAATGTTCCAAGTTTGGACCGGGGTGAATATGCCACCGTCTGTTTGCTCACTTCTTTCTTGCCCGTCTCGCTCACCCAGGCGGCTCCTTTCTTGGAATACATCACATCATAATATTGGGAGCTTTCCTTCACCGCGATGCCGTAGTAATGATACCTGGGCCACAAAGGAAGAGAGAGAGACCCACATGCACCCTCATCAGGTGGGGGTTCCTGAGCCGCGGGAGCCCAAGGCCAAAGACGGCTGGACCCATCCTCCCTGAGCTAGAAGAGTTAACTCCTCTGTAAGGCTCAACATGTTGGAAGTCTAGAATTAAACCAAAGTTCCATGTTGCCAGCCATCAATCAGACAGGTAAAAATAACCAAAATTGCCTCCTACAGAAAATGTTAAGTCAAATACTTTGCAAAGCAGAAAGTGGGATAAAAAAATTTCCATTTGTACTTAATCTCTTATATACACGGACCCAAGAAGAAGAGTGTGTTTATGACTGCTAACTGTACCACCAACAAAAATTCACTTGGCCTATGTTTTTCTCAATCAATAAATGGCAGTCTTAAAGAACTGTATCTTAAAAAGGATAAACTCAGTGTCTCAGCTGACACTGAATGTAAGACAAAGACCAGGACCTTTTATTAACTCAGAATGGGCTTAATAACAGCAATGTTTTCAATTAAGACTAATGAGGGATGGAGGCTGCATTTTGTTTGGGTTTTAGCTACAATCTATTGAACACTTGCTATGTGCTGGGCACTTTGGAAAGTGCTTTACCTACATTAATTTGTAAAATAATTCTATGAAATGGGGATTATTATAATCTTTCTACAGACGAGAAAATGGAGGCAAGAAAGCTTAAGTAATTTGTTCAAGGTCACACAGCTGTTTAGGGGAGGAAGCAGGTTTGACTACAGAGACACTGTGCTACGCTAAGAAAACACACTGCATGGTGGTGTTGAAAACTTTAATGTTTGTCAGAGCCACTTATGGAATGTAATAAAAATACAGATTCCAAGGCCCCTTCCCAGACCTAAGGATTCAGAACAGGAAATAGGGGCCAAGAACCAGCACTGAAACGAACACCACAGATAATTCGGATGCACATCCATTTGAGATCAGCAAGCCTGCTGGGTTAGGCCCCTGCATTACATTCCTGGCTCTATGAGACTGCCATTACCTACTATTGTAACACAGCAGCTAACAAGGTACTAAGTGCTTTACACACACTGCCCGATTTCATCTCACAAAACCCCTGGGAGGCTAGAACTAATTATTATCCCCATATTACAGACCAGGAAACTAAGACCCAGAGAATTTAAGTAACACACCCAAGATCATATAGTGAGTGAGCAGTAGAGGCAGGATTTGAACCTCTAAAAGTGCTTTTAAGCGCTGAGCCAGTGACTGTCAAATTTTACTAATAATAAGAATCACCTACAAAACATATTAAAATACAGACTCCCAGGCCCTGCTTCCAAAGATTCTGATTTAGCAGATTCAGAGTAGATTTTTACGATCCCATGGCAATACTAATAATGTAAGTAATTCATGGACTTCACTTTCAGAAATGCTGTACAACGTATTAACTACTCTTTTCTACTCATGGAGATATGGTGGTGACAGTCATGAAATAATACAAAAGAGAAAGCAGTCTGAGTTCTGGGAGAGGCTTCCCAGGGAGAGGAGAGCTGAGCACAAGTAACCTTCCCTCTCCCCGCTCCCCCTTCACCCCTGATACCATTCTGTGACACTTCTGCTTAGTGGGCATCTCGCCTCTATCTGACTGCCTCCTGGGTTGAAGCACCCAGACCCTCCGAAGGTAGCCCAGTTCATTTTAGGTTGGTGTAGTGATCAGAAAGTTCTTCTCTGTGTTGAGCTGATCTCTCTTTTCTACACCTTCTACTTCCCAACTGTCATAACTGCCTTTCCACTTGGAGGGCACTCCTTTGGTAGCGGGGGCGGGGGCGGGTTCCATTTGCTCTGGAAGCTCCTCCAGGCGGGATGGCAGTTATGACACGCCTCCCTGACTTTACAAAGTCCCCCCTTACACTTTCTTAAGATCAAGCTAGTAATAACATGTTCAGATCAGACGGCTTCTTGATTTTTCAGACTGTATGTTGCTAGAATTGGCAACTGCAGTGAAGCTAGTGCTCTGACCACTTCTCAGTTTTCTATATTTTTTTCAAGTCTGTAAGGCACGTCAACACACTCTCCATCAACCCCCTGCCCCCCCAATTTATTCTGTCAAAGTAAATTTGCTGAGGGATTTTCTCTAAAAGGCCAAGTGGCATGTTGGAGACTAGAGCTTCTTATTACCTTTCAATTGGTTGAAGGTGAGACCAACCTTGGAGGATCCTTATGGAGAGGATACAATGAAACTGAATTTTTAAAGAAGATATTGCCCAATTTGCCAACCTCTAGGTTAAAGAAAAAGAAAACAAAAAAACAAAAGCAGGCTCTTACATGTAGACAGAAGGAAACTTTCTCCAAACTTATGCACGATGGGAAACCATGCTGTTCTATCTTTACTACTTTTACTACCTGTCTTTACTATCTATCTATCTTTACTATCTATTTGTACACTTTTATCTCAGAAATGGGCAACAATGTATTGGAGCCAGTGACTCTAAAAAGACCATAAGCTGGAGAAAAATAATTCCTTTCCATTCATTCAATAGTCTTCCAACCATCCACTTCTCTGTGGATTGATTTGCCCTTGTGTGCCAACCACTGTGCTCACCAGCAAACAAATAAGGAAGAATCTGGGTTTTCTACTCTATACTCTTAGCAGGGCTGAAAGCTCATTTTTAAACAAATACTGGAATTTTTCATTATGAATGAGATTTGTTCATCAGAGGAGTCACCCTGAAAAATTATTAGAAATTTATTCCAGGGCTTCCCTGGTGGCGCAGTGGTTGAGAGTCTGCCTGCCGATGCAGGGGACACGGGTTCGTGCCCCGGTCCGGGAAGATCCCACATGCCGCAGAGCGGCTGGGCCCGTGAGCCTGCGCCTCAGGAGCCTGTGCTCCACAACGGGAGAGGCCACAGCAGTGAGAGGCTCGCGTACCGCAAAAAAAAAAAAAAAAAAAAAAAAGAAATTTATTCCAAAATGTCCCTTGCTCAAAAATTTTCTGTTAAGTCTCTTTGGAAATTGCCCCCAGAGCTTCTGAGCCACGTGAAAAAAATGAGCCTCTGTTTATTTTCAGAACTTTACTACAAAGGGTTTTCCCCAGTTTGATCATCCACTTTCCACTTTCTTTACCTAATTTGGCTCCAAAGTTAAACCCACCCTTGGAGGATGGGAATGTGCTGCCTGGGGATGGCCGGGGGTGGAGTCAGGGGGCAGTACTGGACATGCTGCTTCTGAAACACTTTTAGTGACAAGTCTTACAAGTCCTATGTGGTGGTTGTTTTTTAGTAAAAAGTTTCATTATTTTATAAGTCAGTATGTGTTGATCTGCTACTTAGCATGGTAAAAACGTTTAGAAATGCTGCATAATAAGGCACCCTCTACTGGAATCACGGTGTACAGTAGTATAATAAAGGTTCTGACAAGTCCTGCATAAAGGAACCTGTTTAGCTCAGTGCTTATCAAACTTACATAGCCAACAGACCTTCTTCATGGAACACCTAGTCACTTCCAACAGTTTTTTGAAACACCCTTCGAGGCAAGTCTCTATAAATCCAGATTTTAGTGAAGCCTGGGCAAAATAGGCAGAGTCCCTTCCCATTGACTCTCAACTAGCAGACAGGCATCTACACAGCCTCTCACTCCTCGGGTCACCTCCTCAGTAAGCCCTTCCAGGGCTACCCTTTCTAAACCAGACCAACCTTTTGTTATTCTCTAAGACAACCCTCTTCACAATCTGATGATCTTTTTTTGTCTGTCTTCCCCTGGAGAATACATGTTCCATCCAGGAGGGCGGAAACCTGTTTGCTCGTGTGTCCCCACCACTTAGCACCATTTATCTGACATGCAGAAAATGTGAAGCAAACATTGGTTGGTTGGTTGGTTGACCGAATGGATGAATGGGAAGCAGTACACCCTGGGTACCACAGCATGGCTGGAGCTTTCCACCCCATCTCCCTTGCAGGGATTGGTACAGGGTTGCTTCTCTGGCAGACTGGATACTGTCAGAGTAGAGAGTTTGTTGACCAAAACAATCCAAGTAACCTGGAGATTGGTCAAGAAACCACAAGGCGCTCCTTTTAAAGAATGCCCAAGACTCTTTCACAAAAACAACTAAAGGCAGGGTGGCACCATGTCGGATTCCTTAAAGCAGCTGGCCTTTTGGACGGCCTTTCTCTCAGGGCTCCTGGGAGAGGGGGCCACTCCCGCCAGCCACAGACTTCCCCCCAGGCCTGCGGACTGAGCTCAGGATGAAAGGCCTGGGGTCCGGACCTGACTGGAGGCCCGTGGACATGCACTCTGCAGGTGGAAAGGCTGTCGGTGCTTACTTTGACTGTCCTCGGGTCCCGAGTCTTCTGGTGGTTAACTGAGGAAACTGCTGCCTTATGATCTGTAAGTCAACACAAGAATCAGTTATGCACTGGGAAAAGCTGGGAGCACAGTGATGGAGTCTACAAACAGCAATCTAAAGAATGAAGGAAAACACAGACCCTTGGTTGCGATGACTTATTAGGAGTCCAAGAGGAACCCCGAGAAGACCACTGGTGCTGGGGATGCGGGTGGGGGGAGCACCTGAGTGACGGTGGGGCTCTGGATCCTCAGGGGGGTCTTACTTGGCCACTATGGGCTTCACCCCCTTTCTCACAACGTAGGCAGTGTATGCTTTCATCCAGAACCTGTCACCCCCGTTTAGAGCCCTCCAAAGCCTTCCACTGCACCTGGTACTCACCCCCACCTCAGCCTCTTAAACCCGGTCCCTGCTTACCTCCTGGCCTTCCTCTCCTCCAACTCTCGCCCTTCCTCACTGGATCCCAGCCACACTGGCTTGCTTTTTATTTTACTTTTTCCCTGTTCCTGAAACATGCCAGGCTTCCTCCCCCCACACTGGGGGCCTTTGTACTGCAGCTCTCTCCATCAGGAATGCAATTTCACCCAGATCGTCACAAGATTAGCTCCTTCTCCTACAACATTCGGGCCTCTGGGCAAGGTCCCTCTGCCCAGAGGCCTTCTGTGACCGGCGGGTGCAGACTAACACAAGCAGCACCCCAGCATGCGACCCTGCTTTCTGTCCCCCTCTCGGCACTCTCCGCAGTTGTCTCGCTCGCTTACTCTCCGAGTGGTTATTTCACATCTCCCCCCACTTGAACATAAGCTCCACAAGAGCAGGGACTTGGCCCAGGGCACATGCGAAGAGCTCAGTCCACGTTTGTTGAATGAAGGCATGAAGCCCGACCCCTGGCCTGGAGGGTACCCTTTACTCATTTGCCAAGTGGACAGCGCTAAGTGCTGCTTCCCAGGACAACCACGTAGATCTGCCAGAAACCTAGGAGGAGAGGCCGTCTGCCAAGGTGAAAACACAACCAATGGGCCTCTTTCTTGGTGTGTACAGCGATGGTGTTTGTAAAGAGGCAGCACGGTAGAGGGGTTCTGTGCAAGGGCTTTGGAGCTAGATTACCTGGATTAGATCCAAGCTCAGCCATTTGTTATTCCGGGGCCCTTGGGCAAGTTATTTAACATTCAAATGACTCAGCTTCGTCATCTGTAAAATGGGAATGATACCAACCCCTACCTGAGAGAATTTTTGTGAAAATTTAAAAAGTAAACATATGTAAATAATTAGCAACAGTGCCTGGCACTTAGTAAGGGTTCAATAAACATTGCCCATTATGACCAGTGATTATCCTGATGACTCATTAATTCCCTTTTATTACCAGGGATGTTTAAGTCGAGCCACATTCTTCTAACTCCCTTCTCTTCTAATATAGCACCGAACAGGTAGGTGTGGTCAGACAGAGGGAGCCTGCACACTGTCCTTCATAAGAGATGCTGCTGTTGATTTCCCACTGGCAGGGCATGAACCATGAGCACCTTCTCAGAGGTGGGGATGAATCTCTGCTGATCCACTTACACCCTCTTCCAAGCCTTTCCTGATCCCCTGGACCAGGTAAGAGCTCTTCCTTCTCCAAACCGCTGCACCTGCTACTTCCAGTCTGTGACCAAGTTCCATCCTCCCTCTATTGTGAATATATCCTGATTCTCCCCACACCTCCATCTCCATCGGCCCCAGGGCCATAATCTCACACCTGGATTGCTGCAATGGTCTCACTGCCCCTGCTGTCAGGCATGCCTCATCTCAACCACTCCTTCATGAAGACTCCAGACAAAGTCCAAACCCACCAGGTTCTGCCTTCATTCCAGCTCACCTCTCGTCCTCCTCCTCCTCTCCTAATCCCATGAAGTACTGAAGGGTACTACCACTTTTTAAAAATGTGCTAAACTGAAGAGCCAAAAAATGGCCTTTGCCTCTTTCTTCCATTTGAGCATCAGGCTTTTTCATCTATCCAATGGGGATAATGACACTGTTTCAACCTATCTTCCAGGCTCTGCCCCCCCTCTTGATGTCTTCCAGGAGCATCACTCTTTTCTAGCACATTCTCTTCATCGACAGACGTATCCTTCAATCCTTTGATGGCTCTTCAGAGGATCCTCAGAAAACCCAGTTTCCAGGCTTTAGTGGTTATCTTATGGTCTCCCAAGCAATATATTTGCGTGGTTAGAATCTTTAATTCCATTTGTGAAAATACTTTTTCTCTAAAAATATTTGATGGCCAAATCCTCTCCTCCTCCTCCAAAAAGAGAGAAAGGTCATTTCAAATAAAGCACGAAGAGGAAAGGAAGCCTGTTAGGAGTTGGGGGTGGGGAATGGGTGGAGGCCCTGCTGCACCACATCACTCTCTGCCCAACTGGAGGTCAAGACTTTTCCCACTCTGAGCAAAGAAAGCTGTTGCAGACAGCACGTCCTCCTTCCAGCCGCAACAAAAACCTGTGGGAAGGGAGTTTGCTTTTTTTTTAAGTGTTTCTTATGGGCTGCAAATTACAAATTATTCTCCTTTCCTTTCACCAAATAATCAGCTGGTCCCTGAATCTGAAAGCCCAGCACAATTTAGTTTGAGTCTCAAAATGCAGGGTCGGTTCAGCCCTGCTAAGGCTGTTCAGCTTTTAATTTCTGGAGCAAGACTCAGCAAACAGTCAAACACTTTTGTGGAGCTGTGAGAGTTGAGCTTCACTGTTTGATAAATGGGCAGACGGCAGGCAGCCCCTCTTTCTTTTTTTGTATGGATTCAATGAAGCCTGCCTAAAGAACACCACATGCTGCTCTAGCTACTGATCTAACATTCCGCAACATCCCAGCCTTCCAAATTCCCTTTAATTACTCAGGAATCCCACCCTCTGCTCTTTCAGCCTGGGCAGACGGGGCTGGGGTCTCCATGGGCCAGGGGTGGGATGCGGAGAGGCTCTGGGGAACCAGTCTCTCCGGGGCTGCTGGCATTCTTTTTTAGGTGGTGGTCAGGTTATTCATCTCTTCCGTCCGTTCTTCTCTCCATTAAACACATGGCTCCAGGTGGAAGGAAACTCAGCACGCAGGCTACCCTGACATAATTTTGTGGTTGTAGTTTTTTAAGAAACATGAGTGAGTTTGGGGCAAACGTTCCTGAAATGGCATCTTCAAACCACAGGCCTCATTTAAGATAAGGAAGGGGAAGAGTGAGAAGAGGAACTGACACTCATTGGGCATCAGTGGGCACCATGCACTAGACAAAGTATTTTACTCTCGGTATTAAATTTATCCTAAAAACCACACTGGAGGAGAATATGATGGTCCTCGTTTCACAACTGAGGAACTGGGGTCTAGGGTGATACAGGCTGCTCGGATTCACAGACGCCAGCGAGTAGAAGCAGCAGGGATCCAGTTCCACTGTCTCCTGTTCATCAATTTCACCGACACCCAAGGGAGCCAGCAAGTGTCCACTGACTGTGCATGAAACCCTCAGCATTCTCTGTGGGTGTCACCTCAAGAGACACCTTCAGAGCCACACAGCAAAGCCACTTGGCCTCATTACTCTACAGAGAGGCCTTGTTTGACTTTGACCCCAAGTCGTATGGTCTTGATCTAGCTTGATCTCCAAACTTAGTCATCAGGAACGCTCTGAAAAAAGGCTTTTGGTTGTTCCCAAAAATTCAATCCACCCTCAGTAGGCAAAGATTTGCCACCAACAAGAACTGATCCAAAAGAAGTTCCAGTGTCATGGAATAAATGGATATTCTCCCACACTCTGAGGGAGACAAACTCATGTATACAAAGAATCAATCAGTTTTAAAACAAGAGCTCCTGGTCTTATTTCAGAGGTCATTTGGGTATGGGCAAAAGAAAAGGGGCTTTCAAACAGCAAGAAATTATAAATTCAGTACAATGGCAAGTACTTGTGCCTTCTCTTAAAAAACACACACAACAATTTTTTGAACAAGAGAGAGAAATGGTTAGGGAAAGAGGTTAAAGGAATTCTAATTGTCACAACTTTAAGTCTCAAAGTGGGGTACTCACTCTCTTTGTTGGCAATAGACTTTGCGCCTTTTTCAGAGAAGAAAAAATAATTAAGCCTGGTAGTATGAATAAGTTTTCCTAAACACTTTCCCTCAACGCTACCATCTTGAAATGGGTGTTTGCCAGAGTAATTTTACTATGCTGGTATAACTCTATCCATTTAACAATGTTGGGAGGAGTAACACCTACTGGGGGCCAGGCACTGGAGGTTGAGGTGGGTTCTACCCCACTGCAGGTTCCACAGGAAATTCCACAAAAGAAATTTTTAAAAATTACAAGATATTTACACCTAGAGCAATGAGACAGAAATGGAATTTCAAATTATGCATACGGATTGATGAAGGATTCCGAGAAAACCCCCATGGCTAGAGAGGTAACAATCTGTTGCCCCCAATAAGTACCATGGGTAACAATTCCAAGAAGTCCAAAAATCCATATGTGAGCCCAGTATTGTCCTTGGGATGTTGGGATGATGTGTCATGTCTGTGAGTGTGAGAAGAGAGACAGTCATCATACACCCATTTAGCTAGAATGTGGTGAGTTACATAAGATAGAGGTTAAGTCAAAAATGGAATAATTCTGAAGATAATAATACGAGAGGGTGAGGGTGGTGAGGGTAGCATGTGTGCGATGTGGGAAATTTTTAGAACAATTGTTCTCAAAATTGTTCAGAAGGAAGAGCAGCTAGAAAGGTTGAAACATTCATATGTTAGTGATGATATATTAAAAACATGATGCATTAAAGTCATGAAATGTTGCGACAGTAAACTGAAATCATAATTATAGCTAAAGTGCATTGAGTGTTTATACTTACCAGGCACTGTGCTAAGGCAGCCCTTTTAACAGTCATTATCTCAACAGTCCTCAGGTGGTTGGTACCATGTCCCCATTTTACAGAGGAGAAAATTGAGGCTCAAAGCTATTAAGAAATCTCCTGAGTTCACACAGCTGGTAAATGGTGGAGCTGGGATTCAAACCCACACAATTTGATTTCTGAGCTTTTACACTGCACATCACTAAAGACGTGTGAAATAACAAAATATGGAATCTGGTGTGAAATCAGACATTCTGACATCACAGCAGATACTAAGGGTTAAGAAAAACATATGCAAGAATTTAAAGTAGATGGAAACTGTCCATGTGCTTAATTTTTTTCCTTTGCAAATTGAAAAAAGACCATCTCTGAAGAGTCCTAAAGATGCCTCAAGAGTACCTTTATCTCCCTCTGTGTCCCTCCACAGGTGCACAAGCAACCTGGGGTCAGGGCAGATTGTGAGCGCTCTTGAGGAAGAGGGCAGTCATGTTAAATGAGAGGAACCTATAGCCTTATCTCTGTTCCAGGCATACGTGGCTGACAGAAGCATAGGTCCCCAGAACACTGTTGTCTGTCTGTCTGTCTGTTTCTTGCATTGCTCAAGCATGGGCGGCGGGGAGGAAGGAGCCACATATTCAAGGAAGCAACACCCACAGCCCAAATGGCTAAGTACCTCAAGCCCTCACGGGGAAGAGGCAGGATATAAATAAATTCAATTCATACAAGTACATCTGCTGCCCCAGATTCCCTTCCTCCTATCTCCCTACCTCTTACTGGGTGTGGGGGGGTCCCTGCCCAGCAGGTGGCATCCACTGGTCTCCCCCCTTCCCCTCAGATCCAGCCACTACACGTCGGACCTTGGGAAGCCCACTCAATCTCTTTGACTTTTAACGTCCTTGTCTGGAAAATGAGAAGGTCTCACCAATAGATCTCTAAGTTCCCTTAATAGATTAAACTTCTTTACAGTGAGGTGTTAGTAACTGGTAAGTATTAATGAATTATCCTGCTCTTTTGTAGTTGCATTTCCACAGACTTAAACGAAAGGAACTGAGGATTTTGAGATATCAGCAAGCCTTCGGGGGAGGTGTATTTGCGAGATTAAAGGGCCTCCCCACGTATTCAAGTCGCACTGTGTCACAGCTGTCTAGTTGCCTATCCATGAATCAGCCTCTTCCTGACAAGCTCAACAAATGTTTGACCATAAATCATGTTACCCCACACAGTCTAAGCTAGTCACTTGGTGCACTTATGCTTCCTCCCATGGGCTCCACATTTGAGAGTACATCCTGCACTCTCTCAGGATCCTGGGTTCCATTTTATAGTCATGACACATAAAAGGACACATGGAGAGAAATGGGTGAAGGTGATCACAGCATGCTGACTATAGTTAACAATACTGTATCGTATGATTGAAAGTTGTAAGGAGAATAGATCTCAAAAGTTCTCATCACAAGAAAAAAAAATGTGTAACTCTGTGTAGTGATGGATGTTAACTAAATTTATTGTGTTGATCATTTTGCAGTACATACATACATCAAATCACTACGTTGTACACCTAAAACTAATACGATGTTAGATGTCAGTTAGATCTCATTTTTTTAAAAGAAAAAGGATACGTGGATTTCTGAAATGCCCTTATGTGGATAAAATGGCTAGTTGTCTGCCCCTTTCCCTTTCTAACCAAACTCTAATTTTTTATTCCAGGAGGTGATGGACTACATTTTCCTGCCTCCCTGACAGCCAAGGGCAGACAGTGAGACAAAAGGGGAAATCACTGGGCAGGGCTCAGGGAAAGCTTCTGAAGACAGCTGACTTAGCTGGAGTTTTGACCTTTCTCTCCCTACACCCAAGAAGTTTTCTACTTCTTATCTGGAATTTAGGCTTTGTTGTCCAGCAGTCACTTTGGACCATGAGGTGACCTAGAAATTAGAAGCCATCTGCTAAGAATGGCAGAGCGGAGAGAGAGAAGGAGCCCAGGTCCCTGATGCTCTTATAGAGCTGTTATACTAGCATAGGTTACCTTCTTTTAAACTTATTCTATGTGAAGAAAAGTAAAACCACAAATTTATTTAAGCCATTGTTTGGGAATGAGGAGAGGCGTCTTTTACACACAGCCCCAATACAATTCCTAACTGATACACCTTCTGATTTCCACCCAGGATTTACCTCATAGGAAAGGTTCCAGGGGCCCTGGAATCAGCTATCTCATCTTTAAACGGGAACAAAAAACGGCATCTAGTTCACAGGGCTGTGTGAGGATTAAATGAGGTAATATGTGCAGAGGGCTTGGCCCAGTGCCTGGCAAAGAGTGTCAGTGTATTGTCATTATGATTTCTCGTTGAAAAGTGTTTCCAGTTCATATGGTAAAGGTCCTCGCACCTCTGTAGACTAACTTCCCCATGTGACAGATGGAGGGACTGAGGTTCAGAGAGGGAAATGGGACCTGTCCAGGGTAACACGGAGAGTAAGAGTGATAGATCCTCAAATTCAAGGCCCCAAACCTGGTGTTATTGGAAACTCCCCGCCTACTGCGCATGGTGGATCCTCAGTAAAAGTCTGTGGAAGAAGACATTCGTTTGCCTTTAATCCTCCACCAGAATGCCTGTTACAAATGCATGGAAAGCAATCCAATTAGTAAGAGAGATTCTCTTAGCTCAGAAATCTGAGGTCCAGTTTTTCTTTCCGAAAAAGCTTAGCTCTTGCTAAGCACAGTAATGCTCCATCTCTGGGCAGGTGGAGTTTTTAGTTTCCAAAAGACCAGTGGAAAAGCAGGAGAAAGAAGCATTTGGTGAAACTGAAACACTCACTTCAGCTTCCATGGATCTCGCAAGTGTGCAGGTTAGGAGAAGGCAATACTGGGCACCTAGAGGTACTCGGGGATTGACCTGGTTCTCGGGCTGCCCTCACTCCCCACCCCGAGGAGGCAGCAGGTTCCTCCTCTGCGTCCCTCCGATCCTGGGAGTTCATAGCTCAGGGGGCACGTCTGCCATCTTGCTTTGCAGTTTCTCACATGCATATGCCCCTCTGCAGCCTCCTCCCCTAGAGGACTCCATTTCCCATCTCCTGAGATAAATGCATACCTAATAAATGCATACCTAAGGTTCACTTGGGTGAACCCAAGTGTTGAGGAGGAAGCAGAATGGGAAATACTGGCAGGGGGGTTCCCAGTGCCCGGAACACCCCGTGGGGAAGATCTGAGGGGAAATTTCTCAATTGCAGTGACCAGCACACTTGACCCCGAGAGACAGAGAGGCCGAGACTTCACTCCCAAATTTGATCATATGGAGGTGTCCAGGTGACTGCTAATGACAACACCAAAGTCAAAAGGACAACTGTTTACACAAAACCTGCCTCTACACATACGGACCGTACCCCCAAAATAAGTTGCTCTGTGTAAATGAGACAGTTAACTACATGGACTCTAGAGCCAGACTTCTCAGGGTCACATTCTGAGTCACACATCTACTTACTGGCTGTTTGACCTTGGGCAAATTACCTAACTTCTCTGGGACTCAGTTTACCCATGTATGAAATGGGGATAATAGTTTCTACCTCATAGAGTTGTTTGGGGGATTAGACAAGGTTGACCTATGTCAAGTGCTTAGAATAGTGCCAGGTAATAGAAAGCACTGTGTAATTGTTGGCTATTTTTATTAATTTTATTAAACATCTGTGAGTGCTGCATTCATAATTAGATATAGCTAGACACTTCTAATATCTGTTAAAAAGAATTGTCTTTAATAAGCTTGGGTAATTTATCTGAGTATGATGTCATGTGTAGGCCAATTCTGATATTACCGTGTGTTTGTTTCAATTTACAGTTCCGTTGCTCTCTAAACATTTATTTCACTGCTTTTGCTGGAGAACTAGGGGTATCATTTTGGAAGTGTTTTTTCTCACCCTGACAAGCCTGGAGGCACCAGTAGCAGGAAGGAAAGGTTAGGGAAGAGCAGAAGGTCCGACCACTCTCCCCTCCCCCACTGCAGGTCCACAGGCCACACGTGGTCAGTCCTGAGGTGGGGGGGAGGGGAGGAGTCTTCAAATGGATGAGAGACTGTAGGTTTCAACTAGAGCACTGGACTGGACTTTAGTGTCTACAAGAGCACCTAAATTATTGAAAAGAGGCTTGTTTTTTGTTTTAACATCTTTATTGGAGTATAACTGCTTTATAATGGTGTGTTAGTTTCTGCTGTATAACAAAGTGAATCAGCTGTACATGTACATATATCCCCATATCTCTTCCCTCTTGTGTCTCCCTCCCTCTCACCCTCCCTATCCCACCCCTCTAGGTGGTCACAAAGCACTGAGCTAATCACCCTGTGCTATGTGGCTGCTTCCCACTAGTTATCTATGTTACATTTGGTAGTGTATATATGTCCATGCCTCTCTCTCACTTCGTCCCAGCTTACCCTTCCCCCTCCCCATGTCCTCAAGTCCATTCTCTACGTCTGCTGAGGCTTGTTTTTATAATCAATAACCGAAAAGCTATTAAACCTGCCACAAAACCATCAGGGGTCAGGGAAGGGAGTTTGGCCGTAACATGGTTGAGGAACAAAGCAAAGCCATTTTCTGTTTGCACATCACCAAGGTGGGCCTGTTCCATACCCGTCACACTCGTGGGGGCTCCTCTGGGCTTCTCTAAGAATAAAAGCATAACACGAGGCATTCAGAGAGCTGGTCAGAACACTCCAGCATAAGGCCAGAGCCACAGGGTGAATCCTCAGCGGAGAAGCAAAAGCGGTGGGCAGTGGGAGGTCAGCTGGAAAGCACAGCCCTTCAGCCAGTGTGGACAGAGATCCAGAGGGTCTCCCCCCAAGCCCACCACCAGACCCCTTTCCCCCAGCGTATGGACGACGATCACAGCACAGGACACTGATAGCTGGGAGGAGCCTTCAGAGAGCACCAGCTGGTCAAAAAGACTCCTGTTGCCTTTCCTCTAGATACCCTCCCCCACTGTCCCCTCTCCCGACCCTGGAGGAGTCCGAAGAGGAGAGAAAGAGTCCCCCCTTCCCTTTCACAGAGCAAATTCGGAGGCATCATGAGGGGAGGTCTGACTTCCATGTGAGACGGAAGTTTTACATTGGACAGAACGGGGCTTTTTCATAGCTGAGAATGAATTTTAATTATCCAACCAAGACTGATATGATGGCTGATCACGGTCTGATGCTGTGGGATTGCCCTGCGATGTCAGAGGGCAGAGCAGGAAGGACGGACAGAGGACTCTGAAGGCAGCTCTTTAAAGTAAGTGAAAATACAACCAGTTTCCACTGGCACCTCAACAAGTTCATCCCAACTCAGCAAATGGACTAATGGAAAGTGGATACAATGCCAATTTCATATGGTGACCATAAGGCTTAAACAAATTGCCATATGTCAAACAATTCATGGTGTTCTTAGCAAACAGCAATAATATAAATCATTCAATCTTCAAATATCTGAAGATCTATTATGTGCCAGGTACTATTCTGGGGGCTAGGGATGCACAGTGAACAAAAAGGTCCTCATGGAGCTTCCATTCTAGAGAAAGAGATGGACAAAACACAAGCAACTAAAAAATATATATGTTACATAGTTATTAGTTACATGTATTAATAATTATATATTATATGTAATAAAATATATAGATAACACTACAATATATAGATAACTATACATATATATTAGTAACATCATATATATATAGTAGTTCAGACAGTGATAAGTGCTATAAAGAAAAAGTATGGTAAGAAGATAGAGGAGTTAGAACGGAATGCAGCCAATTTTAGAAAATAGTGATTTCTTCCATTGATAGAGAACTTTACAGTTTTAAAAAACATTCTCATAAGCACTGTCTCATTTTATCCCTAGAGTAATTTGGGATACTTCCCATCTAAAGGTAAGGAAATGGGAGCTCTGAAAAGTTAAGTGACTCCAAGCTGGGTGACCTTTCATCACCCCAGCCAACAGCAAAAGCAGGCACAAGAAGTTAGTTCAGCTAGCAGCCTCAGCATGCTCTGCAATTCCGAAATTAATTCCAGGACCCAAAGTCAATACAACATTACTGGAAGCTAGTGCTTTTGGAGCTTGCCCACGGTGTTGGAGAGGGGATTTTTATTTCAGATCTTACTTGCAGCAAAGCAATCGCTGCCATCCACTTTATCAAGAACAGGACCCCAGCCATGGGGACAGCTTTACCACTGATGTCTGTTTCACTTCGGCCCACTTGCAAGCCAGGGGGGAAGACAAACACCAATCTAATTTTTCTCTAAAACCTAAGCTGAAATAGTGAACTTTGCCTGCTCTGAGTTAAAAGTTCAGAGATGAATCATAAGTTTGGACGGATCGGCTCAAAGGAAGACTGTCCATGATTACACTCCAAGGTTTTAGAGAACTAGTCCCTTTTTCTCTCAAGGAGATGGCAGCTGCAGTGTGCTGGGAGCCCTCAGGAAGGGAAAATGTGTCTGGGATTTCAATTCAACAAGCTCAATGCGAAAACCCTCAGCATGTACCTTCTGTCCTCCGTGGCTGGAAGGACAGCCCCAATTTCCAGTGCACTTGAAATCCATGGCAAGGCAGCTGCAGAGAGCTTTTGCATTTGTGCTTTTATTTCCATTAGAGTATTTCCTTGCTTTGGGACTGAAGATAAGACAGAGTTCGGATGCTTTTTTTTTAACACCCTATTGGAGTATAATTGCTTTACAATGGTGTGTTCGTTTCTGCTTTATAACAAAGTGAATCAGCTATACATATACATATATCCCCATATCTCCTCCCTTTTGCGTCTCCCTTCCACCCTCCTCATCCCACCCCTCTAGGTGGTCACAAAGCACCGAGCTGATCTCCCTATGCTATGTAGCTGCTTCCCACTAGCTATCTATTTTATTTTAATTAAATTAATTATTATTATTATTATTTTTTTTTTTTTTGCGGTACGCGGGCCTCTCACTGTTGTGGCCTCCCCTGTTGCGGAGCACAGGCTCCGGACGCGCAGGCTCAGCGGCCATGGCTCACGGGCCCAGCCGCTCTGCGGCATATTGGATCTTCCCGGACCGGGGCAAGAACCCGTGTCCCCTGCATCGGCAAGCGGACTCTCAACCACTGCGCCACCAGGGAAGCCCTATTTATTTATTTTTTTAACATCTTTATTGTAGTATAATTGCTTTACAATGGTGTGTTAGTTTCTGCCATATAATGAAGTGAATCACCTATATATATACATATATCCCCATAGCCCTTCTCTCTCTCATCTCCCTCCCACCCTCCTTAACCCACCCCTCTAGGTGGTCACAAAGCACCGAGCTGATCTCCCTGTGCTATGCGGCTGCTTCCCACTAGCTATCTGTTTTACATTTGGTAGTGTATATATGTCCATGCCACTCTCTCACTTCGTCCCAGCTTACCCTTGGATGCCTTTTTAAATGACTATTTTTTTTTTTTTTTTTTTTTTTTGCTGTACGCGGGCCTCTCACTGCTGTGGCCTCTCCCGTTGCGGAGCACAGGCTCCGGACACACAGGCTCCGCGGCCATGGCTCGCGGGCCCAGCCGCTCCGCGGCATGTGGGATCCTCCGGGATCGGGGCACGAACCCGTGTCCCCTGCATCGGCAGGCGGACTCTCAACCACTGCGCCACCAGGGAAGCCCTAAATGACTATTTTGGAAGCATCTGGCACTGTAATTCTTCTTAGAGAGGAAACTTATTATTTGGGAAAATATTCTGAAAAGCCATTTGGATTAAATGTGACTTGTGGGCATAGATGTCAGCAGGAAGCGAGGACAGAGGAAATTTGGTGGAGGTTGTCCCATGAAGGAAGGAGAGGGAGAGTGCAAGGGGGCAGCAGGAGGCGGTCGAGGAGGACAGGAGAGGCGGCAGAGCAGAGAGGGTGGGACCAGCTGTGGGGAACGGGCAGGGGGAGGGCCAGGGAGCCCTTTGGGAGGGGGACGTCTGTGCCATGGGACCACGTTTGGGATGTAAACCACCACTGCACACTTCAGTCTCCTAGGACGCTTTAGTCTACATGGACGCTTTCTGTGGACTGCCTTGTGCAAAGCAAAGAGGACCCTGAGTTTTATCCCTAGCTCATGATGGTACAGAACAGGGCTGTCCACTAGAACTGTCTGTGGAGATGGAAATGTTTTATTTGCACTGTCCAATATGGTAGCCTCTAGTTACATGTGGCTACTGAGCATCTGAAATATGGCTAGTGTGACTGAGGAACTGAATTTTAATTTTGTTTAAGTTAAACAACTGGGTGTGGCCAGAGGCTACTGTACTGAATAGCACAGGTGTGGAGAGAGCGGGTATATGCAGAAAGAGGAGTCCCAAGTCAAGGTGACCCTGAGGATGCAAACACCCTGGGACTTGCTAAACTCTTGGGGGCAGATTTGAGACTTGAAATAGGAATGGAACTGGGATGCTGGGAGGAGAGGAAGAGTTAAATCGATTTTACCTAGATCACAAGGTCAAGGAAACCCTGAGCTGACAATAGGGTTACAAAAGAATTTGAGAGAAAAAGGAATAGAAGGTCCTTACACAGGCAAATTGGAGTTTCTAGAAATGCTGAATTTTTTTGTTTTTTGGTTTTGTTTTTGTTTCAGAATCTAAGTTAACGAATGGCTATTTGTATCTGTGCACAAGCATCTCATGGAAAATTCATAATAACAGTTGTAATGGCACATGGTAGGTGTTACTAAATATCTGAGCGACCAGATGACTGAGTGTACAGTACCCTACATCAGCCCGCCACCCTCTCAGGTGAATCTTGCAACATCCCAGGAAGAAGGCAGGGGTTAATTCCCATTTCACAGCTGCGAGGACTGAGTCTCAGAGAGGTTAAGTGATAAGTCCAGGAGAGCTAGGATTCTTGGTCTTTTGGTTCACCCAACCTGACTCTCCACTTCGGCCTCTGGGAGGGAGCGTGTAGATGCAACAGAATGTTCCAGGACCCCAGACACAGGACAGGGATACACTCCTGCTGTGCTCTTCCTTCTCCCACTGCTGAGGGGCTCTCAGTGCCCCTTCTCTAGACTGGGAGCCCCTCCACAGCAGGACCCATACCGGGGTCCCTCTGAGTCTCCACTGCCTGACACAGTGCCTGCCACACAGCCAGTCTCAGCCAACACTGCCCCGCTGAAGAAATTAACGAATGAAACAGCAAAGGTGGTTTCACCACTGATTTTTTTAAAAAATTCTTTTCACTTTGGAGAAGGAACATTAACCTATCACACAAGCATTTTTCCCTTCCTAAGTCACCACAGAGCATCTTCCCATTTACTGAGTGGAGCCAATTCTCAGCCACTCAGTTTCAGACTCTCCGGGGTGGTTGGCTCAGGCTTAACATTGCCCTTTGTTTTTTCTTGCTGATGATTTATCTGTTGAGGATCTGAAAAGGGAATTTCTGAAATGTTGACCCCTTCCTGCCATTTCAGTCCTTGTTACGCTTGCACTCAGAAAACTGGTAAGGAATAGTGGTGCAGGAAAAGCTTGCCTATTTTTTATTAGCCGATGTGGAAAAATTGTTACACACAGGAAAAAGAAGCTAATAAAAGGAGAAAGAGTTTAGATGTATTGACTCAAATTAAATTGAATATTTTTGGGGTGTAAAAAAATCTAGATCTTTATCAAATAAACACATGATGAGTCTTAAATAGAGTTCCAATAGCCTTCCTTGGCCAGCTGAATATGAATGACCGATGGTAATGATTTTTTGTAGAGAGAGCCCTGAGTGTGGGATGTATTTTAATCATAAGTGGATAGAGAACAGTCAGGCCTGCAGTGATATTACAAACAGTACCACCCCCAGCTGAGGACTCCCAGACCTCCAAGCTATGATACAAGGCCATTTCCCAGTTTCTCTAAGGCTCTCACATTACTAAGCCAAGCAGTTTGCCTGTCCCAGGCTCACTGACATACACATAACACACTTGCAAGTTCAATATTTGCCGCTCAGAGAAAAGAAGTTACTGTCTACAAATTAAGTACCAAGGAAATTCAAGGTAGACATTCACTTTTACTTTACAACATGTCTGAATTGTTTGAAACATTTAATACTTTGGTATTACTCTGTTTTGGTATTTGGTTTGGTATTACTCTGTTAACAACTGTGAAATTTTTACAGCAAAGTAACCAAAGTATTTACCTTGGTAACCTAAAAAAAAAAATTAAATGATTTAAAACATGATTAGGAACTGTGCATAAATTACTTAGAAGTGGGGAAGAAAAGGAAAAAGCCTGGTGAAGTTGGACTCACCTTTCCAAAGCTGGCAGCATTGACGGGCTGGGTGTCATTCTTCTCGCAGAAGTCCAGGTAATGCATGTAGAGGGCACTGCGAGGGATGCAGACCCCTTCTGCAATCTCATAGTTCTCCTCCAGCCTGGGGAAATAAAAGCCCAATGAACAAACCCAAGAAAGAAGGATCCGTTGTCCTCCTCTAGAGCTGGGCAGACCTGAGAAATAACTCTTTTCTTACAGATGGGGAAACCAAGGCCCACGAAGACAAAACAATCTGCCTAAGGTCAGGAACGGAGTTAGTAGGTTAGCAGGATCAGACCCCTGGTCGCTTTGGGTATGACCTCAGGTCACTTTTCCAGTCCAAATTCCCAGTCCCTTTCCTCTGTGTTGTCATTGGCCTGACCACATTCGGTGTGAATCAGATTCCCCCAAACTCCAAAAAATGATAGAGGATATTGCAGGTGCCCCCCTCAGCCAAGCTACCCACTGTGTAGCCATTCCTGATAGGTGTGAAAATCTTGGGGCTTCTTGGCTAACAAGAGCAGCAGAGTGAGACAGCCTGGGAAAACAAATGCCCCAGCACAGGCTGGACAGCTAGACAGCCACTAACCCACTGACTGAGGGAGGTTATATGACCACAGCAGGGAGTTGAACTGCTTGTTTCCTTTAGGCTCACCTTCCCTGCTGTACTGGGATTATATGATTCTACACCCATTACCTTCTTAATGACTATAGGTTAGGGTTTCAGGGTAGGAACTTTTCCATCTGGGTTCAAATCCCAGCCTTATTACTTGCTGGCTTGGTGACCTCCGGTAAGTTACTTAACCTCAGCCCTCAGTTTCCTTTTGGAGGTACTGACCGTAACCGCCTCGCAAGGTTGTCATGTCAATCAGATGTAATGTGTGACATGCATCAGCATGGGACCTGGCACATGGTGAGAGCTTAGTAGGTGTTAGACCTCATTATCATCCACTTTTCTGCTCCATAAAACATTTTGGGGCACTCAAGATGTCCAGAATTTGTGCTAGATACTGGGAACATAAAAGTAAACTAGATACAGTTTTTTTTTTTCTCTCTTTAACCCAAACACCAGAATGTAGGCACCCAATCATCAAGTTTCCCCTCACCATGTCAGCCGTGAAGAAAACAGAAGACAACAAACAACACACTGGTGTTCATTGTGGATGTAAAGGCCAACAAGCACCAAATTAAACGGACTGAGAAGAAGCTCTATGACATTGACATGGCTAAGGTCAACATCCTGATCAGGCCTGATGGAGAGAAGAAGGCATATGTTTGACTGGCTCCTGACTATGATGCTTTGGATATTGCCAACAAAGTTGGGATCATCTACAATGAGTCCAGCTGGCTAATTCTAAATATAAAAGTTTTCACTGTTAAAAAGAGAAGAATGTAGGCATCCAAAAGAATCAGGCTCCTTTGTCATGGACACTTTGGAAGGTTAAACATCTCTTCCAACAAAACTGCTGGGGCACGTGACAGTTTGGGGACTTCTCTTTGGGCCCTGCTGCTTTCAGAGTGTGGGGCACACACTGTTCAATAAACTCACCAATAGAAAATATTTCTCCTCTGATTGTGAACTGGATTTTAGGAAACAACCTCAAGTCATTTGGAACCAAGTTTGAGGGCTAAAGTGACTGGAATAACCCTTTTCTCCCAACTGTTTTTCTAGGGGTTCAAAAATAAGGCATGATGCTAAAACAATGAAATGAATGTCCTCAAGTGGCTTCTAACTTTCTCTGAGGGCACTTGCCAAAGAAGTGGTCCAGCGCTGTTGTAACTGAAGTGGAATGAGGACACGGCCTCCCGAGGTGCCCACTTGAAAGGGCAGTGCTCACTCGGCTCATTGCAACATGTGGTTGAAAGAAAATCAGTTCAATCATTTCATATCCAAACCCCACGGATGACGGAGAGGACCAAACAACCCGAGGAACGCTCGGATAAATGAAGATGCCTGTGCTGAGCCGTCCCAGGTAGTCTCACCCACTCCCCGGTCTTCTGGGAAGGGGAACCCTGAGTAACGCCTGACAATTTTTATAAGTGTTCCAGGAAATAGTTTATGCAATCCCTTCTAGGCAACCTAATTCCTTGAGGCTGGGGTGGTGTCTGATTCACTTCTGCATTTTTAAAGTCCAACAGACTCCGTGGCACACAGCAGGTATTCAGGAAATGTTTGATGGATAGATTGTGTCAGTCATATATTCATTCAACAAATATTTACTGATCTCTTATCACCCAACAGGTGCTGGGGATAACCATGGTGTGCAAGATAGCCCTTGTTTGCACGTGGAGAACAGATTAGTGGTGGACAGGTGGATAAAGACACAGGTAATCTTCAATTCAACAGATATTTATTGAGTGCCAGGCAGTGTTCTAGACTTTAAGGAAACAGTGGTGAACAAAACAGAGGCCCTGTCCTGAAAGGGCTTACATTCTATGTGTCTCTAACATCATACATTGGAACTCTAAATGTATTTCCCTGTGGGAAAATGGTTTCACATAGAGATTAGGTTTCTTAGGACTATCCTAAGCCTCGGGGCTGGTGTGAATGGGGATCAGCCTTCTAGTTTAGCCTGGACCCCTAAATGCCATTCACAGTATTGTTTCCCTATAAAAGTGAGTTCAAAGGTCCAAATAACCAGCTTATGCACAAACTCGTGGGGGTCATCTGAAAAATGCGGCTTTCACAAAATGGGGTCTCACAAACATTCTTTGTTTGGCCTGAACAGTGTTGGCCCAACTTTAAAAATTCAGGACATTTCACATAAGAATCTGGATTTCTGGCTTCTTTTGAAAAGGCTGAGATCTGGCAACACTGGGCCCATATTCCCGCATGACAATTGGCCAGAGTTACATGTGCCCTCGGGTTGGCCAGAGTCCTCACTCCTTCCTATTTTTCTTACACCCAACCTATCTTCTGTTCCTTGTCTGCCTCCCGTAGGCTCTTGTGTTGACATAAGACACAATCTATGCCCTAGTTCACTTTGCAGTTTATTGTGGGGAGAATAATGCACAGAAATAAGAATATTTAAATACTACACACCCCCAACCACAGGTGCAGAGGAATGTGGGAAGACAGAGAGATAACTGTGCAGATGGGAACAGATGATTAAGGTTTCATGATGAACTGGAATTAGAACTTTGTAACAACAACAACAGCTAGCATCTGTTGAGCTCTTACTAGGTGCCAGGCACGGGGTATACATTATCTCACAATAACCATTTGATGCCCATAGTTTAGATGAGGAAACTGAGGCACAGAGAGCGAAATTCACTTGCCCATGGTCATGCAGCTGGTAAATGGGAGAGTTTGTCTCACTGTGAACCACTGTGGTATTCTGCCATGGGAGATGGAGGGGGTTCCAGGCAAGGAGAACAGCAAGGCTAAGAGACAAACATGGCTCGAGCTTTGGATGATGGAGACACTGCTCTGAGTGGAGAAGAGGGCTTGTAAAGGAGTATCTAAAAGGAAAGAACCATGGGGGAGGGACATGCCGCATAAGAGAATATGGCTTGGCCTAAGAGTTTAGCAACCTCCAGAGTTAAAGAGTTACTATGAAAGTCTTATTTTCAGAAGGCAATGGAGTGTTACTCAGATAGGATTGAAAAAAATATTCAGAGACAGGAAGACCCGAGTGTTTCCAGGATGCTGTAGGAATAATAATAATGTAATCAAATACAATGGAATACTGCTCAGCCATAAAAAAAGAATGAAATAATGCCATTTTCAGCAACATAGATGGACCTAGAGATTATCATACTAAGTGAAGTAAGTCAGAAAGAGAAAGACAAATACCATATGATACCACTTATATGTGGAATCTACAGTATGATACAAATTAACTTATTTACAAAACAGACTCACAGACATAGAAAACTTATGGTTAACCAAAGGGGTAAGGGGGTGAGGGATGGATAAATTAGGAGTTTGGGATTAGCAGATGCCAACTACTATACATAAAATAGATAAAGAAGAAGGTCCTACTGCATAGCACAGGGAACTATATTCAGTATCCTGTAACAAATCATAATGAAAAAATGTGAAAACTAATATATATGTAACTGAATCACTTTGCTGTACACCAGAAACTAACACAACATTGTCAATCAACTATACTTCAATTTTAGAATGTAATCAACAACAGTAACTAGCATTAATTTAAAGTTTAATATGTTGTATCTGCCAGCAATGGATTGAGACTAAAAGAATGTTTTAAAAAAAAAACAACCCAAGTCTCATAGGTTTCCTCTTAAGACGACTGAGAGTGCCACTACGCAATTTCCTTAGAAAGCTTAACTTCAACTCTTTAGGCTACTGTGTTGTGGGATATTTTCCAGTTTAATACATAGACAAGAACAATCTAGGAAGCTGGAACTTTGTGCATAACCAACTGTGTGCTTTTTGCTTATATTTACTAATGATTTTCTAAAATTAATTTTGGCCAGAAAAATCCATGGACACATTCAACAAACATGCATTTCAAACCATTCAGAATTCATCTTATAAAAAGCATATGATCCTTTAAATTATAGGGAGCCAGTTAAGTTTTTAAAGCATAGGAGTGCCAGGATCAAATTTATTCTCTGGAATGGTCAGCTTGGCACCTCTATGGTGAGTGGACAAGGAACACTAGTGAAGACTGGCACATAGTGGCTGACTAGGTAGTACCTATAGAATGAATGAGTGAATGAACGAACAAATGAGATTAGTTTGGAGCCACGTTAATAGTCAGGGCAGGAAATGATGGAGCATGGATTGAAGGAGTGGCTGTCAGGGCAGAGATAACACCTAGGGTGTGGGTCTCATGCTGCCAGACGTGAGGAGGGTGGGAGCAACCAAAGAAGTCCTCAAGTTCATAACTGGTGAAAGGGGGCTCCATCCCCATGATTAAGAAAAGCTGAGGAGGTGAGTTACAGGGGCAGGAATAATGCTTCCAAATGTTGTGCTAAAGGGCACGGGTCCCCAGATAAATTCCTGGCTCCCCCCTCATTGGTTACTTTACTTAAGCCCCCTGTGCCTCAGTTTCTATTTGTTGTTTGTATGGTTTGTTTGCTCACTAAATCTGGTCAAGAAATCAGGATTAAATACAAGATCAAGATTAAAATACATCCCATTAAATGAATCCATAGCTGCAACAAACTATCAATATTTGAATCATATGGGTGTAAGTCACAGTTCACACAGGCTGAGCTAATTAAGCAGGTACCTGCCAAAGGCCAGGGCCTTCTAAATAACTATATTCTTATCCACGTTTTGTTTCTCTTACTGGAGCTTCTTTGCCTCAAGGTATCTAGGTGGCTTATGACTATGAAGCATTTTAATAAGCTTTATGAGTGAAGACACGTAATTGGAGTTAAGGGCAACTTTGACGCTTGATGAGTTTCTACAGGAATAGCATCATGACACCTTTCCCCAAACCTTCTTACAAACTCCAGAGGGTCCGTGCATGTACTGAAGTTGCTAATTGAAATGCCAGCTTCCTGACCAAGGCATGGCAGAAAGGCAGTTAATTATTTCTCTTCATATCTGATGAAATTTCCCCTTTTCCTCCTCACTTTTACAGGACATCATTAGTCTGACATGGCGAACAATACTCCATTATACCTGGATATATTTTTTTTAATGATCACAAAAACATTCTCCACGTCTTCCATTTTCTGATCTTCTATTTAACAACTTGATCATATTTGAATTGAGCCTATCCTATTATGGAGAGATAATGACCTCGGTCCACTAGCCAACATGAGTCATTATCTGCAGTATACATTTTTAAAAGACCTCCTCACAAGGCTTCAGCATGCAGCATCCGGGGGCACATGGTGGAAGCTTCGCATTACTGCTTTACAGTGAAGAGCAGATGTCTCAGCGCATAGCATAATTTCTCCCTCTGCTCTCGTTTTAAACTTATGTTTTCTTATATGTTCACATGCGCTTTCAGTCCAGCCTCCACTTCTCGAGTCCTTGTAGACATGTCTGGGACAGAAACTTTTTTCTTCTATTTTACCCAAAGAAAAGAAAACAGGATTTTTTTTTACTTGCTAAACATTATAATTTATTACTGAGGTTATCAGAGAGATCTGAGACTGCAAAATATGTGAGAAAAAAAAATCTGGCCAAACAACCAGAGCCAGACAATAGTCTAAACCCTTCAGTGGCTCCCCTCTGCCTCTCACAGAAGTTCAAGTTCCTTACCTTGGCACCCAAGGCCCCCTATCTCTCTGACCCTGACTACTTCTCCTTCTCCAGGCTTCTCTGGCCTCACTCCCCTACACATACACTTCTCTCCAGCTGGCGGGACCGTCTGCCATTCCTCAAACATATCTTGCCATGTTCCCCGCTACGGTACACGTTCCCTGGCCTTCCCACCATGGGAGGGCACCCCTCTGTTGGGCCTCACCCTTCAAGGCTCAGCTCAAATTTCTCTTCCACAAAACTGTGCTTAATTTCCACCCAGCCCCAACTGCTGATCACCCCTTAATCATTTCTTCCTTGATAAATTCACGTATTCATTCGTTTGATAACATGTAGAGTGCTGAGTTATGTCTGTAGAGGAAAACACCTTGACTGAACAGACACATCTTCTCCTCCTAAAGCTCTCACAGCCTCCTGGGGATTTCCACAGCTCTTCCGAACAGCTTCACTGAGAGACAGTGGTTTTACAGTCAGGGATCACTGAGTCTGAATCCTCCTCCACCACTTGCAAGCACTACAGTCTCAGGTATGTTACCTGAGCTCTCAGACTCTTGCTTCCTTCATCTGTAAAATTAGGGAAACGATACCCAACATCCATCTCCCAAGGTTGCTGTGAGGGTTAAACAAGAATCCAAGCACAGTCTTCAGCCCTCCAGCTGGCATATGCACATCACTCAATGGAGGGTAACCATTGGTATCATTCTATCTTAGTGCAGAATATTCAGGTAACACTTCACATCTTAGACTGAAAGTCCTTTGAAGGCAGGGACCAAACCACACTTCTATTTATGCCAGCATAGTTCCTAGCACTGTGACCTGAACACAGTAACAGTGTGGAAGGAAGGAGGCGGGTGGGGTGGGGGTGGAGGGCGAGGGCTGGGGGCAAGGAAGGAAAGCAGGCTTTTGCACAGATCAAAAAAAAATTTTTAAAAATCTTAACACCTGGGGGTTTAAAGGAAAAGCCTGTTTATATTAACAGATCTGATTTATATTTCCAAGCGCCTACTCTTGTGCCAGAGATGTTCATATTTGCTATCACTACTCCCACAAATCGGTAACTTTATCTCCATGACGTGGAGGAAGAAATGGAGAGTTGGGGAGGCTAAGTGACTTGCTCCAAACTACTTGGCTAGGAAAAGCCTGCCTTGGAGTATGAACTCAGGGACGATGCTTCTAAAGCTCTCACTCTGTGCTAGGGACTGACATCCATGTACTCAGGGAGTCAGCATTACCTATTGAGCACCTATATGCGCCAGGCAGCGCAGAATACAGCAGTGAACGAGAAGACGCAATCCCCACCATCGCCTTTAGGAAGCTGACAGTTTCTCAGAAGGAAGATGGGAACCAAGGAGAGAACACCACCAGATGATAAATAAGTGGCATTTGGCTCATGTGGGCTCAGATTCTACAGAAGGCCAAAACAAAGAAACAAAAACCACCCAATCTATTTTATTAAACTGCAACAATTAAACCCGCAATTTGCTGCTGGGTAGACAAACACGAGTTCAGGTGGGTCCCTGGTGTTTCTCCTAGGACCTCGCTGGCCGGGCCTCCCCTTGGCTGAGGGTCTTCTTAGGAGTCAGGCATTTCCCCCACGTGGGTGGAGTGAGACTGGGACCATCTGCTGTGTTGAGTTGCCTGCCTGGTTTTTCTCCTCTTCCAGTAGGGGTAATAATCCTGCCTCCTCTACCCAGTTTTCGTGAGATCCAGTGAGCTCAGCCAGCAACATCAGCTGGGGTAAGCCTGGCACACCAGGGGTATTGGCTCAAACTGTAAGTTTGGTCCCTGCTCAGCCATGGACTGAATCAGGGATTTATTTCTGCCATTGTAATGACTCAACTGGACCAGAATCTACAGTAATCTAATCCACATCTTGTGCTTTGCCTACAAGCTACCAAATTGGTGTTCCAGAAAGGCCTGGGATTAGCCAGCTTCTGGCATCCCTCTGTTCATTTTTTGATTAATCAAGTCCTTTTCTTTTTTTTTCTTCCTTTTTTTTTTTTTTTTGGACAAAAACTAGGCAGTATAGTAGCAGAGTGTCACAAGTTCTGTGCTGCTAACCCACCTGTCGGGGCCTAGGCTAGAGGTTGGCAGCCAGAGCGCTGGTGGCCCCGAATGGCAGCGAGGGGATTTTGGCACCATCCTCTACCATAAACCATCCCCTTCAATCTTCCCTTTCCATCTCTTCCCTGCCTCTACTCATCTCCACTTCACCGTTACAAATAGGGCTGCAAAGAACATCTTCATATGTGTCTCCGTGCATACCTGGGGGAGTGTTTCTCCATGTCCAGGAGTGGATGCACATACTAAAACGTTAATAGGATGCAAAATTGCCCATTCAAATGGCTTTACCATTTTATACCTTCACTCACAAACAAACTATTTTCTAAAAATAAGAACCTAGCTCTACAACATAGCATCTCATTCTCTGAGACATTTACACCCTTCACGTTGTCCTGCTTAAGCTACCTTTCTCCATCTCTGGCTGAGGACTTCTAGCGGGACACAGTCACACCTATTGGCACTATATGTCACTTCTGGTTACATTCAGAGCTAAAAATGTTTAGCCTCCCTTTCTGGAGTGAGGTGGACTAACTCATACTATGAAAGCAAATAAGGTTATGCCACCATTGAATAAAGAATTAAATCAGAAATGGGTGCACAACTTCAGGTATTGGTGACATCCCGTGGGTCTGGTCTAGCAGCTGTGGCCGGGTCTAAAACGTCACCACACTTCTTTGGCACAGTACCCAGCCCAATTTTCTACCTCTGGCCTCCGAGAACATTTTAAAGAGAAACATTGAATTTATTTTGTTTCATATTGATTTGAAATATTGAAAGCCTAGCAATCACCCAAGCCTCATTTTTATTTTTTCAAAAGAAAGGAAAATGTCTCCCACGAAAGTGACAATTTGGTCTTCAATCCTCTTCCTTTGGGGAAGGGCCTCCCTTTCCCTGGAAACTGCAGACAGGGAAGTGTCTCCCCCCTGATGGCACACAGGAGCTCAGAGTGACACTGGCAACAAGAGAGGTGTGTGAGAGGGCGGGGCAGTAGAGGTGGACACGTGCTGGCAGCGAGTAGGCCAGGACAGCAGACAGGCTGCTTTCCCTGCCGAAATCCTCTTTGTGAATAGAGGTTATTGTGTGGCCAGGATTCCAGCAGGGCTCACCATCCCCACTGGGTTGGGCTTTACTAACCTCATGACCAAGGATGCTGGAAAGTGCTTGGCGGAAGGCATTTGACAATATTTGCCTGTTTTCTGCTGGGAACTGCCTCCAGATCACGTGGCCCTGCTTATTTTCGGCTGCTTGGCTGTTGTATTATTTGTTCTTAGAGTGGGGATGGTCTCTGGGGTGATGGGGAGGGGGCTCTCGGCAAGGTGGGGGAAGGCAGAGAGGCAAATAGCTCCTAAACCAATTCCAGGAACAAGCCAAGCATCCCGGGAGAACTGGGCACTATCAGGCCAGTGGCTACCACCTTGGCGGTGAGGCCAAGGTCCTTTCCTGGGGCTGCCTGCTACCCCTGGAGAGAGGGGACAACGTGAAGGATATAGATGCCTTGGAGGATGAGATGCCGTGTTGTGGAGCTAGGTTCCTATTTTTTAAAAAACAGCATTTTGTATACTTAGGCTGAATATAAAATGGTAAGGCCATTAGAGTGGGCAATTTTGCAATCCTGTTAACATTTTCTGTGCGCCCAGCACTTCCACTGCCTGATACCCATACAGAAGAAACACTTCAGCAGGTGTGTGAGGGGACATATGAAGATGTTCTTTGGGACTTTATGTGTAAAGGCAAAGATGAGATTTGGACACAACCTAAATGTCGGTCTAAGAGGGAAAAGGAGAACTGAATTCTCCTGCTGTCTTACATGAAATTCTGTGCAGTGGTTAAAATGAGGTTGTTCTTTGGGGACTAATCTGGGTATAGCTGCAGGATATTCGACTAAGGAGAGAAAGCAAGCTGTGGATCAAGACAGTGTGACAGGTTGTGGAACAATATTTTTAGTGTTCTATGTCTGTATTCTTTTTATAAAGGAGAAAATACTAAATAAAAAACCACAATTCAGAAACGTCTATCAGTACATATGCATGTAAATGCATAGGCAAGGGACAGTAAAAAAAAAAAATATATATATAGATAGATACACACACACACGCATGTATGCACACCCACACACATACATATTTCTTTCTCACTGGTAACAGCGCTGCTCTGGAGGAGGTGGACTTTAACCTTATCTGTAATGTTTTCCTTTCAAAATAAGAAAATGTATTTTGTGTAAATAAAATAAAATGTAAATGTAAATGTGTATTTGTTGAATTTATTTGCACCTTGCCTTTTTCTAAAAAGCTAACAAAATAAACACAAAAAGAAGAAAATTAGACAAAGGAAAGATATTAAAAAGTATATAGGGCTTCCCTGGTGGCGCAGTGGTCGAGAGTCTGCCTGCTGATGCAGGGGACACAGGTTTATGCCCCGGTCTGGGAAGATCCCATATGCCGCGGAGCGGCTGGGCCCGTGAACCATGGCTGCTGAGCCTGCGCATCTGGAGCCTGTGCTCCGCAACGGGAGAGGCCGCAACAGTGAGAGGCCCGCGCACCACAAAAAAAACAAAAAACAAAAACAAACCAAAAAAAGTATATAAACATCAGACTTAGCTCTGAACTCCCTGGCAGCCAGAGCAAAGAGGGGACATATGGTATAAATTATATCACTTTCCCTTGTAGAGTGGAGGGTGCATCCAGTTCCTTTTGAGAGACAAAGTTTTTATACTGAAAGTCTAGTCTAAAAAAGTTTACTCATGTGGAACTTGATATAGGATGTCACGTGTCCTCCACCATGGTTTTAAGCATGACTCTGTCCCTAAGTTTAGAGAAATGTCCTACTTTTTCTTCCCTGCTATTTACATACTCCCCTGCCTCCTTCCCCCACCTCATCTGTACTGCTGTCTTCCTTGCTGGTTATGCTCCAACCACACGGGACACCTTCTGCAGTTCCTTGAACAAGCCCAGCCTGCTTCCAGCCTGGAGAGAGTGGAGGATACTGTGGTCCGTACCCAGGTTACCTTTCAGGACTGAGGCGTTCTTCTCCACCGCTGAGACGCTGATTGCTGAGGCTGAATCCTTCCTGGGGAGTTGTCCTCAGCAGAATGGGAACTGCCTCGCCCAAAGTTATGCCCCCTCACAGGGCTGGAAGGGGAGGGTGGGATGAACTGGGAGATTAGGTTTGACATAAATGCACTACCATGTGTAAAACAGATAGCTAGTGGGAACCTGCTGTGTAGCACAGGGAGCTCAGCTCGGTGCTCTGTGATGACCTAGATGGGTGGGATGGGGGCAGGGGGGAGGCCCAACAGGGAGGGGATATAGGTATACATATAGCCGATTCACTTCACTGTACAGCAGAAACTAACACAACATTGTAAAGCAATTATACTCCAATAAAAAATTTAAAAAAAACACCAAAGTTATATCCCCTCTCCCTGGGGGCAAACTACCTGCAGTGATGAGCAAGATGGGGGAATAAAAACCTGAATCCATTGCCTCAATTCATCTCTGAGGCCCACCCTGGCTTCAGAACTCCCTGTGAGATCACTGAAGCCTCTACCGTAGCCTCCTCCCAGCCCGAGACCCCCTCTGCCGATCCCCTCGTCCCCTCATGGTGTCAATACTGGGTGCCTTACCTAATAGGCCACCTGTAGGCATGGCTCAGAGTCTGCCTCTGGGAGAGCTTGACCTGCAATGTTCCCTCTGCCTAGAACGTTTCCCTGATTTTAACATCGTCATGGTGTTGGAGGACTTCTTGTCATACAAATGTCCACTTAAATATCACCTCCTAAGGGAAGTTTTCCCTCACCATTCAACCTAAAATAGCCTCCTCATCAGCCAGTTCTAATTCTCCACACAGTACTTATCTGTATCTAATACATTCCTTGTTTATTCATTTATCATTAATATAATAATTTTTTAAATTATCACCCAACTTTTTCTCTCATCGGCCCCTATTCTTGGTCTGTCTTATCCACCAGTGCATTCCCAGGGCCTAGAATAGGGCCTAGCAAACAGTAGGTGCTCAGTAAACATTACTTAAATGAGTTAATAACTAAAATTCTATCTTAAAAATATAATATAAAGGGAACTAGAGGACAATTTGATGTTTGAACAACTTGTTGCCTTTTGATAATAATACTCAAATTTATACATTTTCAAACCTGATCTGACTCTGAAAACAGATTTTTTTCATTAAAACAAATCCACTGCCTAACTCTGTGAATTGGAGGATGAAATTTCTTCCAGAATGATCTATGTGACCTTTTGTTTAGAAAAACCGGTATTTTGTATAGAATTACGTACAGTAGAAGGAGAACTGACAATGCATATGTCAGGAAGGAGGGAAGCCCTATTCTGGGATGTCCTTGTGGGACTCAGAAGGAAGAGGTCTGCTGAGCGATCCATGGCTGCTAAGATTTACCTAGCACCCACCCTACACCAGACACTGTTCAAGCACTCTGTATATACGAACTCACTTCCTCTTTGTGACTACCCCAGAAGGCAGTGGTCCCCAACCTTTTTGGTACCAGGGACCCGTTTCATGGAAGACAATTTTTGCATGGATGGGCGGGCGGCGGGGGGATGGTTCAGGCGGTAATGCGAGCGATGGGAGCGGCACAAAAAGCTTCACCTGCCACTCACCTCCTGCTGGGTGGCCGGGTTCCTAACAGGCTGCAGACCAGTACCGGTCCGCGGCCCGGGTGTTGGGGACCCCTGATATAAGGTAAATACTACTGCCATCTCTATTTTACAGGTAGACTGAGGCACAGAGAGGTGAAGGACCTTGCCCAAGGTCACACAGCTAGAAAAGCAGAGCTGGGAGTTAATTCCTGGCAGTGTGATTTAAGAGATTACTCTATCTACAGCCTTGTTATTGCCAGGCAAATGTCAGAGAATCACAGAAAAACAGACATGAACAAGGTGATTTTCTTCTAGTCCCTTTCAAATGTTTTATTCTGAAATGTACGACATGTTCAGGTTATTAGAGCAAGAGTGTCTGTTGATTCCTAGCATTTCTAGAAACTCTCACTCCCCAAGTCTTTTATGTTGATGCCTCATTCAATGTGCTAGCATTATGAGAATCTGTGTGACCATAATTTGGGGGGGAAGGGTGCAGGGAGAGATTTGACCCGGGAAGTAAAGTAGAATTTTAAATAAAGCAAAAAGCAGCAAATGCAATTAGAAAAAGAATGTAGGGACAAACTGATGGAAACAAGCCAAAAGGCTGGAAATGGAGCTCTTGAACACAACCTCTGCTATCCTTGTAGCAAAACAAGTTGACTACTGAGACTCTTGTTAGAGAAGATTGAGTTACATTTGTGAATGTTTTCTCCCAATGTTGTTTTCCTCTCACCTTAGTCATTCTTAGTCAATGACTCATTCTTAGTCAAAAGAATCTAATATGATTTGCTCATTAAAGCCAATCTGCTTCCTTTTCTGATCTACTCTCTCTTCTCCATCCTTCCTGATTTTTCTCTTCCTTTCTTCAAAAGCATAGGCTTTGCAATTAAAGTGATCCAGCCAGGTTCCTGCCTCTGCCACTTCATGGCTATGTGTATATTCAGGCAAATGATTTAACTGTCTAAGCTTTATTTTACTCATCTGTAAAATGGGCATAACAATACCAACTTCACAGAATTGTGAGAATGAAATGAGGCATGTATACAAAGTGCCTAGCATGCAGGCTGGCACACAGTAGATTCATTCCTTTCCCCTCCCCACTTCTCTCTCCTTCCCCTTTGTTCCTTACTTCCTTCAGCTTTGCTGGGCTGAACTAGAGTAGTAATAGCCCTTAACTGACAAGTTCTTCTGAGAGGTGAGTCTCAGGTATAGAATAGCTTTGGTGTTCAAAGCTACAACATAATTTCTAAGTAAAATTCTTAGAGGAGAATTTACCTGTAAATACCAAACATGGGTGCAAACACTTAAACAACATCATTAACTATAACATCAAGTCCAGGAACTCCAAATATTAAAGGGAGAGCCACTCAAGTAGATAATTTGTATTAATGTTAAAATAAATGTAGTATAGTTGCAATAAATTATTAATTTATTAAGAGTTCGTTGGTAGGGGTGAACAGACCTATGTTTCTATAATTGGCTGCAACATTATTTATTAAAATAATAGACTCTATTAAAATCAATTAATAACATCCATGTAGAATCCAGTCCTTGCCAGTGTTTTGATGATGGAAAAAAATCTATTCCCAAATAAAATAAATATGAAAATTCAAATCTCCTGTCTATATCTAAGTTGAGTATTTTATGCATACTTACAAATTAAACTGATTGCATATGGGCTATTGGATGTCAAGTTATTATGACAATGTTAAAATATCCAAGTAATATGCTGTCCTATCTGTAGGAGGACATAGTTATATGAGCTTCCCATCAAGAGAGAACTTGCTCAGAATGGAACTTACCATTGCAGAGTAGCAGGAGTGGAGTGGGGCTTGGATGCTCTATTATTTTCTTTCTCCTCATCTGTTAAATGAAAGAAAAAGGAGTGAACTTTATTGGAAAACATACAAGGCCTTTTCACTCTCCCAAGTCTCAAAAGACTATGTTGCCCTCAAATGTTGCTGCTTTGAAAGCAATGATATTTTGGCTTTTCTAACATGTTAGATTTATCACACTTTAATTTAAAAAAAAGGAGAAACTGACTTTTTCGGAAAACTCTTATATCAATTTGTATTTTTATTTGACATAACACGTTACAGTTTGAAGAGCTATCTCTCTTCATCACTGAACAATATGACTGCACTCCCCCAACATGCTGTGTTCGCAACTGAAGCTGGACATTTGACACGATGATTTTGACCCTAAGAACACACTGACTTCGCACACTATTTGTTTCTTGTAACTCCAATGGAACAGACAGTTAGTGTAGGGAAGGAAGAGTGTAAGTGTTCAGAAGAATCAGGTTAGCAATACAATAGAATAGGGGTTGGCAAACTTTTTCTGTAAAGAGCCAGTTAGTAAATATTTTAGGATTTGGGAGCCAAGAGGCAAAATCAAAAATATTATGTAATATTTATATAACAAGAGAGAAAACAAATTCCATTTCCATATTGACAAAATTCAAAATATAATACTAGTTGATTATAATTTTTGTAATACAGGTCTATTAATTAAAAATGAAATTAATTTGGGGGAGCAGGTAACATTTTTCTTAATTGGTGGCTCAAAGCTCACATTCCCTTTCATCCAACAGATTACAAATATCCATCTATAAAATCATTCTTAGTTTACAGCCCTACGAAAACAGGTGTCAGGCCAGGTTTGGTCTGTGGGTTTCTAGTTTGCAGACCTCTGGAACACAGCAATCTGAACAACAGATCAATCTTTGCATACTTAAGAAGAACTGCTCACAGTTTTATCATGAATTAACTGAGAAATAGATTTAATTAGTTGTATCCAATTCTTAATGAAGATTACTGATAGAAATAACATAAAATTAAATTTCTAGGGAATTCCCTGATGGGACTCCAGTGGTTAGGACTCCATGCTTCCACTTCAGGGGCGCAGGTTTGATCCCTGGTAGGGGAACTAATATCCTGCAAGCCGCGTGGCGCAGCAAAAAATAATAATAAATAAAAAAATAATAAAATTTCTTGACCCACAAAATCTGACCCAAGAAAACTGGTACAAATAACAGTCTCAAAAGAAAATAATGTTAAAACCTACAAATATAATCAACAAAATTTAATAAGAACATGTAAAACAGTCAATGAAATAAATCTGTGGTATAAGATTATATGGGAAAGAATCTGTACTTGTGAAAATAATTTAAGTAAAACTAAAATGAAAGTGGAAGAAAGTAAAATATACTGCAAATGAAGTAGCTTAATAAAGTTGCCCTCAGAAAACATTTTCTTGATGAAAGCTTATCAGTATTGGTATAATTCTGATTCAAATGTCTGCTCATAAAAACTGTGAAGATATTGTTGTTGCTCATTCAACAACTGTACATACTCACCTTCTTCCTTATTAATAGAATCCGAATTTAAAGGGGACCATGTGTTCAGGGAGGGTTATCCCCTCTCAAATCCTAGAGAGATGAATGTTGATTCATTTAAAGCTATCATGGTAATTTTATGTCATTTAGCCCCTGATGGATTAGGTGGGGCATGTGACATGGTGATGTGGCCTATCAGATTAAGAAGCAGCCCTCTGGGTGCTTCTGGGAAAGTTATTTTTCCCTAACAAAAAGGAATGGGGGCCTTGATGTCGAATTTCTGGCCTCCAAAACTGAAGGAAGGGAGGGAGGGAGGAAGGAAGGAAGGAAGGAGGGGAAGAAACAGAAGAGACACACTGGTCTGTCCTGCTTTTGAACACAGCTGTGAGTAGAAAATTGGAGCGAAGCAGCAAACTTTCAACTGGGAAAAGAGCAGCCTGAGGACAAAGTCAATGCCAAGCAAGGCAGAGAGAAAAAGGGGGAAAACCTGGGGATTCTGAATGTCATGATGTGCCTCTGATGAACCCACCCTAAAAACTGCTGCCTCTTTATGAGATAATACAATTTGCTGAGTTAATCAATCCTCTTTTCATTGGGTATTCACTTTCTTGCCTCCAAAACCATGTTAAACTGGTACAACGCTAACACCAAATGTTCTCAGGCACAAAACGTCCCAATACATGATTGGGCTCAACATCTGTTCATGCTGCTTCGTTAACCTGGAGTTACTTGTAAATGTGTGTCATCCTTTCCAGTTTAGAATATACAACACCACCTCTCCAAAGCCTCCAAGTCAGGAATCATTAATCCTAACTCTGTTCTTCTGTACCCCATTACTTGTCTTTTAGTCGAATGGTTTAGCCATCTGGATCATTATTTCTATGCATATCCATATCCATATCCATCTCTCTGACTTGCGTATCCTACTTAAGAAGATCCTACTTAAGAAGGCAAGGAGGCCTGTTTTCAAACTATATTACAAAGCTATAGTAATCCAAAGAGTAAAATACTGGCATAAAAACAAACACATAGATCAATGGAACAAAACAGAGAGCCCACAAATAAACCCCCACACACAGCCAACTAATTTATGACACAGGAGCCAAGAATATGCAATGGGGAAAGGACAGTCTCTTCAATAAATGGTGTTGGGAAAACTGGACAGCAACTTGCAAAACAATTAAATTGGACCGCTATCTTACACCATACACAAAAATTAACTCAAAACCAATTAAAGACTTGAATGTAAAACCTGAAACCATAAAAGTCCTAGAAGAAAACATAGGCAGTAAGCTCCTTGACATTCATCTTGGTGATGACTTTTTGGATTTGATACCAAAAGCAAAGGCAACAAAAGCAAAAAATAAACAAGTGGGATTACATCAAACTTAAAATCTTCTGCACAGCAAAGGAAATCAGCGACAACAACAAAAAGGCAACCTACTGAATGGGAGAAAATATTTGCAAATCATGTATCTGATAAGGGGTTAATATTCAAAATATATAAAGAACTCATACAACTCAATAGCAAACCCCCTGACCCCGCCAAACAATCCAATTGAAAAATGCACAGAAGATCTGAATAGACATTTTTCCAAAGAAGATATACAGATGGCCAATAGGTACAAGAAAAGATGCTCAACATTACTAATCATCAGGGAAATGCATATCAAAACCACAATGAGATAACACCTCACACTTTTTAGAATGCCTATTATCAAAAAGACAAGAAATAAGTGCTGGTGCGGATGAGGAGAAAAGAGAACCCTCACGCACTATCGGTGGGAATGTAAATTGGTGCAGCCACTATGGAAAACAGCATGGAGGTTCATCAAAAAATTCAAAATAGAACTACTACATGATCTAGCAATTCCAGTTCTGGGTATTTATTTGAAGAAAATGAAAACACTAATAAGAAAAGATATCTTCATCCCATGTTCACTGTAGCACTATTTCCAATAGCCAAGATATGGAAACAACCTAAGCATCCAATGACAGATGAATAGATAAAGAAAATATATTATATATATATATGAATATTATTCAGCCATAAAAAAGAATGAAGGGCTTCCCTGGTGGCACAGTGGTTGAGAGTCTGCCTGTTGATGCAGGGGACACGGGTTCGTGCCCCAGTCCGGGAGGATCCCACATGCCACGGAGCGGCTGGACCCGTGAGCCATGGCCGCTGAGCCTGCGCATCCGGAGCCTGTGCTCCACAGCGGGAGAGGCCACAACAGTGAGAGGCCCGCGTACCGCAAAAAAAAAAGAATGAAATCTTGCCATTTGCAACAATAATGATGGATCTTCAGGGCATTATGCTAAGTGAAATTAAGTAAGAGAAAGACAAATACCATATGATTTCATTTACATGTGGAACAACAAAAAAAGCTCATAGATAAAAAGAACAGATACAGACTGGTGGTTGCCCGGGGGTGGGGAGGTGGGGGGCGAAACAGATGAAGGGAGTCAAAAGGTATATACTTCCAATTATAAAATAAATAAGTCACGGGGATGCTGTGGACAGCATGGTGACTGTAGTTAACAACACTGAACTGCATATTTGGAAGTTGCTAAGAGAGTAGATCTTACAAGTTCTCATCACCAGAAAAAAAATTCTGTAACTATGTGTGGTGATGGATGTTAACTAGACTACTGTGGTGATCATTTTGCAATACATGCAAATATCAAATTATTATGTTGTACACCTGAAACCAACATAGTGTCTTGTATGTCAATTATATCGCAACTTAAAAAGAAAGAAGAAAGCAGGGATGGTATCTTAGTCATCTTTGTGTTCCCTCCAGCCAATGCCTTCCATTCACACTTAATTAAATAGTTGAGTCTGCCTTCCACAACTGTCTTCAACAATCTTAAAAAAAATAGCACGAAAAGGAGCATGAGTCTCATAAGAATGTAGGTAGACAGACACAAAGAACAATACTCAACCTCAGCTGTTCACCAAGAAATAAAAAGAAGATAATAATGAGGCACAACTTTATACCTCTGAGAACAACCAAAATTTTAAATAATCATCTCCAGTGCTGGTGTGTAAATGGTAAAACTGACATTCTCTCATTTCTCTGAAGGTAGTGTTAACTGGTACAGTGGTTTGGTAAGTAATTTTGCAATGATACTGAGAGCTATCTACAATATCCAGTCACTTGGCCTAACAAGCCCAACTCCTACGAATTACACTAAGTAAATAATTGAAAGGCTATGTTAAAAAACAAGATCAATTGCATTTTTTTAAACAAGGAAAAATACATAAACAACCTAAATATATCTCTTTCCAGCTTATGCTGGCCCATGATTTACATTTTTGTCCCCCCTCTAGAATTGGCAGGGTATTTTTTTTCTCTGCTTCTTTAAATTTCAAAAATTTCATCAGTCAACGTGGGCTACATGTCAAAAGATCTATATTCTAAAATCAATTTAAAACCTTACTGGCCATGACTGAGAAAACCCCTCAACCTCTGAGCTTCATTTTTCTTCACTTGTAAAACGGGTCATTTTAAAGGGCTATTGAAGGGATCATATTAATTAATTCCACAAAAATTCACTGAATACCTAATGTATGCCAGCTAGACACTGAGAATAAAGAAATTAAGCTCTTGCCCTTTAGTCTGGTTGGGGGAAGAGAAAGACAAACAGTAGAGAGAGAGGCCAAGTTCAGTAAGAAGTGATAAATGCTGTCCTGTGGGTAGACAAGGAGGATCCTGCCAACCCAGACTGCATGAAAAAGCAGTGCCTGTCAAGAGAGGCTTCCGAGAAGAAGCCACAAGTAAGCTGAGCCCTGAGTGGGCCAGAGATGGGAACCAGGTGTCAAGGAAGGTGGGATGAAGTCAGGGGTAGGGCGGAGAAGGTGAGGGACAGATAAAGCCACGGGGACCTGAAAGATCAGGCAGGCTTCCCAGAAGCAAGGTGGCTGCAGCAGGGGTCCTGGTCAAGCGGTGGAGCGGAGTGAGGGCACTGAAGCGGTGCTGTGTGACACCTAGTAATCCCGTTCAATCTTTAAGACAGTCTCTGGTCTCTCTGGTCTCTAAACTGACAGTAATAATAATGCCTACCTGGAAAGATATTCGGGAGGATTGAGTGAAATGAACTTAAGAGCTAAGAGCTGGAAAACATCAGTGCAGGAGCTGCATGGCAAAGGCTGCCCTGGGCTGCTCTGGCTGGGAGGCCTTGGAGCGACTCTGTTCAGCTGGGATCTACTGTGGGAAGCAGGCAAGGGAGGCCGCCTCTCTGCTCAGGAAGGTTTACAGGGGCAAACACAATGGCATCGACAGGGACTCTGCAAGGCAAACACACAGCAGGGGACATCAGGGCTCCAAATAGGAGGTGGCATTTGAGCTGGCCTTGAAGAGATGGTCAGAATTTAAAAGACAACCTTGTTTACTGTTTGCAAAGATAATACATGTACATTTGCTTTTTAATTTGGAAATTTTTTTTATTTTTTTCAAGTTTTATTGGAGTATAATTGCTTTATAGTGTTGTGTTCATTTCTGCTATACAGCAAAGTGAATCAGCTATACGTACACATACATCCCCTCTTTTTTCTATGTACTTCCCACTTAGGTCACCACAGAGCACTGAGTAGAGTTCCTGTGCTATACAGTAGGTTCTCATTAGTTATCTATTTATACATAGTAGTATACATAGGGAAAATAGAAATCTCTGGACATACAAGCCTCTCTCAATAGAACAAACTATTGTCAACTCTTTATCCTATTTACCTCGTCTTTTTTTCAATGTTCTCTTTCACAACCAAGCACGCGCACACACACACACACCCCTAGCTTAAAATAAGTGAGGGTCACACAGCACATCCTGGCTTGTAACCTGTTTTACTCAGTCACCTTTACAAGGGCAGGTCAGACTTTGAGAGAAGGATGCTGAGGGCAGGGGTACTCCAGGGGGAGCAAGCAGCATGAGAAAAGTCCTAGGGGAGGGAAAAGGCAAATGGTCCATTGACTGGAGCCAGAAAAGTTCCCCATTCTGGGATTCCACCACAGTGTCTCCCATTCAGGGGATACCCATCTCTACTGTGTCAGATGTTCTTTCCCAACTAAGCTTTGTTCGGGCCCATTTCTGATACCAACTGCTGGTAAGAGAACTAGCTTTGAGGGCAGGCCGACCTGGCTTTGAATTCCAGCTTTGCCCCTAACTCTGCGGGAGCCTAAGCAGTCACTTGACTCATCCAAGTTGGAGGGCCCTCACCTAAAACATGAGAATCATAACTTATGTTACAAGGATGGTTTGAAGATTAAATATCATAAAATATGTTAAAAACTAGATACATTTAAAAAGAATACCATAACAATACTAATAGCTTTCACTGGCCAAGTACTTAAGCCAGGCACTGTGTATCACTTTTCATATGCCATCTCATTTTATTCCTCCCAACAGTGCTATTAATTAGTTTAATTTTAATTTTATTTCATTTCATTTGGCTGCATGGGGTCTTTGTTGCTGTGCATGGGCTTTCCCTAGTTGCGGTGAGCAGGGGCTACTCTTCGTTGTGGTGCGTGGTCTTCTCATTGTGGTGGCTTCTCTTGTTGCGAAGCACAGGCTCTAGGCACGTGGGCTTCAGTAGCTGTGGGCACACGGACTTAGTTGCTCTGCAGCATGTGGGATCTTCCCGGACCAGGGCTCGAACCCGTGTCCCCTGCATTGGCAGGCAGATTCTTAACCACTGCGCCACCAGGGAAGTCCCCTATATCCCTATTTTATAAGTAAGGAAATTGAGCTTTGCCTGAGGCTGAAAAATCTGCAGGAAGCCATGCGGCCCATGAGTGGAGACTGGACCTCACTCAGTGGTGGGCATGTGGCAGCTACTGATAGTATTTAGATAAGAACTGGTCTACCCAGAGCCAACAGGGACCCTCCACTCAGTCATCAAACAGGCGCCTCCCACCTCTGCAGGCCCCTTTCCCTGCAGACACTGGTGACTTCATTCCCAGCCTTTTTTCCCCCAAAGAGGCTGTGTGTCACACCCAGACCTGACCCTCCTGTCTGATGGCTCTCCACCCTAATTCACCAGAGGTGCTGGTAACTCATGCACTCATTCATCAACTATTTATTGAGTGTCTAGTGTGTTCCAGCCCTATTCCAGGGGCTAATCGGGGAGAAAAAGCAGACATGGTCTCTGCTCTCTTGAGCTCAAATTGTCAGCAAATAAAATGCAAGTCCTGGGCAAGAGCGGAGAAGGGCAGGCCCAAGATGCTATGGCAGCACCAAGTGTGGGGTACGAACCCAGGCTTGGGATGTGAAGGAGCAGCAGAAGCCAGCTAGACAAAGAGGACAGGAGGGCGCATGTTAGGAAGATGGAAATAGCCATGGTTGACAGAGACTTTAGAAATTGGCCTTCCCAAATGCCTCTTCGTTTTAACAGGCAGAAATGCCTCAAACCAAACAAGATTCATCCTGTAAGGCCGAATTCCAGGCTGACAAGACTCCTGGAGCCATTCACGGCACACATTGAGCCATCCACCCTCCAGGCCCACCCTGCTCGTCCTACCAAAGCCGGAGAGCAGCATCTGTTTAAAATTCCTCCCACCGAGATGCTGCCCAGTGCCTGGACTTCTCCCTGACACTCTGTTCCCTCCCACTTTTCAATTATGATTCCTAATATGTCCCCGCCCAGGGAATCCTGGTCCAATTCCCAGTGGTGAGCATCTCTACTCCCTTTTCTGGATCTATTTCCTAATATTGACTCTGGGGCCAAATTTCCAGGCTCAAATTCTGGCTCCTTCACTTGCTAGCTGTGTGACCTCAAACAAACTTTTGGTGCCTTAGTTTCCTTATTTGTAAAATAGGGGTAATAATAGTACCAAGCCCTAATCGTGAGGGTTATAACTAAACCATTCCTGGCACAAGGCACGTGCTATCTAAGTGTTCCCAATTACAATAACAGTCATCACTCCTCCAGAGAGGTCGTGTACCTGGATCCCTGTCCTGCCCGTAGGCCTGGGTTTGTCAAGTCCTGCACCTGGGCCAGAGTTATCCACTCCTCCCCTGTGCTCCCACAGCACCTTGGCTGGTCCCTGGCAAAGCCCTTGTCACAGGGTGTGGTCGCTATGTGCTGACCAGTGCATCTGCCTTGCTGGTTTGTAAGCTCTGTAGGGCATACACCACATTTGCCATTGTGTCTCCAGCACCCACACATTAAAGTATTTGTGGAATGAATGAATGGCTAAGATAAAACCACAGTCAAATGCTGAGCCTACCCATCTGATTGCAGTAAGCATATAAAATAACAGTACTATCAGGGAACGTTCATTGGGGTCTTATAATGTGCCAGGCACTGGGCAAAGCTCTTCACATTACTGCATTTAATTTTCATAGCTTCCTGAGACAGTGAATAATTTAATGCATGTGAAACATCAAATATGGTGCTTGGTATATACTTCGTGCTTAATCAATGTTAGGTTTAATTATGAGTATTATCCCCTTTCATAGAGGAAGAAACTGAGGCTCAGAGAAGTGAAGCAATGTGTCTGAGGTCACACAGTTTAGCAATGGAGACAGGAAAGGGACCCAGGCTAGTTGACATCTCAACCTCCCTGAATCCAAACATTTACGAGCCTCATTCTCTCTTTAAACCTGTGGCACTGAACTAGAGATTTTAAGGGAACTATTGACCTAATCATTTATTTTCTGCCTCTATGCTGATTGAATTCATGATATTTGGGAACCTATTCTAGAATACTTCCTGCCTAGAGCCAACGTGGCAGAGTTTAACATTGACGGAGAACATTTCTAAATTAATTACTTCTTCCCAAATCCCAAGAACGGTTCAAATTTATGTGAATCTCAAGTTTCACTTCAAAGTTCTAATTCTATTTCCTTTCATTATCCTAATCAGGCTGCACCTGGCCAGACCTCACCTGTTGGGAACACGGTGTTGCCAAACATTTCATTTCCCCTTATCTACCTCCTTTCCAGCCCCTGCAAAGAGCATCAGCTGATGCTCAGGGTGCCTGGACTAGGCCTTTGGCAGTGTGCATCAGCCCCTGGCAGCAAACCCTTCTCTCCGTGGGAACAGGGCTAAGTCCCAAACAAAACTGTGATGTTGGCAGCATTGCTCTGAGGGGGCCCACACCTGCTTCCTTTCACCTCCTCTGGGTGAATTCCTTCATAATCTTGGAGTAGGAAGGGGCCTTTCTAACTTTGATACAAAACAAAAAGCCATACAAGAAAATATTGAGAAATTTTACTATGTAAAAAAATCTAAAGCTTCTATGTGGGGGAAAAAAACACACTGTAAGTACAAAGGTAATAACCCGCTCGGGAAAACTGCAACCACAGACAATGGTCTCACCTCCCCGCCGTAGAAACAGCTACAATAAAACCACAAGGAAAGAGACCAAGATACACAGTTGGTAGAAAAAATGCAAATGTTCCTGAAATGTGAAAAGACAATCTCAATCAATGAAAATGAAAGCTACACTACAATACCATTTCTCATGTATCGGATTGGCAAAAATCCAAACCACAATGACACAACTCTGCCCTCAAGTTTTCTGCCATAGGGAAACAGGTGCCTCCTATCTTGCAGGGGGAGTGCAAAATGGTGCCTCCCCACATGGAAAGACATTTCACAGAATCTACTGAAATCCTACATGCCCTTTATCCAGCAGTCCCACGTCTGCGAACAGATCCTGCCGCTACTCCTGGAAACATGGGAAACGACCGCACACGAGGTTATTCACGGCAACTTGGCTGTAACAGCAAAAGTGTTGGAAACAGCCCAGCACTCATCCAGTTAACTAAATTACAATACATGCTCACAGTGGAATACTACACAGCTGTGAAAAAAAGAAGATTAAAAGCAAGAAAAGAATGAGAATGCTCTCTCTGTTCTTACTCCTATGGAACAAGCCAGGGTTTATTATTAAGTGAAAAAAGCAAGTCACAGCAAAATGCATATAGGGTGCTACTTTTTCTGTGTAAGAAAGTGGCAAAAATAGAACATATATTTGAATTTTTATTAGCATAAAAAAATCAAATGCTGGAAGAATACACAATAAACACTGGAAATACTCAAAGAATGCATAAAAAACAAATAAAAATGCTTCCCACTAGGGAGCTCAGGAGGGACAACAGAGCAAGGACAGAGCAGGACTTCTCAGTGAGCGCCTTTACAGCATTTTGAGTTTTGGACTGTATGAGTGTATTATCCATTCAAAAATACCCTAATTTTGAACAAATTAAAAGACTCTATTAAGGAGGGAACGTCAGAAGGAAGAACCTCTTCAAATGGTTAAGTGGTCCTGGAGTGCCAAAAACTGAAAGTGAATTACAACTATTACTTGTAATCTAGCGTGGCTTTATAGTATTTTGCTTTGCTAACATCCATTACTTAATAAACACTCACTGAGGGGCTTCCCTGGTGGCGCAGTGGTTGAGAGTCTGCCTGCCAATGCAGGGGACGCGGGTTCATGCCCCGGTCCGGGAGGATCCCACATGCCGCGGAGCGGCTGGGCCCGTGAGCCATGGCTGCTGGGCCTGCGCGTCCAGAGCCTGTGCTCCGCAACGGGAGAGGCCACAACAGTGAGAGGCCCGCGTACCGCAAAAAAAAATAATAATAATAAAATAAAATAAACACTCACTGAGCACCTACTATGTACCAGGCCTTCCATATTAAGTGCTGGCGAGACAGTCCATCAGACAGGCTCCCTTCCCCTCAGGGATTGAGGGCCCGTGGAGGGAGGGAGCAGAGGTGCAGAAGGGCCCTGGCAGTGTGCTCCACACACAGAGGAGAGAGCCTAATTCTCCTCAAGAAGAGGACAGATAGACACTCAGGGGGCAGAAAGGGCAGCCCGTGATAGATATGGAGGCTGAGAAAGGGGAAGAGTCGGTGGGTTGTCTTAAATCATAACCTAACCACTGGGCCTCCTGAGCTCTCCAGCAGTGGTTTACCTCAGTTCCCAGCCAGGACTAAAACTGCAGCGTTCACCCCACGAGGACAATTCAGCTTTTAAAAGCCATTATGGGAGGACTCTCTGTGAACTTCCCCACCCCAGACTTCCCACTCTAAGGCACTGCCCTTGCTCTAGGAGCTGTCTGAGAACCTTTCTGCTATTGGCGGGGATGGGGGCTTTTGTCCACAACTTGATGGGAATATGGATGAGTTTAACCACACATTTCTCTGGAACCCCTTCTTATGGAGTTACCAGATCCCAAATTGGAATAATAACCTGACATGCTGAGTGGAGTGAGAGAGATATGGGACTTTCACATATATAGCCCTGAAATGTGATGAGATTTTAATATGTTAATGATGAGTCACATTAGGTTGTGACCCACTGTGACCCCAGTTCTCTGCCACTGTGCTGATGAATTCCAACTTTTCCTGCCCCTGTGTTATAAATATCCTCTGTCACCACCAGTCTGTCAGTAACTGCCATGATGAGTTGGTGAAGGGCTGGGGAGGATAAAGGAAGCAGGGACATTCCAGTGGGGCAGGCAGGATGGGGGATGGCAGTTGTTAGGAGCTGTCAAAGAACAGAGGGAGCGGGACTCAGTATGGACGGTCACACACACACACACACACACGGAGCCTGATAACTCTTGACGATAAAGGGAAAACTCTGGACTCCTGCCTAGGATATAAGATAGAGGCTGAAGTCATTTGATTTAGATATTAAGGAAACGATGACCTGAAGACTAGCGGGCTTGGGCTTACATTTAATTTGTTCTGTTTCCCAAGGAGGGAAACAGGAATCCCAAGGAATCCCACAGGGTTCCTGCTCTTTGGACCCATCCTATCACCCCAGTCTCTCCAATTCTCTCCATCCCATTGATACCATGCTGGTCTACAGCCTCATCTCCTCACCTGGACCAGGTGGAAGCCCCTGAAGTGCCTCCCTGGCTTTAACCCACCTGCAAAGAACACTCCACTTTGACCTGTCACTCTTCCACCCAACTCCTTCAGTGGCTCCTTAACTATCAAACTCCAAACCACTTGTGGGAATCCAAATCCCTCAACAATATGGCCCAAACTCCCCTTCTCAGCCCTGTTTCCCATGATTCTTCAATCTCTATGCTCCAGAAAATGTAGAAAACTCTCCAAGCTCAAAACCTGCCTTGTGGCCTTTTGCCTCCCAGCCCCTTACTTAAAGGAGCCACATGGATCCTATGAGGCCCAATGCAAATGCCACCTTCTCTGAGATGCCTTCCCTGGTCACCTTCCAACCTTGTGACTGCTCCCAAACTTTAGCAAGCAATCTGATCACATGGGGGTTTGTTCAATGCAGAGTGTACCTCAGTGGGTCTGGAGTGGGCCCAAGATTCTGCATTTCTAACAAGGTTCCAGCGAGGTCGTGCTGGAGTCCAGGAACATACCTGGTATGGCACGGTAGAACACCTTGCGTAATTCAAGTTGAATTTATCACATACAATCTTGCATTATTAATACTCAAGCATGTGCCTTAGCTTCCCTTCTGGAATGAAAATTCTTTGAGAGCAGGGACCCACAGAAGAGAGAGTTTATACAGTAGACAGAGGACCAGCTATAAAATCAGACAGCCCTAAGTTTGACTCTTTACCACTTACTTGCTAGGCTATAAGTTATATAACCTCTGATTCTCAGTTTCCTCATCTGTAAAATGGAGATTAAAAAAAACCTCCCTCCCAGAGTATTAGAGGAAAGAGTGGCTGTGATTATGCCTGGCACGCTGCCTGATGCTGAATATATTTTAATTTTGGCTCCCTGCTCTTTCCTTCCATGTATAACTTTGGGCTTTCCACAGAGTCTTATATGTAATAAGTGCGCAGGGAATCTTCTGGGCCCAATTTCTACAGAAACTTCTGTTCCAACCTGTACAATTCTTGTCAATCCACACTGCTAAGCTTTCCTCTCTAGATAGAATGCTCAAACCAGTTATGAACCTGATAATATTTTACAGTCATAGTCTCCCTGTTTGTTGGTAGGCATGCCATATGTTTCTAAACATAAAGATCTGCTGACATCTGCCAGGGGTAAACTGCAACTTATTCAGGTTGGGAATGAAAATTTATTTGACCCTAACTATGGTAAATAACCCATCCACTCTCGTTCAGACTTCCACTCATCAGGCATTCAGGGCTTGACCTCACTGGTCCAGGGTTTTCTTCCCAACTGTATTCCATCAAAATGTCCCATGTCCCATTTCTTCATGCTCCCTGAAGCCCTAGTTACTCAATTAAACTGATCTTTTCTGAGCTGCTAAAAGGGACATAACAGGAAGACCATTAGATAGAAATCAGAAGACCTGGGTTTACAATATTGATTTTAGCACTATCCAAGAGTATGATTTTAGACAAATACTTCCCTTCTCTGAGCCTCAGTTTCGTCATCCATAAAACTGGAGAGTGGGCTAACACAATCTATAAAGGCTCAAAGTCTCTTCTAGGCTAACAAACTGATTATCCTCCCACTCCACTTCATTCGAACCAGCATTCTCCTCATGCTAATGCCCAGCTCTTACTCAGGCCAGTGGAAGAAATATTTTTCAGCAGGTGGAATTTTGACCTCTCTCAAATCACCCTGCGAAGGCATTGTTACCTGCTTGGCGTGGCTCAGAGATAAACTCTAGAGCACACCATTTAGCTTGCCACTCAATAGCTAGTCTTCCATTTTTTCTGCCTGCTAATCAAACCCGGTCTGGGAAGGTTTGTGTCCCGGTCTGGGAAGATCCCACATGCCGCTGAGCGGCTGGGCCTGTGAGCCATGGCCGCTGAGCCTGTGTGTCCAGAGCCTGTGCTCCGCAACGGGACAGGCCACAACAGTGAGAGGCCCACGTACCACAAAAAACAAAAATAAAATAAACAAACAAACACATAAATAAATAAAAATAATAAAAAAACAAGAGAGAGCAAGATGGTGGAGTAGAAGGACGTGCGCTCACTCCCTCTTGTAAGAGCATGGGAATCACAACTAACTGCTGAACAATCATCGACAGGAAGACACTGGAACTCACCAGAAAAGATACCCCACATCCAAAGACAAAGGAGAAGCCACAATGAGACGGTAGGAGGAGCGCAGTCACAATAAAATCAAATCCCATAACTGCTGGGTGGGCGACTCACAAACTGGAGAACACTTATACCACAGAAGTCCACCCACTGGAGTGAAGGTTCTGAGCCCCATGTCAGGCTTCCCAACCTGGGATCTGGCAACGGGAGGAGGAATTCCTAGAGAATTACACTTTGAAGGCTAGTAGGATTTGATTGCAGGACTTCGACAGGACTGGGGAAACAGAGACTCCACTCTTGGAGGGCACGGACAAAGTGTACGCATTGACACCCAGGGGAAGGAGTGGTGACCCCATAGGAAACTGAACCAGACCTACCTGCCAGTGTTAGAGGGACTCCTACAGAGGTGGGGCATGGCTGTGGCTCACCATGAGGTCAAGGACACTGGCAGCAGAAGTTCTGGGAAGTACTCCTTGGCGTGAGCCCTCCCACAGTCCGCCATTAGCCCACCAAAGAGCCTGGGTAGGCTCCACTGTTGGGTCGCCTAAGGCCAAACAATCAACAGGGAGGAAACTCAGTCCCACCAATCAGCCGACAAGTGGATTAAAGTTTTACTGAGCTCTGCCCACCAGAGTAACACCCAGCTCTACCCACCACCAGTTCCTCCCATCAGGAAAGTTGCACAAGCCTCTGAGATAGCCTCATCCACCAGAGGGCAGACAGCAGAAGCAAGAAGAACTACAGTCCTGCAGCCTGTGGAACAAAATCCACATTCACAGAAAGATAGACAAGATGAAAAGGCAGAGGGCTATGTACCAGATGAAGGAACAAGATAAAACCACAGAAAAATAACTAAATGAAGTGGAGATAGGCAAACTTCCAGAAAAAGAAATCAGAATAATGATAGTGAAGATGATCCAGGACCTTGGAAAAAGAATGGAGGCAAAGATCAAGAAGATGCAAGAAATGTTTAACAAAGACCTAGAAGAATTAAAGAACAAACACCTAGAAGAATTAAAGAACAAACAAACAGAAATGAACAATACAATAACTGAAGTGAAAAATACATTAGAAGGAATCAGTAGCAGAATAACTGAGGCAGAAAAACGGATAAGTGACCTGTAAGACAAAATGGTGGAATTCACTGCTGCAGAACAGAATAAAGAAAAAAGAATGAAAAGAAATGAAGACAGCCTAAGAGATCTCTGGGACAACATTAAACACAACAACATTCACATGATAGGGGGTCCCAGAAAGAGAATAGAGAGAGAAAGGACCCAAGAAAATATTTGAAGAGATTATAGTCAAAAACTTCCCTAACATGGGAACGGAAATAGCCACCCAAGTCCAGGAAGCCCAGAGAGTCCCAGGCATGATAAACCCAAGGAGAAACATGCCAAGACACACAGTAATCAAATTGACAAAAATTAAAGACAAAGAAAAATTATTGAAAGCAACAAGGGAAAAACAACAAATAACATACAAGAGAACTCCCATAAGGTTAACAGCTGATATCTCAGCAGAAACTCTACAAGCCAGAAGGGAGTAGTATGACATATTTAAAGTGATGAAAGGGAAGAACCTACAACCAAGATTATGCTACCTGGCAAGGATCTCATTCAGATTCGATAGAGAAATCAAAAGCTTTACAGACAAGCAAAGCTAAGGGAATTCAGCACCACCAAACCAGCTCTACAACAAATGCTAAAGGAACTTCTCTAAGTGGGAAACACAAGAGAAGAAAAGGACCTACAAAAACAAACCCAAAACAATTAAGAAAATGGTAATAGGAACATACATATCGATAATTACCTTAAATGTGAATGCATTAAATGCTCCAACCAAAAGACATAGGCTCGCTGAATGGATACAAAAACAAGACCCATATATATGCTGTCTACAAGAGACCCATTTCAGACCTAGGGACACATACGACTGAAAGTGAGGGGATGGAAAAAGATATTCCCTGCAAATGGAAATCAAAAGAAAGGTGGAGTAGCAATACTCATAACATATAAACTAGACTTTAAAATAAAGAATGTTACAAGGGACAAAGAAGGACACTACATAATGATCAAGGGATCAATCCAAAAAGAAGATATAACAATTATAAATATAAATGCACTCAAAAATAGGAGCACCTCAATATATAAGGCAACTGCTAACAGCTATAAAAGAGGAAACCGACAGCAACACAATAATAGTGGGAGACTTTAACACCTCACTTACACCAATGGACAGAACATCCAAACAGAAAATTAATAAGGAAACACAAACTTTAAGTGACACAATAGACCAGATAGATTTAATTGATATTTATAGGACATTCCATCCAAAAACAGCAGATTACACTTTCTTCTCAAGTGCACATGGAACATTCTCCAGGATAGGTCACATCTTGGGTCACAAATCAAGCCTCAGTAAATTTAAGAAAACTGAAATCATATCAAGCATCTTTTCTGACCACAATGCTAGGAGACTAGAAATCAATTACAGGGAAAAAAAATGTAAAAAACACAAACACATGGAAGCTAAACAATACTTTACTAAATAACCAAGAGATCACTGAAGAAATCAAAGAGGAAGTCAAAAAATACCTAGAGACAAATGACAATGAAAACACGATGATCCAAAACCTATGGGATGCAGCAAAAGCAGTTCTAAGAGGGAGGTTTATAGCTATACAAGCCTACCTCAAGAAACAAGAAAATTCTCAAATAAACAATCTAACCTTATGCCTAAACAAACTGGAGAAAGAAGAACAAACAAAACCCAAGGTTAGCAGAAGGAAAGAAATCATAAAGATGAGAGCAGAAATAAATGAAATAGAAACAAAGAAAACAATAGCAAAGATCAACAGAAGTAAAAGCTGGTTCTTTGAGAAGATAAACAAAATTGATAAACCATTAGCCAGACTCATCAAGAAAAAGAGGGAGAGGACTCAAATTAATAAAAATAGAAATGAAAAGGAGAAGTTACAACAGACACCGCAGAAATACAAAGCATCCTAAGAGACTACTACAAGCAACTCTATGCCAATAAAATGGACAACCCGGAAGAAATGGACAAATCCTTAGAAAGGTATAACCTTCCAAGACTGAACCAGGAAGAAATAGAAAATATGAACAGATCAATCACAAGGCATGAAATTGAAACTGTGATTAAAAATCTTCCAACAAACAAAAGTCCAGGACCAGATGGCTTCATAGGTGAATTCTATCAAACATTTAGAGAAGAGCTAACACTCATCATTCTGAAACTCTTCCAAAAAACTAAAGAGGAAGGAACACTCCAAAACTCATTCTATGAGGCCACCATCACCCTGATACCAAAACCAGACAGAGATACTACAAAAAAAGAAAATTACGGACCAATGTCACTGATGAATATAGATGCAAAAATCCTCAACAAAATACTAACAAACCGAATCCAATAAAGAATAAAAGGATCATACACCATGATCAAGTAGGATTTATCAGGAATCAGGATTTATCAGGGCATCATCAGGAAATCTACAAATAACAAATGCTGGAGAGGGTGTGGAGAAAAGGGAACCCTCTTGCACTGTTGGTGGGCTTGTAAATTGATATAGCCACTACGGAGAACAGTATGGAGGTTCCTTAAAAAACTAAAAATAGAATTACCATATGACCCAGCAATCCTACTACTGGGCCCAAAGAAAACCATAATTCAAAAAGTCACATGTACCCCAGTGTTCACTGCAGCACTATTTACAATAGCCAGGTCATGGAAGCAACCTAAATACCCATCGACAGAAGAATGGATAAAGAAGATGTGGTACATATATACAATGGAATATTACTCAGCCATAAAAAGGAACGAAATTGGGTCATCTGTAGAGACATGGATGGATCTAGAGACTGTCATACAGAGTGAAGTAAGTCAGAAAAACAAATATCGTATATTAACGCATGTATGTGGAACCTAGAAAAATGGTACAGATGAACTTGTTTGCAGAGCAGAAACTGAGACAGAGATGTAGAGAACAAACGTATGGACACCAAGGGGGAAAGTGGTGGGGGCAGGGGGTGGTTTGATGAATTGAGAGATTGGGATTAACATGAATACACTAATATGTATAAAATGGATAACTAATAAGAACCTGCTGTATAAAAAAATAAATAAAGAAAAGAAAATTTAAAAAATAAAAGAAAAAGAAAAAACAAAACAAAAGAACATTTTTAGATCATCGGCTGTATAAAAACAAGAGACAGGCTGGATTTGAAGTGGGGGCAATCCAACCATTGTAATTCTATTCTTTTCTATTATTTTGACAAATATTCACTCTCTTATTTTCCCTTTCAGCTACAGATTAGATAAAGTTTTGGACACAAACAAAGTAAAAAAAATGTCTACAGAGGGCTTCTGGGAAAGCTGTTTTCTTCTTCTTCCTTTTTATTTATTTGTTTGTTTGTTTGTTTATTTGGCTGCTCTGCATGCTATGAGGGATCTCAGTTCCCCGACCAGGGACTGAACCCGTGCCCCTGCAATGGAAATGCAGTGTCTTAACCACTGGACCACCAGGGAAGTCCCTGTTGTTGTTTTCTGATAAAAGGAAAACACATAAGAGGAAAGCTACCTGGTGCCTTGTTTTACCCCATCCAGCTGTTTTAAATGTGGACCTGAATCCTGGTCCTGAAGCAGCAATCTTGTGACCATGAGGCCACAAGCCAACATGAGGACAAAACACCAACAACTTTGGAAGACTTCGCAGAAATACATACAGAGCCTGGGTCCCAGATGATGTTGAGCTCTTGAATAAACCTAGGAACTTTCTACCTCTCATCTTTTGGTTAAATAAGATAGTAAATATTTACACAGTTTAAACCACTGTCAGGTTACTGTCTTTTACAATCCAAAACACTCTTAAAATACTAAAATGAAGAGAAAAATTAATTTTTGAAACTTCAGCCATATTCTAAGGCCCCCACTATGTGCCAAGACCTGGGGTTACAACAGTGAACCACACAACATTCCCACCCTCATGGGGCTTTCAGTCGAGTGGAAGAGATGACAAGGCACAGACAAGTATTAACATACCAATCAGCCGCTGAGAGGGAGTGCTGGGCCTTCCTAACTCTGGCCTTGGTATCCCTATGGACAAGGTATGAAATCCTCAAAAGTTTTTGAAGCATTACCTTCTGAGAGGCAGAACAGTGCAAAGACCAACTGCCTAATGTTCAAAGGCAGACATACAGACCTGGGCTGAAATCCTAGCTCTACCACTTACCAGCCGTGTAACTTTGGGCAAATTATGTAACACCTTTGAACCTCAGTTTTCCCATGTATAAAATGAAGCTCATAAGAATAAGTTACCTCCTAGGACCACTGTGATAATTGAATGGGATATTGGAATTAAAGCACTTCTCACTGCTTAACAGATGATAGCCATATATACATGTTAACTATAAATATATACATATATACAACTTTGTTTAACAATATATGCTTAGAAGAACAACCAGAAGGAAATACAAAAACATCAAGAGTGGTTACCTCTGGATAGTGGGATAGAGGCAATTATTTTTCTTCCTCATATCTTTTCTCCTACATTTTTCAAATATATACATGCATGACTCGTATAGCCAGGGGGTATATTTCTTTAATGTAGAATTTTTGCGTTTTGAAAGCAAAAACAAAATATGGACTGATAGAAGTCAGGTGGCCCATGTTTTAGATCTAGCACTGGCACCAACATGAGCTCCACATCAACCCTAGATTTGTTCCTGAGGATATTTCTAAATTGCTACACTGGAACCTAAGCAAAGAGTGTAGTCTATTGGGCTGATGAGACTGAAGTCAAAGTTTGTAGATGACAGAGTGGCTAAGATATAAGGAGCAACATTCCAGAGAGAAGAGAAGACAGACATGCCTGCATTCAAACTCCCCTCAAGTCTTTAGCCCATTCCTATGCTGCACATGCAGAGAGTGAGAAACCAAAAAAAACAAAGAGAAAACATCAGCTTAGGGGCTAAAGAGCTGGTCATTGATTAGCTAGGGTGTCAGAAGTTGGAGTTCAAGCTGGGTCAAGGTAGAAGGAACTTGGTAAATACCCAGGGCTTTCAGTTGTGGACCCAGAAAAGCTATGATCTAGGAGTAAAGACCACACTCTGGTAGTATGGACAAAATTGAAATAGACTGGACTTAAACAAGGCTTGACAGGATCAAGGAGACTTGCTGGTTCTCTATCTGCCTGCTAGAACAAAATTTAACACTCTGTGGAGGATGTTATTAACATCATTCACCCAAAACCTCTCCAACTTTGCATCCATAATGTCGAGCACTGAATCTAAAACTATAAGGTACATTGAAAAACAAGACCAAAACACTGAAATCCAAGGAAAAAACTGATAATAGAAATAGATCCAGAGATGACTGAGATATTAGAGTTATCAGACAGGGACTTTAAAATAACTATGGTTAATAAGATTAAGGAGATAGAGGAAAGGACATTCAAACTAGAGGAAGTGATGGACAAAACAGATGAAAAGTGTAGAATATCAACTGAGATTTGGAAAAAAAAAAAGAATCAACTGAGCATCTACCATAAAAGAAAGAATACAATATCTGAAATTAAGATAACTTGAGTAGGGGACTTCCCTGGTGGTCCAGTGGCTAGGACTCCAAGCTCCTAATGCAGAGGGCCCGGGTTTGATCTGTGGTCAGGGAACTAGATACCATGTGCCACAATTAAGAGTTCACATGCCACAACTAAAGATTCCTCATGCTGCAACTAAAAGATCCTGCATGCCGCAACTAAAAAAAGATCCCTCATGCCACAACGAAGATCCCACATGCCGCAACTAAGACCCAGTGCAGCCAAATAAATAGATAAATAAATGAATGAATGAATAAATAAATGAAAATAGACCACAAAACTATATAAAAAAAGATAACTTGGATGGGCTTAATAGCAGACTCTAGACATGATAGAAAATGGGAATTGAGAACTGAAAATGATGTCAACAGGAAACATCAAACTGAAGAATGAAGAGAGAAAAATGGACAAACCAGAGCAGAGCGTTAAGAAACATATGGGGTACAGTCAAAGGTCTAGTATTCATGTAACTGGAATTCAGGAGATAAGGGAGAATGGGGCAGAAAAGATATTTGAAGAGACAATGGTGAACAATTTTACAAATTTCATGAATGACAACCCACAGATGCTAGAAGCTCAGTGAACCCCAAGAAGGAAAAATATAAGAAAACCATATTTATGTACATCACACTCAAACTGCTGTAAACTAAAGAGAAAGAAAAAAACCTTCTGCCTGAGACAAAAAGAAATTGTATTCAAAGGAGTAAAAGTAAGTCTGATGACTAACTTTTTTTTAGAAGCCAGAAGACAATGCAATAAAAAATTTAAAGGGTTGAAAGGAAAAAAATCTTACCAGACTAGAATTCTATATCCAGCAAAAACGTCCTTCAAAAATGTAGGTGAAATAATAATGTTTTTCATGATCTACACTACTCTATACTGCACTACCAGAAATAGTAAAGGAGTTTCTTTGGGTTAAAGAAATAATGATCCCAGATGGAAGCATGGACTTGCTGACAAGAATGATGAGCCCTGGAAAGGGCAAATATGTGAATAAATATATTCACATATTAAAATATGTGAATGACTAATATTTAAAACAATAATAATAATAATGTCTTATAGGGCTTATAACATATGTAGATGTAAAATACATTAAAGCAATAGCACAGAGGGTGGGAAAGCGGTAAATGAGGTTAAACTATGAGAGTGTTCACACACTGTATTTGAAGTGGGGGAAGGATTAACGTGAGGCAGATGTGAAAGGAAGGGTACATAGTGCAATCCCTGAAACACTCTAAAAGAATATCTAATTGGAAAGCTAGCAGAGAAAAACATTAAAAATATTTAATTGCATTAATCCTTCCCAAAAAAGGAACAGGGAGGAATAAAGAAACAAAGTCAGATGGGAGAAATAAAAATTAAATACAGTACCAAGTTTGTTGATTTAAGCCCAACAATGTAACTAACTATATTAAATTTAAATGATCTAAATATTCCAATTAAAGATAAAGATTATCTGACTGGCTTTTTAAAACTATATAAAAAATCTTAATATTGAATTCAGAAAGGTTGAAAATTAAAAGACAAAGATACACCATAACAACCTCAATAAAAAAGAAAGCTAGGTTTTCCCTGGTGGCGCAGTGGTTGAGAGTCCGCCTGCCGATGCAGGGGACACGGGTTCATGCCCCAGTCCAGGAAGATCCCACATGCCACGGAGCGGCTGGGCCCGTGAGCCATGGCCACTGAGCCTGCGCATCCGGAGCCTGTGCTCTGCAACGGGAGAGGCCACAACAGTGAGAGGCCCACGTACCGCAAAAAACAAAACAAAACAAAACAAAAAAAACAAAGCTGGTGTAGTTATATTAACATCAGACAAAATAGACTTGAGAAAAGTATTACTAGAAATAAGGAGGGATATCTAATAATGATAAAAAGGATCATTTCAACAAGAGGATACAACAATACTAAATTTCTAAGAAATTAACACTTCAAAACACGTAAAGCAGGAATTAACAAAACTGAGGAGATAGATAACCACAATATAACACTTCTTTCAGCACCTTATAGACAACAACAAAATCCATAAGGATTTGACACATCTGAATAACATGATTAACCGACCTGACCTAATTGACAGTTACAGAACATTCCATCCAAAACCAGCAGAATACACATTCTTTACAAGCATACATGAGCATTTGCCCAATAGACCATAGGTTTGGACAAAAAAGCAAGTCTCGCTAATTTTAAATATTGAAGTCATATAGAATATGTTCTCTGACCACAGTGGATTATAATAGAAATCAGTAACAGAAAGGCAACTAGGAAATCCCCAAGTTTTTAGAAATTAAGCAATAGATTTCTAAATGAATCATAGGTAAAAGAAGAAATCGCAATAGGAATTAGAAAATAAGTTTGACTGTATGGTCATGAAAGTATGACACCAGAAGAATTATGTGATACAGTTAAGTAGTACTTAGAGGAAATTTTATAACTGTAAATGCCTATCTTAGAAAAGGTTAAAAATCAATGATCTAGGTGTCTATTTCACAATAGAAAAAGACAAAAAATTAAACTCAAAGAAAGTATATGGAAGGAAAAACTAGAGAAAAGAGCAAAAGTAAATGAAATTTTTAAAAGATGTTAATTGAGAAAAAAAAAAAAAAAGCCAAAAGTTGGATACCTGAAAAGACTAATACAATTGATAAACTCTGGCAAAACTGATCAAGAAAAAGAGAGAAAACATATCAGAAATGAAAGGAGGACATTATTGTAGATGCTAAAAACATGACAAAAAGTAATAAAAGGAAAGTTTAAACAATATCATGTAAATAAATTTGAAAATTTAGATGAAATGAATTCCTTAAAAATAACAATTTGCTTAAAGTAACAAAACAAGAAATAGAAAAATATGAATAATTCTATTGCTATTTTAAAAACTGAATCCATCATTAAAAACTTTCCCTCGGGCTTCCCTGGTGGCGCAGTGGTTGAGAGTCTGCCTGCCGATGCAGGGGACGCGGGTTCGTGCCCCGATCCAGGAGGATCCCACATGCCGCGGAGCGGCTGGGCCCGTGAGCCATGGCCGCTGAGCTTGCGCGTCTGGAGCCTGTGCTCCGCGGCGGGAGAGGCCACAACAGTGAGAGGCCCGCGTACCGCAAAAAAAAAAAAAAAAAAAAAAATCTGCCTGGTGCTTTCATGCAACCCATGCCAACTGGGTTAGAATCATCCCTTCTTAGGTCAGGCATGACCCATGGCATGTCTCTTTGTGTTCCCAACTTCTTATCTGCATCATCCTGTCTGTACTCCATCCTCCGTTCTCTACCCTGAAAAAAAAAAAAAAAAAAAAAAAAAAAAACTTTCCCTCAAGAAAAACTCCAAACCCAGATGACTTCAATGTTAAGTTTTTCCTAATATTTAAGAAATATATGAAGCCAATCTTACACAAACTTTTCAAAAGAACAGAAAATAAAAGAAAGTTTCCACATCTTTTTATAAGGACTATATAATCTTGATGCCAAAACCTGACGAGGATAAAAGGAAAATCATTGGTCAATAAATCTAATAAACAGAGATGTCAAAATTCTTAACAAAATAGTAGTCGATCTAACCGAGAAAAATACAAAAACTTAAACTTTTGACCAAGTGCAGTGTCTTCTAGGAATGCAAGATTGGTTTAACATTCGAAAATTTAATCAATGTAATTCATGACATTAACAGAATAAAGGAGAAAAACATATGATCAGCTCATATGTTCAGCTCAGTAAACCATTTGATAAAGTTCAACACCCATTTAAGAAAAGTCTCTCAGCAAACCAGGGATTCAATAATGATACCTACAGGAAGTTCATAACAACCATCACACTTAGTGGTGAAACATTAAATGTTTTCCCCTAGGTAAGGAACAAGGCAAGAATGTCTGCTATCACCACTTCAACTCAACATTGCAGTAGAGGTCCCAGCAGGTGCACTAAGGCACAGAAAAGAAATAAAAATATAAAAACTATAAAAGAAAATGCAAACCTATCATTATCTGGTGACATGATTATGTTCATAGTAAACTCATAAATAATAAGTAAATTTAGCAAAGTGCCTGGTTACAGTCATTATCTAAAAAATAAATTGCATTTTCATATACTAGCAACTGACAATTAGAAAACATTTAAAAATAATACTACTTACAATAGTACTGAAAAATATCAATTACCTAGGAATAAATCTAATGAAAGATGTGCAAAATCTCTACACTGAAATCTGCAAAACAGTGTTGAGAGAAACTAAAGGCCATCTAACACATGGAGGTTTAAAGCACATACACAGATTAGAAATTTGATGTCCGCAAGATGTTATTCTTCTGAAATTAACTGTGGATACAATGTAATCCCAATCAAAATCCTAGCAGATTTTTTTGTGCATGTGAAAATAGATAAGCTGATTCTAAAATCTATATAGAAATATTAAGAACTTAACCAAAACCATCTTGAAAAAGAGGTCTTATGCCACCATGTATTACAATGTACCATAAAAGGTACAGTAATAAAGATTATTGTACTGGCTCTAAAACAGACAAGCAGATCAATGATTCAGAATAAAGATCAAGACATAGATCCACATGTATATGATCTCCTGACTTATGACCAGTGGGTAAAGGACAGTCTTTTCAGAAAAAATGGTGCTCTATCAGTCAAAATTAAAAATAAAAAAAGAATTTTGACTCCTCCCTCACACCATTTACAAAAATTCCAGATGTCTGTTGATAGGAAAGTATAAGGTAAAATAATAAAAATTCTAGATAATAACATGAAGAAAACCTTCATGACCTTAGGTAGGCAAAAATTTCTGAATATGACACAAAAGCACTAACTATAAAAGAAAAACACTGATAAACTGGGTTTTATTAGAAGTAAGAACTTCTGTTCATCAAAAGATACCACTAAAAGAATGAAAAGGCAGACCACAAACTTCAATACTTTTATCTGACAAATATCTCCTATTCAAAATATAAAAACAACTCTTAGAAATCATTAAGGGAAAGACAAATAGCACAATCAAAAAACAACAACAAACAACAACAACAAAACCTGACAAGTAAAATCCTGAACAGGTAGTTCACAAAAGAGGATGTCCACAAGAATATTCAGAGCACCAATCCTCCTCAAACTCCTCCTAAAAATGGAAGAGGAGTGAACACTTCCAAACTCATTCTACAAGCCCAGCATTACCCTGATACCAAAGCCAGATGAAGACACTATAAGAAAACTACAGATCAATATCCTTTATGTACAGTGATGCAAAAATCCCCAAGAAAATGCTAGTTAACATAATTCAACAGTGTATTAAAAGGATTATACACTATGACCAAGTGGGATTATTACTTGAATGCTAGGATAGTTCAACATACAAAACGCAATCCATATAATAAACCACATTAACAGAACAACCACATGATCATCTCAATTGATGCAGAAATAGCATTTGATAAAATTCAAAATCTTTTCATGATAAAAATACTCAACAAAATAGGAAGAGAAGAAAACTATTTTAACAGAGTAAAGCCCAAATGAAAAACCCACAGCAAACATCATACTTGGTGGAAAGACTACAAGCTTTTCCTCTAAGATGAGGAACACTTTTGCCATTCCTATTTAACATACTACCAGAAGAAGAACACACACACACTGCTAGAACTAATAATGAATTGAGCAAAGTTGCAAGATACAGAATCAACATACAAAGTCCGCTGCATTTTTCTGCACTACCAATGAACAATCCAAAAAGGAAATTAAGAAAACAACTCTAGGGACTTCCCTGGTGGTCCACTGGTAAAGAATCCGCCTTCCAATGCAGGGGACGTGGGTTCGATCCCTGGTCGGGGAACTAAGATCCCACATGCCGGGGGGCAACAAAGCCCGAGTGCCACAACTATTGAGCTCGCGCGCCTCAACTAGAGAGCCCACATGCCACAAACTACAGAGCCTACGTGCTCTGGAGCCCGTGCCACAACTAGAGAAGAGAAAACCCGCACTCCACAAGTAGAGAGAAGCCTGCGTACTGCAACGAAGAGCCTGCGTGCCACAGCAAAGACCCGACACAGCCAAATAAATAAATATTTAAAAAAAGAAAGAAAACAATTCTGTTTACAATAGCACCAAAAGGAATAAAATACTTAGAAATAAACTTAACCAAGGAAGCAAAAGGCTTGTACACTGAAACTATAAAACATTGCTGAAAGAATTAAAGAAGACATCAGTAAATGTGAAAACATCCTGTGTTTATGGACTGGAAGACTTAATATTGTTAAGATGTCAATACTATCCAAAGAGATCTATAGATTCGATGCAATCCCTAGAAAAATCTTAACAACACTTTTTTGCAGAAATAGAAAAATCCATCCTAAAATTCATATGGAATCTCAAGGGACTCTGAATAGCCAAAACAATCTTGAAAAAGAACATTAAAGATCTCACATTTCCTGATTTCAAAACTCAGTACAAAGCTACAGTAATTAAAACAGTGTGGTACTGGCATAGAGACAGACATATAGACCAATGAACAGAATAGAGAGTCCAGATACATACACAGTCAAATGACTTTTGACAAGGGTGTCAACATTCAATGGGGAAAGCACAGTCTTTTCAACAAATGGTGTTGGGAAAAATGGATATCCACAAACAAAAGAATGAATGTGAATCCTTACCTTACACCATGTATAAAAATTAACTCAAAATGGATCAAAGAACTAAACATAAGAGCTAAAACTATAAAACTTTTGAAAGAAAACATAGAGGAAAACCTTCATGACACTGGATTTGGCAATGATTTCTTGGATATGACACCAAAGCACAGGCAACAAAAGAAAAAATAAATAAATTAGACTACATAAAAATTGAAAACTTCTGTGCATCAAAGAACACAATCAACAGAGTAAAAGGCAACCCACAGAATAAGAGAAAAATATATGCACAACATATATCTGATAAGGGGTTAATATGCAAAATATATAAAGAACTACAATTTACCAAGAAAAAAGAAACAATCTGATTTAAAAGCAGTCAAAAGACTTGAATAGACATTTCTAAAAAGAATATATACAAATAATCAATAAGCACATGAAAAGATGTTCAACATCACTAATCATTAGGGAAATTCCTACAATTCAAAAACAAAAATAAACAATTTGATTAACCAATGGTCAAAAGACTTGAATAGGCATTCCTCCAAAGTGTATATACAAATAGTCAATAAGCTCATGAAAAGATGCTCAACATCACTAATCATTAGGGAAATACAAATCAAAACCACAATTAGATACTACCTTATACACTGGAATGACTATTACAAAAAACCCCCCATGGGCCTCCCTGGTGGCGCAGTGGTTGAGAGTCCGCCTGCCGATGCAGGGGATACGGGTTCGTGCCCCGGTCTGGGAGGATCCCATATGCCGTGGAGCGGCTGGGCCCGTGAGCCATGGCCGCTGAGCCTGCGCGTCCGGAGCCTGTGCTCCGCAACGGGAGAGGCCACAACAGTGAGAGGCCCGCGTACAGCAAAAAAAAAAAAAAAACAAAAAAACAAAAAAAAAAACCCAGAAAAACAGAAAATAACAAGTATTGGCAAGGATGTCAAGAAATTGGAACTCTAGCACATTGCTCGTGAGAATGTAAAATAGTGCAGCCACCATGAAAATATGGCAGTTCCTCAAAGTATTAAACATAGAGTTACCACATGATCCAGCAATTCCACATCTGGTTATATACCCAAAAGAACTGAAAGCAGAAATCGACCAGATATTTGTATGCCCATGTTTATAGCAACATTATTCACAATAGCCAAAAGGTAGAAACAGCCCAAATGTCCATCAGTGGATGAACAGATAAACAAAATGTGGTATATACATATGAGCGAGTGTCATTCAACCTTAAAAAGGAAGGAAATTCTGATACATGCTACAACATGGATGAACCCTGAAGACATTAAGCTAAATGAAATTAGCCAGTCACAAAAGGACAAATACTATGTGATTCCACTTAAGTGAGATCCTTACAGTAGTCAAATTCATAGAGGCAGAAAGTAGAAGAGTAGTTGCTAGGGACTAGGGGGAAAGGGGAATGGAGAGTTATTGTTTAATGGGTATAGAATTTTAGTTTGGGAGATGTAAAAAGTTCTGGAGGTGGATGGTGGTGATGGTTGCAAAACAAGGGGAATGTGGGCTTCCCTGGTGGTGCAGTGGTTGAGAGTCCGCCTGCCAATGCAGGGGACGTGGGTTTGTGCCCCGGTCCAGGAGGATCCCACATGCCATGGAGTGGCTGGGCCTGTGAGCCATGGCCGCTGAGCCTGCGTGTCCGGAGCCTGTGTTCCATGATGGGAGAGGCCACAACAGTGAGAGGCCCACGTACCACAAGAAAAAAAAAAAAAAAAAACAAGGGGAATGTACTGAATGCCACTGAACTATATACTTAACACAGTTAAAATGATACATTTTATGTTAGGTATATTCCACCACAATAAAATACACTTAAAAAAAGAATGTTCAGAGATGCTTAAGAAACAGTCAAAAACTCGAAACAATTTACACTGATATGTATACACTGATCAACGTTTACACTGATATATATATTGTGATATATACATACAGTGGAGTACTATGCAGCAATGAAAAAGAAAAACTACTGTGACATACAACAGTATGGCTAAATCTTCCACGAAGATTCCCTGAATCTTTGAGAAAACTGAACTAAGGAGATGCTCTTTACCAACCAAGAGAGACACTGTCCCTGCTGGAAATGACTTTTATAATAAGTTGCCCCCTTTTTGCAGGGCTTTAGGAGCAAATACAAGTCCCAAGTAGGCTTCTGCTCTTAATATAAGGCACCCACAGCCCCAGTCTGACATAACACAGGGAAAGGTATAAACAGAGCAGTTTGTATCTTTCCATTAATACCAATTCTCTAGCCCAAGATCCAGGAGAAACTGTTACTTTCAAACACCAAGGACATTCGTGACTCTAAAACAACAGTCCCATGACACACATTAAACCCACATCTACATGGAATGGCTTTCCCATTCAAGGTCCACATTTTCCCACTGGAGCATCACTGAGATGGGGTCTTTAGGGATTCAGACAATAAAAATGTGTAAACGGCAAGTTTTTGCCATGGCCTCAGTTTCCACGTTCACCTGACTGCATTGCACTCCTTACTGAAGGATATTACAGGGAGGGCCTGGGGTATTTCATAAATGGCTGGAGAGCCTCTTGTTTCAGGTAACTTGCCCCAGTCTAGCATTCTAGAAGCACCATTCCTCATCAGGACACAGTCCGCATCCAGGACACCGTGGAAGAATGAGTTTCAAGCACTTACTTTCATCATTAGAAACATTCCCCAGAGATGTGTGGCTAGAATAACGTTTGTTTTCACTTTCATTGAGACATCTTTCAATCCAGCTCTCTAAAAAATGAAAAGAAAGAAAATCATGTTGTTGGTGTCTGTGAAGAGAAGAGAACCATCATCAATGCGCTAGATTTAAATGCCCATCAACTTTCATCTGAGATCTGCCCAGAATGGCATTGGATTTGACAGGAAGCCCCGCATACACCATTGCTGATGAGACTTGGCTGAGTAGTTTGGAGGCAAAATGGTAATTTGAAGCCCCACTTGAGTATTTCTTGGACAAATTCTACTAATTCTGGAGTATTCATAGCCCAATATTACCAACTGAGGATTATGTTTTTTCAAAAAAAGATACATTCCTGAGAACTAGATTGTAAAACAAAATTTGGTCAACTGAATCACTAGTGGTGGTTTGGAGGCTTGTAAATTAGCAGCAGAACCCTTTCTTCAAAAGAAAACAAAAAAGAAAAGCAGATACAACCCTGAAGGCTCTGGTTGAAGAAGAGGAGGGCAGGGAACCTTGCAGCTCCCCTCCCTTTGCCAGCGACCCCTGAAGGGGCTCTTCCAAGCAGAGACTGAAGGTCACTGCAGGAGGAGGCACCAAAAGCTCTGTAATAGTTATCCATTACTTTTGAAATCCAGAGGACCATGGTTTTTTAAAAATCCAGTTCCAAAGGCTACAAATGTACTTTCCACAATGTAGCATAATGCTTATTTTATCATCTAGACCAGGGGTCCCCAACCCCTGGGCCAAAGGACCAGTACCGGTCCATGGCCTGTTAGGAACCGGGCTGCACAGCAGGAGGTGAGAGGCGGGCAAGCGAGCAAAGCTTCATCTGTATTTACAGCTGCTCCCCGTCGCTCACATTATGGCCTGAACTCTGCCTCCTGTCAACATTATGGTGAGTTGTGTAATTATTTCATTGTATATTACAATGTAATAATAATAGAAATAAAGTGCACAGTAAATGTAATGTGCTTGAATCATCCCGAAACCAGCCCTCACCCCCCCGCCACCCCCATCAGTGGAAAAACTGTCTTCCACGAAACCGGTCCCTGGTGCCGAAAAGGTTGGGGATCACTGATCTAGACCACCCACTATTCATTCATTTATTCAACAGCATCAGCTAAGTACATCATTTCTGCTATAATGCTTGTTTTGAAAACACAAATGCGTTCAATGCAAGTGATACATTAGGGAACAATTTGTGCCTAGCACAAACTTTCTGTTTGCTTATGCTTGATTTCTTCCTTAAAAAACATCAAATGAATGCAGAAAACTGCACATAGCTGAACTGAGCCCTGTAGGAATATGCAAAAAATGCACACGTGCTCACACCTCAAACATCTACCAGCTACTTGAGTTTACAGTGTGGGTTGTGAGCCACACCTGCCCAGATAACCCATGTTCTAACATTTCACAATAACACACAAGCTGCAGCCCTTCTGAAGTCCACTTCCAAAAGCAAACCTCAGGGCTTCCCTGGTGGCGCAGTGGTTAAGAATCCGCCTGCTAATGCAGGGGACACAGGTTCAAGCCCTGGTCCAGGAAGATCCCATGTGCTGCGGAGCAACTAAGCCCGTGCACCACAACTACTGAGCCTGCGCTCTAGAACTCACGAGCCACAACTACTGAGCCTGTGCTCTGGAGCCCACAAGCCACAACTACTGAAGCCCATGCACCTAGAGCCCATGCTCCGCAACAAGAGAAGCCACCACAATGAGGAGCCTGCACACCGAAACAAAGTGTAGCCCCCGCTCGCTGCAACAAAGACCCAACACATCCAAAAACAAATAAATTACATAAATTTAAAAAAATGTATTATAAAAAAAACTATTAAGGACTCGTAGAGCTTCAAAAGCAACTTCAAGTCCAAGGTGAAGTGCCATATTTATTGTATTTATGTGCCTCTTAACCATTTAACATGTATAAAATTGTGCTATCCTTTCTATTAGGTTCCTACCTTCTTTCCCATGCGTCACTGACAAAGTTTTTGAGTGTTGTGCCCCTAGCTTATTATTCCAGTGATCTCTGTACTTTTTATTGTGCAATTTTGTAGAATGATGGTGATTTGGGGGAATGCATATGTGGTATTACAGCAGAAATGACTATACCTATGGATGTGTGCTTTTGAACAGTGCTGTCTCCTGCTGCCTTCTTTATAATATGGGAGCTAGCATTTACTGAACCCCTATTTTAACATTCCAGGCCCTTTACATATGTTATCTCATTGAATTTGGACAATTCTCTGAAGTAAGGATTTTCATCTCCAGTTTCCCTAGAGAGCAACTGAAGCTTAATCGACTAATGTGACGCCTCGTAATTCAAAGAGCCAAGGAAAAGATCATTACTTTTCCCTGGCTCTTAGTAACATATTGTAAAAGGAAGCCATGCTAACGCTGGCGAGTAAGCTGTGTAGTGAGGGGAAAGCAAACGTCAACAGCAAGGAGAAATGTTAGGGTTTTGGTTTGTATTTTATGTCCCAACAAACTGCTCTTTTAAAAGCTGTTTCCAAAATTGTAAATAAGTAGGAGAGAAATATCAGGGGAGGAACAGGAGCCAGATTGTTAAAGAGTATATGGAAATCTGGTACTTCTAAGGAAACACTGAGCTGCAGAGAGATTCAAAACATTAAAACGCTACCCCCTTCCAGATTTCAAATGCACAACATAGAAACAAATGGCCTGTAATGTTTTCAAAGCTGTGATGGCACAGGATGGGTGTTTCTCATCACATCTTATGCAAAACCACATCTGGATACAAATCTCCGGGATTCTTTTCAGAACTCTCTAGAATGTCTCTACTCAGATCTTCTAACCCTTTCAAGTCCTGGCACATTTTCCCTGGCAACAGCCATGGCTGATTTTGGATGGCGTCCCCTGAAATCTGCGGCCCCTTCCTCCACCCAAGCACACCACCAAAAGCAATTTCTCTTGTTCTGGGCCAGTCCCTGGTCTTCCCAGCTAGGTATGCACACCTTCGCACTCTCACGTGCATGTAGGCACACAACATTCACACATACACCGCCACCCTCGTTCATCAGAAACAGGGAACTAAGGCAACACTCTCCCTCTCACCCATCTGCCAGTGCCAAGATCAGGCCTGTTATCGCTGGAGCCCTGGAAGGGCCTACTGTTGCAGGTGAGAATTCCTAGTGATTGGTGGGCACACTCTCTGAAGAACTCACGGCAACATTCCAGAGAGGAGCTGGCTCTGAGCACCATGTGGGCCAAGAGAGGCAACACCCACCCACGAGAGTTCAAGTCAAAGAATTCTGCTGATGACTGTACCTCTCCCCACACTGCCCAGCCTCAACCCTGGAGAGAGGTGAAAGCAAGGTTACAGAAGGGAAAGAGGGTAGAGAGAAGAAATCTCACCAAGTACTCCCTTCCCCCACTGCCCCCACGGAGGGCTCTCTGACTCATGGCTTATGCCTGTAGCCACTCTGCTACCCAGCTCTGCTCCCAGGAGCAACACAGAGTAAGTTTGGTCTCTGTTGCAGACAGCAGATATATGGAGAAGCCACCACGTCTCCATTTTTCTTTCTTTTTCCTTTTTATTTATTTATTTATTTTTAATTTATTTATTTTTGGCTGCATTGGGTCTTTGTTGCTGTGCACAGGCTCTTCTCTAGTTGCGGCGAGCGGGGGCTACTCTTCGTTGCGGTGCGCAGGCGGTGGCTTCTCTTCTGGCGGAGCACAGGCTCTAGGCGCGCGGGCTTCAGTAGGTGTGGCACGAGGGCTCAGTAGGTGTGGCTCACGGGCTCTAGAGCGCAGGCTCAGTAGTTGTGGTGCACGGGCTTAGCTGCTCCGCGGCATGTGGGATCTTCCCAGACCGGGGCACGAACCCGTGTCCCCTGTATCGGCAGGCGGACTCTCAACCACTGCGCCACCAGGGAAGCCCGATGTGGACCATTTTTAAAGTCTTTACTGAATTTGTCACAACACTGCTTCTGCTTTATGTTTTGGTCCCTTGGCCCCGAGGCCTGTGGGATCCTAGCTCCCCGACCAGGGATCGAACCCACACCCCCTGCATCGGATGGCGAAGTCCCAACCACTGGACTGCCAGGGAAGTCCCTGTCTCCATTTTTCTAGTCAAAGTACTCCACTTGTTTCAGCTCTTTCTTGGGAGAAATTGTTCCCACTTCCTTGCCATCCTGTTAATCTATTTCTGGCTGTCTTCTATGTCTGTTTGAACACGTGGCAGTCAGGATGAACTCTGAGGGTTCAGATGGGGTCTGAGCAGTGCCTAATACAGCAGAACCATCACATCTATTGCTCTGGACATGGGGGTTTCCAGTGCATTCAAAGGTCTTGCATTCCAGACTGCACGGATACAACACTCTGAAATATCTATACAGGCCATGGGCCTTGGAGCCCTTTGACGTTTGTCTTCTTCCCTAGGGGGACCCTCAACAGTGGCATCTGAAACTCGTGTCCCATAAGTTAGGTTGCTCCACAGGACTGGAAGGCCTCTATTTAGGTCACCTGAAGTAAACTTTATATACTTTAAAACTACTAATAATGGATTTTTGTCTTGCAAAGATCAAGAATTACTCAACCAGAATGACAGGTATATTGAATTTTTAATAAAGCACTGTGTTCATCTATCTTACTTATTTGTATATTAAGTGACTTAATAAAGGCCACCATACACTGAGCCCTTATAAGCATTATGCAAATGCATTCCATACACCATCATACTTAATCCTCATAACAGCCCTATAAGGTAGGTTCTATTAATATGCACATTTTAGAGATGAGAAAACTAAGGCTCAGAAAGATTAGGTGACTTGTCCTAAGTCACCCAGCTAGTAAGAGGTAGGGTTAGGACAAGCATTCAATCTCAGGTCATAACCACAACGCTCTCTCCAAGTGCACCCTGAGCTCTCCTTATCCTGTGTCCCATATGGTCTCCAAAACATGGTGCCAATATTGCAGCATTGATCACAGTCTGCCTTGCATTACAACTTTTGCTGAAACTCAATTTACATATTACAATTTTTGCTAAATTCACTTACATATTTCTTTGCAAGCCTTTGTTATACATAACAGGCTCTTCAGTTCAGAACATAAACATCTTAAGAATGCTGTCAATTTTATTCTCTTTCTTTTGACTCTCCACTAGTGCCTGGTATGAAGTTTTTCCTATAGTCTGGCCTCAATGGACATTACTTCATTGACACGCGTGATATCAAAGAGTGCACAGCATGTAAGGAGGTACATTCACATATCTACAGAATTTCCTAATCATTTTCTTTTTTTACCACATAAGGCATGAAAAAGGACAACACATCAAAGGCAATTTTCCAAATAAAGGAAAATTCAAGAAAAATTTATTTTGTACTGTCTAGATACAAGAAGTTGTAGTAAAGTGAGTCTGATACAAACATGAGTAAGACTGGTTTCTGCCCTCTAGTTGCCATCAAGAAAGCAAGGCAGGTGCTACTCCATCAGCTCATAAGTGCAGGCACCCTGTCATCTTTGTTCACCTGTCCCCAGTGTCTGGCACTGTGCCTAGCCCCACAGATATTGTGCAGTAAATACATGTTGTTGAATATATTACTTTCTTCAAAAAACAACAGTAAGTTCCTACTGTGTGCCAGATACTACTCAAGCTTTCACACGTGTGGTCTGAATTAAACCTCAGAATAATATGATGTGGTATGTCTTAATATCTCTATTTACTGATATGAAAACTGAGGCTTGAAGCAAAAGTTCTAATGCGGTGATCAGTGTGGCAGTATTGGCGCTGTGCTCTGGGACATGGGAGAAGGAGAGCTCAGTTCACACTTGGATAACTTCCTGCTCCCAACTGCCTCATTCTTGATCCATAAAAACCACCTGACCTTTTAGTAAGGACCAAGCTTGCTCTAAGTGCCCAACAGGATTTACTGACGGCTGTGAGCATAGGCTCCTGGGCTGCAAGGCATCCCTCATCTGACTCATCTGGGATCGTGGGCAGGAAGGAGGATGCAGATAATGCCTTATAGATTTTCATCTTATAAGGAGTCCTTAGAGGCTCCCCATTCCTTAGAGGCAAATCTTCACTCCTCCCCACTTCATATCGGAGATTTGGAAACCCCAATTTGAAGTGACTTTCTCAAGTTCATAGAATGAGCCATAAATGGTTGTTGGGTTTCCTAGGAGACTCGGATCCCTTTCCAGCAGCAAAAACAACAAGGAAGTAGCTGTATCGGAGGCGTGGCATGTCCAAGGCAGTCCAAGACTCAGAGCAGTGCTTCATGAACATATATTGGCCTGGCAGGAGGAGACAACTTAGTTGTCAAAAGGCAGGTAATCCTTGAAGTTTGCAGAGCACACTGACACAGAGAACCTGATCTGAGCGTCACAGTCTACCTCATGAGACAGAAATTTACACCACTTTACAGATAAGGAAACTGAACATGGCAGTGGCTTGTTGGCAGTGGTGTGGCCAAGGTCACACAGTTCAAAGGTGCTAGGCTCAGAATTCAAACCCAGATCTTCAGTCTCCAAAGCCTATGCTTATTCTTCCTGCTGCATCCTACTGGGCACAGGCTAGTTGTTCTCTCTCATCCCTCTGTGCATTCAATCTGCAAATATATAGTTATCAAGTGTCTTCAGTGTAAAGTTCTAACAGAAGAGATGGACAAAAGCTATTTAATAGGAAGCCAATATAGTACAGCAGGATATCTCTGATGGACCAGGGTCTCAGGACCTGAAAGTATCTTGGTTGCTTATGTATTCTTTTTTTATTATTGATTTCCCCCACTCTTAAAACTGTATGTTCTAACAACCTTGAGTATCTTGTTCAGCACTTAGTTCCCAAGAGCCTGGAGCAGGGTCGGGCACAGAGCTGGTGGTGATGGCTGTGATGAAGCAAAGCAGAACGAAGGAACAGAGAATAGTGGACGGGGGGATCCTACCCAGGAAGGCCTCTGGGAAGAAACAGCATTTGAGCAGAGACCGAGTGTGGTGAGGGAGCAAAAAAGGCCTTCGGAAGTTCTGACAGCGGAGACCACAAAGGCAAAGGCTCTGAGGTGGGGTCACGTGTGACCTATTTAAAGAACTGGAAGAAGGCCCGGGGGCTGATGTGGAGTGGCCATGGGGGAGACAGTACAAGATGAAAGAGAAAACAGAGGCAGGCCAGGAAGAATGTGGGGCCTGGGGTTAGAACAACTGGATTTCAAATCCCAGACCTGCTACTCACTAGCTATGTAACACTGAGATGGTTCTGGAACCTTCCTAAAGCCCTGCCTCCCAGGTTTCTCCAAAGATTAACTGAAATGATACGGGTGAGGCACTTAGCATGCTTGGCTTTGTGGGAAGATGAGGAAAGCATGGTCTCTCTCCAGCAGGTGCTCACAGCCATGATGGGGACAGACGGCAATGGTGACATCTAGCATTTACTGAGCGTCCTCTCCATGCTGGTCACTCTGCTTCACCTCTGCTCACCTCCAGCAGCTCTGAAACAGAGACCTGAACAACTCCGATCTGTGAAGAGGAAAGTCTCAGAGAAGCTAGGTGATGTCACCACCACAGGTTTGTCTGACCCCAAAGCTGTTTGCTGTCACCATGGCACCCTGCCTTGCTAAGCCAGCAGGTAACCAGGAGTACGTCTAGATTACAGTAAGGTGCTTCCAGCTCGTCCTGGCTGCTTCACAGAGCGGGGTGGGGGGGGAGGCATTTCAGCTGGTCCTTAAAGGAGTCGGCATCTGCCAGACCAAGGAGGAGAGAAGAGCATTCCGGGGAAGAGGGCCACCGTTGCAGACAAAGGCACAAGATGGGTTCTGAGAAAGGTGAAGAGCCCACTGACCTGTGACCCAGAGAGTGGTGGGAGACAAGTGGGAGATTCCATTAGGAGCAGATTGCAAAGGCCTCACCCACCAGGCCAAGAAGCCTGCAGGCAGCTGGGAGCCAGCCATGATTTTTAAGCAGTGGGGGAGTAACACGATGAGCTTTGTTTCTGAGGAACTGGATGAGAACAGGGAGTTTTGACTTATGCAATACCTGAAGAAAACACCGCCTGACTTATAAAGTGTCACTGGGTTTTAATAGAAGGCGTTATTCATCCTCTTTATATCAACAGTCTTTTGGGGCGCTGTGCTGAGGCCTATTTTAGGAACCTGCAGCTTTAGAAATGCTACATGAAAGAGCTGACATGCCACACTCGCAGCTACCAAGGGAGGACGGGGCCCCAGGTCCCTCTGGAGGTGCCAGAGCACACCCCGGTGTCCCCTCCCCCAGGCCCTGCTCATTATCAGGAGAACCACGCCACCGGGGCCTGCTCCCGTCCCCCCACGCACCAGGATGCTGCTTTTCCTCTCTCTCCCCGGGACTCTCCGTGGTGGTGGTGACACACAGGAAGCTGTGCAAAGTGGGCCCAGGAGGCGGGCAGCTGTGGCCTCTCCAGGAGGTACCTCAGGTCGGTGGGTTGCCATGGCGACCCCACAGGCCCCGCCCCAGGGGCTGCTGGGTTCCAGGAAAGGGTCCCTGCCCTGCCTCCAAGGGGCAGCCCCACGCTGCCGCTGCTTTTATTCCTTCCCTCGCCCACCAAACAGTGATTTAGTGCCAACTGTTTGCCAGGCTCTGAGGATCTAGTGATGAACATGGCAGGCAAGGTCCCTGCTCTCAGGGAGCTTATATTCCGTGGTGGAGACAGACAAAAACAAATAAGCAAGATGACTTAGCGCATGATGAGTGTTCCAAAGAAACGAAGCCCTGGAATGGGATAGAGAGAGAGTGGGGTGCTGTTTTAGGTGGCAGGGACACTGAGGGCCTCTCGGAGGAGGTGATGTTGAGGCAACTGCAAAGGCCCAAGGTGGGAGTGGGCTTGGAGGGTGTGAGGAAGAGCCAGGAAACCAGTATGGTGGAGGAGAGGAAGGACGGGGGAGGGCAGTGCGAACTGAGGGCAGTGCGAACTGAGGGCAGAAAGTTAGGAAGGGCCCGAAGTTCGCTGGCCAGAGTAAGAACTTCACATCTATTCCAAGTGTGCCAAGACGCTATTGGAAGGCTTTAACCAGGTGACATGAACTGCACTGGCTCAGAAAGGGCAGCCTGTGAGGGGACTTACATTCATTTATCCCACTGTCCGTTTATCAACTATTTATGTGGTAGCATGTTGCAGGCACTGAGCTATACAGTAGGGACATAGCAGGGAACAAGACAGTTTCTGTCTTCATGGAAGGTCAGAGTTTAGTGCAGAAGTCAGCTATTCAATAATCACACAAATAGAGACATAATTACCAAGAAAGCCAGGGGAGAGAAATAAAAAAAAGAAAGGTCTGACCTAATCTGTGAGAGTCAAGGAAGCTTCTCAGAGGAGGTAGCATTAAACGGACAGCTAAAGAGTAAGAAGACATGTGTTACTACCCCAGGGAAAAGAGGGAGGAGGGTTCCTGGCCGAAGGAACGGCATATGCAAAGTCCCTGAAGCCGGCAGAAGAGTGACACACTCAAGACATTGACAGGCAGCCTGAGCGTGAATGGACTCATTCATTCAGGTGTTAATTCAACATGTGTTTACTGAGACTATCCTGTATAACTAACACTCTGTAACATGCTAACGGGCATGTGCACGTAAAAGCCCTGCCTCTGTACTCAGGGCTGGGTTAAGGAGTCTGGATTCTATTCAGTAGATGGTTGAGAACCTCTAAAAGTTTTTGAGTAGACTGTGGCATAAACAAATCAGTTCTGTGGGCAGCTCCATCAGAGGCTGCTAAACACAATTTTAGTGGAGAGGGAAAGGGAAGCAGGAGACCATATCATTTATCATCTAAACCTGGAAGTTTCTGAGACTGAAAAGCAGTGTTAGTAATAATTTTGCCAGGACCATATGTGTAAACCAGGATTGTCCCAGGAAAACTGGGACTTAATGTCCCCCTAGTAGGAGGCCACTGCAAGAGTCTTAAGTCTTCGATGCTTGAACCAGAACAGATGAGTGAGATGAGAAAAGATAAGAACTCTGCCCTCCTTCTAGCTAACTGTATCCACTCCTCTGGCTGATCCCTGTGACCAGTGTCCCCATGTCTCTTCTTCATCAGCTGGGGTCTCAATCACTGCATGATGCAAGTGAGTCCACTAATGACACATCCTGGAACGTGGCCTCTCAGTGAAGTACCATCATCCTCGTCAACATCATCATCAGAGCAATGACTTGCCCAAGATCACACAGCCAGTAAGCAGCTGAGCCAGGGTTTGAATCTGACTCTAACCTGACCATTAACTTATACTGTAATACCCACAATTACACATGCCTTGAAGTCTCATTGTGAGCACTAAGCTGTGTCTAAAATAACACCAATCACAGGGCCTCCCTGGTGGCGCAGTGGTTGAGAGTCCGCCTGCCGATGCAGGGGATACGGGTTCGTGCCCCGGTCTGGGAGGATCCCATATGCCGCGGAGCGGCTGGGCCCGTGAGCCATGGCCGCTGGGCCTGCGCATCCGGAGCCTGTGCTCCGCAACGGGAGAGGCCACAACAGTGAGAGGCCCGCATACCGCAAAAAGAAAAAAAAATAAAAATAAAATAAAATAAAATAACACCAATCACACAATATGTACTCAGTAATGTTACTGCTCCTTCTTACTTCAAGAAAACTCAATATAGAAAATTCTAAAGTGGGCAAAGAGATTAATTAAGGTGTCACTGTTTGCAATATACAAGAATTAGCGATGGAACCCTGAAGGTGCACCAATGCTGATATTTCACAGATCATGAACTCACCAACAGTCTCCAGAGACTAGAGAAAATTAAAGCTAAGGTGTTCAGTGCCATCTCCTGTCGAAGATAAATTCAATGTAAAAGCAAATCTCTGCTCTGAAGATATCTCTGGGAACACCAGAGTTAATGTACATAATTGCATAACCAGGTTGTAAAAATTTCATTTCCCCTCCACTTCTCGGGGCGGGGGGCATACCTACCCTTACCCAATGTTGGCAGACTTTTTCTTTGTTTCTATTGCTATTATTACAATATTATTAAAACATAGAAAATCTGAAAAAGATCACTGGAGCCAAGGCTACTCGCTGTGCACATCATCTGGTATTATCTGATTCTTGACATCACTGCCTTTCCTAGGTTTTTGTTTGTTTGTTTACCTCTTCTGCATTTCTTCTCACCCCCTGTATTAGAGGAATGTGGATTCCCCCTCCGAAAACTCAGGAGTCAGGCACTCCTGGCTGCCGGAACCAAAGAAACTTCAAACTAACCTGCACTTTTGAGATAAATCAACAAAATATCCTTCTGTTAAGCAAAGCACTTTTTTCTTTCCTGTGTTAATCTATCGAATAAATTATACTTTTTAATGTTGAAAAGAGAAACATATTGACCCACAATCCCACCCCTCTAACGTGTGAACTACGTGTCCTTTTTCTGCACTGCTCCCCAGCCTCATGAGCACCTGTGCACATATGTGAACTGTAATCTCAGGGAATGTACAATTTCTATTCCTTTTCCTCTCAACCTTCTAGCATGGAGATTTCCCCTCTGTTGCTACAGTCCTCACGTTCATCATTGTTTAGTACATGCTCAGTGTTCCACTGAGCTAATGTTCCTATTTTTTACAATGTTTTAATGGACAACTTGGTGCATGTAATGTTTTCTTTCATTTGGATCATTTCCTGAGAATCACCTAGGAGAAGGAAGAGTAAGCCTGTGGGCTTCGTAACTAGCTACAGACGAATGGTCTGAATTACAGCCTTAGTACTTACTAGTGAAATGACTTTAGGCAAATTCTCTAAACCTCAGTGTCCCCTTGTGTAAAATGTAATAATAATGTGCCTACCTCATCTTAGTGGTGTGAGATTGTAGTGAACAAATGCATGGAAATTACTTATAGCACAGTGACTGGCACAGAGCACGTTCTAAATACATGGAACCGCTGTGAGTCCCAGGCACCTGTTTGTGACTAAGGCACTGTTTTGGTTTGTTTGAATAACAATGTAGTAGTTAAGAACACAGATTGTGGAGCTCAACTGCCAGGTTCAGGTCTGACTTCCTTGAAGTATGACCTTGGGTGAGCAACTCAACCTCCTTGAGCCCCAATTTTTTTTAATCTGCAAAATGGGAGTGGTAATAATAGCATCTCATGGGGTTTGTATGAGAATTAAGTGAATAAGGCACAGAGAATATTTACATGGTAAGCACTATAGAAGTCTTAGCTATTATAATTTTTATATCATGCCCACCTCCCAGGAATTACTCTTTAGTTCTTCCTGTTATCATTCTTTCTGTTTGATTCTTGGATCTCTTGGTGCATGGCCTTGGGAGCCGGCAGGACACTAATTCTAATCCTCCCCTTACAAGGGACCAAGAAAATTCTGCAACCCTGGGCAAATTACTTAACCTCATGGACCTCAATTTTCTTCCTATATTAAAAATACTTACCCCATGAGGTTACTATGAGGATTAGGAAAAATAATATAAGCTCCTTAAGAGCTGACTGTACCTTATTGCCCACACTTAGGACGGTGCTTGGCACAGAAGAGCAGATCAATGAGGAGAGAAGAGGAAGGGCTGAGAGGAGGGAGGGAAAGAAAGAAATGAATGAAGCACCAGCACCATGCCTGGCTCACAGGGGCTCAAGAGTGTCAGTTCATCTGCAGTTAATCTATCAAGGACTTGCTTGCATGGAGCCTTGAGCCAGGCTTCCTAGAAAGCAGGCAAAGAGGTGCAGCATTCCTCAGAATATGAAGGAGGAATGGATTTATATCTTAAGTAAATACTCATCAAGCACTGACTTGTGTGAGACACTCTGGAAGATGCTTTGCACTGTGCTAAGCACAGAGAATAACGACACAGGTGGAAATATTGAGAAACAAAGGAAGAAGCATCAAGTAAACAATGAAAACGAGGATTGGAAGTCTGTGCACTTGAGGCCCACGTGGATAAGAGCACCGTGAGGCAGAGTTCAGACAGTCAGAGGTCTACGTGGAAGGGAAACCACCCACACCTTCATTACAGCCGCATGTTTTTAACTGGTATGGCGATGGCCTGGTTTAAGAAAGCAGGACCAGGCTTCCCTGGTGGCGCAGTGGTTGAGAGTCCGCCTGCCGATGCAGGGGACAAGGGATCGTGCCCTGGTCCGGGAGGATCCCACATGCCACGGAGCGGCTGGGCCCGTGAGCCCTGGCCGCTGAGCCTGCGTGTCCGGAGCCTGTGCTCCGCGGCAGGAGAGGCCACAGCAGTGAGAGGCCCGCGTACCACAAAAAAAAGAAAAGAAAAAAGAAAGCAGGACCAGCTTTGGTGCCATAACAACCTCAGTTCGGATACTCTCGCTGTACGAACCAATGCACATACAGTGACTGAGTCCCACAGAGTGGCAGTTTCACTAAGTATAAGATGGGAATGATCCTGCCCAGATCACAGGTTTATGAGGTTATGTATTGAAAAGACTGAACACAGTGGAAGTGTTGTATAAAATGTTTTCTTCTCCTATGCAGTCCTGGGGGAAGGGGCAGAAAGGGGAATGGGGAGAAGGCAGGTCTTGGAAGCTACTAGGGGGACACAAGGAGAAGCAAGTGCTCGAAGCACCTTCTGTTTATTGAGCTTTTACAACATGCCAAGGCCCTGTGTGGACCCCTTTATATGCATTAGTTCGTTTAATCCTCACAAGACCCTCTAAGGTAGGTACTCTGCATGATCCCACTTTACTATCCAGCAAACTGAGGCTCAGAGAGGTCACGTGACTTGCTGAATTCATACATCTAGCCCATGGCAAAGCCGGTTCTCACTAAGTCTATGGGATTCTATAGCCAGAGCAGTTAGTGTTTGTATCAGCGATTGAAAACTCCCTGCTATTAATGATTGTATCAGTGGACTTCCCTGGTGGCGCAGTGGTTAAGAATCCACCTGCCAATGCAGGGGACACGGGTTCGAGCCCTGGTCTGGGAAGATCCCACATGCTGCGGAGCAACTAAGCCCATATGCCACAACTACTGAGCCTGCATGCCACAACTACTGAAGCCCGTGCACCTAGAGCCCATGCTCCGTAACAAGAGAAGCCACCACAATGAGAAGCCTGCGCACCGCAACAAAGAGTAGCCCCTGCACGCCGCAACTAGAGAAAGCCCATGTGCAACAACAAACACCCAACACAGCCATAAATAAATGAATGAATAAATAAATGAATAAATAAATATTTTGAAAAATGATTGTAACAGTGATTGCAAACTGACATGCTATGCAATGGAAGGGGCTGTTATTTTAACACCCAAGGTTTTTATGCTTAACCTACTGTAAGGAAAATCATGTCTGTAAGTAAATAGGTATGAAGCCTTTGATGATAGAAGATGTCAAATTTGCCAGAGTAACTGGCAGGCGGGGGACACCTCCCCAGTGGTGGTGCCAGGTTGAACTCAGAAGCTCTGAGAACAATTAGAGATGAAAGGAACACCTGACATGAAGGTGCCCCCACAGGAAGGAGCCCCCGTGGGTGTCCTCAGTCAGCAGTCTGCTGCCAAAGTCACATCCAGGTGCCCATGACAGCCAGAAGCACACTGACACCCATGACAGTGTGCTCCAGAGAACTGCAGCATGAGCGGCCATCTCCCCCAGGGTTAGGGGTGAATTGACCTCCTGAACTTCGTTATATCGTAGAGCAGGGGAGCTAGGATGGACATCTCTGAGGTCCCCCTTCTAACTCCAGGTCTTAGGAGGCAAGGAGGCAGCCTGGCTTTGAAATCAGAATAATCTGTGCTCAAACCCTCATTTGACACTAGCCAGTTGGCCTGGACATGTTACCTAGGCTCTCTGCACCTCGGTTTCCTCTTCTGTAAGATGGGGAAAATAATGCCATCGGTTGGGTATGAGAATTAAATGAGTTAACATGTGTAAGCATTTAGCACAGTGATTGGAAAAGATGATAAATGTTATTAATCTGCTACCCGATTTCAAAAGGGGAGTCACTTGATTTAAAAAAAGCAACTAATAATTTTGAAAATAATGCATTAAGGCAGCCTGCCATCAATTACCAAAATAACTCGGGTAGCTCCCTCCTTCTCTCCCATCCTCCCTCTGTCCTTGCCTTCCTCCCTTGCCTCCTTCCTTCCTTCTTTCCTTTCTTTCTCTCTTCATCTCCTTTTCTTTCATTCTTTCCTTCTCAAAAACAATCAATATATAGTCTCCAGGTACTATGTACAATCATACGGCTTTGGTGTTTTTTTCCTTTCTTCTTCTTTTTTACGTATGTCTCAATACCAAGAAAAACTCTGAACAGAACGCAGACCCACAGGGAATCCTTTTTTCAGGCTCCTCATCTCTCGGATCTCTCTGGACCCCTCTGGACCTCTCTGCCCTGCACGCTTTCCCTGCTATGCTCGGGGCTCAACCAGCCTGAGTGAGGCTCACGCCTGTTGCGGGTGAGACCAGGTCCAGGCAGGCAGCTCTCCCCGCTCCCAGTGCCTCCTCAGCAGTGCCCTGCAAGGTAGCCCAGGCGGAGAATGCCCTGCAGCCTGGGCACCCGGAGGAAACCCCAACGAAGCAGACAAATAATTCATTCTTCTAATCACAGCAAAGTTTTCAAACTTTAAAACGGAGACTTGATTAGAAGAAAAGCTGTGTTTTTTTTTTTCTAAAAGCCTGGCATTTCTGAAAAGGTCCCCTACCCAACCCACAGCAACCTCAAAAACTCTGCCCACTGAGTTGAAAATAAAAGTTCACGGAGACCAACGGCCCTCTCGCAACAACAGCTCAACGCTTTAGAAATCTTCTTTCCAATGCTTAAAAGTTTTCACATTTTAACTGAGGGCCTGAAGCCCTCTGGGATCTTCCTCCCTTGTAAACTCCCAGGGCTTTCTCAGCCAAAGTTATTTATTTTTTTTATGATGTCTAATAATGCTTTGTGGAGAAACTTTTGTTTTTGTAAAAGGAGCCCTCAAGTAAAAGAAAAAAAAAAACTCCTAGAAACAGAAATTTTAGCTTTTTATGTAGCCATGTAAGAATGATACAAAATTACTTGATTTTCTTTTCCGTAGAACAAAGAACTTATAGAGGCACCCAAATTCTCCCCCTGCCCCCACTCCACATTTGTTACCAGCAGTGGAACTGAACACCACAAAGAAAACACAGCGAAATATTTAAAGTGATCAATCAATTCCACCATAAACAGATCTGCGTTTATGCCACGGGCCCATTTCCGGAACTTTATAAAACCCCAACAACTTCAATAGGAATTTCACCTACCCATGAGCTCTGAGAACCAGTTCACAAACTATAAATACATCACATGTATCAACACCCCCAAATTTAGACTCATCGTTCAGAAAAAAGATGATGTGGAGCTCAAATATCACCCCTGCTTTTTAAAAAAAATTATAAATTCTGTAATTGTAACATTCAGAGAAACGCCTCCTTCTTCAGAAGTCTAATATTAGCTTGAAATGACTTCAGAGCCGTCACAAGATTCAAAACAAACGTGTTAACATAAGTCTCTCCACGAAATGCATTCGTGCCTCAAAAATTGGTGGCTGGTGGTATAATTAGCAATCACTAATCACTCTTTAGATTATTCAAATGACAGTTCAAAATCTAGTTCAGGAGTAGTTCACTCATGTTCACTGATACTGCATTTTTCTCCAACATGATGTTTTCAGGAGATCCTTGCTTATGAAGTAGTAATTCTCCCTTCCAATTAAATAAAAATCTGCTATATTCATCAATCTCACTTAGGCTGCGTCTAAACAATGCTGACCTTTAGCACAATTGGGTAGTCAGAAAACACGCAGGGCACTAAGCCCTAACTAACCTTCACTGGGTTGAAGCCTTTTCAAAGGCTTTCTTATTATCCCCTTGAATTAAAGCAAAACAATCACAACAATATAAACCCAACACGTCAAGGTTCACCTGTCTACTAATAATTATTGATTGCTCAGAGGAAGATTATGCTTTTACATTTTATTGAGGATTAACCAACCACAAAAGTGGAAATTATATGCCTATTTTAAAGAAATTCTGCTCTGAGGATCAGATCTGAGCACAGAAACCACGTAATCTACTGGCACAGGTAATTCAGCCCTGGTTGCCTAAATTCAGATCCTATTCAACTGAAAACAGAAGGGCTGAATTTCATTCTTTCTTTTCTGCTTTTTATGATCTTTCTCTCTCTTAAAGAAAGCTGTTAATATTTCAAAAACCCCCAAACCACAATGTAGATAAAATCAAGTTATAAAGACAGAAACGGAACAAATGGACATTTTCTCCTCACGTTAGAAAAATATGCAAGAAAGGCCAAAGAACTAAACGAGTTTCCTGCTAAAACGAGTTTCAGAGAAAGACTCACTTGAAACTGGTTTCCCCTCTTGAAAGTCAAGTGTAAAATGGTTCAGTCTTTAATAAAACAGTGATGCCTACACGTATTGGGCAGTGGGGGGAGGGCAGTGGATGGAGAACGGGGGCCATCACGTTCTAGAACTGGGAGGGCGTCAGGGGTTGTGCAGGGGTCTTCATCAGAGGTGTGCACCATACGTCTCCTCCGAGAGCTCCATGGAACTACCTTTCTTGCAGGATTCAAATCCCAGTCAACAGGTGTTGCCTCTACAAAGACACATTTTCCACTTCCTTTAACAAACTGGAAAACGCAAGGGTGAAACCATGGCAAACAGAAGCACATAAAATGCCTTGTTCATGGGAAAGGTAGAGAAACGAAAATGACATGAATCCCTCAGCCTAAAACCTTTTAGAAGAGAATGATTTATCTTGACATGAGAATTGAGACTATGTCTACGTAGTACAGAAAACATCTAGATATGCTGAAACAATCTAAATTTTTTTCAGCATTATTATCCCCTTTTCCCAACTAGACACCCAGGATTTGGCACAGGAAGGCCAGATAATTATTTTCAATCATAGTAAGGTCTGCCATTTACTGAGCAATTTCTAGGAGCCAGGCTTAACTTAAAGTGCACAATCTCATTATATCCTCTTTTTGTTCTTATTGAAGTATAGTCGACACACAATATTATGTTAGTTTCAAGTGTACAACATAGTGATCCGACAAATACATTACCACACAATCACCACGACAAGTCCAGTAACCATCTGTCACCACACAAAATTATTACAGCATTATTGACTATATTCCTTATGCTGTTACAGTACATCCCTGTGACTTATTTGTTTTATAACCAGAGCTTGCACTTCTTAATCCCCTTCACTTATTTCACCCAACAACCTCCTCCTCCCCAGTATATCCTCTTAAGAACCCTAGAAGGTAAAGAGTGGATTTTTTCACAAAGAAGGAAGTTGAGGCTTGAGAACTTAGGTCATTTGCCCCGGGTCACACAGCTAGCAAGTGACCAAGCAGGGATTTAAATCTTGGTCTATCTGATAGCAAAGCCCATGTTCTTTTCATTAGAGCACACCCACATCTACCTGAAGCCATAGGGGAACACATATCTGTGAATGACTTCTAGCTCTAATATATGGTTTGTTAAATTACCAAAAGGCTACATATATAATCACAGTACTTAATGGCTTCTGCTTCATTAGTTTATTCTGGCTGAGGTATGTCTGTATGTGAGCATGAATGAAGCCTAGACATTCACAGACACAAAGCGAATGGTAACTAAACTTCAAATGAATCCCTGAGAAGACTACAGTGCATTTCACATCTGTAGTAAAGATGTGTCCCTTTATGTCCCTATTTTTGCCAACGATAATTTACAATTTTGCCTTCACAGTATAAAAGACTATCCTAATGCTTTCTTACAGGAAGAAAATAGCATGCTTTTGCTAAAATAATATACACTTTGATTGGACGTCCTTTCCAACGCAACCCTCTCCCTCGCTAAAACAAAAAAGAAGAGAAAGACAGTATAGCCTTGTGACTAAGAGTGTGGATCACTGCAGGTTAGGGTACTTACTCCCTTCAAGGATATCCTTTATCTGCCTCCATTTCCCATTGCATAGAATGGAATGGATAATAATAGTACCCCTAACATATATTTTAAAATACAACTAATAATGAATTTAAAGTGCTTAGTACATGCCTGGCATGTGAAAGGCACTTGACAAACATTAGCTTTAAAAATGAAAACAAAATCCTAGATTTATTACTTGCATTCTGTCTCAGGAAAGTTTGGCACACACAATTAAGATCGATCTTGCTTCCCGTGCAGTCAAGGTATGTCTCACAGCCCAACTTCTAGAGTTCAGAAACTTTTCAGTTTTGAGCCTGTTGGTTTCCTTCTTTAAACTGCAAACAATAACAGTTCCTTCTTCATAGCGCTGTTGTAAGAATTACCTAGATAATGCATTTAAATTAAAATGCTTAGCAAAGTGAAAACATATAGTAAGTATTGAATATACGTTATTTATTATCACTTTTGCATTGCAGACTCACAACAGCCCTATCAGACGGTTCTATCAATTCTGTAAGAAAACTGAAGCTCAGCAATATCTAGCTTCCAGACCAAAGACACACAGCTTCATGTGGCAGAAAGGCACCCTGTGAAAGGCAGCAACCTCTCCATCACCACACTCTATCTTCATTAATCTAGATAGTGTTTTCTCTTCATAGTATGTATCACTGGCTGAGATTATCTATTTCTGTGTTTATCTGTTTGTCTGTCTAGAATTTATGCTCCAGAGGAGCAGAGATGGCATTTTAAAAGCTCAGCATTTAGCAGAATGCAGGGCACATAGAAGACACATAGAATTCTTGAATGAATGGATGGATGAAACAAGCTAAAATTTGCCCAAAGCCTATGCTCTACTCAACCCTTACGATGCACTGCCTCCTACCACTGCCATCATTTAAAATCCTCTTCAAATCCAGAATCATAGGACAACTTCTGAGACGTTTTCTCTGGCGCTCAAAGACACAACATTCCTTGCTCCTCCACTCTCATCCATGCATTTCCCTTCTCACCAAGTGGGATTCAAATCCACCTGGCAGCCGGCGTCATCACCAAGCCCTGCCAGGCTAGTGCTCTACCAGTGTCCAGCTGAAGCAGGCAGGGTGGGGCGAGGGAACGGGCTTTCCCAGTCTGGCCTCCGATCTAGCTCTGTCACGTACAAGTTGTGACCCTATGCAAGTTCCAGACCCTCTTTCATCCTAAAAAGGGACAACGCAGAACTGCTGTCAGGCTTAAATGGCTAATGTGTGGTAAAGTGCCTGTTCATGGGGCTGCCACATGGTGGGTGTTCAACAAGAGACAGCATCCTTTCCTCCAGGCCCCAAGGGGACACGATTTTTCTGTCCCCTGTAGCGCTCACCACTCTCAATATGTCCATGCCTTCCCCCATCAAAACGTTTTAAAGTCCTTGACAGTAGGGACGGTGGCCTTATTCATCCCCAGGCTCTGCCACCCAACAGGTGCTCAGTGAGCGAGACTGAATAAAACCTCCGATAATTCACCAAAGTAATTTTTTTAACTTTTACCTGACACCTCCATATTATCTGTCTTTGAGTTATTCTCTCCCCTAACCTTGATAAAATTGCAAAGACATCTCAAATAGAGTGGGTGTGGGGAGAAGCAACGTCAGAGATTCTCCCCCAGCACCGCCTTTTCCATCCTGCAGAGCCGTGCATCCCTGGAGGGGCAGCTGAAGAGTGTCCCAAGTAACCTGTACAGCAAGCAGGGCAGGCTCTCAGGGGTCTATGCAAGTGGAGACCTGACTGTCTGGCGTCCAACTTGTGATGTCACCATTCCATACCTTTTCAGCCTTTTTTTTTTTTTTTTTCACAGACACCAAGGCAAACACACACATCAACTTGACTTAGAATCACGATTTTGCAGTGTTGGAAATGGAAGTGAAACCCTGTGCCTGATGCAGGTCACAATAATACCTCTCTCGCAGAGTGCTTGTGAGGATCAATGTGTGATGAACTACTTTATAAACCTAGTACCAGGCAGCTATCACAGACACGGGCATGTAAATTAGTCGTAAACTTTCAGACAGACTGTGGCAATCTTTACATCCAATCCGTTCATTTACAGATGAGGCGACAGAGTCTGGGGAGAAGGGAAGGATTCCTCTGCTTCACATATCACCAGGAGGGGTGGCCAGGTGTGAGAAGAGCCTCACCTCTTCCTAAAAGCTTGAGCAACGGAGGGTAAAGTCTGGTGTAGTCTTGACAGCAAAATCTCACCACGTGGGCCAGTGTGGCTTCTTATCCAGCATTTGTGGGGGCCTGTGATGTTGACTTCATCACCCAGAGGCATTTCAGTGTTGACGCCGGGTACAGCCCCATAAAATCTAACACCTTAAGGAACGCACCTCAGGTGTAACTGAGAAAGGCAATTACAGGTCCTTAAAAGGGGGTTATTCAAGGTTCTTGACTCTTAAAATCCTGCATGACTTGTAAAAACAGTTTAGTATATTATTAGTTTGGGGAGAGAGTCACTAATTGTGCAGTGGATCATAGTTCAGATACTGGTAACCTGGGTTCTATCGTAAAGAGGGATACGTCTAACTTGTCAGAGAATCCCAGTCTGTGAGCTGTCTTACCCTTCATTTTACAGGCAATTAAAATTAATCTTGTAAAGGCTAGAAGATTTACCTAAAGTATCATTACAAGTGGCTGAGTCAGAATGATAACCCCGAGCTTTCCCCACTGTACAAAGGAGAAAAAAATCCGGAGGATCTTCTCTTCAATACCCTCCCCACCCCTCCAAGATTTCTGACCAGGCACCTCCTTCTCTTATCTTTCCCGCCTTATCCTAACCCCTTACCCTTTCAGATCCAATTTGGGGGGGGGGCGATGAGAAATTCATCTGGGGCGACCCACGGGTCGTGGGGAAGAAAAGCCAGAACCTTTCACGTTGGTGAGCCTGTGGCTCGTGGGGGGGGACGGGCGCACTGCCCAGCTGGCGCCTAACTTCGGGATGGGGAGGGAGGCTGGACGAGAACCCGGAGGAGGGGTGGGAGAGAGGGCGCGCAGGCGGGCTGAGAAAAGGTGTAGCTGCTGGAGAGAAATTAGAGACCTCGGCGCCTCTGGGAAGCAGGATGGTCCAGCTCTCACACAGCGGCGGGGAGGCCCCGTGCAAACTCCTCTCTCCTCCACGTACTCGGCCTTTTGTTGTCGGCCTCTGCCTCTGGCTCCCGCTCATGCCCTCCGGTCCCCTGCCCCCCCTGAAGTCACCCCAACTGCACTCATAATATTTTGCTTTGCGCTGGGTCTGTTTTCCACCACCAACTTCCAGCAGTCTCCATGGCGACGCGCTGGGGAGGGGGGCGGGCGCAGCTATGGAAATCCCAGGGCCTAGTCGCCGGGCGGCCCCTGCAAACTTTTCCGGGTCTCCAGGACCTACAGGCCGGGTGGGAAAGCGCGTTGTCCCGGGCCGCCGCACCAAGTCGCGTGCGGGGCTCCCCGAGCCCGGCCTGCACGCCGCGTCCGCGCTGGCTAGTGCTGCAGCCACCCGGACTGGGGACCTGGGGACCACGCGGCTCTTACTTGACCCTGATGCCAAACCCAGACGTCGGCACTTGGCAGGTGGCGAGGGTGGGGCGAGCATGCCCCCTTTACCGGCCACACACACACACACACACACACAGACGGCCGGGGAGGGCGTGAGACAGTCTGATTTGGGCGCGGGGGCAAAGTTCACAGCTCCGACCCCTTGTTCCCCGAGCTCGCAGTCCGGGTCCCGGGGCTGGAGAAGACGGCTGCTTTCCTAGGCCCGGGGCCTCCTCCCACCCGGGCGCTCTCTGCCCCGCCGGCCCCACGCCAAAGCCACTGAAGGTCCCCACCTGCGGGCCCTCAGAGCAGGTCGGGCCTTGTGCTGAGCCGGGGGCCTGTAGACCAGAGTGCCTTCCCGCCGTTGTAGCCCAGGGAGCTCAAATCCGGCTCTAGGGGTGCTTTGGCCGCTCTGGGTTTTGGGGGTCGCGGCGGAAAGCGGGTAGAGGCAGAAGTTTCCAGGTCGGGTTCGTCAGTGCCCCTCTGTAAGGCGCCGTCCCGTTTAACAAGAAACAACCCTTCTGTTGCGCAGGCGACCAACCTGGCCCCGGCCCACTTTGCACAAGTTCTCCGTGGCCTAAAACTCTACCTACTTTCCCCCCACCCCGCCCCTCGTTCTCAAATTTCCAGGTACCTTGAGTAACTGAGCAACGATCGTCTGGGAAGGGCAGCCGGGATTGGAGCCACGGGCCACGGGCCACGAACACGTAGGCGCCGGCAGCGGCCCGCGTGAGGAGGGCGGGCCACACGGGGCTCGGCGCAGAGTTTGCGCGGCGCGGGGCTGAGGCGCGAGCCGGCAACGACGCAGCTGCAAACCGCGCACCGGGCGGAGGGCGCGTCGACCGCCCCACGCGTGCGCCTGCGGCCTCCGCCGCCTCCCCGAGCCCGGCCGCGCTGCGGGCCTCCTGGGAGAGGAGCTCTGCTTTGTGGCACTCGGCGGCGGGCTAGCCCAGCGCCCGGAGGCGCGCGCCGGCTCCCCGGCCTCCTCCGACGGGGCATTGTCTCAGCCCTCACACTTGTTGAGTATTTGGGGAAAACTCGAAGAATATATTACCGCCTCGGTGCGCGGAACAAAGGGGCGCGTTTCCTCAGGTCACGCTGAAGGGGCCCCCAGGCGGACCACTAGAGCCCCGGCCCCTGCAAAACTGTCCTCCCGGGCCCGAGGCACGTTGCGGGGATTTTCCTTTTAAGAGGAGGGGACGGTGGCCTGGCCCGCCGGCCTCTCCGACCCCGGACGCTCCGGACATCGCCCCAGCACTTGCTGCGAATCGATCGTTCCAGCCCTTTCGGAATGAAATAATAAAACGATAATATTCGTGGTTCTGCCGTAAGATTTGCGCGCAATTTGCCGTAAAAGGAGCAGAATCGAACTGCTCCAAGGAGCGCAGGTCTTAGCAAGCCGGGGAGAAAGGACCTTTACATAACAAGGGAAACTCCAAAGAAAAGCTAATTGGATTAAGTTCTCTGGAAGCGAGGTGAGGGAAGGTCCTGGACCGGACCGCGCCGAGCCGCACTTCCCTTGTCGTCGGTTTTGCAAGCCCGAGTGAAAATGTCACCTGGTGCGCCTCGTGTCATTTCTTCACGCTGCCGTTTCCCAGAACTTTTTGAGTTCAGGATGGCGATCTAGGGATGTCTCAGATTTTCGAAAAGGGGAGGGGAGTGGATGGGAGAAAAGATTTCAGAACCCGTTGGGGGTGTCTGCTGTAAGTAATGACCAGGTGTCTCCACGACCACTAGCTAGAGGACAGAAAACAGAACGTTTCCACAACCCCGCAGCTCTCCCCAGAACGCACCGAGAAGCTCCAGTCGTGTGGAAGGGGTGGCTAAAACCCCCAGCTGGGCCATGGCTGGTGTGGGGCGTGGAGACCCCAAGTCCCTACGTGAACCCTTTGCAAATACTTGGTCGTAAACCATGCAGACATGGGTTTAATTTTGTTCAAGGATATTCATCTCTAAAGTTGGGGTGCCCAGGAGGTGCGTAGTGACATTAACACTTGGCATAGCAGTATGCAGGGAGGGTCTCTTTTCCCTCTCTGGGCGCCCTCTTTACCGCCAGTGGAGAGGATCCAGCAGGGCTGGCCGCGCACTCGCAGCCGGGCGGGCGGCAGGCGACTCCTCTCCTTACCTTCATTTGTCATTGCACATAGTAAGGAGTTCTTCGGGGCTCAGCCTTTCGCCACTCCCAGGGGACCCACACCCACTCGGGGGAGCGTAGTGGAGAAGGACTTAGCTCTTGAGATCAGAGATAGACAATTACCCTGGAAAATCAAAGATACCCCTGGCCAGAGGGGGTGGGCGTCTTGTCCACCAGGGCCCCAGCAGAAGCCAGGAGAGGCTGGAAATCTTTCTGCAAGGATGGAAGAAAGACCATCAGGGGCAATGCCCGGATGACCCCTACTCCCACCCCACATCCATTTCCAGCCTGCTTCAGAGTGGAGATGGGGAAACAATCGTGTGGTGTTTATTTGCTCAGGGAGGAGTCGCGCGTGTGTTAGGGGATGGCAGAGGCTGGAAGGCACTTGTTGCTCCGCGCTGCAAAGTCCAGCAGCGGATGCTCGTAGGCATCCCCTCAAGCATCGCGTCAAGCTGCTGCCTCGGCCCAGGCTGCTCTCACTGCCCTGTTTCTGCCTCTCCCCAAGAAACTCCAAGGCTGCAACCAAGCCGGGATAGGACTGCACTGGTTGGAAGACTGCGGCTGGGGGAGGAGGTGAACTTCCAGAGAATTTCTTTCACCTGAAAAGGGCATAGGGAGCATAACTCTGATCTAGAAGTTTGGCGGCTCTTCAAAGGCGCTAGAACTGGGAGGTGGCGAAGACTCTACTGGAGAAAGAACCGAGACGCTGGGCTTTTTCGTTGTAAGAGATTCCTTGGCTTGCTTTCTCTGTTGTTACGGACGGCCACAACCCCAAAACCTGATGCCCACAGCCAACAGACCCCAAAGTGCCGAGCAGTTTGCAGACCCAGACGCCAGGCCTCGCCAGCCGCTCAGCGTCTTGTCCTCCCTTCAGCAGAATTACAATCCCCAAGCAGAGCGCATCGTCTGGTGCCCCTTCCGGGCAAGGAGGCTACACCCCGCCTCGGACGGCCCGGGGCTCCCTCCTCCAGACCGGGCGCGGATTCCCCAGGACCACCGGGTTCGCCGCCGCCACTCCCTCCAGCTGCGCATCTCCACCAGTCGGAGCCTCTGTCCCCACCTCCCCGGCGCTGTGCGGAGCCGTCGCCCTCCCCCGCCTCTGGGGCGTTCCGCTCGGCTTCCTGGCCCTAGCCACCAGCTCCAGAGCGCACCGCTATTCCGGGGCCCCCAAACCGGGGGAGGAGCCGGGCCCGGGAGGGGGCGGTCGGCTCGCAAAGTTTCTGCAAGTGGCACCTCGAGCTCGCCGCGAGCCAGCGAATCTTTACATAACTTTGTGTCCGGGGCTAGCAAAAGCGCGCTCCTTAGCGCGCGCGCGCACACACATTTACACACACAGTCACACGCGCACACTTCCACGCATCCGCTTACAGACATCGCACATCGCATGGGATTGAAAACTTCTGCAGGCTCCGTTATTTCCTGGGGTTTCGCTGTCAAGTTGACCCTGCTGAACTTTTTGCGACTCTTGCTGAAGTTCCCCTTCTACCTCTTCTTTCCCTCCCAATGTCTCCCCCCAACCCCCACCAGTAGGACTAACCTGTGGAATCCATGTCGGGTTCCTCCAGTAACCCACAATGCATGCTCTTCCCATGGACAGCACAGGCGCCCCCCAAAAGTCCTGATGTTTGGGGGTCCCCTGTGCTAGAGCTGCCCAGGGAGGAAGGGAGGAAGGAGGGGAGAAGGAGAAAGAGACGCAGAGAGTGCAAGGACGGAAGGATAAAGAAGAAAAGGAAAAGGCAGAAAGAGAAAGGAGAACAGAGAAAGAAGAAAAGAGGAGAGAGAGAGAGAAGGGAGAGGGCTCGGAGAAGGGGGAGAGAGAAAGAGCGAGCGAGCAAGGGGACACTCAGTAATCCAGCCGGGCAAAGCCAAACCCGTCAAAATGTTTGCGGATGTTTCATGGGAAAAAGCATCATTTTATAGGAGCCCCGATGGGAGCAATGTCATTGATAGGCCAGCCGGCCTGATGAATGGCCGCTCGTCAGATGGGGCCGTGGCGAGGCGCACTGTGAAGCCCATTGTGGGCCTGTTTTGAATAAGAAAAGCCGCCTCCGAAAAGGGGGGCTCAGAGCGACGCAATCCCAGCCCTCCGACTTCCCCCTTCTATTATAGCATTAGCAACGTTTTTCTTATTTAAAGTTCCAGAGGCCTTCTCCAGCCTTCGCCCGGCACTCATTATAGGCGAAATCAAAATTGGCTTAGATGTGGCCCCCTCCCCCCTGCCCCCCTCCCCCGATCCGGCCAGGCGCGGCGCAGGCTTGGGGGGTGGGCAGGGGGCTCCGAGGAGCCTGGGGAGTCGCCTACGCGGCCACGAGTGGGCCCCACTCCTTTCCCGCTTCTCTTGGGCCCCCCAAGTTTGGTCCCGGGTTAGATTTTGAGTGGGAGCCCTGGGGGTGAGGTAAGCCTTGACTCCCTTCCACGCGGATCCGCGGACACGCGTGGGGGAGTGGAGAGCGCTGAAAGGGGGAGGGGAAGGGGAACTGCAGCCATAAGACCCCACCCCCACCCCGGGTGGCAAGAAGGCCGCTTGGCAGGGAGGGTGTGAGGCGCTGACTCATCTCCAGAACTTTCTCTATCTTCTGGGAGTATCTGCCTCTCTCCGCCTGCCTCCCTGTCTCTGTCTCCCTCTGTCCTTCCCTCGTCCTCTGTGTCCCTCTATGTCTCCGGTTTGGGCTGCGTGCGTTTCGGTCCAGCCCCTGCCCCCTCACCTCTTTGTCTCTCCCTAGGACTCTGCCCCTCTCTGTCTCTATCCCCCTTGGTCTTCTGACACTCCCCGCAGCCCCCGCCTCTTCCCGTAACTCTGTCTGTCAGTCTGTCTGTGTCTCGGTCCCTTCCTCCCTCCTCCCGCCCCCGCCCCCAGCCAGCCACGAAGTTTGCGAGAAGCCCGGGCTTGCGAGTGGGGACGCGGTTTTCCCAGGGACCCCCTCCTCGGCTGAGTGTAGAGTGCAGAAAGAGGGGGGCGAGGAGCTGGGGGGCTGGAAGTGGAAGTGGGGGGGGCCGGCTGCGTCTCCGCGGGCCCCGATAAAGTGGCCGTTCGCGGGCCGGCCGCGCTGTGATTAGAATATGAATGGGGCTCGGCGGGCGGAAGAGAAAGGCGGATTACCCGGGTGCTTTGACCATGGACAGAGGCAGCGCCGGCCCGGCCGCGGAAGGGGCGGGGCGCGCGGGAGGGGTCCCTAACTCAGGGCGAGGGAGTCTCTAACCCGGGACCCCAAGCAGGGCACGGCTTCCGCGGTCCCTCCGAAAGCCCCCCGGTCTGCCCTCCTAAGTGGGACAATGTTGGGATGGGGTGCGAGGGTCCAGCACGTGCCGAGTTAAGGTCACGGTGCGGAAGAAAAGAGGCGGCGCGGAATGCGGGCTGGAGAGTCCGGGCTTAGCGTATTTCAGAGAGCTGGGTTCGAATCCCATTCGGTAAATGCCTTACTCTATGGGCCTCAGTTTCCTCGTCTGTAAAATGGGGCAAAGTGTCCCCTCTCAAAGTGTGCGGTAAGATTAAACGAGGTAGTGGATGTAAAAGTGGCTGAGTTATTCGCTGTTCTCGCTACTTGGAACTCTCCTTACCATCTACCTCTCCCAACATGTCCCCGCGTGACCGGCCCTTTCCCACCACCCTGATCTCAGCTAGCGTCGCCTCCTCGGAGTGAGCCTGACCACTCTGTGTGAGGCGCCCCTCTTGCCCGGCCGGTGCCTGGTTCGTTACCCGTTTGTTCCTGCAGGAACACCGTGCACAGCCGTTTGCTCAGAGCTCAGAGCAGCGCCAGGCACATTCTTTCCGGCCGCGATGGTTGGTGAAGGGAAGGGGGGTATGAAACCAACCAAAGGCGACGGTGGTGATCACCGCTCGTGGTCGCGGTGTGCGTGGTGGCAAAGACCACGGGATTCCAAGTCAGGAGATCAGAGAGGCCGGGTTCTCCTTTCGCAGCCTCAGTTTTTCCCTGGACGAAATGGGGCGAATGATAAAAACCTCCATCAGCCAGCTGCAGGGGCCCATTGGGAGGTAGAAGACTTGGCGGGGAGCTTGACCAGGTGCCTTCCGGTGGTTGCGGGGAAGCCCGTGCTTCAGGCCCTGGGAAAATCCTTGAGGGATGCCAGGGGCCAGGTTGTCTCCAGAGGGCGGACGAGACTATTATTATGGCTGTTGCTATTATTATTATGCACGCAAAATTGGGGCGGGATGGGCCAGACTCGCCAGGTATGAGTGAGGAGAAAGAACTTATAGGTGGGCCGCGCAGATGCGTGCCGTGCACAGTTCAGGGCGCAGGCTAGGCTAGGTCCCTGCCCTGCGCTGTCTAACCTGGGAGGGCACTGTTTCTTAGACATGACAGTGCTGCAGCACCCAGGAGCTTAAAGAAATGAATATAAGCACTTATTCATTCATTCTTTAGTATAAATTTTTGTTGCATAGCTACTATGTGCCTAGCACTATTCTAGGAGCTGAGGATACAGCAGTGAACAAAATAGACTAAAAAAAATTCATGCTCTCCTGTAGTTTATGTTGGAGTGAGGTGAGATAGATAATATATAAAATATATAATTAGGTTATTTAGGATGTCTGATGATGAGTGCTATGTAGGGGGTGGGACATAAGGGAGGGCCTCTCTGAGAAGGTAACATTTGAGCTTTAAAATAGTGTTATCTGCTGTTGTTAGGAATGTAAATTGGTGCAGCCACTATGGAGAACCGTATGCAGGTGCCTTAGAAAACTAAAAATAGAGTTACCATATGATCCAGCAATACCACTCCTAGGCATATATCCAGAAAAGATGAAAACTCTAATTCAAAAAGATTCCCAATGTTTAGATCAGCACTATTTACAACAGCCAAGACATGGAAGCAACCTGAATGTCCATCGACTGGTGAATGAATAAAGAAAGTGTGGTACATATATACAGTGGAATATTACCCAGCCATAAAAAGCATGAAATAATACCATTTGCAGCAACATGGATGGACCTAGAGATTATCACACTAAATAAAGTCAGACAAATATCATATGATATCACTTATACGTGGAATCTAAAAAATGATACAAATGAACTTACTTACCAATCAAAAACAGAAACAGACTCACAGACATAGAAAACAAACTTATGGTTACCAAAGGGCAAAGGGGGGGAGGGATAAATTAGGAGTTTGGGATTAACAGATACACACTACTATATATAAAGTAGATAAACAACAAGGACCTACTGTATAGCACAGGGAACTATAATATTTTGTAATAACATATAATGGAAAAGAATCTGAAAAAGAATATGTTTATATATATAAACTGAATCACTTTGCTGTACACCTGAAACTAACACAGCATTGTAAATCAACTACACTTCAATAAAGAAAAATAAAATAAAACAGTGCTATCTGGGGGCCAGTGACAAGGGTGCATTCATTTGTGAAAATTCACTGAGCTCTGTATGCTTATGATTTTATGTATTTTCCTGAATGTATTTCAAACTTCAATGTTTGTTTAGGTTCAGTATGAACAACATCATATAGTAATAATAGCTACCATTTACTCTTTATGTATTGACTGTGATAGGTGTTTTCCACGCATTATCTCATTTGATCCTCACAATACAGCTAACGTATTATTGTTGTCCCCACTTTTAGAGAGGAGGACAGCTGGGGTGCAGTGTAGCACTCTTGCACTTCACAGGCACTGTGGACACAACAACGAGTGACCCAGCTCCTATCCTCCAAAACAAATACACAGGGGGGCAGTGGAGAAAGTGTGAGTGCTGCGGGAACCAAGAGCGGGGATGTGAAGCTGAGCCCAAGAGGCTGGTGTCAAGGCAGGCCTCCTCCAGGAAGTGATGACTAAGCCAGGAACTGGATTCAGCAGGCAGGGGGGTTGAGGGGTGTTATAGACATAGGAGCCTCTGTGGTATGTTTGGGGTCTGGAGCCTGGCATGGCTGCACATAGAATGGGAGGGAGGAGTAACAGGCAATTTCTTTGGGAGGTAGGTGAGGATCAGGTCACGGGGGTCATGCTAACCCCATCCTGGAAGGGATTTGAGCATACAGGACTACATTTGTATTTTGTAGATACCAGTGTGGCCACAGTGTGACACCAGGATGGGGGTTGGTTGCTAGAGGCGGTGGTCACTGATGGGGCGGGGGAGGAATCCTGATGGATTCCCTGCAATAGGGACATGTCAGTGGGGGCAGGAAGACGTGACTGGGTTCAGGAGATACTGAGGAGATCACATCTATCAGCTTTGGTGTTAGCTGGATGTGCCCAGTGAGGGGCAGGGTGGAGTGATGTACAGGTTTCTGACTTGGGCTATTGACACCATTCACAGAGACTGTCTGATGGGGGGAGGAGGGAAGATCTGGCAGCAAAGCAGAGGTGACCTGAAGTGCTTATAAAACTTCCCAGTAGCCCAGTGGCAATGACTGGAAGGCAGCCCCATGAAAGCGTGGAGTTGGCACTGATGTGTAGACCTTGGTGGCTTCTGAAGCCCTTGGAATGGATGAAGGAGCAGCACAGAAGAGGAGGGTGCAGGGTGAACCCCTCCCAGGTCATCCGGAATGCTCTGCCCCCCACTGCTGCTGTCTCCATGGTGCCTTGTACTTCCCAATCCTAACACTCACCTTATTGTAATGATTTACTTGTCTGATGTTCTATTTTCTCTACAGAACTTACCACCATCTAAAATTGTTTGTCTTGTTTCCTTATTCATTGCATGCCTCTCCGCTCCACAACACAAGCCTTAGGAGGGCTGGAACTTTGTCCCTCTTGCTCACTGCTGTCATCCCTGTCTCTGGACAGTATTTATTGATTGCTATGAATGGCCCATCCACTGGTCTGACTGGTAGCAGGTGACACAGACCCACAAGAGCACAAGATGATGGATTTCCTTGTGCGGTGAAGTCACCGGAAACGAGTTTCACATTTTGCACAGCACTGAAACACTCTGGTTCTAAGTGAAAGTCAGAGCCCTGTGCAACTAATTCTAAAAATGAAATCTGGAAGACAATATGTCCTCTAACAAAATCTCCAATTGTGGGTTTATACTGTAGAGTTGCATTATGTGTGGGTCTAGGCCTGGATCACCTTCAGCAGAGAAACCTCTGCCGAGGAAGACTCACTCTTCCTTCCCTTCCCTTCCCTTCCTCCTTTCATCCCCCTCCCTCCTTTCTTAATTTCTTTATTTCAGCCAATATATGAACAATCAGCGTTGTTCTAGGCAGAGGTTCAGAGGTGAACAGGATAGACAAGCTTCCTACCCTCCCTTCCACCTCCTGGAGTCTCCATGCTGTTGGGAGGGCTGATGATAAACAAACAAATGTTAAACAATATTCCTGCCCTCATGGATCTTATAGTAAAGATATGAGTCCAACCTTATGTTTGTTAATGACACATCTGTTAATTACATAGTTATTTACTTCAACAAACTTGCTGGAGCACCTTCAATGCACCTCTGCAAGGTGTAGGGATAAATAGTCCAATAAGACTGTATTTACCTTACGTTGTCTTGTTTCAGTGAAGGGGACTCAGGAAGAACTATAAAGCATCTGGATAAGTAATCTACAAGTAGGGTGCCTGGGGCTGCTGTGGCCAGAAGGGATCCCCCCGTTCACTCTGGAACCACCTGAAGGCTGAATTGATTTCTGCCCACAGTTGTCACTGATATCCAGAAAATGCTCAGTTAAAACCAAAGAAGGCAGAAAAATAAGTTTCTGGCAATGAATAGAAAATGGTCGCAAACATGTAATTATAAAGACAAAATGCATGGCTCAGTTGGAAAGCTACAGAATGCTTTGACATGGTTGGAGGGCAGTATGTGCCCAGGAAAGTAGGCTAGAAAGGTAGATAGAAATGTGAACCACAAAGGTAGGCAAAAAAAGGGTCCTGTGTGCCAATCTAAGGAGCTTAGACTTGAACCTGTGGAGGATGATGCAGCATGGACAATTATCATCAAGTAAGGGACATAATCAGATCTGCATTAGAGAAAGATCATCAGACACTGGCATAAAGGCGGAGAATGTTTTTAAAGAGAGGGAAACTAGAGACAAGAGACCACCATTTAAAAAGCTTCCCAAATGCTCTAAATACTATTTCCCATTGAAGGAGTCAGAGTTTTGGAGAAATGGCTGATTCCATGTCTGGGGCAAGAAATGTAAAAGATGAGCCTGGATCATTTGGTCATGCCAACGAGAAAGAAAGCTGTGAAAAACTTCAAGATTCTTTGAGGGAGCTTAAAGATGTGACAATTTTAGAATTGGAAATAGTAACTTAATGGGTTGAAGCACATCAAATGTGTTAATGCTATGAGGTCATAATACTACTACAATAAAATACCCAAAGAGGTTCACCTTTGGAGGAATCTAGGTAACAGAATTATTAGCTTAAAAACTAGTAAGTGAAGGGGGAAAGTCAAACATTTATCCTGCCTTTCCTATATGAACTCTATCTCACAGCAACAAAATAGTTGATGGAAATTTTTTAAATTGAGAATTCCAGCTAATATATGCAGAAGGAATGACAGCATTAAATATTACATTTTTTCAATCCCTAAGGAAAAATAATGGCTCAATTGTTACTTTCTCTAGGAAGATTTTCCTGATCGTATTATGCAAAGTTAAGTGTTTCCTCCTGGCTATTACCCCAGCATTTGTTCATAGCCCTATTACATTACTTATCATGTTGCCATGATTAATAGCTTTTATGTCTGTCTCTTGCACTTGGCCCTAAGTCCCTGAAGGATAGGACCCAGCTCTTTATAGTTGTGTGCATGTGTGTGTGATAGTTTCAGAATATCAATATTATTATTAACAATGTGATTACTGAAAGTCATTTAAGATCTTTTTTTTGGGTGCATTTTGTCATTAGGGTATATTTTCCAAGGACCGTACAAATAATTGTTTTAAAGTCCCATGGGGAAAATATCTGTGTAGATAAGTTATCAACTTTATTAATTTGTTATAGCTTCTTGGACAATTTATCTTTTTATTATTACGTTGTGCCCCTCTGATAATTTCCCTAATTCTGAATTCTGCTTTGTCTGAAATTAGTAGAGTTATTCCAGCTTTCTTTTGATTAGTGTTAGCACAGGACATATATCTTTCTCTATCTCTCTACTTTTAACCTAACATATATCTTTCTCTATCTCTCTACTTTTAACCTCTCTACTTTTAACCTATTAAATTGTGTTTTTGTAGACAACACGTAGTTGAGTTTTATGTTTTTAATGTACCATGACAATCTCTGTTTTTTAATTGGTATATTTAAATATTCATATTTAAAGTGATTATTGATATATTTGGGTTAATGTCAACCAAACACTAATATGTTTGTAACCATTTTCTCTTCATTGCCAGAAACTTTTTTTTCTGCCTTCCTTGGGTTTAAGTTTTAATTGAGCACTTTATCTCCTCTCCTAGTAAATTATACTTAAAAATTTTTTTTAGTAATTGCCCTAGAGTTTTCAAAATACATTTCTAACTAATCTAAATCCACCTTCAAATGACACTATTATACTTCACATGTAGTGCAGGTACCTTATAACAGAGTAGTCCCAATTCTTCCTGCCTGTCCCTTATGACATTGCTGTCATTTATTTTGCTTATCCATATGCTATAATCACCCATTACATTGTTACTATTATTCCTTTAAATAACAGTAAGCTTTTATTTTTTATGGATCTTATTGGATCAATTAAGAATAAGAAAAATAAAAGATTTTATTTTACCTTTATTTCTTCTTCCTTCAATGCTCTTACATTCTTTACACAGACCTGAGTTTCTGATTTTTTCCTTCTCTGAAGAACTTCCTTTAACATTTATTGCAAGAAAGGTCTGGTGGCAATGTTTCCTCAGTTTTTGTTTGTTAGACAATGTCTTTCTCTCTTCTTCACTTTGAAGGATAATTTTGTTGGATACAAAATTCCAAGTTGGGGTTCTTTAAAAAAAAAACTTCAAATATATCACTCTATTCTCTTATTTGCATGGTATCTGATGAGAAGTCCATTGTAATTCTTACCCTTGTTCCTCTCTAGGTATGGTGTTTTTCCCTTTGGCTTTTTTCAAGGCTTTGTCCTTGTCTCTGGTTTTCTGCATTTTGAGTATGATATGCCTAGGTGTAGGGTGATTTTGTTTGTTTTGTTTTGTTTTGAATTCTGCTTGGTGTTTTCTGAGCTTCCTGGGTCTGTGATTTGGTGTCTGTCATTAATTTTGGAAAGTTCTTGGCCATTGTTACTTCATATATTTCTTTTCCTTTCTTCTATCTTCTCCTTCTGATATTCCAACATGTATATTACAGATTTTGAAATTGTCCAACAGTTCTTGGACATTCTGTTCCATTTTTTTCATTTCTTTTTCTTTTTGCATTTCAGTTTCAGAAATTTCTATTGGCCTATCTTCGAGCTCACTGATTCTCTCCTCAACTGTGTCAAGTCTATTAATGAGCCATCAAAAGTATCCTTCATTTCTGTTACACTGTTTTTGATTTCTATCGTTTCCTTTAGATACTTTATTTGAATTTCCATCTCTCCGCCTTATTCTTAATGTTGTTTACTTTTCCACTAGAGCCTTTAACATATTAATCAGTTATTTTAAACTAAATGTCTGGTAATTCCAACGTCTGCGTCATACCCAAGTCTGGTTCTGATGTCTGCTGGGTCTCTTCTGACTGATTTTTCTTGCCTTTTGGCATGTCCTGTTAATTTTTTTTTGAAAACTGGGTACGTTGCATTGGGTAATAGGAACTGAGCCTTTAGTGTGAGGATTTATATTAATCTGGGGAGGAGCTGCGCTGTATTTGATGTTTGCTGTAGCTGTACGTATCAGAGGCTTCAGTTTCCCTCAGTGTCCTTGTTTTTGTTACCCCTTTCAACTTCAGGCTTCCCTTAACTACTCCTTCTCATGCATGGTCTGCATCTTGCAGCTCTTTCAGTGGATCCATTATTATCCTGGACCCCTGTTGTTGTGGTAGTAAGGTGTGAGGGAGGGGGAGCCTTCCCTAATATTCCAAATAAATCTCAGTATTTTAGTGGGCCTGTGTCTCTGGACTGTAATTTTCACAAGTGTTTATTCTTCTATAGTAACTTTCTTACCTCCCCTCCCCTTAGACAAGACAAGAAAGCTAGAGTGGGCTGGAGTGGGAACAATGCCCTTCTCCCAGGGCTCTGGAACAAGGTGCTGGTAGTCTTTTGCCCTGGAGAGTAGGCATTTGTTATGGAATAAGCTCTGGGCATATTTCACAATTATTATTCTCCCCCACCCCTGCCAGAGCTATGAGGGGTTTTTTTCAGCTCTTTATCCTGAGACCCTGGTGTGGTTATTGAAGCTAAAGCCCATGCAGCTTGGGGGTCCCCTTAAGACTGAGATCCCCAGGGGCTGTCACTCATACTAGTCCACACTCAGTCTCCAACAATTCATGAACATTACCATTTAAATGCCTATCAGTTCATGACTCCAGCGGCTTTTGCTCCAGGTAAGTAGATCTCATTATGATGCTCTAGATCCTCATCTCTCTCCATAGTTTGGGCTGGTACTTGGCCCTGCAACCTCAGTTCTCTAATGGGTCCAAAAAGTCATTACTTTTCAGTTTGTCCAGGCTTTACTTGTTTTAAGGATGGGACTGATGACTTCCAAGCTCTTTACATGAGAGCTGAAACTGGAAGTTTATTCATTTGTTTCATCTAGATTTTTATTTCCACTTTGATTTCTTTTAAAAAACACATGTAAATCATTTGCATGTTTCCAAAGCCAAATATGCAGATCAAATCAGCAAAACAAGGTATATTAATAAAGATTTCCTATTCTATCCCTATCTATTCTGTATTCTCTTTTCTCTATAGTAACTTTTTTTTAAAACTTTTTGTTTATCGTCCCATCATTGTTATTTTAAAATTAATGCCCTACATGATATGATGAAGAAGGTTCTTGGACCCATTTTAAGAAACACTGTCTTAGGGAGTTGTCTTATGAGGGAGTCAACAAATGTTCATTTGCAAAAAGGAGTTCAGAGAGGGGAAAGAAAGACAGAATGAAGAAGGAAGGAAGGAGGGAGGAAAGGAAATAAAGGAAAGGAAAGGAGAAAGGAATGAACTGCCAATTAAGAGAATTACAAGATAAGTAACCCCTTGCCAAGACTGGAAGGAGAAAAGAGAATATCTCTCTTCTTTTGTCCTTTCTTAAGAGTAGGAAAACTTTCTAAAATGCCTTTTTGAAGATTTTTCTTCCTGTCCCATGGAACAATTGACTTGCCTGTCCATTCCTTAACCAATAATAGACAAAGGGCAAATAAATACCATGATAGGCTAAGATGAACCAAAATTCTCCCCTGGGGCTGGAAAGGGGTCCATCTTCCTCTGAAATACACAGACACCAGGTACCTGAACCAAATCTGTGTTCAGTTACCAAGGAAGAAGGAGAGGAATGGGTAGGCAGTCAGTAGTGTCTGCCATACCATTTAAAAGAAGATCAGCCTTGCATAACTTCATGCTGTGTAGTGGGAAGGGCCCTCTGCTCAACTAACAAAACGTACATCTTGTCCATGAATACCTTCTCTCCAGGTCCTTGCCTTGCTGGAGCACATGACCTCCAACACTCTCCCATTTGATTCCCATCAACAGTTCACTCATGAGAAAAAATATTCACTGAGAATGGCACAAAGCTTTGCACTCCACCCATTCCTCAAGATGGAATCTTCAAAACTTGCTTCCTTGGTTTGGTTTGACAAGTGCAGAGAAGACCCATGTCCCCAGTCCTGCAAAAATCTCTCTTCCCGTTGTTGTTCATGAGAACTGATTAACCACAGTGAAATGCTTGACTCTTGGTAGCTGCTGCTCCTACATATAGTAGACAGATCATACTCAGGGACTATGTGAAGCTTTTAAAATGCATAAATGACTGGGAGAAAATAATTTACACACTTAAATGCAATTCCAAAAGAAATTCCAGTGTGATTTTAATTCATCTGGAAATGTAAATTTATCTTTTTTAAAAAATTATTTTTGCCTTTGCTAAATAACAAAAGTAATATGTTTGCTACAAAATCTCAAATTATATATGAGCATGTATTAAAAATGAATAAGCTCCCTTCCCCCTATAATCCTATTGTGGTAACATGTATTAATAGTTTAGTGTATGTGATTCTACATTTTTCTCCGTGCTCAAACATAAACAAATTAACTGGATGAGAATATTTCACAGTGTAGTTGTACCATAATTTCTCCAATGTTTACTTTATTGAAGGTTTTCTGGAAGGGCTGCTTCCAGATCTGGGGTTTTTTTTTTGTTATTTTTTCCCATTATGAATAATGTTACAATAGACCATCCTTGCACATATGTTCTTAAGTACTGGTGTTTTTATCTCTATCAAATGGATTGCCATGAAGGGGAATGATAGGTCATTTAATATTTGAATGACATGGATGGACTGCTTTCCTCAAAAGTTTAACAGTTCACACTTCCACCAGCAATATATGAAAGTGCATGCGTGCCCTTGCTTGTGCTAAACATTATTATTTTTAAAAACTTTCAGCCAAATGTGGAGTAAAAATGGTGAATAATTGCTGTTTTAACTAGTAAGGTTCAGCACCTTTTCTTGTATTTATTAGATTGTAGCATTTTGTCCTTTGTGGATTGCTTATTTCTATCCTATGTTAAGCAACCTTTAAAATCCCCACCTCTGGTATTCAGACACTCATGTAATTCTCCCTCTTTGAGTGTGAGCTGGACCTACTGACTCACTTCTAATGAAAAGAATTTGGCAAAAATGATGGGATATCACTACCAATTTTTTTCCACACTATGGTTTATGCTTTGAGGATCTTATTTAAGAAACCTTCCTTTCTCCAAAATTATAAAGTTTCTATTTTTCTTTCATTAGTTTAATCTTTTTACCATTCCATCCAAACATTTAATCCAACTGCAGTTCATCTTTTATACATATATATATATATATATATATATATATATATATATATATATATATATATATTCTTTCAATATAGTTAACCATTTTTTTTCCCACCAAACTATTGTCTTAGTCAGCTCAGGCTGCCATAACAGAATATCACAGACTGGATGGTTTAAACAACAGAATTTTATTTTGTCACAGTTCTGGGGCTAGGAGTCCAAGATCAAGGTTCTGGTCTTTTTGATTTCATGGGACAGTTGTCTTTCTGGCCTGCAGATGGCTACCTTCTCTCTGTGTCCTCACATGGCCTTTGGGGTGCGCACCTAGAGACGGAGAGATCTTTCTCTCTTCCTCTTCTTATAAGGCCACCAATCCTATAGGATTAGGGCCCCACACTTAAAACCTCATTTAACATCAATTTCCTCCTAAAGGCCCTATCTGCAAATACAGTCACATTGAGGGTTAGATCCATGACACATGAATTTGTAGGGGGTGCAGAGCCAACAACTCAGTCCACAGCAACCAACTGTTAATCCATACTCTCCCCACTGGTTTTTGGTACCATTGCAATCATATTCTAGTTTCCTGTACAGGTACTCTCTAGTCTTTTCCTTTCATCTCTTTGCCTATTTCTGATCTGGTGCTACTCTATTTTAATTACTATGGCTTTATAACATTTCTTTATGTCTGGTAGGCAAGTTCTCCCTTCTCTTCTTTTTCAAAATTGGTTTAGCTACTCATGAACTAATTTTTCCATATATATTTTAGAATAAATTTGTCAGCTTTATTAAAAATCCTTGAGGAATTTTAATTGGACTTGAATTAAAATTAAAATAATTTTGAGTTGAATCAGCATGTTAGTCATTCCATATATGAATACAGTATAATCTCTCCATTTATTCGAAAAATCTGTGTGCCCTTTAATTGAGTTCCTTGGTAAAAGTCCTTGCCTTGGTTTGATTTATTCCAGGAGACTTTATGGTTGACTTGCTATTGTGCATGACATCTCGTTTGTTATATTTCATAAGTGGTTATTGCTGGTGTGGAGGAACAATATTGGATTATTTTCTCATAACCTTATTTAGGCACGTGACAGTCATGGAGATATGCCACCTGGATTTCCCTCAAGAGAACCTGCTGCAGAGAACACGGCTGATGGACATGGTTGAATCCACCATCGCGTTCTTGCCTGCTGACACCACACTTCAGTCACTGGGCACAGCAGAGGGAATAGGGCTGCTCGTTTTTTGCAGGATGCAGACTTTGGCTTGAGGTCTCCCTCTTCCCCTCGCTGAAACATTCTAGAACCATGTCGAAGTCTGGGAGTCTTTCTGCCCAGTCTGCCTTTCCCCTCTCCTTTCACAGGGATCAGATGTGCACTGCAGTGTGAAGATTCTCCCCATCTTTTTCCATTCTGTTCCCTTTACTCTTTATGGGCATTTCTCCCCAATAAATATTTTGTGTGTCTAATCGTGTTTTGGCTCCTGCTTCTTGGAGGACCTGAGCTGAGCAAGGAATAATTTACATATAGTAAAATGCACAGATCTTGTTTTCTGTTCCATAAGTATGACAAATGCTTACACCTGTGTATCTCACACTACCAACTACACTTGTTGACCTAGTTATTTCTTTCAATGGTCAACAAATATATATATATATATATATATATATATATATATATATATATATATATATTTCAGAGAATTCTTAGGTGAATATATATGTGATCATTGTCCATTGAAATATGTTTTACAAATATATAGCATCCTTCTTTGTCATTTTGGTTCTGATGATGAAATTGCTATATTAAAAAATTCATAGTTCTCTAATTTGTCTTTCTTCATCCCTATATTTTTAATCCTTTTGTATCCTTTTGCTTTTAGTGTTTCTCTTGTAAATAATATTACACATTAATCCTCTCTGTGTTTTTACACTTTATACTGTTTTATCTATTTCTACTTATTGTAATTACTCTTATATTTAAATTTCTTTAAAAATAATGTCAGCCTTCTTCTCAAGTATTCTATTCATCACAACTTCTTTTTGTTTTTGTCATCCTTATTACTTGCCATTACAAAGTGTAAAATTAAACCAAGTTTTATTTTAGTAGTTATGAGCAACAACCAGAAGAATAAAATTGAATGTATAATTTTAAGCAAAAGAAATTTCAATCTAGCTGATCAATTTTAGTTACTGATTGCCATGCATGTAAAGTTTTGTTTGCTTATTTTGTTGTAATGATTGCTGAGTTTTACAACAGTGAAATTCACCAAGTTATTTATCTACCTTTCCAGCTTTGGTCACGTCCCCTTGGTGTTTTTTTGCTTATTGCTGGAGCACTTCTTCTCAGAATGTTTTCAAAGAGGGTCTTCGTATGGTAAAAATAATTATTTTGACATCATATTTAAATGGCAGTTTAGCTGGATTTGGAATTTAGGTCCCAGGTTTTTTTACTTCAACACCTGAAGTATTGCTCTGCAATCTCCTTGCAGATGTTGCTTCTGAGAAATATGATGTTGGTCTGATTCTTGTTCTTTGGAGACAATTTGCTTTGTATCTAGAACTACTTAAACTTTTCCCTTCATCTTCAATGCACGTAAATGATACAAAAATATGTCTAGGCATGTTTTTCCTCATTGATCATATTTGTCTAAGTTCTTATATTTGTACTTTGAAGTTTTAAAACTTTCTCTAACCTGAGAAATCTTCTGTTACTATATCTTTAAATGTTCCACTATCTCTATCTTTCCTCTTCTTCTGGGACTTCTATTATTTGAATGTTGATCCTTATATTTCTATTTACTGTGTCTCTTCACTTTTCCTTTTAATATTTCAACTATATAACCCATCCTGATGTTTTCTGGAACTAATCCTCCACTTCATTTATTTATTCTACATTTATTCTGCTATTCCATCTACTATTCAATAGTCAACCTATTGAATTTCTGGTTTCAGTTTTTTTTTTCATACTCAGAAATTCTTGGGTCTCCTTTATGCCTTTGGCATTATAGCAGTATCCTTTCTTATATCTTTAATATACTTGAGTTTTCCATTTGTTGTTTCTCTCTTATCCCAGTGGCTCTCCCAACAAGCCTAATTATTTTTTCCTATGAGTTCATACTCAGGGCTCTCACATTGCAAAGAAGGGGCCCTATATCCATTCTCCTAAAATAGAGGTCTCAACCAGGGGTGATTTTGCTCCAACAGGAGACATTTAGAAGTTTCTGGAGACATTTTGGGTTGCCACAATCTGGGCGAGGGGCAGGGGGGCAGTAATAGAGTATTGCTACCAGCTTTTAGTGGGTAGAGGTTAGGGATGCTCCTAAAAACCCTACAGTGTACAGGACATCCTCTAACAACAATAATTTATCTGCCCAAAATTTCAGTAGAGCCAAGACTGAGAAATCCTATCCTAGAAGTACTGATCTCTGAGCTGGTGAGGAGGACCAAAGCATAAGCCCTACTTTCTACCTTTCCTGGTAAGTTTACATAGGGGTTGCAGAGAGAGTGAGAACACACCTCAGGACTTTATGGTTTAGACTTCCATCCTGGACCTGCTATTTTTCAAACGTTGTCTGTGAAGCAGCAGTCACCATAATGCAGGGTGGGGCAAGCAAGGAATGCTAAGGGGATGGCCAGTCTGCTTGCACCCATTATTAACCAGCTCTTAACAACCCAACTTGGCTAGTGTGCCTGCTCTGATGTTACACTGGTAGTCCTGACAGTACATGGCTGGCTGCTGTTTTTTCTGCTTCACCATGGCATGGAGATGAGCAAAGTCTGCCCAGGACAATGTTAAAGAGCAAAAGGCACATCTCAAAGTCTCCACAACCCACCTGGCCTGGTTTTCATCCATGGGGCTCAGCCATGTTTGGCTCTGGGCTTCTACTTCTCTCCCACACCAGGACCTAAACACCTCCTGTTGCACAGTTTTCTCATGCATTTATGTTAGTTTCACACAACTTCCTTCTGGCTTTTGTGGCATTTATGAAGTAGGATTTGGAGGAAGGAATTAGTGAGATTAAGCTGATCCTTCATGTTGTCAGGAACTGGAACTCCAAAATTATGTGGATTTTAAAACTGTATACACATATATTTGATAAAACAAAAATTAATTAAAAATAAATGGAAGAATAAGCAAACTGAAAAAACTGAGGGGATGTGCAGATGTTATCATTTGAATGGTGCCTGAGAATGAGTTAATACAGTTAGAATTAGGTTCAGCTTGAATAGAGACCCAAAATAAGAGTGGCTTATTCAAGATAGAAGCTATATTTCTTACATGAAGTAGAGACACTTCAAGTTATTTTCTCTTGCATGACCTACATTCCTAAGATTACCTCATAGTCCAATATGATTGCTTCAGCTCTATTTATCATGTATATACTCTTATATACACGAAGGAGAAAGGGAAAAAGAAGGGGTGAAGAACGTATGATAACCATATTTTAAGGAAAGTGTTTTCATTTTCTACTGAAGCATAACAAGCCACCCCAAAACTTAGTGGCTTAACATAGTAATAATTTATTATACATCATGATTCTGTGAGTAGACTGCACAGTTCTTCTGCCTCACTTGGTGTTGGCCAGCATTCTGGGACAAATGATAGGTCCAAGATGTCCTCAACCACAAGGCTGGAAAGTTGGCACTGGCTATTAGCTAGGAGCTTGCTGGGGCCATTGCCTGAAGCCTCTGTTCTCTTTCATGAGGATTTTTCCTCACAGCTGCTTGGGCTCCTCATAGCATGGAAGTGCATTCAAAAAGTATCATTCCAAGCATGGGTGTCCCAAGAGGAAGAAAATGAAAGTTCCAATCCTCTTGAAGCCTAAGCTTGGAATTCCCTGAATGTCCTTCCTCTGCATTCTAGCGGTCAAAGCTGTCACAGGACAAGCCCAAAGAAGGGGTGATAGTGGACACACTCCACCTCTTGATGTGAAGAGTGGTATGTACAGGAGGGGAAGAATTGTTGGGGCCCACCTCTGGAGGCTAGCGACCACGGAAGTTTCCTGGAAGTTGTCATACGCCTCTGCTTACCTCCTATCATCCAGAACTAAGTCACACGACCATTCTTAGCTACAAGGGAGGCTTGAAACTATCATTTTCAAACTGAGCATCAATGTAGCTGTATAAAAGCTGAGGGTTAAACTTCTATGGAAGAATGAGGAATCTAACAGAGAGTTGAAATGAGCCATTAAAACATGAGTAGCCTGAAGTGGTTATCAGGAACCAGGATACAAAATCAAGGGGCAGAAGAGCCAGGGAAACCAGGAAAAAGAATGGCAAGTGAAGTGGGAAGACAAAACAGTTCACAGTTTAGAAGATCTAATGACAAAAGATACTCTTAGAACTTATATTTTATTCATTAGTTTATCCTTTGATTGGCAAATATTTATTTATTCTCCACTACAGACCAGGCTAAGTGCTAGGAATATAATATGAATAAGACGTTGCTCCTAAACTCAGGGAGAGACGCAAGATAAAGGCAAAAGTAAAAGACAAGTCTATCATGGCTCTTCCTCTATTACCTCCCAATTTAGAGGACCCTTCAATACCATCACATAAGGGTAGAAGCAATAAAAGGCACCTCCAAGGACCTTTATTCAGAAGAGCAGTAAGCATTTTCATATTTGCTAGAGTTTTCTAAACCCCCACCTTGAATTCCATATTCCCAAAATAGCCATTCCTGGGTTTCCAAACTAGGTTAAGCCCCAACTGTAGACGATTGTAGGTTCTGCCTGCTCAGCATCTATCTATTCACACTCATTCTATTGAAAACAGCTCTGTTTTTTCTTTGATACCATCTGCTTCAGTCTATGTGGTTGAACTATATGGAATTGACCCCTTTCCCTTTCCCAGTGACAGGGTGCGGGCATGTGGTCCAAACATAGCCAGGGCTTTTGTTAGAATTCTTGCAAACAAGGGTTTAAACTGGAAGGATGAAATTCTGGATCTGCTGAAGGCCACCTGAGAAGGGAGTTTGCCTGAGACTGAATCCCACCTAGATGGAAGCTGAGCCAAGAAATGAAGGGAGAGAGAGTCCCAGTGATGCCTTTTGAGTGGATCCAGTGATGCCCGACGTTCAATCTTCTTTTGGACTTTTCAGATACGTGAGCCAGTAAGTTCACCTTTTTGCTTAAGGCAGTTTGAATTTGGTTTCTGCTACTTGCAACCAAAAGGCCCCACATAAATAATTTCTTACGTCATAGACTTTTATCATCCCCAGTTCTCCTTTGAGACGCTCAGTCAATGTCTTAATTACTATTTCAATGTTGATCTCCCTTATGGGTCCTTCTCCTCTGTCCATGTGCTCATTGAGTGGAATGGTGGATAGGATGGCCCACATGATAGATGCGGTGTCTTCCAGCTTGCGTCCCTCTTCCTCAACACAGGGCTGAATCCTCAAGTTAAATGTAAGTGTGTGCTGCCTCCATTGCACCGCCCTTCTCTCTGGCAATGGTAGATGGCTGGTAATGCTGCCTCTCAAAACTCCTCTAGGGTCAAAACATCTCAGCCACGCTCTGTCACCTAGGAAAGTGTCTGTCTCATAATAAATGCTCAATAAATATTAGTGATAGTAATGATAATGATTAAAATCAAAATTAATAATTTAGAAGTATAATTTAAATGACTATGCTCCTTTCTTTTCCACTAAACAATGTATGTTGGAGTTCACGACATAGTACATGTATATGGAGTTGGCTTTGTCTTTAAAATTTTTTTATGATATTTCTTCATATGGATGCTCCATAATTTAATCAGTTCCATCTTTGTTGAAATTAGATTGTTTCTAATATTTTTTCTAGTATCAATAATGCTGCAGTGAATTGCTTTGTACATTCAGTTTGCCTATATGTGCTAGTATATGTAGGATATACTACTAGAAATAGAATTGCTGGATCAAAGAGAACAAGCAGCTTATCAAGCTCCATGAACAACCTGTTGGAACTGTGATTGGAATTTCATAGATCATTTTGGGGAGAATTGGCATCTTTATATTGTTATCTTCCTGTTCATGAACATAATAGATTTCTTTATTTAGATCTTTACTGTCTCTTAATTGTTATAGAAGAATAAAAGGTCCAAAGAAGTCAATACCTTCTAGAGAAAAAAGTAGGGAGGAAAGACTTGTCCTACCAGCTATTAGGACTTATTATGAAGCTATAGTAACCAAGATAACACAGTATAGGGACAGGATAAACAATCTGAACACTGGATAGAATAGAGATCCCAGAAACAGACTCACTTATCTGTCAGGGCAGATGAGTGTTGAAAAGAGGTATTATTCTGTAAGTGAATCTGAAAAAAAAAAACTGTTATCCACATTGAAAAAAAGTGGAATTGATCCCTACCTCACACCATACAAATAATTAACTCAGGTGGATCACAAACTTATATGTCAAAAGCAAAACTTTATAAGTTTTAATAGAAAATATAGGTGAATATTATTCTGATTTGGGGGTAGATAAGATCTTAAGACTCAAAAAGTGAAAATACTGACAAATTTGCCCCTATAAAATTAAGAACTCTTCATCAAAAGACATTAAAAATAAAGTGACAATGCAAGTTATAAGCTGTCTGCTTTAACATTGCTATAACTTTTTTTTTTTTTTGCAGTACGCGGGCCTCTCACCGCTGTGGCCTCTCCTGCTGCGGAGCACAGGCTGCAGACGCACAGGCTCAGCGGCCATGGCTCACGGGCCCAGCCGCTCTGCGTCATGTGGGATCCTCCCGGACCGGGGCATGAACCCGCATCCCCTGCATCGGCAGGCGGACTCTCAACCACTGCACCACCAGGGAAGCCCTGCTATAACTTTTTTGATTAGCACTTCCTTGGTAGATATATTTTTCCCTTGATTTTCAATCATTATATGTAATTTACTTTTAGGCATATCATTTGTAATTGGTGTATAGATATATTATAAAAATCCAATTTGATAATCCCTTTTGTTATAATAGGTAAGTTAACCTTTATAGTGGGTTGAATGGTGCCCTTCCAAAAGACATGTCCATTTCCTGACCCTCAGAGCCTGTGAATATAACCTCATTTGGACAAAAGTCTTTGCAGATGTAAATAAGTTTAGAATCTTGAGATGAGACCATCCAGGATTATTCAGATGCACTCTAAACCTGATGACAAGTGTCCTTGTAAGAGATACACAGGGGAGAGACACAGAGAGAAGAGAAGGCCGTGCAAAGGAGGGAGAGGTTGGAGTTATGTAGCCACAAGCCAAAGGAACTCCTGAAGCCACCAGAAGCTGGAAGACGCAAAGAAAGATCTCCCCTAGACACTTCAGAGGGAGCACAGCCCTACTGACACCTTGATTTTGGACTTCTGGGCTCCAGAACACTGAGAGAATAAATTTCAGTTGTTTTAAGTTACCGAGTTTGCAGTAATTTGCTATGGTATAACAAATAAGGTTTTCTATATTCTTTTACCTCCCTCTGTGCTGAGTGGATTTCTGTTCTTCTAAGGGTTGCCCTTGAAGTTTCAGCATATATACTTAGTTAATTTTCTTATAAAAAGCCTAAAGTCACAAATAAAACAAGAATCTGAACATGCTGTAACTGCCCATTGAACATAACCCCACCTAATGCTGATTTCCATAATGTGTTTCACTTTTCTATACACAAAAAGTTAATGGCTTTTTTAGTCTACAGTTAATTAAATTTATCCACACATTTATTAATTTCTGTGTTCACCACTGTTTCTTGAATCCCACAGCTTTCCTCTTTTCTTCTTGCTGAAGGGTAATAAACTCTTTTAGTTTTTGTATGTTGGAAAGTGTCTCTTTTGTCATCATTCCCCACCCCACCCCCTTTCTTCACTCTCCCACCAGCCAGACTAGTGGTTCTACCCCATCCTCTTGGTCCTGAACCAGGTCTTATTTGGCAGAGTAGGGTTCCTGCCCTATGGTGATATTGAAGTAATAGCAAATACGCTACCAAGCTGTCAGTGGACAGCTTGATTTAATTCCTGGTCATAAACTGTGCCTCCCCAGGACCAGAGCTTCATGCAAGTCTTGTAAGGCAGCAGTTGGCAATGATTTTTCAGCCCCCTTTCACAGACTGGGGAGCCCTGGTACAGCCTCTAATTTCTGGTGATGACCCAGTTGACCCTGAAAAAGCTGCCATGGCAGGTTCTGAACCCAGTTTGCCAGTTCTTTAGCTGAGGTTTGCACTTCGTGTTACTGTCCTGTTTCCCAGTGCATAGAGATATTGAATTTATTTTTTGAAACTGGCTGTGTTTGTTTAATTTTCTGTTTGAGTATTTTGCCCATTATTGCTATCTTTGGGAAAAAAGGGAGTACCTCAGTGCATAAACTTACAGAACGTTATTCTTTAATTTTCAAGAAAAAAAATTTAAAGCATTTCGGTTCCTTAGAATTTTGGTTCAATTTCCCCTGGGAAACCATGTGAGCTTTTCTTTGGTGGAAGATAGCTTACTAAATTTTTAACACTTAACTTTTCTCTATCTAATGGTCTGTTTAGATTTTACTGTCTTTTCTAAGGTTAATATTAGATATTCATATTTCCCTGGAAATCTTATTTTGAAACTGAACAAATTAGACATAATTATTTTAGTTTACTCTCAGATTATTTTCATTGTTCTTCTTTACATTTTGTGCTTTTTGTGCTTTCTCCTTTTTTCTTCATTAGATTCTTGTTTTTATTCTAAATAACTCCTTTTACTTATTAGTTATACCTTTTTTTTACTTTCTAATGCATTAAATTCTACTCTTATATTTGTTTTCCTTCTGCTTCCTTGTCTTTATTCCATTGTTCTCTAATTTCTTGAGTTAGATTATTAATTAATTTTCTTTTTTATTATTTATAACTGTTATGTCTTTTGCTATGATTTTTCTCTCTCTAGACTACTTTAGTCATATCTCATCAGTTTAAATATGTTTTCATTACCATTATTTTCTAAATATTCTCTAATTTTTGCTTTGATTTTCTCTTTGATTCAGCAGTCGGTGATGGTTTTTTGCTTTTCTTTGTCTTCTAGTTTTGCCATTGAGTTTTAGTTTTCTTGCATTGGGACTGGAGAATGTTATGTTATATGGTTCTTGAGAAGATAATGATTATTTGTTTTGGTTGAGTAAAGTTCAGTGCATTAAATTTGTCTTATGTATTTTATTTAAGTCTTCTCTCAGCTTACTGAACTTTATCTCTTAGGCTAAGAGAGATGAAGTGTCCTACTTGTATTTCTACCTCTTCTTTTATTTCCTCATATTTTTGCTTCATAAATTAGGATGATATTGTAATTGGTATATAAATTTAAATGTAAGATCTTCATTGTGCAGTTTGCCCCTTAATATAAATTGCCTTTATTTACCCCCATTTAATACTTTTTGCCCTGAATTTTATTGTGATCATTTTGCATTCTTTTTGTTTATATAGTCCAGGATTTTGCCCCATATCTCTATTTTAAACTTTCTTGGTTATCATGTTTTGTGTCTATTCATTACTGCAAATAGCTGAGTCTTGCACTGTAATCAAGCCAGAATATTTCTCCTTTTAATAAGTTAGTTTACCCACTTGAATTTATTTATGGCAACAGATACATTTGGTATTTTTTAGTCTTTTTATGTTACAATAGGCAGTAATCTGATTTTTTACATGGAAGCCCCAAATATTCTTTATTTTGCTTTGATACCTAATAAATATTCTAATTTCAGTGTTGATTTTTCTGTATCAAATATTCCTGGGATATGATGAGTCTGTCAAGCTTTAGTTTGAGCCTTTTCTTTTTCCTAGAAACTTTTCTTGAATTGTACTTTGAAGATTTTGTTGCTGTTGTTCTATTTGTTTGGTATCCTTCTTCAAGGATGTCAATTTTGCATAAATTTAATCACCTTCACCTTCTAATCTGTCATTTCCCCCTCTACTCCTTTTTAAAAATAAACTTCATTGTGAAATGATTTACAATAAAATGCACACATATTAAGTGTACAATGTTAGATGAGTGTTGATAAACATATACATATGTATAACCATCACCAGAATCGATATTTAATATTTTCATTATCCTAAAAAGTTCCCTTTTGTTCCTTCTCAATTTCCACCTCCCATCCTCAGCCTCAAGCAACCATTGATCTGCTATCACTATAGATTAGATTTGTCTTTCCTAAAGCTTCATCAAAATAGAATCATATAGTATATACTCTTTTTCTGTCTGGCTTCTTTCACTCAGTATAATGTTTTTTATATTGATCCATTTCATTTCATACGCAGTAGGTTTGTTCCTTTTTAATTCTGAGTAGTATTCCATTACATAAAAATACCAAAATTTGTTTAGTGAGTCACCAATTTGGGTGGTTACCAGCTTTGGGCAAGTATGTATAAAACTTGTATGAACATTCACGAATAAGTCTTTGTGCGTGCATATGCTTTTATATCTCTTGGGGAAACACCTATAAATTAAATTGTTGGGTAATAGGGTAAGTGAATTTTTAGCTTATAAGAAAACTGTCAAAAACAGTTTTCCAGGGCTTCCCTGGTGGCGCAGTGGGTGAGAGTCCACCTGCCCATGCAGGGGACGCGGGTTCGTGCCCCGGTCTGGGAAGATCCCACATGCTGCGGAGCGGCTGGGCCCGTGAGCCATGGCCGCTGAGCCTGCACGTCCGGAGCCTGTGCTCCGCAACAGGAGAGGCCACAACAGTGAGAGGCCCGCATACAGCAAAAAAAAACCCAACAACAACAGTTTTCCAAAGAGGTTGTAGCATGTTACAATCCCATCAGCAACGTATGAGAGTTCCAATATCTCCACATCATTGCCAACATCATCACTCAATATTGTCAAATTAAAATTTTTTACTTATTCTAATGGGTTTATTGGTATCTCATTGTGGTTTTCTCTAATCCTTTCTTCAAAATTTTAGCACTCAATATTGTTTCATTTATTATTTTACTGTCATACACAGATTAAATATCAGTTTAGATCATTCTAATTGCAATTCTGAGGAACTCTCACTTTTCTATAATGCTTTTTTCTAAACAAATTATTTATTTATTTATTTATTTTTGGCCATGCCATGCAGCTTGCAGGATCTCAGTTTCCCAACTAGTGACTGAACATGGGCAATGGCAGTGAAAGCTCAGAATCCTAACCACTAAGCCACCAGGGAACTTCCCAAACTTTTTATTTTAGAACAGTTTAAATTTACAGAGCAATTGCAAAGATCATACAGAGAGTTCACATAAACCCCACACCCATTTTCCCTTGTTAACATCTAACATTGGTATAGTATACTTACTAACTAATGAACCAACACTGATTCATGATTAACTAAAGTCGGCCCTTTACCCAGATTTCTTTACTGTTTACCTAAATGTCCTTTTCTTATTTCAGAATCCCAGCCAAGATACATATTACGTTTAGTAATCATGTTTCCTTAGGATCCTCTTGGTTCCCTCTCGCCCCTCCCTCTCCAACAGTGAGAAACCTGGCTCTCACCGTACTACATCATTTTCTTAATTGTTCAATTCCAGTATTGTATAGTGGTACCAAAATTGTTAACCCATATCTCATAGGAAACAACTTTATCAACTAGAGTACAGGGCCTAGGTCTTACAGACTACTAATTTCCAAGGTTACTTAGGTCAGTGCATTTTCCTCCCACCCCCATCAATGAAGTTGCTTCATAAATGTATAACACAGGTTGTTTTGTCCCATTCTACATCCCATCCTGGGATCCCCCAACCTCCTAAATGATTTTCTTTAACTTTACATCCATTAAGGTTCACTCTTTGTACTGTAAAGTTCTATGGGTTTTGACAAATGCGTAGTATTATGTATTCACCATTACAGTATCATATGCAATAATTTATCCACCCTAAAAAAATCTCCTGTGCTTCACCTCTTCTCCTATTCTACTTCCTGCATTGCCCCAAAACACCTGACAATCACTGATGTTTTTACCATCTCTTTTTTATCAAAAAGTTTTGCCTTTTCCAGATTCTTTCACTTAGCAATACACAATTAAGATTCAACCATATTTTAGTGGCTTGATTGCTCTTTTTTAATGTTTAATAATATCCCACTGCATGTATGTACCATAGTTTGATTATCAATTCACCTATTGAAGGATATCTTGGTTGCTTCCCTTCTTTTGCAGATTATGAATAAAGCTGCTATGAACAGTCCTATGCAGACTTTCCTGTGTGCATAAGTTTTCCAATCAGCTGGATAAATACTTAGCAACATGATTGCTAGGTTGCATGGTAAGACAATGTTTAGTTTTGTTAGAAACTGCCCAACTGTCTTCCAAAGTGGCTGTCCATTTTGCATTTCTATCAGCAATGAATGAGAAGTCCTGTTGCTTCACACCCTCATCAGCAATTTGTATTGTCAGTTTTTTTTGGAGTTTTGCCATTCCATAGGTATGTGGTGGCGTCTCATTGTTTTAATTTGAAATCCCTAACGACAAATGATGTTGAGCATCTTTTCACATGCTATTTGAAATCTGTGTATCTTCCTTGTTGAGGTGTCTGTTCAGATCTTTTGCCCATTTTTGAGTTGTTTGTTTCCTTATAATGGAGTTTATGAATTCTTTGTATATTTTAAACACAAGTGCTTAATTAGATATGTGTTTTGCAAATATTTTCTCCCAGTTTGTGGCTTGTTTTCCACAGAGCAGACTTTTTAATTTTAACAAAGTCTAATAACATCAAGTTTTCTTTCATGGCTCATGATTTTAGTGTTATATCTAAAACCTCATTACCAAACCCAAGGTCATCTAGATTTTCTCCTATGTTTTCTTCTAGAAGTTTTTAGTTTTGAATTTTATATTTAGGTCTCTGATCCATTTTGAGTTAATTTGTGCGAAAAATGTAAGGTCTGGGTGTAGGTTCATTTTTTTTTTGCATATGAACATCCATTTGTTCCAGCATCACTTGTTGAAAGGACTATTATTTCTCCATTGTCAAAGGTAAGTAGACTATATTTGTGTAAGTCTATTTCTGGGTTCTCTATTCTGTTCCATTAATCAATATGTCTGTTCTTTCACCAGTACCACACTGTCTTGATTATTGAGGTTTACAGTAAGTCTTGAAATTGGGTAGGTGAAACCACCAATTTTGTTCTTCTTTTTCAAGACCATTTTGCTTATTCCAGATCTTTTGCCTTTCCATATAAATGTTAGAATCCTTTTGTTGATATCCACAAAATAACATTGGGTTTGGATCATGCTGAATCTATACATCAAGTTGGGAAATTTGACATCTTAATATACTGAGTTTCCAATTCATTAACATGGAATATCTATTTATTGATATCTGTTCTGTGATTTCTTTTATTAGAGTATTGCAGTTTCTTCATATAGATCCTACACCTATTTGGTTCAAGTATGTTTTATGGCCCAGAAAGTGGTCTTTGTTGGGTGAATGTTCATGTGAGCTTGAGAAGAAGGCATATTCTGCTCTTGTTGGATGGAGTGTTCTATAAATGTCAATTTGATTGAGGTGACTGACAGTGTTATTCAGGTTAAATATCCTTACTGATTGTCTGCTTGGTCTATCAGTTACTGAAATAGGAGTGTTGAACTCTCCAGCTATAATAGTGGATTTGTCTATTTTTCCATTCAATTCTATCCATTTTTGGTTCATGTATTTTGATGTTTTCTTGTTAGGTGCATATACATTAAGGGTTATTTTGTATTCTTGGAGAATTGACCCCTTTACAATTATATAATGTCTCTTTTTATTCCTGATAATTTTCCTTGTTCTGAAGTCTGCTTTGTCTGAAATTAATATAGCTACTACAGATTTCTTCTGGATAGTATTATAGAGTAGTATGTCTTCTTCTATCCCTTTAATTTTTCCCCCGGGTGCTGTGCTTATAACATGGCAACCTTTATGCTTCCTTCTGCCACATTTCCCACGTGTGTCCCAAATAATCTGAGGAAGGCTTTCTCAATATGCATGCATTCATTGTTTTTAATGTCTTTATAATGTCTTTATAATGCATGTGCACATATTGTCTTATCTATGCTGATTGCAGTCTTCTGTAGAGTATTAGTTTGAACTCTTTGGGTTACAAGTAAACTTGGATATAGTTTAATAAAAAAATAGGAAATTTATCTTAAGGATATCGGGTGTATGTAAGAACACAGAGTAGACAGTGACAGTATCATAGTTAGATCTTTTTTTTCTAATCCACTCTGACAATTTCTGTCTTTCAATTGGTATATTTAGATAATTCACATTAAAAGTGACTATTGTATAGTTAGATTAATATCTACTATGTTTGTAACTCTGTTCTATTCCTTGAATTTGTTGTTTCTTTTTCTCTTTTTCTTCTGCCTTCTTTGATTTTAATTGAGCATTTTATATGGTTCCATTTTATCTCCTCCATTAGGACATCAGTTATGTTTCTTCTTAAACATTTTTTACTGGTTGCCCTAGAGTTTCCAAAATACATTTTTAACTATCTAAGTCCACCTTCAAATAACACTATATTACTTCATGTGTAGTGCAGGTCCATTATAATAGAGTATTCCCACCGCCTCTCACTCATCCCCTAATGACATTACTGTCATTTATTTCACTTATACATATGCTATAATCACCCAATAAATCATTATTATTATTACTTTACATAGTTATTTTTAGATCAATTAAGAAAAATAAAAAGATTTCATTTCTTATCTAATGTTCTTCCTTTCTTTATGTGGATGCAAGTTTCTATCCTATATAACAGGGGTCCCTAACCCCCAGGCCACAGACCTATCTTCAAGCTTATTGTACTGGAGCCCTGTTGGAGTGGAGGGAGAGCATTCCCTAACCTTATGATTAAATCTCAGTGTTCTGCTGAGCTGTGCCTCTGGCCTGTGACCTTCACAAGTGATTCTCTACTGGCATCAATTTCTCCCCTAAGTGAGACAGTAAGTTAGAGGGGACTGAGTGGGAGGAATGCCCTTCCCCCAGGTGGGATAAGGCTCTGGAATAGATTTCTCCCTGGAGAGTAGGTCCTTATTATGGAGAACACTCTGGGTATATTTCATAATGATTACTCTTCCCCTACCCCTGCCATAGCCATGAGGGGACTTTTCTGGCATCTTAACAATGATCACCTGATGGGGTTACTGGAGGTAGAGCCCACAAAAATGTATGCCCCCCCCAAACAAATCTGAAGGCTTCAGACGTTTCTCACTCTCAGGCTAGTCCATGCTTATCCTCTCAAAATTCATCAAAATTACTATTTAAATTTTCCTATTAGTTCACATCTCCATCAGCTTCTGCTCCAGGTTAAGTACATCTCAGATGTGTCTCGGATTTTCCTTTCTCTAAAGATTTCAGGGTGGCAGCTTGTCCTACTGTTATAGACTGAGCTTGTATACCTTCAGAATTATATGTTCAAATTCTAACATCCGATGTGATGATATTAGGAGGTGGGGGCCTTCAGGAGGTGATGAAGTCATGAGGGTGGAGCCCTCATGAATGGAATTAGTGACCTTATAGAAGAGAGCCCAGCGAGCTCCCTCACCCCAATTCCACCATGTGAGGATACAACAAGAAGTTAGCAGTCTTCAACCCAGAAAAGGACTCTCACCAGAACCCAACCATGCTGGCTCTGATCTCAGAGGTCTAGCCTCGAGAACTGTGAGAAAAAAGTTTCTGTTGTTTATAAGCCACCCTTTCTATGGTACTTTGTTACAGCAGCCTGAATGGACCAAGACACCCACTGACTCATACCTCTACTGGGTCTGAGAAAAGTTGTTGATTTTCAGTTTATTCCCTTTTTTTCTTGTAAGAATGGGAATGACAGATTCCAAGTTCTTTACAAGTGAGAGCTGATTCTGAAGTCTCCTAATCCTTTTTAACACTTTGATCACTTCTGTTTAACATGAAGGATCCTAGATGAGCTCTCACAAATGTAACCATTATACTGAAGGGACTGGGCTCTACTGAGTAGAATTAAAAGACAACTCTTTTCTCTCACTGTCCCCTTAGATATGTCTGTGGGCTAGATCTTTCCCCAGCTCTGGATGAAATCTCAAGCAGGATTAATAATTTTCTGTCCGGTATTATATTAAATTAAAAAATTCAAATGCCATAAGATTCACCCTCTTTAAGTGTACAATTCAATGGTTTCTAGTATAACCACAAGGTTTTACAATGATCACCACCAATTCCAAAACATTTTCATCACTTCAAAAAGAAACTCCATAGCCAGTGGCAGTCACTCTCCAGCTTCTCCCCCTAGTCCCTGACAACCACTAATTAACATTTAATCTCTATGGATTTGCCTATTCTAGACATTTTATGTAAACAGAATCAGACAATATGCGGCCTTCTGTATCTGGCTTTTTTTATATATAATTTTATTTATTTATTTTTGGCTGTGTTGGATCTTCGTTGATGCATGCGGGCTTTCTCTAGTTGCAGCAAGCGGGGGCTACTCTTCGTTGTGGTGCGTGGGCTTCTCACTGCGGTGGCTTCTCTTGTTGTGGAGTACGGGCTCTAGGTGCGCGGGCTTCAGTAGTTGTGGCTCACGGGCTCTAGAGCACAGGCTCAGTAGTTGTGGCGCACGGGCTTAGTTGCTCCGCAGCATGTGGGATCTTCCCGGATCAGGGCTCGAACCCATGTCCCCCGCACTGGCAGGCAGATTCTTAACCACTGCGCCACCAGGGAAGCCCTGTATCTGGCATTTTTCACTTAACATAAGGTTTCCAAGTTATATCAGTAATGCATTCCTTTTATGGCTGAATAATATTCTATCGTATAGATATACCATTTTTGTGTATCCATTCATCAGTTGATGTACATTTGTGTTGTTTATAGAGTTCTTAGTTATTATTAGTAATGCTGCTATAAACATTCATGGACAAGTTTCTGTGTGGTCATGCTTGCAATTTCTTTTTGGTATATACCTAGTAAGCAGAATTGCTGGGTATTCTATGGTAACTCTACCTTCAACTTTTTAAGGAACTGCCATTTTTGGATTCTTAAAGTCCTCCCAGCACTTAAAAAAGGCAGTATAAAAAGAGACTTATTTTAGTGGTTTAAAAGTCAGGTGGAGAATAATACTTTCAAAATTCAAGCTCTTATCTAATTTATAGATACTTCCCTTGGGCTGGACTCAAAGCTTGGAGTGGGGCAAAGGGAGCTTTTATTATCTTTACTGGTTTGTCTTCCACTCATGGGTTGTAATTTCTGACTCCTCCAACTTAAGGTCTTGGGGGAGAGACAAGCAGATGAAAAGGAGGCACAGCCTTACATGGTGAGGTCAGTTGGGATCCTCATCGGGGCTGATTCTTTCTCTCATGGAGTGCTTCTGAGAATGTGTTTGGTAATGCTTCTGATGGGAGCCTCCTGCCATTTTTTGACTTGGGTAATGCCTTTCATATGCCTAGACTCTTACACCTCAATTCTCAATCATGGGCAGTCTACCAATGCGATAGAGACTACTAATTGTTCCCCAATATTGATTTTACCCTTCTTCCACAGAAATAGGATCCCCAATTAACTGAACACATGGCAACTTGGAATAATGCCATTTTCCAGTCTGCCTTGGAGCTGGCTGGCTGTGGCCTATAACCATGTTCTATCCAATGAAGTGAAAGTCATATGTGCAATTTCTGGGAATGTCCTCAAATGCAGAAAGGCTGCTTTTCTCCTTCCTTCCAGCTGGCTGCAATGCAGAAGTAATGGTTGGAGCTAACATAGCCATCCTTGGGTCCTTTGGTGCAAGCCATGTATTGGGTATAGCAGAGCAACAAGACAGAAGGACCCTGGACCCCTGATGGTTCTGGAACCACCATATCAGCCCTGGTCTGCTTATATTTGCTTGAAAGAAATTAACTTCTTTCTCATTTAAGTCATTGCCATTGTTAATTTTTCCTCACTTGCAGCAAAGCAAATCCTACCTAATACAATCCTACTCTGACTCTCCTTGGAGCTGCATCAGCTCTTGAATCAGTCCTCTTCCCTGGCATCCCTGTTACAATATCACGAGGAAGCCTTCTTCCTGTGGGTCCACTCGTTCCTTGGGAAAACTCACATTTCTTTGTCCTTGTCATCAGTGAAAGTGCAGAGCCTGGCCCTCTCCTCTGCTCCCTCAGCCCCATGGCCACAGTCTCTCATTCTTGGCTTTCTTAGGCATGTGTCAGGCTTCAGATTTTACCCCTGTTGAGCCTCCAAATGGTCCCCTTGAAGTCCCTCTCTTTTGGGTTGAGGGGAGGGAAGAATCCCCCTATCCCGCTGTCTTTCATAGGTGAGGGGAAGGGAAAATGCCAGGACAATCCAATTCCTCTCTCCAAAGAAATTCTCTCCCTCTGGCCTCTTCAACCCCCATCCTTTTGTAGGCTAGAGGTGGATGATTCCTGATGCTGACAGAACTGGTTTCATATTCTCATCATGCTCTGCAGGGTGGGGGGGCGTCTAGCACCTTGACTTAGGAAATGGGGACACTCTATTGTTCTCAGCCTTTGGAGCCAAAAATATCCAATTTTAACTTCTGTTTACACCAAAAATCATAATCTCTGGTATCTGCTTTCTCAGGCTCTCTACCTGCTAGCCAGGTCAGAATGATTAAAGAAAGCGTATTTTCATTACATCAATAGTTTAAAATTTTTCACGGTCACAAACACCTTTGAGAAGTATATGAAAGTTGGGACTCAGCCTCACTCCTCACCAGCACGAGCTGTTCCAAGGACTCTTACACTAAATCATGCTTTAGGCAGTAGTTCTCATAATGTGGTCTACCAACTGGTTGACCTTGGTCACCTATCCAATAGTCCATGCATGTAGCTAATAAGAGGCAGAGGTGCATTTCAAACCCAGGTCCTCCTGAAGCTTCACTCCTAACTTCCCCTACAGCTGCCCTCAGCGTATGAGTCACACTACCTGAAACCAACCGCACCATTAAGATTATGCTCTGAAAAAGAGTGACGTGATCATCTGGCAGATTTCCTTTCTCAGATGACCTGCTGGGTGTGGATATTATCAGTGGTGCACAATGTGGACCAGCCCTTGCTCTCATGTGGACATGTGCACAGCTGGATAAAACCTCTAACATAACAGACCATGGTCCTGCTCACGGCGTATCGCAGTACACACGTGAGACAAACATGTATTGCATATTGGAAGTGGGTTTTCTTATTAGTGAAAACCCTGACACAGGAGACAAGACGTTTTCCTTACTTGATTAATGGTTAGTTCTTATTTGAGATGACGTGGACAGGATAAGGTGTGCTGGGACTAGGGGTGATGAAAAGATAAGAAAAATACCCTCTAACAAGGAGTTGACCATAAAAGCCAACACACAGCACTGGAATCACAGAGAACAGTCAGTGGTAACAATAAGCTTCCAGATATGGACTCAGCATTGAGGGAAATAGTGAAAACTGTGAATAACACCCAGTCTCAGGACCCAAATGAAGTATAAGCCTAAGACCAGGCTTTTCCACAGTGAAGTATGCTGGCTGTGGAAGTGAAAGTGCTCATGCAAATCGCCTCTTCACTGTTAATTTGATCTTTAATTGTATAAATAGTACCTGAGAATACTCTGATTATAGGAGACCAAACAGGACAGATAAAGCTAAAACCCCTGACAACTATTCCTGATCCTACCTCCTGCCCTGGAGGTAACTATTATCATAAGTTTTAAAGTGAGGGATGAGGAACTTCCTTGGTGGCGCAGAGGTTAGGAGTCCATCTGACAGTACAGGGGACACAGGTTCGAGCCCTGGTCTGGGAAGATCCTACATGCCGCGTAGCAACTTAGTCCGTGCACCACAGCTACTGAGCCTGTGCTCTACAGCCCATGCACTGCAACTACTGAGCTTATGCTCTAGAGCCTGTGACCCACAATTGCTGAAGCCTGCGCGCCTGGGGCCTGTGCTCCGCAACAGGAGAGGCCACTGCCGTGAGAGGCCCACACGCCACAGCGAGGAGTGGCCCCCCACTCGCCGCAGCTGGTGGGGAGCCCACGTGCAGCAATGGAGACCCAACCCAGCCAAGAATAAATAAGTAAATAAAAATTAGTGGTTTAAAAAAATAATTAATTAACTAATTTAAAAAATTAAAGTGAGGGATGAGATAAGACACTTTTCATGATGCTGACGATGCCAATAAGGACCATTTCGACGATTGCAAGTGCCTTGCTCAAGGGAAGCAACTCACTGAAATAGCAAGTATTTTGTGTAGACATAGGCTATCACTTCAGGGCCAGTATTCCACGAGCTTTTCTAGGAAGAGCAGGGAACAAGACTTTTAAGAAGGACAAACTGCTGCAGCTGATTTAAATGCTCAGTTTGAGTCTTTCCTAATCCTTTATTTCCTTTACTTGTCAGAATAAATCAATTATCAGGGCACCTTTTAAAAAACCACATCCAAGTGCTGCAATGGAAATGAGGAAATATTTTCCAGGGTGAAATTCTAAGACTGCCTCAAGGGGTGCATTTATCATTGCATCCCCAATTGAAACACTGACTCTTGTCAATGTTGGGCAGACACATTTGGAAGCTAGAGTCTAACACAGAGCTGAAAGGAGGCTTGAACAAGGTCTCCTGTGTAGACCGTTACTTTGGTGGCTCCCAGCTATGCCTCCTGGTGTTCACACACCTGTGTGGTCCCTCCCACACTGACTCTGGACTTGGCTACGTGACTTGTTTTGACCAACAGGACATTAGCAAATGGTAAGCTGTCCTTGATAAGTGCCTGGGGCTGTCCTTTTGGAACACTCGCCCTTGGAGCCCAGCTGCCTCTGTAAACTTGTCTGGACACTTGCTGGGGAACCACACGAAGAGCGAGCAAGAGAGACTGTCAGTCATTCCAGGCATGCCAGCTGAGGCCCCAGACATGTAAGTGAGGCCTTCTTGGACCTTCCAGCCCAGCCCAGCCCAGCCCAGCCACAGCTGACTGAAGCTGAGAGACCTCTGCTAACCAGGCATGGAGCTGAAGAACCTCCTGCTAAGCCCTGCACACATTCCTGACCCACAGAATCATGAGAAATAGACTACTGTTTTAAGCTGCCAAGTTTTGAGGTGGTTCAAGGTAGCAATAGAAACACTTTCCACAATGAACATCCAGAACTACTTATTAGAACCACTGAAGACTTGTGAGTTAGGATTTTCTAATTGAGTAAAAATTAATAGTTGAGAAAAAAATAAGAAAAGACTGATGGGTACCCTCGCCTAGGGCTGTAGCCATTCATCGCCAAGCTGTATATAAAACCTGGGTAAAAAAATGGCAAATATCATCCATTTCACAGATTTAAAACAAGTGGAAATAAGTTAAAATATTGTTTTTTATTGTCTACCAAATGTGTTGAAACTCTACATATTATTTGACCTAAAATTGATGGACTACATATATGTAGTCTTTAGCTGATGGATGAAAACAAAAGCCTGAGATGTATTGTCATGGGGACCCTCCCACAAAGCTGGTGTGCATCTGATTGTATTTCCAATGCAGGAGGGGAAGAGGGAAAAAAGGCATCTGGGGTATTAGGTGATAAAAGGCAGCCTACAAAGTAGTATGTAATATCTGATCCCACTGACAGAGACCCATTTACTCTACATACTACCATGGAGGGGTCTCATGAATATAATGTTGGATGAAAAAAATCAAGGTGGAGAAGTATACACAGTATGTTTCTGTTTTTCAAAGAGGAGGATATATGTATATAGTTAAAAAAACAATACAAATATAAGCATAACATTTAAAGGGTTACCTATAGAAGGAAGTGAATAAGGTGGAGAAGACAGGGATAGAAGCTGGACTTAATATAAAACAAAATTAAATTTAAAAGTCTGAAAAACCAAAATCAAACCAAATAAATGAACCTAACTTTGTACATGATCAGTGGAAACCTCGATCCCCAGTGACTTCCAAACCTGCCTTGGCAGCCCTGCCCCTCACCCACCGAAGGGCCGCTGACTCAGGTGTCCCATAGGCACCCAGCTGAGTATGTTCCCAATGAAACATCTCATCACCCACGGCCCCCACCACCAGCTTTCCGCCAGCTGCTCCTCGTCTTGGTGGCTCAGTACCCAGTTAGTTGCCTTTCTGAGCCACTACTCCCGAGTTTCTCCTTGATCCCTTTCTCTCTCTCCCACCTCCTACAACATCCTGTCAATTCTACTTCCTTACTCTCTCCACCCATCCTCCTCCTCCTCACCTCCAGTCCCACCCCAGACTATCCTTCCTTTGGCTAATGTCTATTCATTCATCAAAAGTCAGCTCCGGCAGTCCCCTCTTCTGGGAAACTTGCTCAGGAGCTTCCACTCTGTGATGTCACAGTCTGGCTTCCCCTTCTGCCATCAGATGGAGGAACCTGTTCTCACTGGGGAATTAGCTTCTACAGTCAGCATTTAAAGGAAAAAACCCATAAAGTCAAAATTACCCTAGAAGACAACATAAACTCATTTCTTTTGTTGATCACCTAATGGGACGGTGTCTTAAATTCAGGGCCCATAATGTACAAAACAAAAACAAAAAATCACCCACAATCTTTTTAATTCTAGAAACTCACACCAGAGCAGAGATTCTCATACTGTGAGAGCCATGAGGAGACAGCAGATCATGTTTCATGTAATATAGACTCGACAAGGGGCAGGTGAGAGCAGAGTTGTCTGCCTTGTTTAAATACTACCCTTCCTTCTCTTTTCCAAAGCTGAGCATATAGTTGAATTTGCCAAAGTTACATGTGTACAGGGCAGCCTCTCTCCTCCTTGTGTTGTAGCTTCTGTCTTCCCTCCCAATTTTGAGCATCTAGCTCATGGCTATCTTCCCAGGACTTAGTAGAAAGCCCTCTACTTAGAAGAAACAGAGAATGTTGGTTGAATGGATTAATGGTTTAACTTCTCCTCAGACCTCTCCAGAGATGGGGAATTCCACAGATAATGAAACAGCCCATTATGTCATCTGAACAAATGAAGTAGACCCACTGGTTCAAGGTCTCTATTGCTTTCCCAGGATTCTAACTGCAATTAAAGCTCTGAAGCCGGGTTCCCAAAGAGGAGCAGGATTGAAAGGCTTAGAGAGATCAGCTGATCAGCAGATAATATTGCTTTGAAGCCTCTCCCGTAGCTGGACCAACTCATCGATAGGCTCTGGCTGTGTTCCAACTGCTGGTCTGCTTGCCCCTCTTTTCCCTAATCCAGGTTTAACAAGATGAGCATCATTAAGACAGGCAGGGCGGTTATCCTTTAAGTGAGCAAAGTGACTCTTCACAGAAGGACTGATTTTAATAACCCAGTGCGAGACCCCCTTTAAGGTACAGAATGATTCTGGCACATCAGTTAAGTGTTACACAAAACAGACGTGAGTATTCAAAATCAAAGGCGGTTTTCATTCATGTGAAAAGGGATCACCGAGCTGCATGAAAACTGGGGTGCATCGAAGTCCCCAGGGCCTCTGTCCACAGCAGGAAAAGCTCAGAGTAGATTGGGCCTGGGGGGGAGGCAGCCTCAGCTGCCCATAACTCAGAGACACAAGGCGGCGATCTCCGCACGACGCCTCTATTTCATGTGCAGCCTCCTGTCTCTGATCTTTCGGTGGTCGCCTAATTGCCAATGACTGTTTCTGTGGACACGAGGGTCTGCTAAATGTGTAAGGCCTGCATTTTTCCAGGGGAGACATTTTCCTTTGCACATAAGCCAAAGATTCCTTCAGACACAAATTCTTTCTTACACAGGTCATCAGATTCTTGCATGGGGGACATTAGTGTGGAGTTCAATGCACACAGCTGAATATGAATATATATATATGAATATAAGTATACAAAATCTGGTAATTGAGGGAGTCAGGATGCCAGATGGGAAGGCCAACAATGCCATGTGCACATTCTGAATGCCTTGCACACATGAAGACTGTGCTCATAACCAAGTACTAGGCAAATACTTGAAGCTGTTTGTTTTCCAAGAGTGGAAATGACTTCACTTTCACCACACCCTTTGACCCAGTCTCCACTGTAACAAAGGCACACATTTGGGAGTGTTTGAATAAAAGTGAAGGGCACATTTAAACTTAGGGCTCCAACCAAGATCAAACCCTTGGGAGACCTTCAAGATGGCGGAGGAGTAAGATGTGGAGATCACCTTCCTCCCCACAAATACATCAAAAATACATATACACGTGGAACAACTCTCACAGAACACCTACTGAATGCCGGCAGAAGACCTCAGACCTCCCAAAAGGGAACAGATGCCCTCAGGCGACCTATACGCAGAGGTGGGGCAAATCCAAAGCTGAACCCCAGGAGCTGTGCAAACAGGGAAGAGAAAGGGAAATCTCTCCCAGCAGCCTCAGGAGCAGCAGAGCAAATCTCCACAATCAACTCGATGTACCTGCATCTGTGGAATAACTGACTAGACAACGAATCATCCCAAAATTGTGGCAGTGGACTTTGGGAGCAAATGTAGACTTGGGGTTGGCTGTCTGCGACTGATTTGTTTCTTAATTTTATGTTTATCTTAGTTTAGTGTTCAGTGCTTGTTAACATTGGTGGATTTGTTTATTGGTTTGGTTGCTCTCTTCTTTATTTTATTTTATTTTAATATTTTTTTTCCTTTTTTTCTTTCCTTTTTTTTTCTTTCTTTTTTTCTCCCTTTTCTTCTGAGCTGTGTGGCTGACAGGGTCTTGGTGTTGCGACCTGGTGTCAGGCCTGAGGCTCTGAGGTGGGAGAGCTGAGTTCAGGACATTGGTCCACCAGAGACCTCCCAGCCCCATGTAATATCAATCGGTGAGAGCTCTCCCAGAGATCTCCGTCTCAACGCTAAGACCCAGCTCCACCCAATGGCCAGCAACCTCCAGTGCTGGATGCCCCATGCCAAACAACTAGCAAGACAGGAACACAACCCCACGCATTAGTAGAGAGGTTGCCTAAAAACATACTAAGTTCACAGACACTCCAAAACACACCACCAGATGTGGCCCTGCCCACCAGAAAGACAAGATCCAGGCCCACCCACCAAAACACAGGCACCAGTCCCCTCCACCAGGAAGGCTACATAACTCACTGAACCAACCTCACACACTGGGGGCAGATACCAAGAAAACCAGAAACTACAAACCTGCAGCCTGCAAAAAGGAGACCCCAAACACAGTAAGTTAAACAAAAGGAGAAGGCAGAGAAATATGCAGCAGATGAAGAAGCAAGGTAAAAACCCACCAGACCAAACAAAATGAAGAGGAAATAGGCAGTCTACCTGAAAAAGAATTCAGAGTAATGATAGTAAAGATGATCCAAAGTCTTGAAAATAGAATGGAGAAAATACAAGAACCATTTAACATGGACCTAAAGAACTAAAGAGCAAAGAAACAATGATGAACAACAGAATAAGTGAAATTAAAAACCTTATAGAAGGAATCAGTAGCAGAATAACTGAGGCAGCAGAACAGATCAGTGACCTGGAAGATTAAAGAGTGGAAATAACTACCGCAGAGCAGGATAAAGAAAAAAGAATGAAAGGAATTGAGGACAGTCTCAGAGACCTCAAGGACAACATTAAACGCACCAACATTTGAATTATAGGGGTTCCACAAGAAGAAGAGAAAAAGAAAGGGGCTGAGAAAATATCTGAAGAGATTATAGTTGAAAACTTCCCTAATATGGGAAAGGAAATAATCCATCAAGTCCAGGAAGTGCAGAGAGTCCCATACAGGATAAATCCAAAGAGAAACATGCCAAGACACATATTAATCAAACTATCAAAAGTTAAAGACAAAGAAAAAAACATTAAAAGCAGCAAGGGAAAAGCAACAAATAACTTACAAGGGAATCCCCATAAGGTTTAAAAGCTGATCTTTCAGCAGAAACTCTGCAAGCCAGAAGGGAGTGGCAGGACATATTTAAAGTGATGAAAGGAAAAAACCTGCAACCACGATTACTCTACCCAGCAAGGATCTCATTCAGATTCGATGGAGAAATTAAAACCTTTACAGACAAGCAAAAGTTAAGAGAATTCAGCACCTACAAACCAGCTTTACAACAAATGCTAAAGGAACTTCTCTAGGCAGGAAATACAGGAGAAGGAAAAGACCTACAATAACAAACCCCAAACAATTAAGAAAATGGGAATAGGAACATACATATTGATAATTACCTTAAATGTAAATGGATTAAATGCTCCAACCAAAAGACACAGACTGGCTGAGTGGATACAAAAACAAAACCTATATATATGCTGTTTACAAGAGACCCACTTCAAACCTAGGGACACATACAGACTGAAAAGTGAGGGGATGGAAAAAGATATTCGAGGCAAATGGAAATCAAAAGAAAGCTGGAGTAGCAATTCTCATATCAGACAAAATAAACGTTAAAATAAAGACTATTACAAGACACAAAGAAGGACACTACATAATGATCAAGGAATCAATCCAAGAAGAAGATATAACAATTGTAAATATTTATGCACCTAACATAGGAGCACCTCAATACATAAGGCAAATGCTAACAGCCATAAAAGGGGAAATCAACAGTAACACAATAGTAGGGGACTTTAACACCCCATTTTCACCAAAGGACAGATCATCCAAAATGAAAATAAATGAGGAAACACAAGCTTTAAATGACACATTAAACAATATCGACTTAATTGATATTTATAGGACATTCCATCCAAAAATAACAGAATACACTTTCTTCTCAAGTGCTCATGGAACATTCTCCAGGATAGACCATATCTTGGGTCACAGACCAAGCCTTGACAAATTTAAGAAAACTGAAATTGTATCAAGTATCTTTTCTGACCACAGCGCTATGAGACTAGATATCAGTTACAGGAAAAGATCTGTAAAAAATACAAACACATGGAGGCTAAACAATACACTACTTAATAATCAAGAGATCACTGAAGAAATCAAAGAGGAAATCAAAACATACCTAGAAACAAATGACAATGAAAACACAATGACCCAAAACCTATGGGATGCAGCAGTTCTAAGAGGGAAGTTTATAGCAATACAATTCTACCTCAAGAAACAAGAAACATCTCAAATAAAAAACCTAACCTTACACCTAAAGCAATTAGAGAAAGAAGAACAAAAAAACCCCAAAGTTAGCAGAAGGAAAGAAATCATAAAGATCAGATCAGAAATAAATGAAGGAAATGATAGCAAAGATCAGTAAAAATAAAAGCTGGTTCTTTGAGAAGATAAACAAAATTGATAAACCATTAGCCACACTCATCAAGAAAAAAAGGGAGAAGACTCAAATCAACAGAATTAGAAACGAAAAAGGAGAAGTAACAACTGACACTGCAGAAATACAAAGGATCATGAGAGATTACTACAAGCAACTATATGTCAATAAAATGGACAACCTGGAAGAAACTGACAAATTCTTAGAAAAGCAAAACCTTCCGAGACAGAACCAGGAAGAAATAGAAAATATAAACAGACCCACCACAAGCACTGGAATTGAAACTGTGATTAAAAACCTTCCAACAAACAAAAGTCCAGGACTAGATGGCTTCATAGGCGAATTCTATCAAACATTTAGAGAAGAGCTAACACCTATCCTTCTCAAACTCTTCCAAAATATAGCAGAGGGAGGAAAACTCCTAAACTCAATGTATGAGGCCACCATCACCCTGATACCAAAACCAGACAGAGATGTCACAAAGAAAGAAAACTACAGGCCAACATCACTGATGAACATAGATGCAAAAATCCTCAACAAAATACTAGCAAACAGAATCCAACAGCACATTAAAAGGATCATACACCATGATCAAGTGGGGTTTATCCCAGGAATACAAGGATTCTTCAATATATGCAAATCAATCAATGTGATACACCATATTAACAAATTGAAGGAGAAAAACCATATAATCATCTCAATAGATGCAGAGAAACTGTCGACAAAATTCAACACACATTTATGATAAAATCCCTCCAGAAAGTAGACATAGAGGGAACTTACCTCAACATAATAAAGGCCATATATGACAAACCCACAGCCAACTTCGTCCTCAACGGTGAAAAACTGAAACCATTTCCAGTAAGATCAGGAAAAAGACAAGGTTGCCCACTCTCACCACTATTATTCAACATAGTTTTGGAAGTTTTAGCCATAGCAAGCAGAGAAGAAAAAGAAATAAAAGGAATCCAAATCAGAAAAGAAGAAATAAAGCTGTCACTGTTTGCAGATGACATGATACTATACATAGAGAATCCTAAAGATGCTACCAGAAAACTACTAGAGCTAATCAATGAATTTGGTAAAGTAGCAGGATACAAAATTAATACACAGAAACCTCTTGCATTCCTATACACTAATGATGAAAAATCTGAAAGTGAAATTAAGAAAACACTCCCATTTACCACTGCAACAAAAAGAATAAAATACCTAGGAATAAACCTACCTAAGGAGACAAAATATCTGTATGCAGAAAACTATAAGACACTGATGAAAGAAATTAGAGATGATAGAAATAGATGGAGAGATATACCATGTTCTTGGATTGGAAGAATCAACATTGTGAAAATGACTCTGCTACCCAAAGCAATCTACAGATTCAATGCAATCCCTATCAAACTACCACTGGCATTTTTCACAGAACTAGAACAAAATATTTCACAATTTGTATGGAAACACAAAAGACCCCAAATAGCCAAAGCAATCTTGAGAAAGAAAAACGGAGCTGGAGGAATCAGGCTCCCAGACATTGGACTATACTACAAAGCTACAGTAATCAAGACAGTATGGTACTGGCACAAAAATAGAAATATAGATCAATGGAACAAGATAGAAAGCCCAGAGATAAACCCACACACATATGGTCACCTTATCTGTGATAAAGGAGGCAAGAATATACAATAGAGAAAAGACAGCCTCTTCAATAAGTGGTGCTGGGAAAACTGGACAGGGACATGTAAAAGAATGAAATTAGAACACTCCCTAACACCATACACAAAAGTAAACTCAAAATGGATTAAAGACCTAAATGTAAGGTCAGACATTATCAAACTCTTAGAGGAAAACACAGACAGAACAATCTATGACATAAATCACAGCAAGATCCTTTCTGACCCACCTCCTAGAGAAATGGAAATAAAACCAAAAATAAACAAATGGGACCTAATGAAACTTAAAAGCTTTTGCACAGCAAAGGAAGCCTTAAACAAGATGAAAAGACAACCCTCAGAATGGGAGAAATATTTGCAAATGAAGCAACTGACAAAGGATTAATCTCCAAAATTTACAAGCAGCTCATGCGGCTCAATATCAAAAAAAAACACAAACAACCCAATCCAAAAATGGGAGGAAGACCTAAATGGACATTTCTCCAAAGAAGATATACAGATTGCCAACAAATACATGAAAGAATGCCTAACATCATTAATCATTAGAGAAATGCAAATCAAAACTACAATGCGGTATCATCTCGCACCATTCGGAATGGCCATCATCAAAAAATCTACAAACAATAAATGCTGGAGAATGTGTGGAGAAAAGGGAACCCTCATATACTGTTGGTGGGAATGTAAATTGATACAGCCACTATGGAGAAAAGTATGGAGGTTCATTAAAAAACTAGAAATAGAACTACCATATGACCCAGCAATCCCACTACTGGGCATATACCCTGAGAAAACCATAATTCAAAAAGAGTCATGAACCACAATGTTCATTGAAGTTCTATTTACAATAGCCAGGACATGGAAACAACCTAAGTGTCCACCAACAGATGAATGGATAAAGAAGATGTGGCACATATATACAATGGAATATTAGCCATAAAAAGAAACGAAATAGAGTTATTTGTAGTGAGGTGGATGGACGTAGAGTTTGTCATACAGAGTGAAGTAAGTCAGAGAGAGAGACAAATACCGTATGCTAACACATATATGGGATTGAAAAAAAATGGTTCTGATTAACCTAGAGGCAGGACAGGAATAAAGACGCAGACGTAGAGAATGCACTTGAGGACACAGGGAGGGGTAAGGGTAGGCTGGGGACAAAGTGAGAGAGTAGCATTGACATATATACACTACCTAATGTGTATATATGTAATATACCAATGTAAAATAGCTAGTGGGAAGCAGCTGCATAGCACAGGGCGATCAGCTTGGTGCTTTTGTGACCACCTAGAGGGGTGAGATAAGGACGGTGGGAGGGACACACAAGAGGGAGGGGATATGGGGATGTATGTATACACGTAGCTGATTCACTGTGTTACACAGCAGAAACTAACACAGCATTGTAAAGCAATTATACTCCAATAAAGATGTTACAAAAAAAAATCAAACCTTCTTTTTATCACCATGATAGGCTGCCCTGAGAAGGTAACAAACCACACAGCTGAATTGAACTTAATTCAGAAAGGGAAGAAATGCTATTATAGAGGAAAGGCAAATAGGTTCCATATGGAAGTCACTTCCAATCAATCATAACGAGAGCTGTATTTATTGAGCACTCATTATGTTGGTCACGTGAACTGAGTATTCTTACCCCATTTTTACAGATGAGGAAACTGAGGCAAATTAATTTGCCCAAGATTATATAGCTCGTAGGTGGTGGAGCCAGGATTTGAAGGTAGGCAGTCTGACTGCAGAGTCCTAGCTCCCAACCATGGTATGCTCTGGCCTCCCAGCTGGTGGGGGATGGCTATCTGAGCCTGGTGTTCAAGGGTCTGAGGCCAAATTCAGGTTTAGCAGGGTAGACTGCCACGATTAATCAGAGAGCTGCCAAAGGGATCCAGACACAGAATAGAAGCACATGTACGGGTACTTGTATCCCTGACTTTATTTAATAGAAAAAGGTCCTACAACATCTGTACTATCAGAACCATGCCTGCCTCAGTCTCTACAAATATTTACTCCTAGATTTTGGTAACATCTGACACTGAGTAAGGTAATTAGAGTAACTCTCCCTGCAGGTACAGCAGGTAACGAATCACTAACAGCTTCCTGTTTCATTTTCTGGACTGATGTTGATATGTTTCAGGTCCTGACAGATTGTAGACCTACTTGGGACAAGCAAGACCGAGAGTAACGATGAAGGAAATTTTCCAGTAACTCAGAAAGACAGTTGCTGCTACTGAGATTACGGCTCTGGAGTCCCAGCCCTAGTGCTGTCATCTTAAAGTGCAGACAGTACTCTGGCTTGCTAGGAGGGCTATGACCCCATTTACTCCCACAGGACTATTCAAAGGGAGGGCAGTCTTTGGCTTTGGGGTAGACTGGGGGCTGAAGAGTCCCTGCCACATGGCAGGCAGATGCAAAGCTGAGGTTTGATTGGGTAAAAGATGAGAATCAGCATGCATCTTGGACAAAAACAAAAAATGGCGAGATCTAATACATCAGGCTGAGGGCAGATGTGAATAAAAACGTATATTATAACTAGTCATATTTTTTGGTATCTGTAACATTATCATCAGATATATAAAAGCACATTTTACAATAGGAATGAAACTTAATTAACGACCAACATAATTGACATGTTTTATCTGATGCCATTTACGACTGGTTTGAAGAAAAGACAAGGGCTTCGTGATTCACGTTAACATTTGTTAGTATAGTCACTCGCTCATCCAGAGGCACATTGGCTGTCAGTGTACTGAGGACAAATCCATATAACTACAGTCTAAAATTGTTCTCATTTGCTTTGTAATTTAAACCACTTTCATACGCATTGTCTGGAGACATCCTTGATCATCAGGACCAGGGGGATGTTACTGGCATCTAGTGGGTAGAGGCCAGAGGTGATGCTCAACATCCTACAGTGCACAGGTCAGTGCCCCACAGAAAGAATTATTCGGCCCAAAATGTCAATAGTGCCGAGGCTGAGAAACTCTGGTCTAGTCTGGTGTTTACATATATGGGGAGAGGAAAGCTAACCTTTACTGAGTGTTTACCAGGGGGCAGGCACTGTTCACCGGAATTAACTCATCTCATCACAACAAACCTGTGGGGTGGTCCTATTCTGACCCTGTACAAGCCTGGATGGAGTGGTGGAGGCAGACAGGCAGGTTATACTCTGTGGAACAGATGAGAAGACTGAGACTTGGCACATTAGGGGAAGACCTGGGCGTCCAGCTCCAGCGCAGGGCATGGCGGTGCCTCTGCTGCACTCACATGCACAGAGCAGGAAGGCCAGAGTGGCTCTGCCCTCTCCTGTTGGTAACACCACTGCCAATTCATGTTCAGGCGGCAGCTCCAAGTTTACATGGCTCTGGGGCTCCCACACCCACTCTTGCAGGCTCAGCACCTGGAAGGAGTAGGAAAAATCACAGCACCAAACTGTGATGGTAGCCCATGGGGCCCAAGGAAGCTGTGCAGCACCCAGAGCTTATCTGCTGACTTTGTGCTTTGCTTGGGGAGAGGTGGTGCTGGGGCATCCCTGGGGGGACCTGGACACCAGACTGAAATGCCCAGCAGGGACAGAGCCTGGAGTTTTCCGGACAGTCACTTCAGAAAGGCCCCCTTCGATGTGGGACGTGTCTGTGGGGCTGGTAGGCAGATCTGGTACTGAGTGGAAAGAAGCTGCAGAAGGAGAAAGTGGAAACCACAGGGCCAGAGTCAGAAACCAGTTAGCACAAGTGAGAGCAGCACCCCAGGTTGGTGGAGAGGAGCTTCTCCTGGATAAATCTAGCCTTTAATGAAAAGTGTCCTCTGGGCAGGCTGTCCACCGGCAGGGGTGGGGTAGGGGAGGCTGGGAAGGTGGGGCTGGAGCCCTGTGGGAGGCGTGGTCCAATACAATCTGCTGCTTAAGGGGAAGTCATGCCACAGAAAAAGAGGAAAGTGGGGAGCTAGTTCCCAAGGTGTGGGTTCTTCGGCACCCCTAAAAATCCGAAGTCTGGCTCTAAGAGAGGATGGGATCCAAAGCTCTTCATGTAGCTTACAACAGTGGGTCTCAACGTTTAGCGTGCATTGGAACCACCTGGAGGGCTTGTTAAACCATAGATCGCTGGGTTCCACCCAAAATTCCTAACAAGTTCCCAGGTGACACTGATGCCACTGGTCCAGGGATCACACTTGGAGTCAGGCTACCCTACCCCCTCCAAAGATCTGTCATCATTACTTAACCGTAAAGGGTATTATTATTCCAGTTTCTTCAAAGACGGTGTTTGTAGGAGTCCCTATTTAACGTAGAGCAAATTCACCAAACCTCCACTCAAATTATATTAAAAATGTGAATGTAAACTTCACCCCAGCATCCAATACAAAAGATTCTGGATCCATCATCCGTGTTAATTTATTCACACCACTCCTTGCCTTCATTAATGTGGATGATTGGGAGTTAACCAGATTTAAAATTTATTATGCATGGAATGAGAGCTATTACCCAGAGTTGAAAAATATTTTAAGTCCTTGGATTATGGTCTGAGATTTTAGACCTGAGTGAAAATGTGAGTTTCAGGTTGTCCTGAGAATTTCTGCCATGACATCCTGATCACAATAAATTTGATTTGCTGAAGCAAATCTCTTAATTGCTTCTGGAACCTGTGTCTGAAACCCAAACTGGTAGCTTGGCTTTGGTAACAAACAGTATATATACTTCTGGATTGCCACTGCTTATTTTTTTTCTCCATTTAAAATGGCCTCTTTAAAGGCTTGACATTAGTTTCCCACCAACCTTGGCCCCGTGGGACTGATGTAGTAAAAATCCAACTTTTAGTCAGCAAATAAACTGTTTTCAAGACACATATGGCGTAAATATGGATGGTAAAGAGGTGCTATTTTTATAGTCACTTTTCTGACCATCCGTCTCACAAAGGACTTACAGGTCTCTCGGAACCTGGCTTCTCTATTCCTCAGCCGGCTGAGCAGCGGACGGGTCCAGCCACCAGCCCTCCTGTGCTTATTCTCTTGTGACTCATCACTGCAAATGAAGGTGTTGGCCCCAAATGCTCTGAAGCAGCTGAAAACTATCCCATTATATAGCACCCAATCAAGCCCCCTCCCCCTTTACTAGACTCTCCACACATGGAAGCATTTTGAGACCTGGCTCTCTGGGCTTCCAGAAACTATTCCGGGACACCCACACTGACAAAAGGCCTCACTTTGATGTCAGCGGTAAATGGTCGTTCCAGGGAAGTGTGTTCTCTAATCCCAGCACCCTCCTTCCCCCCATCACCATGAAACGGGGCGGCTTTCACAAACAGCTTTTGTAAAACCCTACAGTCTCTGCCCTTGGCCCTGGTTCCCAAACTCCTTCTTCCAGAGGAAACCTGGGGCTTGCTTTTCCTAACCCTTTCCTGATGACGCTGTGCAGGATAAGACCAGTCCTGGCAGCGCTGCGAGGAGTATGAGACTATCAGTGAGAACAGTAACAAGCACTTGCGAACACTCATTACGTGGCAGGTACTGAATTGAGTCATTTAGATGTATTATCTCATTTAACCCTAAAAATGTCCCTGGCTGTCAGTACTGTTATTTTTCCCATTTTGAAGATGGGTAAACTAAAGCAAAGATAACATATTTGGGGTGACAAAACTATTAAGTGAAGAGACAAACACAGGTTTAGAACCTGTGTTCTTATAAAAAACTTATTTGTTGAAGTATAATGTGTATTCAGAAAAGTGAAAAATCCTGTGTATACAGCTCAGTGCATTTTCATTAACACACCCATGTGAACAACTCAGATCAAAAAAATATGGCCAGCACCCTAGAAGCCCCCTTCCTGTACTACAGAGTCACCAGCCACCCACTCTACACAGTAACTGTTATCAAGATTTCTTAGATCATAGATTAGTTTTGCTTATTTTTGAATTTAAATGGAACTGATCCAGTATGTATTCCTTTGTATTTAACTTTTTTTTTTACCCACTATTACAGTTATGAGATTATCTGTGATACTGTATGAGGCTTGTCATCACTATATAGTGTTCCACTGTGCAAACATCCCACAATTGATTTATTCCATTGTTAATACGCAGCGGTTATTTGTAAGTTGGGGCCATTACAATGGTGCTATTAGAAACGTTTCTGCTCACGCCTACTGATAACATACACACACTTTTCTGCCGGGCCCACCCACACCCAGGAAAGGGACTGCTGGGCACATTCAGCTTTAAAAGATACTGCTAGCAGGGCTTCCTTGGTGGCGCAGTGGTTGCGAGTCCGCCTGCTGATGCAGGGGACACGGGTTCGTGCCCCGGTCCGGGAAGATCCCACTTGCCGCGGAGCGGCTGGGCCAGTGAGCCATGGCCGCTGAGCCTGCATGTCCGGAGCCTGTGCTCCGCAACGGGAGGGGCCACAACAGTGAGAGGCCCGCGTACCGCAAAAAAAAAAAAAAAAAAATACTGCTAGCAGTTCAGCCGAGGCTGCTGTGAGCTGGCGAATGTGTTGAGGGGTATAACGGACTGAATTGTCTCTCCAAAATTCCTACGTCGAAGCCACGGCTCCCAGTGTGACTGTATTTTTAGACAGAGCCTTTAAGGAGGTGATTAACATTAAATAAGGTCACAGGCGCCCTACTCCAATAGGACTGGTGTTCTTTGAAGGAGAGGAGGAGACCTGGAGCTTGCTCCCTCTAACACAAAGGAGAGGCCATGGGAGGATACAGTGAGAGGTGGGCGTCTGTAGCCAGGAAGGAACAGAGTCCTCACCAAAGACCAAATCTGTCAGCACCTTGACCTTGGACTTTGAACCTCCAGAACTGTGAGAAAATAAACTTCTGTTGGGTAAGCCACCAAGTCTGTGGCATCCTGTTGCAGCAGCCAGAGCGGACTAATACAAGGGGAAAAGTGGTGGAAAAGTTGGGTTCGCCTCAGTGAGCTTTCTTTCTAGTTGGGATCTTGGCCTTTCTAGGCCTGGTGTCTCGGCCACTCTGAGCATGCAGTTTTGTCTCCCCAACCCTTGGACTCTGCCAAAGCTTGGGAAAGGGGTGCAGCCTCTCAGTGGCTTTGACCTGGCTTTTTAGCCTCTCATCTTTGTGCCAATTCCAGCCTGGCAAAGCCTTGAGGGAAAAAGTGCTTCGAGGGTGGCCTGCAAAAGGTTACTCTATCTTTACTGGAAATGGAAATCTAACTGGTAGTTTTTAAAACAGGAACTTACAAATAACAAAATAAAACTGTAGTAGTACTAACACCAATTCTGGCCTCTTTTTATTAAGGTATTATTCAGTCAACTAGCTACTCCAATGCAGTATCTGCTAGTTTCTGACATTATCAACCCGACACAATTTTTTCCTCTAAGGATGTCTCAGTTTGGAACCCACACTTTCTAGATCTTTGATAACGTGGAGAACTGACTTCCTAGGTTAGGCGACTACCCTCAAAATGATCAGAACTGCCTGAACTGTTTTTGAAAAAAGAAGTTTAAGAAATTCAAATACTCAGTGGCATCTGAATTAAAAAAATTGTTACATTTAGTGATTGAAAAACAGAATCATGGATGAAACCCAGAGAGCCCTCCAAATCCGGAAGCCTGGTTTCAAGGCCCATACTGTTCCCTGTTAGTGGTGGGGCCCTAGGTGAGTCAGCCACTTGGTGCCTCAGTTTCTTTTTTTTTTTTTTTAATATCTCTATTGGAGTATAATTGCTTTACAATGGTGTGTTAGTTTCTGCTGTATAACAAAGTGAATCAGTTATACATATACATATATCACCATATCTCCTCCCTCTTGCGTCTCCCTCCCACCCTCCCTCCCTATCCCTCCCCTCTAGGTGGACACAAAGCACCGAGCTGATCTCCCTGTGCTACGCGGCTGCTTCCCACTAGCTATCTATTTTACGTTTGGTAGTGTATATATGTCTATGCCACTCTCTCACTTTGTCCCAGCGTACCCTTCCCCCTCCCCGTGTCCTCAAGTCCATTCTCTCTGTCTGCGTCTTTCATCCTGTCCTGGTGCCTCAGTTTCTTTAGCTGTATAAAGGGCATAATCACGCTTGTGAAGTGTTCTTGAAGTTCCAGAACACAGCTAATCAGTTGCCCTCGGAGTTCCCTTAGCACTGCCGGGGTTAAGCCTTAGCACTGACTGAGGGACAGCGTTCCTAGCTGATGTCCTGGCCTCCTCCACTGGGTTCTGAGCTCCTTAGGGCAGAGGTCATGTCCTGCCCCTTCTAGCCTCATACAAGCGAGGCACCGAGCACTGTGACATGACCCCCGTGCCCCTCAGCATGCCGTGTGCTGGCAGCCCCTCCCTGGGTTCACTGACGTGGCACGCCTCACAGGGCGGGGCGACGGAGTCTTCAGCAGAGTTGGTAAGTGGAGTTGTCACGTAACAGGAAATAGTCAGAATCACCCTACAAAGCTCCTTACATGGCCCACAAAGTGCAGTACATACACATTCAATCTAATTCAGTCATCTTTAGGCACCATCACTTTTGAGAATGACAAAGCCAGATGCAAGGAAGGAACCACCGACAGAACCGAAGATCTGGGCATTCAAACTCCTCTGCCCTCGAAATCCTGAGTCCCTGAAGGGAATGGAGACACCTGGAGATGTCTGGGGAAGGTTTACTCCCCTGGAGCGTCTCCTGTGAAGCCTCGAGGACTCTTACACCTGAGTGAGACTGTCAAAGTTGGGTTCTCAAGTCAGTGACTAGCCTGGCTCCCTCTTTTGAAGAGTCCCAGCACACAGTAGCTTGGTAAAGGCTTTGAAAAAGTCCTTGGTATGTTTAACTGGGATACATGCAGTTTTTCAACCTTATTTGACACTGGACCTTGATTCCTGTTGGTGTATGATACCTATTAATATTCTGTGGGACATGTTCAATGTGACATGCTGGGAGTGCAGCCTTAGACCACTACTCAAAGCTTTTCTGACTTATTTTATAAACAATCCCTAACACAAATATTTATTTGCCTTCAGGGCACAGCAATTAAGAACAACCTAGAATTGGATGAAGAAGGCTGTCAGATTAAAAACAAAATGGACAGCTAACAGCCTGGCAGGAATGGAAAGGACAGAAAACTTATGGAGCATCCATGGAATTATTTTCAGATATTCAATAAATACTATTGTATGGTACGATCACGGAGGTTCAGAAGAGGAGCAGTCCTTAAGAAAATGTGACATCCTTGGCAAACTTGCTTAAGATGGTAGGAAGACATTTATTATCTTTACCAAGGTTAGAATTAAAAAGTTGGGTACATACAGACAAGGTTCAATTGTTGGGAAAATTTATCTCCTCACTGCACAAGATAAGAACCGCAACCCTCTTACCATTCGCTTTCCCAGCTTCCCGCAGTTGTCTTTCCTTCAGATACTGCTCAGAGCAGCCTCCTGGACAAAGGCCGAGTCAACCAACTCAAAAAGATTCTTCACGTCCTTCCAGCTTCATAAGAATCTGAGTTTTATTTAACCCCAAACATTTTTTTTTTTAAGGAGGAAGGTCTTTCTCATGAGTAAATTTCAAGATACCAGAACATAAATAAAAGTTGATTTATCTTTTAGGTCATGTCCACTTGTGAATCACATTCGGTACATGGATGAGAGACTTTGTTACAGTCCATGTCGTTGGCACCTCCTCCGTGGCCCGAGGCTCGTTGATTGAGGTTGTTCAGCCAGTCTCCTAACGTATAAAAAACCTCTCCATCAATTTTGTGGGGTTTTGTTGTTGTTGTTGTTGTTTGTTTGTTTGTTTTTGCAGAGAGAGAGAACATTCAAAGGAATTATTCCCGGGAGCAGAAGTGGTCCTCATCCCTTCCACCCTTCCGCTTTCCACTGTGTTTAGCATACCGACTATTCTCTTTAAATAACCGTTTTTTCCATCCTTACTCATTGTACTTGGACAGTTTCAACCTGGGGATAATGTTCATCGACTGCAGCTCCTGGAAGAGCAGCTTGCAGGCGTACGGGATACGCAGGGAGGACACGTGGCAGGACGACTTGCAGAAATGGCACCTGAAACCCAAGTCAGCTGTGTTAGACGGACAGCAACTCAGAGGTAGAGGCCTGCACACAGGAAGTGAGGATTTGCTCTGAAAATTCCATGACCATCCTATCAAGTCCATTCGTTTTCTATTCCTCAGTGTTCAGTCACACTATCAAATATGTATGTATGTGCCCCCAAAATAAAAAGAAGCATCCAAGGCAGCACAAGAAAGAACAAAACAATATCACTCCCCCAGTTTTAAAAGCATGGAATTTTAATCAGTACTTCCACACTTCTAGACCTTTCTCCTTAAAATGCAAAATACCTGCCTATGTATTTATTTTGAATGAGGCCCAGAAATCTGAACCATCTGAAAGTTACTCAGATTTAGACGTTTTTTATTGTTGAAAGAGTTCCAAACCGATTGAATCCATGTCCATGTCTTTGAAAAGCACCTACTACTCTATACTATTCTAGACAAGATGCTCAATTTGATTTCTGTCACTGAAATGCTTTAAGTGTGATGGGAAAGAGAAGACTTTCATATAGAAAGGTGGTATCCGATCAAATGCTACCTATTTTTCCAGCACTCTTCAAGCGTGGTTATTTCTCTTAGCCCTGGAAGCCACTGCACTGAACAACGCGCTGGCCCTTGTGCAAAACCAAGGAACCTGTGTGCGTGTGCGTACATTCTCATTTAATCCTCACAACAGCACCTGCTCCTGACCACTGTGCCTGCTCTTCCAATTAGGATTTTCTTTTCCTTCAGGAAGAGCCAGTGAACTGAACCTAGATCTTAGTCAATAGCTACAACTAAAGAAGGGTCCCTGGGGAGAAAGTGAATTATTTTCTCAGGTTTCAGACCAAAATAGGACCTTACCCTATATCTCAAGGGTCTGGGGCATGTCGGACAATAGGTTTCCAGTAAAAATCCTGAGACTTAATATGTAGAAAACTAGGTCATCCCAGTCAACAGGGGGCAAAATGAGTGCAAGAGGAACAGCAACCAGGGCTTAGAAGAGTCAGTGCTGACTGGGGACTAGAGCGAGACTCCTTAGTGAACGGTAAAGGCCCTTCTGGAGGGCAGTAAGGCAATGTGTGTTAAAAACGTAGACACACGTTATTTCACTGAGTAATCACGAAAGTGGCAAAATATGTGCACAAGAATGTTCACGGTCACACTACTTATAACGCATAGTAGCATATGCATACTACTCCGGCATAAAGCAGGAGATGGCTCATGTGTCCAATAAGCAGTTTGTTCTGTGATTACAGGACATTTATGCAGAAGAATCCTGTGCAGCCATTAAACATGATGCTGTAGACCCACATTAGTGAAATGTAAAGGCGTCCAGGACACACTGTGGAGTAGAAAAAGCAGTTTGCTAAACAGTGTGATCACAAGGGGGGAGGTCCTCAGATGGGTTTCAGTAAATGTACGAAGTCCCAAAATCATATGTAACAAGATATTTTGGTGTACATATTTTTACTTTTATACTATTATCAGAATCTCAAAAGGGCTCATGACTGAAAATAAAAAAGGGTACAGGACTACTGACAAACAGAGATGTCCCCAAAAGAGTCACTAAAATGTTAATAGTGGTCATCTGTGGATGGCAGGAATTAGTGTGACTGTTTGTATTTCTTCTTTATATATGTATCATTAACATTTTTTATAACTTTGAATATTTTACAAAGAGCAGGGATCATTGTCACCATCAGTAAAATAAAGCTTTATTATTTTAGAAAAGAAAAGCATTAAGGCTGAGAATTTGAATATGGTGGTGAGTGAGTATGGAGATATGAACTTCTTGAGGAGAAGAGTATGGAAAAGGGATGAGCCATGATGGACCTGTGCTCGTGTCCCCACTAGGGGACTTACAGAGGCCTTGACAAGCACTGTGGAGATTTGATTCCATCAACAGTAATAACAGGAACATGGTGGATGACTTTTTCCTAAAAGATTATCTAAAGACCTCTTTAATGCATTATAGTTTAAGAATTATGTTTTTAATGTGCCTGGGTTGATCTAATTTATCCAGGAATCATGTTCATGCTTTAATTAAACTGGAGAAATGGATTTAACTGGGGCAACTTCTTGCTGATTCTCCTGTCCAGTACATTACCTGGTGACTTCAGGTCAAGCCAATCCACTTAAAACTTCCATATGTGCTGATTCATAATCCAGAAAGCCCACTAATCTTCTCTATTATTAAATATTTCTCCATCATTTAAAATGTTCCAATGCATGTATATACATACATGCATATGCGTATATATATACACATAAAGAAAAATATTAAAATTTTTACCCTATTTCTGAAAGATTTCCAAAGAAAGAAACTTGACCCAAACAACAATAAAATAAACTGATTTTTTTAGGGAAAAGCAGCAAAAGAAGGAGGCTGTGGCTTCACATGAGGAATGACTGTCCAGTAAAATATCCTCTACGAGCTAATTATCTTAATAGGGATTTTCTTCTCTCAGCAGTTGTCCTCTCTTTTGTGACTTATGCCCTCCACGTCTTCTGCAGAACAACAGTCTGGCTGTAAACATCCCCATAGCAATGCCTTACTAATGTGCAAATCACTGACAAAAGGCCAGTTTCAAGGTTCTGAACTGCTCTAATTACTCAGCCTCCATTGTGCTGTTCATTAAAGACCGACTTCCTCCAACAAACGCCCGTGCTCCCTCCCACACAACCCATCACCCACGATCAGGTAACGACGGGAAAATTACAGCATCATTGTGCTCCTCTGCCAGAAAGCAGCACGAGCAGGCCGCTAGACTACCAGACTGGATGAGGATTGTTTTCTGTTGGCAACGAGGGTATAAGTAGGCCACTCAAAATCAGACATATGGTATATCCAGGTCTGTTTCATGACAGTAAAGACCCTTAAACACTGTAACCTGATTTAGTCCTCTTTCAAAGGATTTCAAATGCAATATACATTGAACACATGAGCTTCCAAATCAGGCACTGCCATCAGATGATCTCTAAATGAGACAGAAACGAAGCAGGAAAGGAGATATGAATTTAACAGAATAACGTTGGGATCAATGACAGTTTATGTTAGTTTCCCTGAGTATTCAGAGGAATAGAGGGGAAGGTTTTCAAAGTGCATGAAGGAAGCTGGTCTACTGCTTCCTTTCTTTTTCACTCTCTCTTTCTCCCTTTCTCTCTCTCTTTCTTCTTCCATTAGGGGGCATGGCAGGGAATGTGAGGAGAATGGAGAAGCAAAGGAAACTCTTTTTGAAGTTTCATGATCCCTGTTCTTAATAAAATGACTCCTCTGTACCATCTTTTCAAAATAAATTACTTAAAAATCCTTGTGCCAACTTTGAAGACCTAAGACCTAGGTTCCAGGCACCTTCCTATTATACTTTTTTGTTGCTGTTGTTACACAACCAGGACAATAAAATGCAAACTCAATATGCATTTCAAAAGACAAAAAGACATCTCAGAATTGAAACATCTGCTCCATGTCCCTGATATAAGAAACATCCAGGCTTATGCTTAGAATAATGTCACCTCATCCCTGCCACCTTATGAAAGGAACGGACTGCAAATAGCCACCTCTTGCGTTAGTTTTTAAAATGAAACTATTTCTTCACAGACAAGAAGAAACAGACAATGATTTCTTCTCATTAACTCTTCTACACCAAGAAAATCATAAAATAATTGGCTAAAGGGTTTTGTCATTTTAACTAGCAAGGTGTATACTGTGTTCTAAGAAGCTCACTCATTCCGACTCTTGATTTGCTTTCATTCGCCAAGAAACTGGCAGCGTAAGACGGCAAAAAGTTGGGGCTCTCTCTGGAAGGAGGCTTTGATGGGGAGCTCGATGGGAAAAAGGTGGTCTCTGTATTCCTCAGACTCTGGCAATGAACGCTCATCTGGGCCTAACCCTGTCCTTCTGAGGATGCCCCACCCCCGCCCAGGGAAAAGGGGCTCTGGGAGGGTGGGTGAGGGCTGATGAGGGAGTTGAGGCTGGTGGGTGAGGGCTGATGAGGGAGTTGAGGCTATTTCTTGTCCCCGCAGCATCTGCCTTATATACTTGTTAGACCTCATTTCTGATGGAAGAGTTGAGTAGAGACTGGGGAACTACCAGCCCTTCTGCCTATAGGAGTACTTCGGGGCTCTGGATCATGACTAACCCTAAACAGAGCAGCTGCCCTTTGGTGGTAGAGTGGAACCATTACAAGGAGGAAAGGTGTTCTAACTATACAAACACGAACAAAAAAATATGTAGTAACATCTTTTAAGCTGGCCTTTGTGTACTGAGCTCTACACAGAAATTACAAATTTTGTGAATTACATAATTTACCTATTGACAATCCTAAGCAATTATATTTTATTTAGCATCAACCAGGTCACAGGCTGGAGAAGCAGGGGTAAACAAGACAGACTGGAGTTAGAATGAGCTAGAAGATAAGCTCCCTGTGAGCAGCCATTCATCCGTCTTACTCCCCACTGTATTTCTGGGGCCTAGAACAGTGTCTGGACTTAGCAGATTCTTACTAAATGTTTGTTGAGTGAATGACTGAGACAGACATGGTCTCTGTCTTCATGGAATTCACAGTCCAAGTGTAAAGCAGAGAGAGTACAGACAACGTCCTGGCTCTGTCACCAACTTGCTACAAGAGCTGGGGCAACATACCTGGTTCTTTGGGTTTGAGGTTAAACGAGGGCATTCAACACAGTCTTCTATTAAAGGCTGCTAGTTAAAATATGCTGTAATTCTGAATCTGCTAGTATTTTTACAGATAAATAGTGTTATAAAAGGTACTCAAGATAATATTAAAAAGAAAACAAAGTCTCCTTGGGAGCTTAAACTCTAGTGGCTGTAGACAGCAGAACATTATTAGGCAGACAAACTAAGCATGTACATACAGAATCCCCAATTCCAGGAATGTCTGGATGGGGAAGGCTGGAGAATATGTGGGCATGATCCAAACTCTGAGCTGTGATTTAAGAGGCAAGGGATGTGGTATGAGAGACATGTGGTATCCACTTACCAGCCGGAGTACCCAAGAAGTCCGCACTGCCCACAGACATCAACCTCAAAGGCATCACTTGAAATCATCAGTCTCTCCAGTAAAAGCATACTTGCTCCATAACCGATTAAACAGTCACGTTCCATTTCTCCAAGACGCAAACCACCATCACGAGATCGACCTTCAGTAGGTTGCCTTCCAAACAAGTTAGACAAATGTGTTATTATTATACTAAACAAACAAAGAGGCAGCGTCGCATGCTAGCTAAGAGCACAAGGCTTCAGAGTGGGCTCACCGGGATTCAAACTGCTTTTAGACAGTGACCCAAAGCAGGCTGCTCAGCCTCTCAGCCTCATTTGTAAAACGCATGTTAGACAACCTATCCCAAAGAGGCTTAAAGGAGAAGAGATGTAACACTAGTGGTTGCTATTATTATTATTAGATAGAAATAATAATTACATAGTCTTCTGGGATATAATAATAAATTAATATATAATCATATAAAACAGCAGTCTAGCATTACTATTACCATCACTTTCATCATTATTAGCACAGTACAGTCCTCAAATCAGGGGAGAATGTCTTTTGAGTACTTTCAAAGATGTCTCAGTTCTGTTATTTAAAGGCAGAAAAACTAAGCAGAACGCACTATGGAAGAAACGTGGGTCCCCAGTTGTTATTGCCAGGGCTCCAGGGAAGAGCTTTACTATTAAGAAATAAATTAAGCATGGAAAGAAGCAAAGAGAGTTTTATAAAACTTGGAATAGATCAGGAATCATCTGGAAGGATGGAGTACCTGAGCCAGATGGGAGGTTCCCCAGAGACTGGGAAAGTTCTGTGTGTCCCATTCAGGTCGTTCCTTCTTGTATGAGAACTGGGAAGCTATTAGCCCCCTGAATGGACTCCCTGCGGTTTATGTATCTGCTGGGCTTGAGAATACTTTAAAAGGTTAGGAATCCAAGACCCAGAGATCTAGGTAAAATTAGGGGATTCTGAAACAACTCAGGCAAACCCACCTAGATCCCACCTAGGTACTGATGACAGAAATTATTAAAAAAAAAAAAAGTAAAGAAAAGAAAGAGAAAAAGAAAAAAGTGAGTTCCCTGGCTGGTTGATTTTGGAGTGACAGTCCTTAGAGGTAGTCTGAGCAGGAGTGGACTATAAACCTCTTGTTTGCTTCATTCCATAGCATTTTTAATCTTTGTTGTTGCCTCCAGTTTCCCAAAGAGTTAAAAAGGTAAACACAGTGTACACCAGCACATGCTGAAATGTTCCCTTCTGTTGTTGAAAGTTACAATGGGAAATCAAATCGTAGATTATTTGTTGAAAGAAAATGTACCTATGAAAAACTTACAAATAGGTCTAAATAAACACAGTATAGTAGCCACTTCATAACTGAGCACGATATCTATGTTTTTATCTAGGGTGGGAGTCGGGGGCATCCCTACACCTGTGGTCACTGGACAAGTGAAGGGGGTCTGATCACATGTGGGCAGAACCCAAAACTTGGATTTTAACCAACTGAGATCAGACTACAAATACACTCCAGGCAGATTCATATGGAATACCCAAAAGTAATTGTAAAGCAGCAACGTTTTTTACACAACAAGGCAAAAAATAGGAAACATATTTTGAAATATGTTACTCTGAATAGTTTTTCTTTGTTTTTGTTGTTTTGTTGCTTTTTTTGGCCATGCCGCACGGTTTGTGGGATCTTAGTTCCCAGACTAGGGATTGAACCCAGGCCCTAGGCAGTGGAAGCGCGGAGTCCTAACCACCGGAGAATTCCCTGAAATAGTTTTTGGATGTTGTAACTGAAATGGAAGTTCTGGAGGGGACAGCATTCAGGGGAGAGTTGCAGTGCCAGGCCAGAGTGAGCAGGGGAGTGGATATTTGTTGAGTCTCTCCCATGAATTGGCACTGTATACATTCTATTTTAAAACATCTGACATTCACCAGCACGCTGCAAAGTGGGAATTACTGTCTCCGCTTCATATACGGGAAGAACTGAAGCCAAGAGGAGCTAAGTGATGTGTCCAAGGCTGGTGGAAGTGGTATAAGGTGGAGATGAGTTCACATCCATGTCTGTATGTCTCCTCGGGCCCACCCTCTCTGGCAACCTTGGCACTACTGCCAGATTGAGCCGGGTCACTCTCGTGGTGAGAACTGACCTGTGCATTGTAGGATGTTCAGCTGCATCCCTGGTCTCCACCCACTGGATGCCAGTAGCTTCCTCACCACCCGCCAGTTGTGACATCCCAAAATATCTTCAGACATTATCCAATGTCCCCTGGGAGGCACAGTCGCCCCTGGGTGAGAACCACTGCCCTAGACCCTGCTTCTCCAACTGGAAGATGTAGTACTAAGAACATGTGAAACCTAGTATTTATAATTCCCTTTCCCAACAACTGTACCCATTTATCAACACACTGGAATTGAGGACACACTGGTGAAAGGGCACATGTGGACCTTAACCTCCCAGAGCTGCTTCTAATAAGCATGCAAGTACAGGTGCCTTATGCTCCCGTAACAGTTTTAAAAAATGACAGTTGTGGCCTCGCTACCAAATAATGTATGTATGTGTTTTCTGTGTACACATGGGAGCATTCAGGTGTATCGATATGTGTTCATGTAAAGTGTACCTACATTCCTATACTTGAACCTTGTAAAATAGGACCATATTTAAACTGGTGCATAAATGCAAATGAATCTGTGAGGAGACTACTGGCAAGACCTATGGTGGGCTTGCTCTTGCACCTATGAATTGATTTTTAATTGGTTGCTATTTTTTCATTTTAATCAGACGTATGTGATTTTTGATGCCTAACACCCCAAATTTTGACATCTGCCTATTGCTATATCCGAGAAATGCAAGGTAGACTTAACCGCATTATAAATGCTTTTCTCTTACCTGGTAAGGACAGCTCGTGGTCCCCGGGCCCGGGCATGCATCTTATCGAGCACCATGTGTTTCAGTTTCTGATAGTACACGGGGCCAAAATAGATGTATGCTTCCAAGGGTTCACTGCAAGAAAGGTCAGAGTTTTAGGTTAAGAAACTAAGTTTGGGCTAACAAGAGACAGCCTTTTCTAGGACTCATCACTGGCAGGCCCTTATTTATGAACAAGTTTATGACTGAATGAATGGAAGAGAGTGATTTTCAGTCTGCAGTGAACAAATATGCTAGAACTGAAAATATATAAGTACCATGGATGCAATAAAAGATGCATTGTTCAATTAAGAAATAAAAATTTATGAACATTGGGGTGCAGTATATTTTCGAATTAGTTTTGTTTTTTTTGGATATATACCCAGGAGTGGAATTGCTGGGTCATATGGTAATTCTATCTTTAGTTTTCCGAGAAACCTCCGTACTGTTTTCCACAGTGGCTGCACCAACTTACATTCCCACCAACAGTGTATGAGGGTTCTCTTTTCTCTACATCCTCGCCAACATTTGTTATTTGTGTTCTTTTTGATGACAGCCATTCTGACAGGTGTGAGGTGATTCTCACTGTAGTTTGATTTGCATTTCCCTAATGATTAGCGATGTTGAGCATCTTTTCATGTGCCTGGTGGCCATCTGCATGTGCTCTTTGGAGAAATGTCTATTCAGTTCTTCTGTCCATTTTTAAATTGGGTTTTTGCTTTTTTTGATGTTGAGTTGTATGAGTTGTTTTTATGTTTTGGATATTAACCCCTTATTGGTCATATCATTTGCAAATATCTTCTCCCATTCAGTAGGTTTTCTTTTTGTTTTGTTGATGGTTTCTTTTGATGTGCAAAAGCTTTTCAGTTTAATTAGGTCCCATTTGTTTATTTTTGCTTTTGTTTGCTTTAGAAGATGAATTCAAAAAAATATTGCTGCAATTTATGTCAAAGAGTGTTTTGCCTATGTTTCCTCTAGAAGTTTTATAGTATCCAGTCTTACATTTAAGTCTTTGATCCACTGAGTTTATTTTTGTATGTGTTAAAGAATGTTCTAATTTCATTCTTTTTTATGTAGCTATCCAGCTTCCCCAGCACCACTTACTGAACAGACTGTCTTTTCTCCACTGTATATTCTTGCCTCCTCTGTCATAGATTAATTAACCATAAGTGTGTAGATTTATTTCTGGGCTTTCTATCCTGTTCCATTGATCTGTGTGTCTATTTTTGTGCCGGTACCATAATGTTTTGATTATGGCAGCTTTGTAGTATAGGCTGAGGTCAGGGAGCATGATTCCTCCAGCTCTGTTCTTCTTTCTCAAGATTTTTTTGGCTATTTGGGGTCTTTTGTGTTTCCATACAAATTTTAAAATTATTTACAATTGCCAAGGTATGGAAGCAATCTAAGCGTCCATCAACAGATGAATGGATATGTGGTGTATGTGTGTGTGCGTGTGTATATATATGTGTATATATATATGTATATATATATATACACACACGCACACACACACACACACACACAATGGAATGCTACTCAGCCATAAAAGAGAATGAAATTTTGCCATCTGCAGCAACATGGATGGACTTGGAGGGCATTATGCTAAGTGAAATAAGTCAGACAAAGACAAACACTGTATGATATCACTTAATGTGGAATCTAAAAAATACAACAAATTAGTGAATAAAACAAAAAAGAAGGAGACTCACAGATATAGAGAACAAACTAGTGGTTACCAGTGGGGAAAGGGAAGGGGGAGGGGCAATATAGGGGTAGGAGAAAAGGGTTATTATGGGATTATATGAAATCATGTGTGAAACTTTTGAAAACTGTAAAGTACCATAGAATTTAAAGAATCGTTCATTCAATTAAAAAAATAGTGAAAAAAAATTTAAACAGGTTGTGAAACAGTGTGAACAAGACAGTCCCTCCTTCACTGCTGCCACCCTCGTCAGGCCACCACCCTTTCTTGCCTGGACTACTGCAGACAATACTCCAGTTGGACTCCTTGCTTCCACTCTTCTCCCGCAACAATCTATTCTTCACACAACAAGCCAGAGTGATTCCTTCTAAATCATAAATCATAGCAGGTCATTTTTCTGCTCTAAATTCCCAATGGTTTCCCAATACATTCAGACTCTGCGTCACACAAATATTGTGTCACGGCCACAAGGTTTAACACAACCTGGCTCCTGTCCACCTGACTCATTTGCTTCCTCACCGCTCATTCTACTCCAGCAGCACTGGCCTCTTCATTGTTCGTCAAATGTAGCAAGCCCGTCTGCCCCAGGACCTTTGCGCTTACTGTCAGCTCTGCCTGAAACATTCTTCCACCAGGTATTCACATGGCCCTGCCAAACCCTTCACCTCCTCCAAGAGGTGCGCCCCAATCACATTCTCTAGAGGCGCCTTCCTCCCACCCCAGCATCACAGTGCCAGTGCAGTCTCAACTCTCACCTTGGTTTTATGTTCTTCAGAGCACTTGTCACCGTTTGCTATTAAAGTACACATTTGTTATTTCTCTAATTATTGCCTGTTTCCCCCAGAAGTAAACGCCGCAGAATAAGCACTTCATCTCCTTGTCGCTGTGGCCCCTGCACTAATAACCCTGCCTGGCACACAACAGATACTCAGTAAACGTCTGTCACAGAGCTGACTCATGAGCCTTTAGAAAATCTGTAGTAAGAGTTTTAAAAGAGAGTGAATATTTAAGTGCTTTGACAGTGGAAAGAAAGCTTTTTTTTAAATATAAATTTATTTTTTTTAATTTATTTATCTTTGGCTGCGTTGGGTCTTCGTTGATGCGCGTGGGCTTTCTCTAGTTGCAGCGAGTGGGGGCTACTACTCTTCATTGTGGTGCACGGGCTTCTCATTGCAGTGGCTTCTCTTGTTGCGGAGCATGGGCTCAAGGTGCACGGGTTTCAGTAGTTGCGGTGCCTGGGCTCAGTAGTTGTGGCTTGCAGGCTCTAGAGCACAGGCTCAGTAGTTGTGGCGCACGGGCTTGGCTGCTCCAAGGCATGTGGGATCTTCCCAGACCAGGGCTTGAACCCATGTCCCCTGCATTGGCAGGCAGATTCTTAACCACTGTGCCTCCAGGGAAGTCCCTGCATAAAGTCCCTGAGATAAAGACCTCTTTATCTCAGTTTTCTTAGTTGTACAACAAGGGGGCCAGACTAAGGTTCTTTCCAGCTTTAATAATAAATGATTCTAATTCCTCCACTGTATGGCTGCTCACAGTAGAATTTCTAGAACTCTGTCACCTAATGCCATTCTATCATTAACTGAATAAAGCCATATGCAATTTTTCCTCCTAGCTATGCTCGAAAATGTGACAAGGGATGAAAGCTGGTGGGTGAATATGTTTGTAAGCCCTTTATGAAACTTTCAACTAACAAGCTAAAGTAGTGTTTCTCAAACTTTGCAACTGAGATGAATGGCAAAGAAATGAAACCACTTATTGGCTGGGGGCACTGGGGAAGGTGGTGAAGACAGAGCCTACAGCTGTCCATAGGAAGCAGAGCACAACCCATCCAAACCTTCCAGTAAAATTATGTTCAGAAGGGCCACCAAATTGATTCACTGGTTTTGCATACTTTCTGGTCAACTACTGCATTATTTCTGGATGAGAAGCAAAGACTAAAATGATCAGTTTAGCAGTGATAACTGTTTTTTTGAAATGGACCTTAGTTACTTCACTGAATCATTTTTGAAATGGACCATCACTCTTTTCCTGTAATGCGATTTCCTAGAACACCTCAACTAAAGAAATCCACATTATTACAGTCTAGATAGGTCATTTGAGAAAGCAGGCAATATTTTTAACAGATACAGATTTTGGCCATTTTCATCATAACTGGATAGTCTATTTGCAGCACTAACATCAAACTCTGTGTTCTCACACATGCTTCCACGCTGAGTTTCACTTGTGCTCAAGCAGTTTGAAACCTCAGAAGAGGGGCATAAATGCTATGTCCCAGAGTTTTATCTGGCATAAAATATGTAAGTGGGTCTTAATTTAAGCAACTGATTTGATCCTTTAAAACCATGTGTGAGTCAAGTTTGAAAACCTGATCATTCAGGGTAACCTCAGGGACATCTGTTTCTCCAGGGAACCAGGAAGACCCAGCGCTCTGCTGTGTCTCCCTTCAGGCTGCTTTCCAGCCTCCCCTCAGGCTGCAGACGCTGCCTCTTCCACTTCCCTGAACTTCCCAAGCTCTGCCCCTTGTCAGGTGTTCAACACGCTTCTCCCCTGCGTGAAACACTCTCCAAATGTCTCTTCTCAGCCTTCGTATCTCCACTGAAATAGCCACCTCCTCACAGGGGTCTTCTAACCTATTCTTTGCTTTCATTTTGGTGAGAGCTATTTGTACTTGTATTGATTTGTTTTCATTCCTTTATTCAACAAACATTTATGGAGTGCCTGCTGTATGTCAGGCCCTGTGCTAGACACTGGAAATAAAACAGTAAACAAAAGAGACAAGCCCTGCTCTCATGTAGGTTACATTCCCATTGGAGAGACAGATGATGATATTATATGGTATTATTACATTACTTGATAATGATGAATGCCACAGAGAAAAATACAGCAGGAAATGGGCAACACTGAGTTGTGGTTTTAAAGTAAGTAGTCAGGGTAGGCCCTGCTGAGAAGTTACCTTTTGTCTTATTTTTTAATGTCTAGTAACGAATCTCAGTGGTCAGCCCAATAGGTCAGGGACCACGTCTATTTTGTTCACTGTTACATACTTAGTACCTAGCACATGTTAGGTGTTTAACACATCATTGGTGAATGAACGGGCAAATGTTAGGCCTCAGGCTATCTGTCAGAGCACTAAGTATCTGATATTCATCATAGTAGTGCAGAGAAAGGCCAACAGTTAAGAGATTTTGTATTATAGACAATTGATGTGTTCTTTAAAAGCTGTGGAGAAATCCTATTTTGGTAAGTAAGATCTTTCTACTTTTTAAATGGGAGCCTTATCGGCAAAAGAGCACTCCTTAGTTTATTAGTTTTCTAAATTTGGACTTTCTTTTCTCCCCTCCCCCAGTTTCACTGAGATATAATTGACAAATAACAACATGTAAGGTGTACAACGTGTTGATGTGATATACACATACCGCAAAATCACTACCACCATAGCTTAGCTGCCACGTCCACCATAAACCTGGATTTTCTTGTATCAGATTTCTTAAAGGAGTAAAGCCGTATATCTTAAGGGCTCTTATGCCTTATCATATTTTTACTTTTATCCTTTTACTTTAATAAAATCGTAATCTTCCTTTATGACATCTAAACACATACTCACCCTGTGATGCCAGATGTAACATAGTCTTTCCCCAAGTAGTTATAACCGTGGCGAACGAGGTCCTCACACACATCCTTCACTTTACTGCCTCCAAACGCGGTGCCGTAGTGGAATCTGCCGTCTAACACGCCGGCCTTGCCCGCCAACAGCTCTATTAACTTTCCCACCTGTGGGATGAGAACAAATTAAGTGAGTACCTTCTTGTGGTTTAGGAATTCTGTCTGTTTATTTAGCTCTGGCCTATTTCTTCCAAAAGATTATAAGACTAATACTATTAATAAGAGTGATAAATCAGTAGTAGCAAATATTTATCCTCTCTTACTGTGACCTAAGTTTACGCCTCCAAGACCCCGATGGGATAGGTACTATTACCTCCCTCAGCTTACATCTGAGGGAACAGAGGGGTTAAGCAACTTTGAAGTCCCACAGCTGGTAAGTGTCAGAGCCAGGATGACAAAATGGTAACCACAGAAAGGGAGATACATTGATACATGGGGTTCTTCTGTTGAGGGGTGAGTTCATCACTCAGAAGACTGCTCTCGAAGGGAAGCCCAGACCTCTCCACACCCCCTCTGTAGAGGAGATTAGCCCCCACTGTCAGGGTCTAGGGACCTATTTATTTGGCAAGAGGTAAAAGGGCCCTTTCTGAAAATCAGTTTCAGGGCCCCAACTCCTCCGCTCACTACAAACCAACTGCCTGCCTTTTTCCTTAAAGGCAGCACCTCTGAAAACCGTACTAACTGGGCTTCCCTGGTGGCGCAGTGGCCAGGAGTCCTCCTGCCAATGCAGGGGACACGGGTTCGAGCCCCGGTCCCGGAGGATCCCACGTGCCGCGGAGCAACTAAGCCTGTGCACTGTGGCTGCTGAGCCTGCGCTCTAGAGCCTGCGAGCCACAACTACTGAGCCCGTGTGCCACGACTGCTGAAGCCCGTGCGCCTAGAGCCCGTGCTCCGCAACGAGAGGCCACCGCAATGAGAAGCCCGTGTGCCGCAACAAAGACCCAACGCAGCTAAAAATAAATTAATAAATAAATTTATTTTTTTTTAAAGATAACATTCCTTCTTAAAACAGAAAAACCAAAAAAAAAAAAAAAAAAAAACCCGTACTGACCGTCATTCGAGATGGGAAGCCATGGGGGTTCATTATGATGTCCGGGCAGATGCCAGAATCACAAAATGGCATGTCCTCCTGAGGGACGATCAAGCCACAAACACCTGAGGGAGAGAGGATTTCATGCCACGTAGAGCCGACCGGCAGAAAGGAAGAGCACAGTACTTACCTGGGGTCTCCCCGCTGCCATCTCTATTTCCACTGCTCTCAAACCTTCTCCGTGGTCTCCATTAAGAGTAATAAAAGCAACTTTCAACAATCCTGCTACACAAACAGTTCAAAAACGACTGTCCTTGCAGAAAGGCACTGCAGCCTGCGGGTCGGCCTTCTGGCATGACACCCAACGTGCCGTCAGGCCGTCTGCCCGGCCTCTCCTGCCCCAGACAGGGGAGAGCAGTGGCTTCCCCACGCCCCAGCCCCGTCGTCGTTCCTGACGCTGCAAGTCAGCGGCAATCTCGCTCCTTGTCAGCCAGTCTGTGATCTGCTACCTAACGTACCCACAGCACAGGAACGCGAGTTCTCTGGCCACCAGAACTGACTGGGCAAGGGATGTGTTTAGACTGTGGTTTTAAAACCTGGGACAAGGAGTCCTTGTGAGTGGCTGATGTGCTGACAGGTCTACCTACTAGCTGCCGAGCCCTGGCTGGTGGGCTGGTTTCTGCCAGGGCTCCCCTGGCCGAGCCTAAGCTGCCCTAGGGAACTGCAATTCCTATAGCTTACGGCACGCTAGAAAAGTGACCTCTGATTGAAGTTGTAGAGTTGAACAAGAAAATTAAATGCCAAATTACTCTTGGAAGGCTGGAATTAGAAATGAAATTCTAAGAATGAAAACAAAACAAAACCCCACCAACTCTCTCCACTCTACTGATGGTCTCTTAAATTAGTTGTACTTTATTACTCCCTAAATATTATTCTAACCTGTAAGGGATCTTATTGCTTAAATAGTTTTAAATTCCTCTGATTTCTTTCTTGGTAGAACGACTATACGGGTACAATTTAGATTGTTCACCACAAGCTACCTAATTCAAAATTAGAAAGCTAGTGTACAATGGCATTGGACCAAGAAAAAAATGCTTTTATATTTCTTAACATGAAATTTCTTTTCCTTTGTATACAAAGTTATCAACCATCTGCACCTATTGAAAAGAAACTGTTCTCAAAGAAATGTTTCTTTCCTCAGTTTGATTTCTACATAATTACTCAAACTATTTTAAAATAAAATTTTTGTGCATGTTATAATCACCAAGACCTGAAGTCTAAAGAAAAAGAGTGCCATCTGCCTATTTAACATCGGTTATCCATGTTCAGATTTCCAGTGGCTACGAACAATATGGTAATTCGGTTTATGAAGTTGAATTCTAGAGCATGCCTTTTTGGTTGAAATTGTATTGTTTATTATAAAGAACACATGCTTTCCTACATTAAGCCCAGAAACATTCAGTTCACTTTATTTCAAATTCAGCTACAATGTGTTAGAATTTAAATCAAGCAGAGTCTGTGACCCTCCTTTCTCCCCTCCAAAAATCCATCTTGTCCACACTGAAATTATCTGACAAAACACTAGCGCTACTGGGAAATCTACTCTGAAAGACATCAAACTGTAAATCTAGGTGCAACCGACAACAACATTGTTTAGCAGTGAACAAAATGTTAAAAACAGCAATTCCTAAAGAGGCCAGTCCCGGGGACGTGCTTGGGTGAGAATGTCACTTTGGCTGGTGAGGAGGTGGAAGGTCCAGCTACATCCCTTAAAAACAAAACTGAAGAAAAGCCTCGGCACCCCTTCAGCAGCAGTTCACAGGGGGATGCTGGCGTCTGCTCAAGAGGAAGCTGCCTGTTCATCCCCGACAACAGAAGGTGGGAGTGAGGTGCAGGAGGTACAGAAACCCACTGCGGAAGCAGGACATACTCATATTGGGGGAGGGTAAGGAGTGGGATGATTTGCATTTTGTATTCTCAGTCTTAGTTGACAAGTTTAATCAAGCAAATTTAACTTCATTTTGTTATTAAAATGAAAGCAATGCTGCCTCCCCTGAAATCTGAATCTCCAATAACTCTGCTTGAAATCTGATTAATATTTGGTATAGAGATTCCTTTCTTAGGAAGTTATTTTCTTATCAGCCCTTTTCTGACATTGCAGTTTAAAAATACATTGGTTATATAAGTCACTTACAGATTTTTTCATGCCCTTATAGGAATGGCTTTGGCCACATCTGAATCAAGGGCACCTGTAAGCCAAAAATTAAATCTTAGCTAACTTAAAATTACTTTAGGCTCTGAAAACCCTTTTATATGCCAAGATGGTTCCCATAGCAGACAGGCCTGTGTTGTTTGTTTTGTGTGAAAGTGAATGATAAAAGATCCATGAAATCGACACAGAAAGCCAGAACAGCAGAAAGAACTGAGGGCTCTCCATCATTGCGGCTTCTACCCTCTGCTGACTTGTGGAACAATGGAAGCTACACATCCAACTGCAGATCTAACACAGCTGTGCATTTCATTAGATGAAGAGCACTAGTGACACAAGTAAATAATTAACTTATTCTGGTCCGCTGACTGTGCTTATGAGACCAGTCATAGCTGACAGATTTTAATACAAGTTAACACAAAGAAACCATAATGAGCTTAGGAGTTAAAACAAAATATTTAGACAGAATTTGATGATCTCGAATCTCAAATTAGACAAATGATTTTTTAAAGTTTGTATTTTACTGAATTCACTTGGTGGGGGGAAGAGAGTTCTCAATCTTAGAACCAGACTTCTCTTTCTTTTTTTAAAGGTATTTCTGTTTCAGAATTATTCAAATCCTTAATTAAAGGAGGAAGGTTTTTTTCTTATTTTTCAAATGAAAAATTAAAACTCTGGTTTCTCCAGGGACAGAGGCATAAAAATCTCTTCCAATATTTAGAACTCTTAAAAGTTATAGTTACTTTCCTTTAACACTGGTTTAAAGATGTAAATGATATGCAGTACGCTTCAGTGTGTTAACACTCCCCTGGATCCTTGAAAAGGGGACGGACTACAAATAAACCATATCTAATGGAAGCTGTTGTGAGACAATGACTGATTCATACCTTCCATGCTTACACAGCATTTCAGATTTTAAAATAAAATTTCATCCCCCGGCTCATGCTGCTGTCTCGACTCCATTGTTTATAGCACAACCTCCTGGCAGTGAATTGCAAATACACCAGTTTAACAGGCCCGGGAACACTTAATGCCCTCATAGGGGCCAAATGGGAATTAGACCACAGATTACACTACTGAACTTTTAACAAATGAAAACAGACAATAAGGAAAAACTGGAACACAGAAAGTTGGAGCAGAAAGGTTCTACAGATACCCAGTCAATAAAATATTACTCCATCACCGTCAATCTTAATTTCAAGTTGTAAAGGTAAAGAATTTAGGGAGTCTCAGGAAGCCACAAATCTCACCACCAAGCCACACAGGAAAGGCAAATCTGGGGATGCACTGCCACGGTTCTCTGTGTCACGGCCCCTACGGCTCTTACACCAATTTGTTATTTCTATTTCTGTGGCCTCGCAGAACACGTAAATCATTTTAAGAATACCAGCAAAAGTCCAGTTAATCTGATAAATCACTCTTAGAAAGTATTTCTAATTGTAAACAGCAACTCACTTGTTCAAAAATCATTTGTGGACTTTTTTAAAAACTAGTCTTAGTGTAATGGATCCATCTCAATCCAAATAGGAAAAAAAAAAAAAAAAAAGGTAAGAACGTGAGAAAAAAGATAAGAAAACTAAAGCATTACATTACCATATAAAGACAGGAAAGCAAGTAACAACTGGCAAAAGACAACTGTAATAACATCTTTAATCTGAGATCTGTTTTTGGTGTGACTTTAACGTGTTGAGAACCAGCTAGCAAAGGGTTTTCTCTTTTGTTGATAGCCAGGTCTCCCCTTAGGATCACACTCTGCTTCACTTTTTAATTTAAAAAATTTTTATTTAGCAAGTCTACCTTCTATGTAACCACTTTTGGATTAAATTTATCACTCTCAGGTTGATATATATTTTCACTCTTCCTTTTCTGAGTGAGAAAAGAGAATCATTTCCCTCGATGCCCTCAGTTAATAAGCTGCGTGACAAATGCTGTGACGGAGGCGGGGGATACGAAGAGGTTCAGGGACTTGAGTCCACTCAGAGAGGTGTCCCACGCAGAGGAGCCTAACTGAATACTGACTATGAAAACACCTGGATAGTTCAGCTTACCACGTTCTAATGCTCTAAGAGATGCAGAGCAAATCAGGCAGTATGTCCTGCTGAAATAACACTAATCAGACTCTAAACTGCCTACTTTTACTTTCTGTGAGTACGTTAGACGAGACTTTTCGTTTCTGCAGTTTAACACTCTGTCACTAAGCAAAGGTGAAATGATGTTCCGATGCTTCTCTATCAGTCCTAGTGCAAGAAGAGGGTTGGTGTTTGGTGAAGGAGTGATCACTGTATTAATGCCTGGTATTAATGAGGTTCATAAATGGGGGCCGGGGGGACGTGATCTATAACGGGCTCATCACCCCTTGGACGCTCAGACCTGTGTAGGGTGGGACATCCTGGAATTGGGTGACCTTAATTTGTCTCTGTGCTGTTCAACTGATATCGTTACCTTCGGGATAAAGCACCACTTTCTGGTGAGCCTTAGCTGTTTGGTCTTTGGAATGGGAATAATTAGCACCTATCTCATGAGGCAATTGTGTTAGAAGAACAGATGAGCTAATGTCTGAGAGGTACTTTAAGGTCCTCAGAGAAAGGCGGCATCTAAATACAAGGAATTATTATTATATAAGAAACCTAATTACTCTCAGCAGGAAGCAAACTAGCAACGCAAAGGAGACCAACTGAATGAATGGAAGGGGCAGATGCAGTTGCACTAACTGTGGCTGAAGAGACCGAAAAGCAGCTCACTCCGCCGGGCTGTTCAGATCATTTCACACGATCAGGATGGTGTCTCCTAACAACTTCAGAACTTCACAGGACCTGGGCTGCGGATTTCCAGGGCAGAGTAGCTTGCTGCTGATGAATATGGTGGTAAACAGGGCCGAAGAAGCAGGAGGAATGCTTTCAAGTTCGACTGTTCGTGTTAAATAAGAAATGTTTCTACTTTGAACAAATGCATCTCGATAAGCCTTTACATATTCAGAAATGTAAATCTCTAAATCGAAACGTGACGGCTAACACAGGTGGTTACTCCTTTCCTCCTTTCCCCCTTTCCAGTTATTGAATTAACCTTCTTTTATTCTCACACCACCACCTTAAATAATCCCAAGGGGGAGGGGAGGAGACAAAAACTGTTGAATCATATTAGCTTTGTTCTGTTGTTGAATCGCTTCCAGATCTATCACATCACTTGCCATATCCCGGTTGACATAATTTTAATTCGGCTCTTCCTTACATGTTAACAGATAAATAATGCATAAGAAAACTTGATTAGCTTTCTTATTAAAACATCACTCTAAATGAGAGGAGGCGCTAGAAGACAATACAGTTTTTACACGGCTTTCCCATGAGCAGTTGAATGGTTTGATGTGATAAATTTGCATAGTCTGAAGCACACAAAGGGCTGATTAATTGAAACCCTTACAATGCTTCTGGAAGCAGCTATTGTAAAACAATAACCATAGGAACTTTACAAAATACACATGGCTGAATGTGTCAAGAGCTTAATAAAATGTGTTGAGGCTACACTATTTGGAAACAGAATTGGAGATTTTTATTCTGGGCCATAAAACACTAAACACCCTAATTTCAAAGCTTTACTTGGATATTTACTGAAAGGTCAGAGGGTTACTGGCTAGCTACCGAAGACCAAAATTTGTTCTTAAAAAACTAAATTAAATAAAATCTTCTCGAGGTGTCTATGTGGACAAAATCATCTTGATTTCAAACATTAAAGTAAGAGCTGCCAGAACTTCTTTTTGGAACAAAACTCTGAAGGATTGTCTGGCATCATATACCTTATCTTGGGGCTCACACTGTTAGCTCCATCGGCCCCCTTCTCCCCTCCCACTTGGAGTCTTTCATTCAAGCAGGATCAAGCAAAGTAGGGAGCCAAAGACATCCAGACTTTGAAGCTTCAGACTAGCAGAGGGGATTTTAGACAGTCTCAAGTGCTACATGAGTACAAGGTGTTATTATTATTACTTTAATCAGAGTCTTTTCATTCTCTCAATTTTAGAGAACATAATATAGAGAATGGAAATAACAAGTGAAGGTCTGGAAAAGGCAAAGTTTTTGCCCAGCCCTGTTTAACAAACAAACTTTCCTCTTGGCTTTTCTGCCACACACAAATTAATATTTTCTTACTTCCCACAGCCTCTTCATACCTACTGTATAAAGAGTCTTTAATGTGTTGGAAAGTCAGGGTACACTTTTTTTTCTTCTAATAAACATTCAGTTAATATCTTAATAAATTAATTTAACAGGTTGCTGAATAACTTTTATTAATGCAAAATGGAGGCAAGTGACCTTATAATGAAACTTCTGTTGAACAAGAGAGGGCCAAAGACGAACCTTCCAAACAATGTTATCCATAAATGCATAATCCTTATGAACTGATACTGTGAAAAAACTGCATTTAGTAAGACTATATTTCTATTTTAAAACAAAGTTTGACTTCACTGCACTTAAACTAGCTGTCTGAGGATTTAGGGGGCGATACTGAGGAGTGTATACCATTATCTCAGATTTGCAGTTATTAAAAAGCTTCTGTTTGCCAGGACAAACACTCTTGCTCAAATACAGTTTTTCCTCTCCTTTGGAATACTGTTTGGTATTGCTGCCGATTCTGTGATCTACAGGACCTTTGTTGGAGGTGCTAATCCTTTTTCACATGAGAGACTGAGAAATGTTCTTTCAGAGAAGTGATATATTTGCCTTTTTTCCCCCTACATCAAAGGAGTCCACTTTTTCCTCCCTCATTGTGAATGGCAGCAAAAGTAAGAGGAAATCTGGAAATATAATAATTTGGTTTCCTGAGCAATGAAATGAAATTTGACTTGGGGAATTCCTTAGGCTGACAGATAATTTTTGTTAAAGGATTAAAAAATAAAACAAACAAACAAAAAACCCAACTGAGCAGGAAATCTGCTCACCCTTCTAATAAATGCTCTAACCATCATAGAAAGCAAGGCTCTAGATAAAAGTGTTTGCCTTTGATGAGCTCCCTTCATATAGAACTTATGCCAAAGTTCAAGAGGCTTACATAACTTATTTTGATTTTAATGAGAATTCTAGTTCCAAACATGACTCCAATCAGCATTCTATGTGAATGTGTCTTCCTATCTTTAACTCTATCTATAACGCTGATCAAGGAAGAATGTGAAGAGAAAACATGAAGAACATTCCAGACCCATCTCTGCTCTCTTTTCCCCTGTGGAGCATCATTATGCATCTATTATGTAAGTCATGGCTTCACTCTGAAGTACCTGGAAGTCTAGAACACTTGGGAAAGGAGATCAAGATTTTGGGGTTCTAATATTTTCCCACCGCCACCCGAATTTAAAACAAAACTAAACTTTCCTTCCTTGGTAAACAAACACACAACAATTTCATAACTTTGGTGCACAGGTTATTACTAAATCATCTCACCTTTTCCAATATTTTGCATACTACTAAAGGATGAACTGTTCTCGAGACTCTTGACCAAAGGCCAGCTCCTTTGAGGGGGAGCTGATTCACTGCGCATTTACTGATGAGATGCGCAACGGACCTCACAAAGACCCAAAGGACGAATGTACTTCATTAAAATTCTTTGTATTTCTCATTGGAAAACTATGTTGGAATTCCCTTATCTAAAAAGTGTGCTGTGAATGGATATTACCTGCTTTTCAGGCTGAAGCCTCTTCCTTATGGAATACTTTCTCCTTCCTCCACGCTTGGCTCTCTCTGCTTGGTCCTCCTCCATTACCCAGGTCACAGAAAGTGATGCTGTTTACTGGGTCTGTCACATTTTTAACAGCTACTGATCAAACACTTTCACTTCTCCAGTGGGGCTTCTCTGTCTGATCGATTACATTCAAGCTTTGCTTATTATACAGCACTGATGCTGATTCCCAACTACTTAGTACTGACTCTCTTGCCCCAGGTCACCCACTTATTGCGGCCTCTTCAATCTTCTTGCTGAGCTTTTATAACGTAGAACACATAGCTACCGATGTTTAGCTTCCTCTTCACATTTATTTCATTTAGCTACTAATTATCCTACCACCTTTGAAGTGAACAGGCTTGAGCAGGAGAGACACTCACGTTCCGTGAAACTAAATTTTCAAGTCTCCTTTAATTGTTAGAGAGGATATTTTAAGAGGCATTAGGTACAGAAATGCCATCTACGTAGTATGCATATACAAGAAGAATTCCTAATAACAGCTTTGTCAAAGTAAACTTTTAACAAAAGACAAAAATCAGGCCATCTGCAGGGCCACATCGCTTTCTAAACACTGAGAATAACAAATTCAATGCTCTAAATGGAAGGGGCAAAAAGAGATGGGCATAAAGATGACCTACATCAGAACAATCTTTATATTTTCTCATAGAGAACACACGTGTGTCAGCTTTCAGGAGATGTTACCTATATATATATATATATATATATATATATATGTAATTTCCAAACAATTCTATATTTCAAGAGTAAACACTAAGTTCAACTAACTACTGCACTTACACTGGTGTATATCTAGACCAAAACAGAAAGAAATCACTGTAGGAGTCACGGTGAGACACATGAAATTTTCATCAGCTCATTTCATGACAACCACAGTAGCCCAGCCGACATCGTGGACTATTCTCCATTTCATTCACATTTTTACTTGCTGGCATCCAACTCTTTCAGGCCTCATCCAGCTCATCTTTGGGTCCCACACTGAGGGCTGGGCTGCACGGCTCCATATAGTTGCCGCCAGCTGTGCCTGCTGCATGTGAATATTCCAAATCAGCTCCCCGCCAGCACTGGCCAAGCCACTCCCCTCAAGTACCCCTCCTCTTCTGGCTCTAACTATCACATCTAGCCAGATGAATCAGGAGAATGGGAGAAGTGGAGAACTCAAAAATTTACTTCCTCTTATATATGCTCAAATTCTTGATAGATTTGGGATTTTAACCAAAGCTACCAAGCCTGACCAGAGGACCAATTAAAGAAGGGAGTGGGGACAGTGTTTTACAATGAGGTGATTTTAGAAAGACAGGAATACCTGAAAACACAGCTCTGTGTAGGAGTATATCTTAATATGGGGATTTGGCAGACATTTCTAAAACAAGGTATGTGAGAATAGTGCTTCCCCTGGAGTGGTGGCAGAGGAGTGCTATGTGAAGCTGCTTATCCAGGAAGAAAGGGAATTTTGTGTCTCCTTAAGGAAATATTAGAATTAATATTTAAATTACTAATACTAAATATAACATTAAGAAATATTAGAATTCTGTCCCAAGGAAAGGTTGTGTCTTTTCCAAGGGGAAATCTCAGGAAATATGGCAACCCTGGGGGCAGAGTGGTAATGGGATATCAAAAGAGAAAAGAAACACCTCAACTGGAATTAACAGAATGAGCAACGCACTTGGAATCAGAAATCTGGATTTGAACCCTGACTCTGCCAACACTAGGCTGTAGTAGGCAAGCAAGCTACTCACAACTCTCACTCTCAATCTCCTATTCTGTATAGTAGAAATAACAATACCAACTAGAATTATAAAGGTTAAAGGATGGAATATAGATGAAAATGCTTATAAACTATTAATACACAAAAGGTAAATACTATAAATGTAGGTGACTCCCGAATTTTATCTCTAGTCCTAACCTCTCCCTGGAGCTCCCGACTCTATATCCAAATGCCTACTCAACCTCTTCACTTGGACTCTAATGGGCATCTTGAACCTGAGGGCCAAAATCTCAACCCCTGCCCTTGCCTAACTCCAAAAAAACCATTCCTTCCCCAGTCCTCCCCTTCTTGGTAAATAGCCCTTCCAGTTGCTCAGGCCAGAGAACTCACCCTCAGTTCCTGTCTTTTCCTTCTCCAACATCTCTGCCATCAGCAAGTCCTGTTGGCTCTAATTCCAGAACATATCCAGAATCCATCACTTCTCTCCAATTTTCCACTGCTACTGCCCCTGTCCAAGCCACCGTCCTCTCCTCCCTGGACCACTGCCACAGTCTCCCTGCTTCCCTCTCTGTTCCCCTCCAGGCTGATCTCCATATGGAATCCAGGGTGATTTCTTAAAATAGTAATTAGATCTTGTCACTCCTTTGCTTACACTCACCACTCAACAGGCCTATTGGTTCCCAACATATTTAGTATGAAGTCCAAACTCCTTTCCTTTGGCCACAAGACCCTGTAGTATGTGCCCCATCCTTTTTCTCTCATTATCTCAAACGATGTTCCTCCTCATGCACATGCCTGGCCAGACTGGCCTTATGTCTATTCCCTGACTATGCCAAGCTCACTGATACCTCGGGGCTGTTGAACTTCACTCTCCCAGACCCTTGCTTCTCTGGCTCCTTTTCGTCCTCCAGGTCTCAGCTCAAATGTCGCTTTGTGCAAGAGGCCATCCCTGACCATCAATCCACAGTACACCCCCTCTCCCTGCAAACCAGTCACTCTTTCACATCAGCCTTCATCTGCAGCACTTATCACTATCTTAAATTATTGTGTTTGTGTTTTTATTTACTTCTTTTCCATCTGTTTCCTTCCCTAAGAAAACACAAACCCCAGGAAAGCAGAGACCCTGTCAATATTTACCACTGTATTCCCAGTATCTAGAACAGTGCCTGGTACATAGTGAAAGCTCCAGAAATGGATCAATTAATTAATAATATAAGCACTTGAGATGATCTTGCATCATCTCAAGTTCAACAAGACACAGAGTTGCTTTGTGATCAGTGCCCTCATTTCCAGGCTTAAAACCAGTCACTGTGGCCTCCTTCCTCTCCTTGGCTCTCTTTATTCCTGTAGGTCAACACGTTGCACTGATTTGCTCTTTACTGTTGCTCCCCATTTTTTCTTTCACAGGAAAAAAAATCTTCATCACAGCCTTCCAAGTCCAAACCCCACCCAGCCTGCCTTCCTTTCCTGCCCAGACTGCAAGAGAAGACAGGGGACGGACCTACCAGCAGTTACCTTTACTGACTGCTGGCGGTGCTCCAGGCGCTGTGCTCCCTGCTTTACACACATCATTTTGTTTAATCCCAGTAACAACTCCTAGGAAACCGTCTCCATTTCAAAGGGATAAAATTGCTCACTTAGCGCTCAGGACCTCTACCTCTTTGCTATACTTTTTCTCAACCTGAAGGTTTTCTTTGAATGCGGAACAGAGGTGGCCATGAAGAAAAGGGGAAATGTGACCGTTCAGAAAGCCCACAAGGCAGGGCAGGGCTAATGGGTATACATTACAGGAAAGCGCACTCAGGCTCAATATAACCATCTGAACGGTGCCACCACAGAACGGCTGCCTCAGAAAGCAGCAAGGGCCCCCCCTCCACAGCTCATGTGCAAAGTGGAAAACCATCTGCCAAAAATAATCTAAAAGAAATTCTTATACTGGGGAAGATGGATTTGGACTAGACTTCTAAAAGGTCTTTTTAAACTCTGAGATTTTGTCCCTATCTACAATAAGCTCTCAACTTCTCTCTCATGAATGGTCTTCACCATACAGTTTAATATTTAACTATATGTAATCCTTTGTATTCATCTTTTTGCCAACTCCTTAGGGGCATTAGCCAAGGGTTGAGTTTCCTTTCTACCTCCTAGAGAGCCCAACACGGTTTTGAGCCCATGGCAGTGACTTAAATATGACCAAGTGGATTTCTTTGGGCTGTCAAGGCAGATTCTCACTGAAGCCCAGGGCGCACATATGGGTGGCATGTGCATTTAGCTATTTTGGTTGGAAAAGCTTCAATGGGCTTGTGTGGCCAGTTGGCCAGTTAGGACTGGGGAGCTATAAGTCTAGGGTGATGAAAGCCCTGGTACCAGTCTGGATAAAGATGAGACATTCCATTTCTGATATTTACTAGGAAGAATAAGTTATAGTAATTTGGGGAGGGAAGATTTTGTCTTGTTATAGCTGTACATTTAAGATATTTAATTATTCCACAGACACATTGAGTGAATACCATATAATATGCAAAGTGCTGTGATGGGGGCTTGGGGGTGGTTAAATAAATTAGTAGGGCACGTTTCCTATCCTCGATAAATGTAAAATATACTTAAAGTTAGCAAACAAGGTATTCTGATATTTAACAACATATCCAAATATTTTAAAGCTATTTTTGAATCTTTACAATTTATATATAAATGAAAAGAACTTGAAAAAATAGGCTTCTGCTACTGTCATGCCTCTGACTTCAGATGGGTGACATTCAAGGAAAGGATCAAAATGGTAGACCTTAGTTACAATAATAATCCAGGGAAAAGATAAGCTATTCTCAGATAATTAAGAGTTGACAAAATGTGGTTAACACTCTTCTGATAATTGTTAGCATTTATGTCATAATTCTGAGTGTGTGAACTTTAAACATTTTTAACTTAGTTTTAAATCTTAGAAATGATTAGAACAACCAAAAAAAAAAAAAAAAAACAAAACCAAAACAAGGTACCTTGGAGGCAAGGCTCTGGTCAGCAGACAAAAGGTTGGTGCTCTAAAAACCCTCCTCACCTTTTATGAAAATAATTTTAACTTCAGTTCTATAAATTGCAGAGAAAAAAAACCAGGCACACTAAGCATTCTTGTGTTGAAAATTCTCGAATAATGGACATATGGATTTCCAGTAAACAGGGCAGATGAAACACATGTTTATCTCTACTCCTTCTCCAAACCTCACCAACAGGAGAGTTGACAGAATTAAGGTATAAACCTATAAGGAAAAAGAATGGACAAGAGAGAATTTTGAAAGCTGATGAATAGAGGAAAGAACAGTAAGTGACTTGAAAGAAGGAGAAAAATACACCTAAGTACCTGCAGCAGAGGCACGAGGAAGTGAACTGACTCAGCCCTCACCGCCACTCCAGGGAAGGCTCAGGAAATAGCCACAAAGTGCTGGCAAAAGGGGGATGAGGTGTGGGGCTGAGAGCAGCAGGACCGACTCAAAGGCCCCCCCATCCATCAGCAATTCCAGTGGGCTCTGCGTTAAAAATGTGTCTGGACTGATCCCTTCTCACCACTTCCCCCACCACCAGGCTTTTCCCACTCACCACCTGGGCTCTTAAAACAGCCTTTTAACTGGTATCACTGCTCGTTCACTCGCCCTATCACATTTCTCATCTGCTCAGGCCCCTCCAGGGGCGTCCCTCTCCCTCAGAGTAAAAGCCGAAGTTCACAGCGTGACCATCGAGGCCTCACCTCGGACTCCCTCTGCTCCGGCCACACTGGCCTCGCGGCCGGGCCTCGAGCACTCCAGGCTGGCTGCAGCCTCCGACCTTCCTTTTCCCTCCACTGCGCTTCCACCTGAGAGGGTCTGCTCCCTTACTGCTCTCAGGGCTTTCCTCAAAGTCATCTTTTCAAAGAGGTGCTGCTCCTCGACCACTTTACTTAAAACTTCAGGACTACCCACTCCTGCCCCACATGCTTCCAATTCTGCTCCCCTATCTTTTTTTTCCTTTTCTTCTCAGCACTTAACATTCTCTCTCTTGCCCACAAGAATGTAGGCCCCACAAGGGCTGGGATTTTGTCTGTTTTGTTCACTACTTATCACCAGGGCCTAGAATAGTACCAGACTTAGGAGATACTTAATAAACATCTGTAGAAATATATGTGTGTTTAAGAAATCATCAGAACCCGAGTTTCTATTCTCCACCCCATACAGCCAAGAAACTACCCTTTTACCCCAAAACTTACCCGAGAAACTGCACCACAATGACCCATGATCCACAGGTAGCAATTACAGCAGAGGGTGGGGTGAGGGGCTGGCCTGATACAGAGGAATTAAGTGAAAGTGATTTCTTATAGGGCTGCTTAAGAATATTATTTAGAAATACAAAGATGAAGATGAGACGAAATTGCTCCTAGGAAGCAGAATTGGAAGAAAGGCAAGGACTTATGTTTTTTAGTACAAGCCACCCTTTTTTGTACTATTTGACTTTTTTAAGCCATGTGCATTTATTATTTAATAAAAAAATTATACTTAAAGGAAATAAAAATTATGTTCAGTTAAGCGTCCTATGTCATTCCTCCCATTACTCTGTTAAAGCTTACATTACCTATTTTTTTGTTTGTTTGCTTTTTTCCCCCCAATCTTTTCAATAAATCTAATGAAGCTGTAAGAGAAGGAAATATCAAGGGAATCTAGGCTAATCAGAAGGTTTTACCCTTGGATTAAAAGCCATCTGGAAAAGGCAAACTAGCAAGATAAACTCCTCACTACAAGTGAAAGGCCATCCAGACCCAGGAGGGCCTTTTTCAGTTTCATATAGCGATGTACTAGTCGAAGGCCCCTAAGAGTGAACAGACCTTTAAAATCTGCTACGTTCCAGATCACTGCAAGTTGGAGACCACTTCTATCAATGAACATTATCCATATCATATTAATTGTTTGCAAAAATGCCACAGCACAAAGACCTGTTGACATTTTACCTAGCGGTCTGCATTCACAGGAACGTACTAATCAAGTGTGGTTTTCATTTTCAAAAGTAGCACATTGATTATACTGTAACATATATACACTCATATATAATATACAGATTAAAACCTGGGTAAAATCAATCCAACAAGAGTGGGGAATCTGTTCCTTTTCACTTTCCCCCTACCTTCAATTCATTCATATATTCAACCGTTAGCAACTACCTACTAAGTATCTACTATGTGAAAGGCTCTTATGAGAATATAAAGACACGGTCCCTGTCCTCAAGAAGTTTAGTGGAGTGAGAACACAGTGGATAATCACTGAAATGTACTCCAGCCTTCAACTCTTTACACAATACTCTGATGGAGTAACGCACAAGGATCTGGGCTTCAAGTTTGCAAACTGATTCAGAGTGGAGATGTCCTCTTATAGTGTGCATTCTTGTAAAGCTTCCAGTGCCAACATTTTACAAGGGAAGTATCAAGCTTTGCTCTTGTCTAGTAAGTCAAGTAAAATAGAGGCTGTTAACAAGGCCATGGCTACCCCAGAAAGACTCAGGACTGTATCTCAGAAATTGTCAAGACAAAGAGAGGAGGAGAAAGTCTCAACATAGAGAATTTGACCTTCACTAGTAAGCAGTGGAAACTATGAGAACATCAAGGTATGTTTAAAAACACTCAAAAGGGGCCTCCCTGGTGGCGCAGTGGTTGAGAGTCCGCCTGCCGATGCAGGGGATACGGGTTCGTGCCCCGGTCTGGGAGGATCCCATATGCCGCGGAGCGGCTGGGCCCGTGAGCCATGGCCGCTGGGCCTGCGCATCCGGAGCCTGTGCTCCGCAACGGGAGAGGCCACAACAGTGAGAGGCCCGCATACAGCAAAAAGGAAAAAAAAAAAAAAAAAAAAAAAAAAACACTCAAAAGTTAAGAATTAGCATCTTAGGAAACTGTATGAAGTAGAGGTGTCAAATTCACATTTATAGAGGGAACCAATTCTTTCTTAGAAAATACTGATAGGCTGAAATAATCTTGTGTCTGTTAACTGAACTAACAAATGCTTCTGATGAAATAGTATCTTAGTCTGAAACAGTTTCATTGATGCAATGACACTAAGGCTAGATTCATTTGACCAAACAAATTGTAATATCTGATACACCTGCTTGGCAAATAAACAGTCAAAATCATCAAGAATACAATGTATAATTATCCTCAAACCAATCAATTAATAACAGGAAGATACCATACCAGCAATTTATAAGCAAAGGTGAGGTTCAAAGTTAAAGAGTGAATGAATAACAGCCAATATTAATGATCACTGCTCTCACTTCTTGAGCACTTACTATGTGTCGGGCACAATCCTAACTGCCTAACAGTCAGGATAGCATAGTAGTTAGTTAAGAGCATGGGGGCTTCCCTGGTGGCACAGTGGTTGAGAGTCCGCCTGCCAGTGCAGGGGACACGGGTTCATGTCCCGGTCCGGGAAGATCCCACATGCCGTGGAGCGGCTGCGCCCGTGAGCCACGGCTGCTGAGCCTGCACGTCCAGAGCCTGTGCTCCGCAACGGGAGGGGCCACAGCAGTGAGAGGCCCGCGTACCGCAAAAAAAAAAAAAAAAGAGCATGGACTCTGAAGCCAGGCTGCTAGGGTTTAGAAACGAGTTCTGCCACCAACTGGGGACCTTGGGCAAGCGGCTTTCTGTGCCTCTGCTTCCTCATCTATAAAATGCAGATCATAACAGCACCTACCTCCTGGGATTGTGTAAAAAACAAATGAGTTAGGAAATAAAATGTGCTGAAGACACTGCCACACACACAGTTAGTGCTACGAAAGTGTTAGCTGCTGTTGCTGTTCTTAAAACTAGTAAGCGGCAGACAGATAAAAAATTTAAACCCCAGGACAAACTTAAATACTAGGTATATACTGACTAAAAGAGACCTTACTGATAATGAGTTAATCAATAGTGACACAGTGCACACATTTCTTGAAGATAAAAAACAAAACAAAACAAAACAAAACAAAAAATGAATGAAAACCCAGCATTAACCATCAATGGAAAGAGTGAGGCTCGCCAGTGGGATGAGATGGAGAAGCAGCGTCTAGGAGAAGGATCACTATGCGGGGGGCACAGCATTGCACTGGAGGCGGGAGATCAGGGTCCTAACACCAGCTCAGTGACTAGCTGGGCAGCCTTGACTGGCTGCTTACCAAGCGGAGTGTGAACTTCCTCATCGGTTAAATCAAGGGGCAGATTATCTTGTGGTGCTGACATCCTATGATACTATGCCCCAACAGAACATACAGTATTTTAAATATATAACTTTCATAAAAAATAGGTATTACTATTTATTTCTGAACAGCCACTTGTACTTTAGTAGGTACATCATCTAGAATGTATTTATAATTACAATTTTGGCTCAAGCAGTTGTAGAATGAAATAAATAGCACAGTGAAGCAAAACTATGGTATATTTTAAAATTCCATTAAAATATAAACAGGTTAATCTGAGAAATAAAACAAGAATACTTCTGATAACACAGTAATAACTTTTCAAACATACTAAATTTTTCTAATGAGCAGAGTTATAAAGTTCTTATATAAAGTGGTTAATAAATACACTACTATAGTTTTATAAAAAAGTTGAGAAATGAAACAACTTACCTTTCTGCCCATGACGACTGCTGAATTTGTCTCCAATTTCTGGACGCCTTGTCTGTCTCAGCAGCATTTTGATCAGAAAAGCATCTTCGGCATTCGAAGATATCATCACTTTTTCAATATATGAATCCGTTGCCCCTTTGTAGCTAATATTAAGAGGAAGTCACTAAAGCAGAGTTTTCAAACTGCCCTTTGTGAACCTATCACCCTGGCCATATTTCACGTAATACCTATCACAGAATATTTTGACATTCCCATTTTGGGCTCTGAAAAAATGACTTTCATTTTTCAATAACAAATTCAAATGTGACAATTTCCCTTGTACAGTCCTAGTTTAAAATGGCTAACATTTATTATGAGGCAAGCATAATGCAGTTTAATCTTCACCACACATACTATTCACACATTGTTATTCCTTTACAGGAAGTAAGGAATAAGGAAAACTTATAGGAAGACCGATGCTAAGAGAGGTTAAGCACTTGTCCAGGACACATGCCTCATACAGAGCAGACCTGGGATTTTGAGCTGGAAGCTGTTACTCAACTCCAAATTATTAACCACTTTTTAAATATTACTTCTATCTACTCAGCTCTCCCATCGTGAATTTTTTTTCACACACTTCACCTCTTATCTGTTTTTCATACCATTATTCAGAGTCTACTCTGTGTCAGATCCTTGTAGGCTCTGGACATAAAAAGATTAAGTAGACATGGTTCCTGCCCCAAAGAAACACACAACCAATAAAGGAAGAGAGAAAGGTAAGTGCAAGAAGGTTACCAGTGGTATGGGGAAGAGGAAAGGCCCGAGGGAGATGACAGTCAGTCCTACCAGGGGCTGGGGATGACAGTGGTAGCAGTGGGGGCAGGCTATCAAGGACTGCTTCCCAGAGGAGGGGACCCTAGAGCTGAGTCCTGACCAGGGGGAATGAAATTCCAGGCAGAGGGAGCAGCATGAGTAAATGCACTGAAGTCAGATGGAACATTTGGAGAATAAGAGTCAATTTACTGGAAATATGGGGGCCAATGTGCAAAAGGGTAAGGCTAGAGACATATGCCAAGAGTCATGGACAGTCGTGTATGTATTACTATTTCATTTGGCCTTTATCCTACAGGCAACACTGTCACTGAGAGTTTTACTCAATCTACTCAAGTTTTATTCTAGTTGCTCAATAGAGTAACATGAACAGATGAGTAATTCAGGGGAAAAAGTTACTCTGGCACTAACAGAGAGAGCCTGAGAGATGTGGGGAGGTACAAGACTGGAGGCGGATAAGTGGTCACCAATAACTACGAGTCCGGCAGGAGAGGAGGGCCAAACTCAGACAGCTACAGCTGTCATCGGTGGATAAGAGAACTGCTAAGGAGACAGAACTTACAGATTTACCGAATTAAGGTTTGTAATGGAAAGGAGTCAGGATGGCAGTGCCACTCACCAAGGGAGGGACCCAGAAGAAGCATGTCTGAGGCTGGGGTAGGCGAGGGGAGAAAGATGGTTTGGATCTGCGTTTGGGGCCCCTGCTGTCCAGGTGCTGGTATGGAGCTGAAACTGGGCAGATGTCTATCTGGGAGTCACCAGCCAAAAGGAGCTAACTTCCAATTTCCCCTACTCCTTCTTTTTAAAAACCTTTCAATGTATTTCCAATACATACGTGATGGGCACATCTTTGTACTGCGGCTGCTGGGGCACATTACTTCCTTCCAAGGGAATCTGAGTCACTGTGGGCATGGACTTATTTACAAGCACTTGCTTGTTTTCTACTTTCTCACCTAAGAAAGAGAGAAGGGTGTTAGACAAATCACTATCATCTGTGTGGAACGCAAAGATTATTGGTGCATAAAACCATGTGATTAGACTTAGTGCATGAAATCCAGACATGGGAGAAAAGAGTCCACACAGTGAGAACTAGAGCTCAACAGAGCTTGTCTGTAATTTTGCAAGCCCATTTGAAAAACCCATAGATTAAGATCACACTGTGTATAAAATTAAGAAACTCATTTAGGGGACCATATTAATGTGAGAAAATTCATGTCAGTAGGTAGCAATTTAAAATATCTCCTTGAGTGTTAGAACAGGTTTGGGCCACTTACTAGTTATTTCAACCAGTAATAAGTCACGACCAACCTAACCTGGACAACGAGAAAATACAAATATTTCTTTGATTTTCCTGTTATTCTCACCTTTGCTTGGTACTTGTTCATGGTAAGCTCAAAGACCAACTACTACTCTACTGTCACTGCACTTATTTTCCCTGCCACAGCACCAGGTTTAAGAGTACAAAGGCACTAGGTCTATCCACCTCATTACAAATAGCTCAGTTTCGTTTCTTTTTATGGCTGAGTAATATTCCATTGTATATATGTGACCTAGAGTCTGTCATACAGAGTGAAGTAAGTCAGAAAGAGAAAGACAAATACCGTATGCTAACACATATATACGGAATTAAAAAAAAAAATGTCATGAAGATCCTAGGGGTAAAACGGGAATAAAGACACAGACCTACTTGAGAATGGACTTGAGGATACGGGGAGGGGGAAGGGTAAGCTGTGACAAAGCGAAAGAGAGGCATGGACATATATACACTACCAAATGTAAGGTAGATAGATAGTGGGAAGCAGCCGCAGAGCACAGGGAGATCAGCTTGGTGCTTTGTGACCGCCTGGAGGGGTGGGATGGGGAGGGTGGGAGGGAGGGAGATGCATGAGGGAAGGGATGTGGGAACAGATGTATATGTATGACTGATTCACTTTGTTATAAAGCAGAAACTAATAAAAAAAATAAAGAATAAAAAAGAGTACAAAGGCAGCAAGAGGGAGGGGAAGCCATGTACCACGTGGCTCGGTGCACCACAGCGGATGCAGCATCACCGCCCAGCACTCACCCCCTGGGCAGCATCCGAGGACAGGGCTGTATGGACTTCCTCTCCCACCCACCTTTCCAACCCAGCCCCCCTTCTCGCCACCTCCCCGCGGCTCCTGTCGCCTGGTGGCCTCAAGAGCTCTCAATTGGTCCCCTCTATCTTGGCTCCCTTCTACTTTCTTCTCCACACTGCGCCCTGCCCCTCCCCCCATCCCCATAGGCACACTGGCCTTCCTCTGGGTCCTTTAGTGAGCGAGCTGCAGGATACCTGCACAAGCCCGTCCCCCGCCTAGACACCGCCCCCCCTCCCCCCAACCCGCTCCCACTTCACTGGTTAACTCCACTTATCCTGCAGCTGCCAGTCACCTCCCCGGGGAAGGCTACCTCGACCTTCCTGACTAGGTCAAAGACTCTTGCCATAAAATGGCCTCATAGCTCCTTATATGATTCCTTAACCTGGTTGTAATTTGACCTAAGTTTGTGTGCGATCCTTTGATCAACTTTAGTCTCCCACACTAGCCTACAAGACTCATTGGGGCAGGTTTGTAAGTACAACACAGGTTTGTAAGTACAACAGAGTCACAATTTTTAGTGGAAGAGGATTCTGAAGTCAGTCTGTAAGCTAAATGCACAAATGACGAAATACTGGTGTAGATGCAGGGACACGACCTTATTCTAAATATTTCCTTAAAGTGGCTTTATTCAAAATAATAAGTAGAAAAGTATAACTAGAATAGATTGCTGTTATGTAAAAACGTATGCACAGAAAAACAGACTGGAAGGAAATTCATCAAAAGTGACCACACTGGTTGAGTTAGGATAGGGTTTTACAGGTTGCTATTTTTTTTTGCCCTGTATACCAAACATTTAGAAATACTGTTGAATAACTTTCATAATTTAAAAATGTATACATTAAAAAAATTTTTAAAGGCTTTTACCTGGAGAACAAATACCATCTGCATCTAAAATTTCATGTCGCCAGATGGGTTTCCTTGTAGCAGCATCCAACATCGGCCCCATCACTTTATCAAAAGTCTGATTGGTATATCGTTTCAAAGTACATTTAGCATTTTTATATACAAGGCAACGCCCAAAGCCTAAAATGAAACCAAAATGGGTTCAGAACCACAAGTAATATGAAACTACGAGAGGTCAAGATTTGTGTTATTCAACAACCCACCACACTCTACCTCCCTTCCCCGCCAAAAAAACACCCCAAAACTGCTCTACATTTAGATAATCTGAGACTGGCCAAACCATGTAACAATCTGGTAACTTGAAGAACTGGCTCAGGATCTCTACGTACTAACCATATTAACACTAGAATCTCTACAACCATTTTCCAGCATGGAATATACCTTGTCAGGTTGGAGGAAAGTGAGAGAAACCTAAGAATGTCACTGGGATTCTTTGAGAGCATAGAGCCATAGCACATGAAAACTGGAAAGGGCCTTAGAGATCACCTGGCTTAACCCCTCTATCCTACAGGTGCTATGAGTGAGTAGCAGAGAAATTAAGTGGCCAAGGTCACCCAGCAAGGTGGTGGCTGAGTTGAGACAGACCGAGTTCACTGATCAGCCAGCATTCTTCTCATACATCATTTTGGTGCATAACTTCTGCTAACCTTCTCTGGAAGGTTTTCCTTTTGCTGATTTTGGCATTTAGAGGAAGTCCCAAACGAGCAAACAAAAACATTAATTTTTCTCCAGAGAGGAGAGAGAATAAAAAGGAGCAATCAAATAATTTTTATGGGAGAGACAGTTCACCGCTGCCCTGAAGATTAGAGTTTACTTTGATTACATTTTTAGACCACATTTATCTAGTGGATGAGGGGAAAGTTCTAGGACCAATTAACAATCTAAACATTAAGAAAAGTAAGCAAAATGAACAGAAGAAAACCTTTAGAGGGAGCAAAAAACTCAACCACTGAATCCCACAAAAAGATTCGTCAGTTGTTCAAAAGAGCTGCCAATCCTGCACTAAATAACATTTCCTAACATGCTATGGCTGTATTTCTTTTTTCCCCTTTGGCCAAACAGTTGTTTTAAACTGGATTCTCCCTCTAGTCTCCTGAGGATATACTGAGCCATGTCAGAGTTCACTTAAACAGGAAAAAGTCTCCAGATTAAATGCCAGCTATTACTGAAGAAATAAATGCATGGCTATAAAATCCTTTGCTTATGATTCTCCACCAAAAGCAGAACTCTTTCAAGAAATCTAAGAATGTGAGTCAGAAAATCCATCAGGGAAGAGTGGATTTCTAAATAAAATCTCAGTGCTCTAATGTAATTTTTTAAATATGAAGGTGACCATGTGATGAAACAACACATTTCTACAACTGGATAGTAGATGAAGATATTTGTGTGTCTTCGAGAAAGGTCTTTGTCATTATGGCTCCTGGTAAATTGTGTATGGCCATAATAAACTCGGCTCAGAGAGCCAGCTGCTTTGGAAACATTACATGATCTTGAAATTTCATACAATGGCCATTAACTGCAACGTGCTGGAGTGCTGTGTGAATCTGAACTGCATGAAATCAGAAGCGTTTTCTTCTAAGTGTAAATGGACATTTTATTTACAGGTGGGAGCTTAAAAGCAAGAGGACAGTAAACTCAGATCATTAAATTGTGTTGTGGAGTTTCTGACAGATATCACAAAGTCTTCAGGTTTCCACATAAATGTAACCAGTTAATCAGAAAGGAAAACACCTAGTTTTAAAGCATGGCTGTTGTCATTTGGAGGAAAAAAAGAGGCATAAATTAAGTGCAGCCAACATTAATGCCAAAGACACATGTCTAGGAGTACTGTTATGGCTGCCTAGCAACTAGGAAGAGTGAAGGGGAAGGCAGAGTGGGGACGCAGGGAGGAAGGAGAGAAACAGACGATGAAGACAGAAGTCAGACCGAGGATCAGGTGATGGCTAACAAACCACCAAGTGGGGACCTGCAAAAGTAAACTGTCAAAACTGGGGAAGAAAAACGTAAAAACAATGAGCCAGGGTTTGTGTATGTGTACTTTTATCATTTTGCTAACAGAAAGGTACAGCATTATAGGGTTGAGATATACAATTAAAAAAATAGCCTTTTACATACAAGTATTGCTACTGGCCTCTCAAACAGGTTTGTTGTTGAATATATAACTATTTTCAAAAAACATATTTCACTTATTGTAATTCCTGCTAGGAAATAAACAAGTTCTTACACATTTTCTGCTTAATTGTCTCGTCAGCAATAAATTAAAGGAAAAAAAAAGATTCCTTATTAATATTTAACTAATACCTCTATATAATATTCATTTAAAAAATGTTAACACCAAAACATCACCACCTCCTGTTTGTATATTATAAAATTCAAATCACTTGAAACTGACATTACCATTTTGACATCAAGTGACTTTCATATTGATCATGCCTGTATCTAAATCTGCACAAAACACCTTTGGTGTTAGAGCTTTGAAAATTCACTTACCTCTGTCCAAGGAAGCCTTGTTTAAAACAAGAGCATCTTCTATATCATAGCCACTATAACTCATCACAGCAACTGTCGCATTCTGTCCAGCTGGCAGTTTCTCAAATTCTATCAACTCGATAGTCTTTGTTTTAACCATGGGTTTTTGTGGATATGCCAGGAGATACATGAGAGTATCAATTCTGTTCCGCTGGTTGTATCCAATGGTACCTTCATTGATATTGGAGAAAATGAAATGCAACTTTCTATTATATCAAATAATTAGGTACAAATGAATACAGAGATAAACACATTAATTTTACTAATTAAAATGAAGAAAATCTTCAGGTCAAATATTTAAAGAGCAATACTCTCATAGTGATTAACAACTTTTAAAAACAATTTTTCTCAGTTATGTTAAAAATCCTACAAAGAAGAAAAATCACATTCAAGGTGTACTAATCTAAATAATTTCAACTTTTTGGATTTATAAAATTGATCCCATTTGAAGAGTTTTAGTCTCCACTGGTTAATTTCACATGTAAGTCAACAATTCTGTATTTGGTTCTCCTATGTTCCAGGCACATTTCCAATTGCAATTGGAGAACACCCCCCAGTGCTGAGAGGCAAAAAGCTTACACAGTAGGACAAACAGATACATTTCATCAAAAGAAATCAACAATTACAAACGTTCTAAATGAAAAGAAAGCAGGAAAAAAGGGAGGGAACAGGATGAAGAGGAGAGTGAAAGCAGAAAAGAGTAGACTTATCGATTTGCTTAACTATTCATTTATTAAGCAGTTAATAAACACCTACTCTGTGCCCAGCACTGGAGGTAAAATGGGGAAAGGCGGGGTCCCTTCCCCTAGGGAATCCAGGGCCCTGTCCTATCAGTGATAGGCTTTTCTCTCCTTAGCAATCAGCCTTTCCACCTGATTGGACCTTGGAGGGGTATCACTGTCATCTGAAAGTGAAACCAGAATGTTACCTACCCTTCTCCTTTTTCCCCATTGGGGTGCATTAGGGTTCAAAGACCTGCCTGAAAAAAGGCTTTCAGTCTCCTGAGCTTGTGAACACACAATCACTCCTACTCAGAGACCTTAAAAACCAGGAAACTCATGTTTGTCCTACTGTTGAGCTTGAGTGTGGGCTTCTCCCAGGTATCGCTTCTTTCCTGCCCTGAGTGGCGCATCTACAACCCTCACCCACCCCAAGACATTAACGTGCCATTTAATGGAGTTAAGCTTTAATGTGAGCAGATACCAAAACCCAGTATTTATTTTCTTTACCTTTTTCTCTTATGTCATTAAATCAATGGTGATTTCAATTCAGGGATGAAAATAACCTATTCAGGCAGCAAAAATGGTATGGTACAATACTCCTTGACGATTACTATTGAAAGGAATAATGAAATCTGTAGGGCTCTAAAGAAATGAGCACCTGGTACAGTGCTGGGCTCACTACCAATGCCCAATAAATGTCAAGTAAATGAAATTATGAGAATACATATTTGTGCTTAAATCTCTAGAAAATTTATCAAGTGTCAGCTGAAAAACAACAGCTAAACTGAACCTCATCAAATTTTTGTCAAGTTTACAGTATAAATTGCCAATTAATGTTATTTTAGTGCCAACTAATAAACTGGGCAGGATACCTGTTAATAGATCACTTCCTGTTTTAGAAAGAAAACTGTTGCTGCTTGGATTGTTCACTAAGTTGGTTCTTTTACATGAAATCATTTCAAATTTATGTTGAGATTTCAGCTCCAATGAGACAAGGATTCAGGCAATGTCCCACTAGGCTGCCAAACATGTCTTCTGAAACCTGAGACGAGCATTATTATGCAGCAGGGAACATAGCCGCCTACACCTCTAAACAATGGTGAAAGAGATGGGATCCTGCTATAAATTGTGCTACCAGGCCCAGAACATAATTCTTGGGCACTGCAACTGACCATCGAATAGATGAACAGCAAAATGGTTTAGCAAAAGTTTGGTGCTTATGATCTCATCAGAAATTTTTCTTTAAAGACTTTTTAAAGAAGTTGTAGGCGTATACATATATACACACCTTTAGCAGCACTGACAACGGGTGTGTAGGTTAAAACGTGATTTATAAACTACGACTTCTAAATTATAAAACTTCCAAATGCCACCACACACCACAATTTTTATAAAAATTATGAATGACTTGTTATTTTTACCAATAAGCAAGCTTTTTTGAGAAAATGTCATGTAGAAATTACATTATAACACTAGCCTGCGGTGAAGCACATGCTCAAACTGGGATGCCTCTATTAGTATTTTCAGCTTTCTTAAGGGCACTGCATACATATAATAACTAACACAACAAGAATATATCTATAAGCTGAATTCTCCTTCTACTGTCCTATTTTGGTATAACTATAAGCTCCAATGATTTCATTTTCTTACTACCCAGGACATAATCTTTCCTATAAAGTCTTATTTTCCTGATCAAAACTTTCTTAAGGAGTCACAAGTTGGCATAACAAGGTATGTAAATGTACGTTAAAACAGTGAAGAAGCTTATTATTTTAAAGTGAGATGAAAAAAAGTAAGGATGCACATAGTTTAGAAAATGTATACTGAGAAATATAAAATGAAGTTTTATACATTTAACTATTTTTTCCATCCTCCTTTGCCCAATTTCTTTTTATTTAATCAATATTATTGAATTACAATAAATTTCACCCATTTAAAGTGTATAAGTTGATAAGCTCTGACAGATATATGCATCTGTGAAACCACCAGAGTCAAGATCCAGAACATTTCCAATACTCCCAAAAGGTCCCTCCCTCTGTCCCTGGCCCCAGGCAACCAAGGATCTGTTTATCAGTATAGATCAATTTGCATTTTCTAGAACTTTATATAAATGGAATCATACAGTATGTACACTCTTGTGCTGCTTCTTTCATGTAGCATGATTCTGGGATGCATCCACATGGCTGTGTGTAACAGAGTTCATTCCTTTTTATTGCTAAGTATTATTCCATCATATGAATATACGTTTTGTTTATCCATTCAACTGTTGATGGGTATTTGGGATGTTTCCCGTTTGGGGCTACTGTGAACAAAGTTGCTATGAACATTCAAGCACAAGTCTTTGTATATTCATTTCTCTTGAATAAATACATAGGAGTGACGCTTCTGCGTTGTTTGCTGAGGGTATGGTTAACTTTCAGAAACAACTTAAGAATTTCCCAAAGTGATTTTACTGTTTCACATTTTCATCAGTGTGTGAGCATTCTGGCTGCTCCACATCCTTACAAACACTTAGAACGTCAGTCTTTTTCATTTGAGTCGTTCTAATGAGTGTGCAGTCATATCTCACAGAAATTTACATTTACCTGATGACTAATAACGTTGAACATATTTTCATAAGCTTATTGGTTATTCCTTTGTGAAGTGCCTGAGGTTTTTTTTTCCGTTTTACTTGGGTTGTCTTATTATTGAAGAGTTCTTTGTATATACACTGGATACAAATCCTCTATCAGATATATGTATTGCAAATACCTTCTCCCATTCTGTGGCTTAACGGTGTCTTTCATATACTGAACAGTATCTTTCAAAGAGAAAAAGTTTAATTTTGAGAAAGTCCAATTTATTAATTTTTTCCTTTTTTATAGTTTGTGCTTTTTGTGTTCTATCTAAGAAATATTAGGTGATCTGAGTGCACAAGGATTTTTGCTTAAGTTTCCTTCTATAAGTTTTACAGTTTTAGCTCTTACATTTAGGGCTGTGATTCATTCTGTATTAACTTTTTGTATGGTATGAGGTAGAAGCTCATGTTCCTTTTTTTCTATATAGATACTGAGACATTTTATTTTGTTGAAAAGATTTTCCTTTCCTCTAAATTGCCCTGATATATTCATCAAAAATCAATTGCCCATAAATGTGTGGGTCTATTTCTGGATTCTGTGCCATTGATCTATATGTCTACCCTTATGTCAGTATCATTACTGTGGTTTTAGGGTAAGTCTAAATACCAGGTTGTATGTCTTCCAACTTAGTTCTTCATTTCAAAGATTGTTTTCAAAAATCTGCATCTGATTTCTTAACAATTTTAATGTGCTCAGAGATTTATTCGTTGTTGAAACATTTATTAAGTACCTACTAAACTGGCACTAGGCTAGGCCCAAGGGATATAGTAATAAATAAGACATAGTCCCTGTCCTCAAGGAACTTATAGTCTATGGTCTAGCAGGGAAGGTACCTTCATCATGATCCACAGCGAACTGGAAAAAGTGAGGAAAGAAGTTAGTTTCAGTGGAGAAAAATTTTAGTAAGTTTTATAAATGTCATGGTATAAAAGATATAATGTAACTACTTATAAGTTTCTCAACCAAACTGGAATTCAGTTTCCTTGTCAGAAACAAAAAAGGTATGTATTATAGTTGACAGGATTATTAAGATGATTTAAAAGAAATGTACGTAAATCAGTTGGGTATTCACTAAGTGGAAGCATTCATTATGACTAATATTAACAATATTAGTAATGAAAATATACACCCATCACCCTGCAATACCACCCATTCGACCTCCAACTCTAACCCGACATACTGAACTTCAATTTTACCTCAATTTTAAGTGCTCATTATTAACATTCTAGTCTCAGGAACTTTCACATAAGCTTACATCTAAAATAGTTACAATGATCTTATTTTTTTTTAACCAACAGAATTCTAAAAAAGAATTGCCAGGGATAATTTGGTCAAGACACCTTTTCATTTCGTATCCCCAAATGGATAAAAAAATAAATAGTCTAAAAAAAAATTCAAACAGCAAGTGGAAGAAGAGGAGATGTAGAATGAAACAATATTTTATGAGGATCTTTGTATATTGTGTGTTTTTAATACTTTAAAATTCTCCAGCCTATTTCTAGTACATCCCATCCTACTGTAAAGTGGGGGATACAAGAGAAGGAACTACCCACTTAAGAAGAGACTCTATTGAAAACAAAAACCAAAACAGAAGTTGCATTAGCTCCTGACTTTAAAAAAACAAAAAACAAAACAGTCCCAGCAATTTGGAGTTGAAGGAGGAAGGGGTGGTGAGAAGGAGCGGGGGCTGGAGGAGTTATGTGATGCATATTCATTAACCGAGCTGATAGTGACTAAAAGATCCTTTTAAAGAGGAGAAAGTGTTCCACTAGAGGATTGCCAACTAATAAAATGGGCAGGATATGAAAGTGTGACTCATGTGAACTTGGCATCTGGTGCCAGGGAGAGAACATACAATGCAGCCCCATCACACAGCCTTCACTTGCAGCACTGAGTGACCTGGAGACCTTGCCATTTCCACACACGTCTACCTGACTGCTTGCTCTGAACCACGTCACAACAAACAGAGCCATATCCATGGAAGGGAGCTGTTTCCCAGTAGCACAGTAGGACGCTGTGCAGAAACTTGAACTTTATGAATAATTTAAAGAGCCTCAGATTTAAGAAACACCCTCTGCTGGTGTTTCATGTTGCAACCAAGTCAGCCCTCTCTTATGTACAAGGTAAGGCTCTCAGTCTCTGTGGTTTGTGCTGTCTTGGTCTCCTTCGTAGTGACAGAAAATGACTTTCTCTTATTTTTTCACTCTGTTGAATGGGAGGGACTGGTAGTAAAAGGTATATAGTAAACTTCCAGGTTGGTAAGAATATTTAGCAAATTAATTCTGGGATCTTGTCTTTCACTTTCCACATGGACTAACAGATGAACAGCAACCAAAATATTATGTTAGAAAATCCACACAGAATCTCTGAGATGTATATAGTCTTCAGCATGGCTAATATTTAAAATGGGATAGTGTGACTTTTAGTTATCAGCTGTCAAGACAGCAAGGAATTAAAATGACTCCGAGAAGTCCAACTCAAAGAGCCAGGTCTCTGTTCTGGATCTCTGTTCTTCAGACCCGGGTCTCTGTTCTGGGTCTCTCCCTCTGCTGGCCTCTTTCCTTTTGCGACTTTTCCTATAGACCTCACTCAATACTTCCGCAGCTACTACAGTGTCCAAAGAGCAAGGTGGCCTTCTCATGTGCAAACTTTAAATATACTTTAATCTCATGGCTTTTCTTTCCAGTCAGGTGTTTTATAATAACAAACAGTAACAAAGGCTTTTTTTTTATTACTTAAGATATTCAGTGCTTTTGTCTTCCTAGCGTCAGCAGTCACGTCAGAGGATTGTATCCAAGGAGCTAAATGTGCAGGACCCAGGGTCAGAGCAGCTGAATACACCAACCTCAGAAAACACAGACAATGAATTGCAAATGACACTCAAAACAAAACGAGAAAAAAAACCTTCACACAGAAAACTACAAAAGAACTCTACAGACACTGAATTGGCTTTCTGTACACACTGATCCTGCTTAACTGTGTGTGGTAACTAGCCGAACGTTTCAGACACTCATGGCTACAAAATAAAAGGCTTTTTTTTTTTTTGGTAGGAAGAGGAGTTACAAAAATAAAAATATTATTTCTTTCGTTCAATCACTTCTTTATTTAAAAAAAAAAAGATTTGCCAAGTGGAGATAGATGCAGCTCTTTCTGTTTCAATCTTCAAACACACTAAAGAGCGGCATTAGCAATGAAGTGATTAGTCTTCCGTTAATTCTGCTGAAAGTTCTACACAAAAGGTGTATTGTTTCAGCTGGGATTCACATCATGAAACAAAATGGTTTGGTAAACCCAATAGAAGTGATAGCCCTTTCATGACACACAGGATTCAGTACTGTATATTTCAACTTGTTAGCAAGTCAGAAGCACAAGCGGGAAATCAGCCTACACTGCTGCTGAGTATGAATGGGAAAGGCTAAATTGATGAGCCGCTGTTTAGATTTTCCCACTGGGAATTATTCTGAACTGTCCAGGCATTACATCATTCAGGTAAATGGTAGCAGGACAACATGCTTCTTATGTCTTTGTTGCCAACCAAAGGGCAATATAAAAACTCGAAAGGAAATACATACTCTTTATCCGTAGGAGAAACATAATGACTTAATTGTCAAGCTATGGTCAACTGCAGCTAATTGTAAGTAACTGAGCAGCTAACTGCACTCTGGTTATTACCCAAATGCAATGCAGAAACCTTTTTACAGTTTCTTTATGAACCTCCTTGTATCATACTTTAAATCAGATATGACAAGTCATATTGATATCATAGACATATATGAAAATAAAACCTACTAAACTTATTAGGATTTAAATGAGTTTTAAAAACATTTCAAAAAAAAGCTTATAAGCAAAACTTTTTTTGCTAGTATCCTCTCTGTATCCTCTTCAAGACAAAACTCAAACTCCCCAACATATGGCATCTCTCCACCACGCTCCTATGTCCATACTACAGCGTATACTATACAAAACGACCCACACACTGCTTGCTTACGTTTCCATACCTGTGAGAAATACTCAGTATCTTTCAAGGCTCAGTTCAGTTCTAGTCTTCAGAAACAACCCACTCTCTAAACTTAGGTGTTCTTTCTGCTTAGTCCCTTAGATTCTGGCTATCATCTACTACGGCATTTATCAGACTATATTGAATTACTGTTCTATTTGTTGGCCTCTCCTGCTAGACTGTGAACTCACTGAGGGCAGGGCTCTGTGTTATTTTTATATTTTAAGGTTCCAGCCTTAATGACTGGTTTATTATTGATGCTCAATAAATGTTACGGATGATAAATTAATTAATAGATAAATGAATGAAAGGGAAGAAAAATAGAAAGAAGAAAGGAAAATGAACTCAGAAAATGGCGTGACACATACTGAGTGTTTCAGGAGCTATAGGAGCAATTGCGTGGATATAATGGGTTCAATGACTGTCACCCAGACAATTACTAAGTACATTCTAATACACACTGTGCATCTTTATCTCTAGTGTCTTTTGCTCTCCTCCCTTAACCTCGAGTTTTCCTGCTCTTTCATCCATCTCTCCTGCTTAACAACTTACATTTATATAGGGCTTTTCTCTTTATATTTACCCCCTTGTAATTCTGTGATAGTTATTATATATCCCTTTGTTTGGTCAAGAGGACAAGTTCAGAGAGGTTTTCTCCATTTTTGTTTAAGTTTTAGACATGACAGGGGCACCTACAAGCACTGCAGAATTCCAGAGACAACCTCCTGAGTTTGGTAACACTCAGGTGTTAGCAACGCCTGACCTGGCCCAACATGCAACACTAGTGAAGTAAGAATAACACAGTATTGTGAAGCAATTATACTCCAATAAAGAGCTGTTAAAAAAAAAAAGAATAAAGACATAAGTATTTATCCAAGTATTTAGAACCAAGTTCAAGGAGGAACTCTTACCCATGGCTTGTTTCCCCATGGCACACTGATATGTGTTTCTTGGGGACTGGTTGTGATGAGGGTATGGGATCAGGCCAGCACAAACACCAAGAAGAGTGAAGGGTTCAATCTCCAAGTGGGTGGTATCTCTATCAAGTTAATTAAGAATCAGACATCTTAGGCACCAAGTATTCAAATAAATATCTCTTAAAGGGTATAAAAAATATTACTATCTAGGTCCCTGAGGACTAAACTTAAAATTTAAGTTTACATAAATACATACAAAAATGTATACATAAAACACATACATTTATATCAATATAATAATAAAACCTCATAACAATAAAATTTGATGCTAGTAAAAATGACAGAAGAAAAACATACTTAAATAAAAATATAACAAAGCAAATTATTTTTTTCAGTGAAACTAAAGAATGAAACTTTTATTATTTATAGAAATATAAGAGATAGGAGACAATATGGAATGCCTATATAAAAAATAAAACATCATTACATACTAACTAATAATAACTCATTTAAAGAAATTACTATATTAAGCACACAGAAATACAGTATCAAAAATACCTACATGGCACAACAGTGTAAATCAACTGTACTTCAATAAAATGTCTTAAAAATAATTTTTTTTTAATATATCTATATGGATGAGTGGCCTGCTTTTCCCCACTTTTCCAACGTATATCAATGAGAAAGTTGTATTACCATTTTAGAGAGAGGAATATATCCCCTTTAAGAATAGTTACTATAGACCTATGGGGACCAATTCTGTAACCACTAGCTAAATGTGGCTATTGAGCACTTGAAAAGTTAGACTAGAATGGCTGAGAAACTGAATTTTTAATTTTACTTAATTTTAATTATCTTACATTTTAAAGCTCAAATTTAAATTGAAATAGCTCAGTTCAGTTATTTAAAACCTTTTAGTTATGTTTGTAACCACTTACATGTATTACTCTACTTTTTCAACTGTAAATGTTATGAAATCAGATCAAGTATTTCCAATGAGGGACTGCCCTGGTGGCGCAGTGGTTAAGAATCCGCCTGCCAATGCAGGGGACACGGGTTCAAGCCCTGGTCGGGGAAGATCCCACATGCCGCGGAGCAACTAAGCCTGTGTGCCACAACTACTGAGCCTGTGCTCTGGAGCCTGCGAGCCACAACTACTGAAGCCCACGCACCGCAATGAAGAGTAGCCCCCGCTCACCGCAACTAGAGAAAGCCTGCACGCAGCAATGAAGACCCAACGCAGCCAAAAATAAATAATAAATAAAATAAATTTTTTTTAAAAAAGTATTTCCAATGAAAATTGAGCATCCAAATTGAGATGCAGTGTAAGTGCACACCAGATTTTGAAGACTTAGTAGGAAAAAAAGGTAAAATATCTCAATATTTTTATATTGACTACATGTTGATATGATAATCTTTCAAATATATTGGGTTAAATAAAATTATTAAAATTAATTTCATCTGTTTCTTTTTACTTCTGTAATGTGGCTACTGGAAAACTTAAAGTTATACGGTGACTTGCATCATGTTTTTATAGATACGGGACACAAAGTAAGACTTGACCTAGTAGATGTTAGAATCTTGGTTACTTTCGTAATATGTTTTTGCAGAAAACTCAGTTTGGGCTAAATGATAAAGCAACTCAGCTATCTGAAGGGGAAAGGGCAGTCAGACTGTCTTTAGGTCCTGCTGAAAGGAACAGATCTCACATCCAGGATCTGTGGTCTCCAATGACCTTCTGTCCCTTCCTCAAGTGTTTCTGAAGCATAACTTTAATCGTAATTTCAACAGTTTACAGTACTTCTTTTTTTATCTCTCAGCCAAATGACCCTACCTTTTTTTTTATTCTTGACAGTCAAATTGAAATACAAAATAATTGTAACAAATTCCACTGAAATCAACAAATTGAGAGGATCTGATTTACCATAACATCTCTTACATTTGTATTACAATTTAAATATACATTATATATCAACATAATACTTCATAGGTATATAATGAGATGTTCTTATTTACTATTTCATAATTTTCCAAAGAAGATGTTTCTTCTTTTTTATGTGAGTGGTGAAATTGAAATAGATTAATAATTATCTGTCTTATGTTCATCTTTTAAAAATATGGAACGCTTCACGAATTTGCACGTCATCCTTGCACAGGGGCCATGCTAATATTCTCTGAATCGTTCCAATTTTAGTATATGTGCTGCCGAAGCAAGCACTACAGTACTTCTGAAGAGAAGTGATTTCCAAGATAACCCAACACATCATGGAAAATTAGTTGCAATGTACATGGCAAAAGATCTCCCACTTATCCAGTTATCCATCTATTTGCTTTTCATTACACATGTATTGAATTGTGTCCCTCGTTTGGTTAGAGAGGATGCTTTCCATGTAGTTCTTGGTTTGAAGAATATAATTCTGACCTTATGACCTCACAGAACCTCAATCCTCTCAGTCACTTTAGGCCTTTGTCAGCAGAGAGGGAAGGGGCTCTAGGTTTTGTTTTCTTTGTTTCTGTTTTTTACAGAGAAACAGCTTATAGTGACATTTTATAGCCTAGAATAAAACAGTTTGTTTAAAATGTACTGTTCTGTTTATATATTGCCAATTTGACCAATGCAAATTAAAACTACTTTTTCCAATGTAAAGATTGGGGTAAGCTGAAAATGAAGAAGGTAAAGATCGAAGTTTCTTCTTTTTTCATGACAACAACATACATAAGATCATATACTATCTTACTATCTAATAATTATTGAAAGTGCAAACTTTGTAAAAGTCTGGATTCGAATTTTACAAAACAGAGAGGAATATTATTATTCAAAATTATAACCACCCTAAGTTTCTATCCTGAACAGGAAATAGGAGACTTCCTGTTCACTATGCATAAGGGCCTTAAATTTAGCTCAAATTAAGACTAAGTGACCTTTTGCTTGCAATAGTGAAAAAACTGGAAACAGCCTAAATAGTCATCAATAGGGGAACAATTAAATAAGTTATCTATATGTAGTCAGACAATGTAATAAAAAGCAATTAAAATTATATATATATATATAAATATATATATACATACATTAATGTGGAAAAATATCCAGGATTTGATAATGTTAATTACATTAAGTTAAAAAATCAAGACACTGAAAAATAATTGCAAAATGTATGTATGTTTGCCTTCACTTAGAAAAAAATCTAGAAGAGTACATATTAAACCATTTGCACTGGTTACTTCTGGAGGGTGGAGTTTGGCAGGATGGGGAATTACTTTATGCATTTCTACATTTTAACAAATGTCATAAGTATGAATTAATACCAATTTTTTCTTATTTTTAAAATAAATTAATTTGATGTATGGGATAGCATGGTGATTGGGTGATACTGATAGTTATATTCCTTTATGGCAGTGAACAAAACAGAGAAAAATCCCTGCCTTCATGAAGCTTCTAGTGGCGGGAGATAGACAATACACAGATGCATCAATAAAATACACGTTTTACAGATTTTAAGATTTAAGCACTAGAAAAATAAAGCAGCTAAGAGGGGTGGTCAGAGGAGGGATTTCTACTTTAAATAGGGTGGTCAGGGAAACTCGCTGAGAAGGTGGTACCTGAGTGAAGACCTGGAGGATGTGAAGGAGTGAGCCATGCAGATAGGTGACAGCGTTCCAGGTGGAGGGCACAGCCAGGGCAGAGGGGCTGGGGCAGGAGCATGAAGAAGAGGCCAGTGTGGTTAAAACACAGTGAGAGGGGAGAGGGAGGAGATGACGCTGCAGCCATAGCTTCCTTGTAGGAACCTGAAGGCCTCTGTAAGGACTTCAGAGGGAGATGGAAAGCCACTGGGTGGGGTGGGGCTGGGGGCGTGGTTTGAGAAGAGAAGTGACGAGACCATTCTGATCTATGAAGAACAGACTATATGGGAACAAGTGCAAAACTAGTCAGAAGCCTTTTGCAAGGATCCAGACAAGCAATGGCAGTGGCCTGCAGGAGGGCAGTAGGCGGAGGTGGTGAAAAGAGCTCAGATTCCGGGTATACTTTGAAAGTCCACATGGTATGTTAAGAGATTAGATGTGGGTGTAGAGGGGAAGAGGAGTCAAAGCTGAAACTGAGGTTTCTGGCTTGAGTAACCAGGATGGAATCGTTATTTGTGGGGTTACTATATAATTCTCCAGTCAATTTTTAAACGAGGGGTATAAAAATAGTACTTTGAGAGATTCATACCTTTAAGGAATAACAATTCTCCTGAAAAGCATTATTTATTAAATTACAGTAAGAGAAAAAAAAAGTAGTATATCTCATCAAAACTACTTTCCTGACTGAAGACATAAATAGTTATCAGGTGGCGGTATTAAACTCCCTAACCATTTAATAGCATAATTGCAAAAATTGTAATTTCAGGTAAGTGGTACCTCAGCCACGTGCATCAGACAGCAAGTTATATAAATGTCCTATAATGTATTCCAAATGGATCAAAGATGTTTCTAAAAATATCACTGTTCTAAAAGAAACACTGTGAACATATCACCATTTCATGTCTATATCGCACATAAGTTTAGAGATATCTTTACAACATACAAGGTAGGGAATTCCTGCATTGACAACAGGAATTCAGACATCCACTGACAAAATCAACCCTGGAACAGATAAATACACCATTATGTAGCCTCATTCATTAGTTTAATTTTGGCAGTAATTGAATATTAAAATCAGAGAAGCAATTCCTTTTAAGAAATGTACAGTGAGTGTAAAATGAAAAGGAAGGATAATTAAATCTAAAGATGATTCGTTAGCAGTTTTGTGATACTCCTGGGATAAACTATGGGTTATGCTTCCTTATAAAACAGTATACTTCTAACAGTTCCTACTAAGAATACACAATAGAATTGAAGATGAAATGAAAAAAGAAGGTAGTGTCTATCATTAGAACAGTTTTTTTTTTTTTTTTTTTTGCTGTACGCGGGCCTCTCACTGTTGTGGCCTCTCCCATTGCAGTGGCCATGGCTCACGGGCCCAGCCGCTCCACGGCATGTGGGATCTTCCCGGACCGGGGCACGAACCCATATCCCCTGCATCGGCAGGCGGACTCTCAACCATTGCACCACCAGGGAAGCCCAGAACAGGTTTTAATTATGGTTGTTACTTACTTATTAATCGTATGTTCATAGAGTGCAATGTTACAGTCATTTTCTTCATTCACATCTAGATATTCAACCAGACTCTCATGCAAGAAATCTTCAAAATTCCTGGGAAAATATTGGTGAAATGGATATTGTTAAAAAGCATTTTACTGCAGTATTTTATACGCAACAGTGGAAGATACATGCTTTCATTTAGGCCCAAAGCATCTTTCTCTCCCAAAAAGTATCAATACATTGGGATATTTGAAACACGTTATTCTTAGATCATAGAGGTATCACAAATCACCAAAATAGAAACAGTAAAACATCTGTGACTCTTGTCAATCTGATCCCACTTCTAAAAAATACCTTCTATGACTTTAAAAACCCCATATGATGAGAGACCCACAGTACGTCAGATGTCTACATCAACATATCCTTCTCGCCCTAGAAACACTGAAGAGTGTGCTAATTTACACCAAGACTCTGTAATCCTCATGATCTAAATTGATAAATATTTTACAATGTTCAAGCAAGTTCACATAGAAAAGAACAGGTTTTTAACAGGTTGATATAGCGGGTAGAGAGGAATTAAGAGACTAAAAATGAAAATATGTAATACTTTTCTTAAAAGCTCAGATCAAATAATATTACTTCTGTTTAGATCATATAAATGAGTATTAAGGAGACTGAGGACTTTTGCTTTTGCCTATTTACCTGTACCCCTGAGCCAGCTCTTCCATATGCTTATTTGTGACTGCAGCCTTCTGTTTCTTAACAATTATATAGGGTCTGGAATAGAAAAACAGAAAAAAAAAAAAAAACAGATTTACAGTAGTTCAACAAAAGAATTAAATCAGTAAGTGTACTATAGTGAAATGAGGGAAGCGGTAGATATGATCAAACTTATTTCTGGAGTGCTTGAGGACACCAGGTATTTTTTACAAGGTGAGTGCACAGGGGCCTATTTTCTCTTTCTCACATACACACACACACACACGCGCACACGCACACACCAGCTCATGTGTGCACATATACATGTATGAACACACAGTCCTTTCTCCAAGTATCTTTGGAAATATTTGGTTCTGAATGAGAAAGCAGTATGAAATGATACTCAATAAAGTCTAGAAAAACAAAACAAAACCTTTAATACCTTTAATATCATATTTTTTTAATCATCATATTTTTTTAAATGCATCCATCATACCAAAAGCATCTCCTGATTTCATACTGGGAATATGGAGAGGTCAGCAGGCAGAGAACCATCACCAAGGAAAACAATGGCATTTTGTAGTGAAGGTCTGATGACTACCAGCTGTCTAGAGTGGTTTGCTTTAGGATAAACATCCCTGGGCTACTCTAGCAGGGTACTTAAAGCTACACACAACCAAAGAGTTGGTATGAGTTTGCAGGGAATGTAGCTTTTTCACTTTGGGATTTTTAGTGATGTAATGGGCGTAAGGTAGAGAGCTTTGGTCCACACGTTCTGGTAGATTAACCTGTAACTGTCAGTGGTGATTTGCCTCTGAGGGCTTCGCCACCACGAGGAAACACCCGACACAAAGGATGGCACGCGGCACGAAACGTCAAGGGCTGTTGCTATTTGGACAAGCAGCTCTTACAGAGAGGAGTAAGTAACCAGCAGACACTCGTGCGCGCCACCCTCAAGTCCAAATAACTATTTGAGGACTAATGAGCACTTTTAAAGTTAAGAAGAGGAGCAGCACAATAACAAAAGGGGGTACAAGCTGCTGGAAAGTGAACAGGGTGAACTCTTCATGGGACTCAACACTGCCTCAAAGTCCTGGCTGCCCCTTGGCAGGGAAGCAGAGACCCTGCAGCCTCCCTCATTCGGGGCTGCAGTTTAGCTCAGCTTAAGAGGCTGAGAAGTGATGGCAGAGCAGGGGTAGGAGAGGGAGGGGACCACACTTGGCCACCTCAGTTACCTTTCAGTTTACTCAATGAATTCTACTAATTCTTCCTGCCAGATCTATGTTGTGTCGTTATACAATCACTTCTAAAAAAAAAAGAACCAGTTTTCTTTTAGGCTATGCCAGATTATATGGGATGTAATGAAAAAGAAAAATCCTAAAGAAGAGTAAGCTGGAAAATGTCAGTGTTTTCCCCACCCTTAATAGCTATAAATAAGCATCCAGTGTTTTGCCTGGTACCCTACAAGGCACTTACCAGACCTTATATCAATCCTAGGGAGGCATTGTTATTTACATATTTACAGCTGAGGAAATCAAGGCCCAGAGACTTAAGTAATAAACTCAGAGTCACACAAGTCAGTAAGTGGAACACTAGGATTCAAACACAGGTATAGCATCAGTTAGGGCTCTTTGGTTGCAAAGAATAGGAACCAACTCTGGCAGATTTAAGCAAAGATGGAATTTACTAAAAAAATAAGAAGAAAAATTTAAGGAATTTACCAAAAGGCTAAGAATTTACTAGAAGGATAAGAATCAAAGAAAAAAGGTGCAATGCTCAGCCTCAGAAAGAAAAGGAGCTAGAACAGTCCCAAGGATCCAGAAAGGCAGGGGTAATGAGCAGTCTCTTGTATGCATCGGTGCCAGGATGAATCTGTTCCAACCACTTCTGCCCTTGAGCTATTCTCTTTGGGATTCAAACTCTCTGAAGAGACAGTCTGACTGGCCTGGCTTGGGTCAGCCGCCTGACCTTTGGCTGAGCAGGAGAGAGCACCTGACTGACCGTCCCAAGAAGACTGCCAGTGGGGAAGGGCAATCCTCAAAGGAGAATGAGGAGGGTAACTGGAAGGAAACAAGGATGCCAGACAGACCCAGACACTGGCAGTCCACTCTCCCCGCTGGGCAGACGTCCAAGCTCTTGCCACCACTCTAACCGCTGCCAGCTCACTGACTTGTGCCCTCACACTACCTGAGGTCCACAAAGAAAGACTTTGGTGAATCAAGTGAAGGCCTATGAAACAAGGTGACATCCTCAGCTGAAGTCCCTGCCTGTCCCCAAAGGACCAGATACCATGTCATGTTCATCTTCATAAAGCCACCTCCGACACAGCACCTGTACAAAATAGGCCCTAAATATGTGCGGAATGAATATAAGGCACCTACTTCTCTACCAGATCTAATGTTATGGTATCTCTTCATGCTTCTGTGTTTCTTATTCTTGCTATTCCTTAGCCTTTCTCCTTTCCTCCTTTATCCTTTAAAGCAATCCTACTCATCCTTTAAAGGTCAGTTCATAACAACAGAATATAGTGGGTAAAGTCAGGACTGTTGGAGTCAAATGAATTCTAAGGACTTCTGGGTGAAAAACAGACTCCACCACTATCTGGCTTTGGGTAATTTACTTAGTCTCACTAAACCCCAGTACCTCATTTGTTAAATGAAAATAATAATCCAACCTTATAGCGTTGAATGTAGTTAAAGCCTTACACATAATACATCTATTAAGATAATAAATAATGGCTAGCACTTATTACTCGCAGAGTTGGCTGTTATTACTAATTATTTCTGCCTTTCCCAGCGGACTGAGTTCTCTGAGGGCAGAGACTGACTCCCATTAATCTTTGAATCCCCAGTAGCCAGTATGCATATTCATGAGGTGTTTGCTAAGTGAATTAAATTTATCTTAACAATGAAAGAGGTTAAAGCAGCTTCAAAAATAAAAACAAGTCCATTTCTTTCAAAAGCAAACATAAAGAGATCTTAACAACTCTTTCTAGCCACATCTACCTGCACAGCCTTCCTCCATCAGAGGAAATATAGACACACCGATCTGTCAGATTCGTTGAGATGGAAACAAATTCATTGATATATCCTGCTCTTCGCATCAGTCGAAATGTATTCACCAGCTTCTTGTGGTCTCGAATGACACCCAGGATGTTACCTAAGCAGAAAGAAGTAAGAATATTCAAGACCGAAATAAAAAATAAATCTAATGGGATTCAAAATATCTACTCAATAAAAACAATAAGCAGCACTTAGCAGTCATTTGGAAGTACGTTATTAAGCCTGCAACCAGTCCACAAGGCTGGAGGGAGCAGCAGAGTGGAGTGGTCAAGGGCAGCCCGGCGTGGGGACCGGAGTCCAGGGCCAGGCCTACCACACCCTGGCTGCATAACACTGGTGAAGTCAGCCTCAGTCTCCTCGTCTGTCAGCACCGTGCAGGGACATGAACTCGGGGTCCAGACCCCTGGGTCTGAACACTGGCTCTACCACTTCTACAGGGTCGATGTGAGGATTAAATGAGCTGATCTCATGGAAAGCACTTAGAACTGGACATAGCACCTAGTAACTGCTATTTTTAAACCTGTTTTGTTGTCATCACCTGAGAAATGAGGAAAATGGCTTTTGGCTCCCAGGGTTATTGTGAGGATTTAGAGGTACTGGGTGAGTACCCAGAGTAAGGACTCACTCAGCGTTAGCTGCCAGAATTCACTGAGCGAGGCAGGCAGCCAACAGCCCTGTTTTCCTTCTCACCAGCCCACGCGGGAAATGGTGAAGGCCTCCCAGAGCAGGAAGAAGGGGGAGAAGAGCATGGGGGCTGAGGCCAGGACGAGCACATGCAGCACACCTATGAGGGGACAGGCACCCAGGCCACCAAGCCACACCTGCTGCAGCATCTCTGGAGGACTCTGAAGTGGGTAGGAAGGGGTATGAGAGAAGCAACTGGAGCAGAAGCTGAAGGAAAGGGACCCTCTCGTCAGAGGCTGCTGACAATCACTCACTCAGTGGCTGAATACAAGTCGTCTCACTATAAGGGCCGATCTGATTATTTCTGCAGAACGTCTCACATATTTAACTTGAACTTAAAGATACCATATTGAGCCTCATTCCACTGTGGATACGCTGCCAGCTGTCAAAGGGTAGAAAGCAAATGGTCTCTGCACCATTACCCTTTAGCTCTGATAGCTGTATTTTCTCAGAACCTGGATCACTCAGCCAATGGAATAACTGTTTCTGTTACCATTTTTTCTACCTTTCAATTAAAGTCAACCTGGGTCCAGAATTAAAGTATACTCAGGGGGTACAGCTCAGTGGCAGAGAATTTGACTGCAGAATTAAAGTATATTTGTGCTCTATATACATGGATAATAGTCGATTCCCTCCCCCTCCCCACAGACTGTTTTGGATCAACATGTCTCCATAATATACTCACCATTAAGAAAGACAAGAAACACATTTGGGTAAGACAGCTCTTCCCCACATAATAAATTCACATCTTCTACTCCCAGGTTACTGGCTAATTTAACAATGGGTCCATCTTCCATATCAGTTGTGATGTGCGTCATAAGGGCCAAGTTTTTAACCAAACCACATGCCTAATAAACAAAAGACAGTCATTTCTAAGAATGAACATGAGTAACACAAAGTACAGTTTGTGTCTGAAAATAGCTCACCACTCCACTGGTGACAAGGCAAAGAAGTACAGCCTCGTAGGGAACACTTTGGAGATTCATACAAAGCCTTAAGGATATACCTACCCCTTATCCCAGAGGAATTTATCCTGAACTAGAAAGCAAGGATATAAACGTAGATTTAGCCACAGACATGCTCAGCACAGTACTATTTGAACTGGAAATAATGATGGCATTATAAATGTCCCCTCCCCAAAGAAACCAATTACCTAAATTGCTATTCCCTGACAACAGAACACCATAGTCATTAAGATGACATTGTATAAAAATAGTAAAGGAAAACACTGATAATTGTGAATACATAAAAATATAAAACTGCTGGCCTGAAATGAGAAAGAGTCTGCAAAATAACTGGCCGGTACTCTCCAAGCTTCTTGGTCATAAAAGACAAAGAGTGAAGAACCGCTCCAGATTAAGAGGCTAAGGAGACTCAACAACTGAGAGCAATCCTGGATCAAAAAAAGACAGTGGGGCAACTGGCAAAATCTGAATCAGGTCTACAGATTACAATACCGTTATTAGTGTTAATTTCATAACTAGGGTTATGAAAGTTGATAACTGGGGCTATGAGGTTGATAACTGCTATAGTTACATAAGATGTCACATTTGGGGAATCTAGGTGAAGGATCATGGAAATTCTTTCCACTATTTTTGCAACTTTTTTTGTATGTCTGAAATTATTTCAAAGTAAGAAGGAAATGAAAAAAATATTCTTAAACTTCTATACAACCAGAGGGAAAAAATCTAAAGCAAACATATAAACAAGGACGAAATACGGCAAATTAAGAAAAAAAACAAAAACACTTGAGACACATGTGACATGTAAAGATTACATCTTCAATCTTGGAAACCATCTGCTGTAGTGATGCACAAAACAGGTACTTCATCTAGATTAGCTGAAGCAATCTCTGGGAAATTTAGTGTTCCAAAACTCAAGATGTATAAGTTATGCAAATTTGACAAGCTGCACAATTTTCATGTGAATTTCCATATGGTTTAAGATAAATCAGGAGAAGAATGATAATTTCTAAAAATTATAACCCTGTATGGACTTGTATTTTTCACCTCTCCCAAGTCATAACTAATTCCTACACTTTGGAACATATATCTTTTACCTGTCATATTTAACTTATTTATTCACTCAGCATATATTTATGGGGCCTTTAGTTTGAATGAGGCTCTGGGCTAGGAGCTTGGGATACAATGGTGAACCTAACATGGTTCCTTCATCCAGAATTTTACAATTTAGAAGGCATAAAATCAAGTGAAACCAACAGTGGTTAACATGAAGTAGAAAGGGCCACAAAACAGGAAATAGTGGGTGCTATAGATGTAAACCAATTTAAACTCCTTGGTTTAGTGTTCAGGTAACTGCTTATGTTTCCTATATAAGTGAGTTGGAATCCAACTTAGGTCTTAGACTGTGTGCTCCTAGTTGGCTGCAACTGTGACTCTGACGTCCTCTAAGTACAGCCACAGAAAATAAGGAGTTGCTTAAAAAGAGCTCCTTGTGAGCAAAGGTGATGGGTCTCTTAATTTTCCTTCATATTCTTATCCCCTCTTCATTGCCTGGTTTGACTCTTGGGATAAACTAAAGCAAGCAAGAAAATTTGGACAATATTTCTATTTAGGTGAGATAATAAATCAAAGACTTCTGTAGGTACTGTTTGGGAATGATACTGATGACATTCTGATGGCTGCATCAACATTTCTCTGCCAGATACGTGGCTGACCCCAAAAAGGATACAGCCTGAGGGAACGGGAGAAGCAGCAGAGCATCACCAACAGGCATGGCCTCTGACACAGCAGAGACTCCTTGGGGACCTTACCTCTCCTTCAGGAGTGTCCGAAGGGCAGAGCATTCCCCACTGAGACGGCTGGAGGGATCGAGGACCACTCACTTTTCTTGTTTTTTCAAACTGGGAAGAGATTCTTGTCATCATGCCCAGTGCGGATATATATGACAAGCGAGAGAGCACCTGAGTCACACCCTGGCGATCCATTTTAAACCTCTTCAGAGACCAATTTCCCTGAAGGGAGAGGAAAGACATGAGACTACCCCGATCCATCCATGTGGCCTGATACTCTGCAGCCACTCGGAGAGGCTCAGCATAGGAACTGCTTGTTTGTGAAATTAGAGCCATGATATATATTCAGAAATCGAAATGTCGCAATTAAAATTTAGCCAAGTTACTCACCGGGGTTTTCTAGGAATTTAATGAATATTACCTATATCTAGCAGCCACCTCGGAATGCTTCAACGTATCAACATTATCACATCAGAGTGGGTATTTTCTGAAGAACTAATTATATTCTGAACAAGACAGTTCAACCAAAGATTTCCACTGGAAGCAATAAGCTAACTAATAGAACACTAGCAGTTTCTACACACATTTAAGGTAAAACTAGCTTGAAGCTCAAAGAGATAATTTCATGTTGCAATGTGCCATTATCTGGATGTCTTCCAAAATTAGTTTTAATGAGAGGAAAATATAGCAATAGAAAAAAGACTCTAATAGCAGTTATCAGGGAAAATGAATAATTATAGGCTTCTTAATCAAGGCTAAAAGTTGCACATATATTTATATTAATAAATATTATATACCTTCTTTGGCTACCATGTCAATCTTAAAATAGATTCATATGAAATAAATTTTAAACATTAAATTTACCTTATCTCCTATGCTTTAAAAGTACTGAAATATATTAAATATATTATTTTATAGTGGTATTAATTGTACACATTAAATATTCTCAAGGATAATTCAAGATTAAGGTTAGGAATCATTAAGTTTTCAACTCATGGTAACGTGAATTAATAGAAAATAGTATGCAGAGAAAAAGCAAAGTAGAAAACAAAATGTCAAAAAGTGATTGATTCAATGATCTTTCTGATTCAAAGGGAAAAAATTACATCTGCTAAACAGTGGTTCTTCATTTTTTTGATAATCTGATGAAAGCTATGACTATTCTCGAGAAAAATGCACATAGGACCACAAACACAAAATTTGCCTTCAATTTCAAGGAAGGACTCACGGATCCCAGATTAAAACCCCTCACAGTAGAAAAACTTATCTGTTCGAATTTAAATATCTGACGTCAGGGGAGCTCCTCACAAATTAAAGTTTAAGCATTATTTCAGTGAAGATCTATCACTTCAGAAACTTGAGTTTTTGATAGAGTGGAAAAAAGCTAAAACCTAGGAAGAAACTCGATGTATTACAAAGCAAAGAAATGGAGCAAACACACTGATCCCACAAGTTAACTTCTTATATTGCTTGTTCAGTTAACTCCTTTTATTCTTTGAATGAGAATGAACCTAGTAAACTGACTTATGACCACAAGGAAGATAAATAAAGAAATAAATATTCAGCGCAGAATTCAACTAAGACAGCAGCTGCTGGCAAATAGGAAGTAGATGGGGAGTGAAGCCGAGATGTTCAGCAAGATAATCTGTTCCAATATTTTTCAGGAGTTTTAAAAACGGAGAGGAGAAACAGACAAAGGGTCTACAACTGCTCCTCTGAGAAAATTTATTTGTTGAAAATAGTCTACATATGACAACAATCACAATTTTAGAAGTTGATCTTTTTCTGGTTGTCTACAGATTGGGGTTCACCTGTGACAAGGCCTACTACTGATTTTCCTAATAAGCAGTCTGCTCCCAGACGTAAAGTGGTATCACTTAGGGGCAAAACAACTACTCAAAACAGCTATTCTGACCTGAAAATCATGGGTCAAAAGCAAAGAAAGGTCATTCTAACAGAAGTGTGTCAAGTGCTCTTTGGAGACTTCTCTTCAAATATTCAGGAATCTACTTCCAGACAAGTTTGGGCCACAGGAGTGTGAGGGGCCTAAAGAGGCACAAAGGCCAGGCTCCCCTCAGGTCTAGATGGAGCTGTCACAGAGAGGGCTGCTCAAACAGACCCACTGCAAATTTCTCAAGTCAAGGAGGGCAGCAAGTTGACCACTAATTCTTTCATTGTTAAGGGAGCCCACGTGCTACACTATATTATTCTTTTGTTGGGACCAAATCCCATCCATAAAACTAATTTTATGTCTGGCATACAAAACGTGAACAAGACTTTATCAGATAGACCTATAGATGTTACGCTTTAAGAAAGGGAGCAAAAACCTATCTGATAACCCTTTATGAACAGCCGGAGGCCCTGAACACACAGCAGCTGGTAAGGCCTGAATTCATCACTCACGTGAGAACAGCTGATAGCTCTTTGAGGAATATAAACCTACAATGAAATGAAACATTTTGTACTGTTTTGGACAAACGTTGTCATTAATAAACCTACTTGTAATATATCAGTTTATGACAGAAGAAAATGGGGAAAAGTATCCCTTGAAAGAATGGTTATTAACGGCTAAAAAGATTTTTCCTTTATGTAAAAGTATATCTATTTTCTTATTGCCTCATATAACAGGAACTCTAATTTGGCAATGAAGTCATATAGTAGTAAAATTCCTACTGATTTAAACTGTAGACTATCTTTCAAAGTAGAAAATTTATGACTTAAATATATATATATTTTTTTCACCTAGATTCTCAAAGTATCAGTACTTTAAATTTCCCACTGAACAGATTTACAAATAAGTTACAAAACTCTACCCAAATGACCGAAGACTTACGGTTGAAATGGCATTCACCATGCCATTGGTAATCTGGTCCTGACGCATGTGTTTCACGACATCAAACTGGGCTGCTCTTTGCTTAGGAATCACCTGATCTGCAATTTTCTTCATTTCAGAATTAAATTTTTTGAACAAATCTTCAAAAAGAAGAGATAAAAGCTAAAGGAAAAAAAAGTATATGGTGAACTTTCAAAATGCATTACTAGCTTATTTACTAAGGTTTAGGTCCTTATTAAACTTTGTTTAAAAAAAGATGGAGAATCTGCTTAAAACTGAAAAAAATATATTTTAAAATTCAACTTGATAAACATGTACTTTTATTGATATATGTGCTTATCACTATGCTTGGTGTTGGGAATAAGAGCAAAGATGACAATCCCTGCATTCACAGATTTTTAATTTAGACCAGTCATTCCCAGACTGAGATTTCATTGACCAGTGACCTAAATAAATGAAGAAAATATTCTGGATGAGAAGACCATTTTAAGATTACTAATTTTCGGGCTTCCCCGGTGGCGCAGTGGTTGAGAGTCCGCCTGCCGATGCAGGGGACACGGGTTCGTGCCCCGATCCCGGAAGATCCCACATGCCGCAGAGCGGCTGGGCCCGCGAGCCATGGCCGCGGAGCCTGTGTGTCCGGAGCCTGTGCTCCGCAACGGGAGAGGCCACAGCAGTGAGAGGCCCGCGTACAGCAAAAAAAAAAAAAAAAAAAAAAAAAAAAAAAAAAAAAAAAAGATTACTAATTTTCCCCAAATTGATCTACAATTCCACTGCAACTCTAATCAAAATCCCCAGGTTTTTAATGAAAATTGAGGCTAACTCTAAAATTTATCTGGAAAAGCTAAGACCCTAAAATAGCCAAGAAAATCCTGAAAAAGAAGGCAAATGGACTGATTAACATATAGATAAACTGACCAGTGTACAGAAAAAAAAGTCCAGAAACAAACAACACATATATTAAAATTTGTCATATGACAGATATGGCATTTCAGATCAGTAAGTAAATGAAAGACTACAAACAAATGGTGCTAGGACAACCAGTTATTCATTTCAGAAACAAATGAAACTGCATTCCTTACTTCATTCCATACCTAAAAATCCATTCCAGATAGACTAAAGAACAAATACCAAAGGCATAAGTTTAAAATATAAAGAGTACTAACTATTAAAAAGAAGAAAGGGTTGACAAATTAAAATTACAAACTTCTAGAATTAAGAGATACCATAAATAAAAAAAAAAAAAAAATCCAGACTGGGAGAAGATACCAGCAACACATGTAACTGACAAAAAACTGGATCCAAAGAACACCAAAAAAATCTTAAAACCAATAAGGAAAATAAAAACAACCCAAAAGACATTTAAGAAAAAACAGGAATGGTCAATAAGCATATGAAAAAGAGGCTTAACCTCATTAGTAATGAAGGAAATGCAAATTAAGCCCACCAGGAGATGGTACTGTGCACCCACTAGATGAGACAAAAATGTTTAATTTCAACACTAAGTCATAGGATGGAGACCATCAGGACTTATGTACAGTGCAGTGTTCAAATACTTGGGAAACTAGTTTGACACTCTCCAGTCAAGTTGAAGATTTAACTTGATCCCATGACTGGGTAATCCTATTTGTAGAAACTCTGTCATGTAGGCACCAGAAGATATGAATAAAAATGTTCTTTTTTTTTAAAAAAGGGAAGTCATACAAAGGTCTTGATAAGTAGGATGGATAAAGGGATATTTATCATATGTATCATATCTTTACACAATTGAATACAAAAATGAAAGTGAAATACAGTGGCATGAAACAATATAGATGAATCTTTAAAACAATGTTAAATGAAGAAAAAAGTTGCAGAAGAACATATATGATATGAATCTATTTTTATAAAGCTCAAAAACTCAAAAATAATTCCAAGTTCTTGGATTGGAAGAATCAAATATTGTTAAAATGACCATACTACCCAAGGCAATCTGTAGATTCAATGCAATCCCTATCAAATTACCAATGGCATTTTTCACAGACCTAGGACAAATAATTTTAAAACTTGTATGGAAACACAAAAGACCCCAGATAGCCAAAACAATCTTGAGAAAGAAGAACAGAGCTGGAGGAATCACGCTCCCTGACTTCAGACTATACTACAAAGCTACAGGAATCAAAACAGTATGGTACTGGCACAAAAACAGACACATAGATCAATGGAACAGGATAGAAAGCCCAGAAATAAACCCACGAACTTATGGTCAACTAATCTATGACAAAGGAGGCAAGAATACACAATGGAGAAAAGACAGTCTTTTCATTAAGTGGTGCTGGGAAAACTGGACAGCTACATGTAAAAGAATAAAATTAAAACATTCTACATGTAAGTAATATCATATGATATTTGTCTTTGACTTACCTCACTCAGTATGACATATGTGGAATCTAAAAAAATGGTATAAATTAACCTATTTACAAAACAGAAATAGAGTCACAGATGTAGAAAACAAACTTATGGTTACTAAGGGGAAAGGGTTGTGGAGAGGGATAAACTGGGAGACTGGGATTGACATACACACACTACTATATATAAAAGAGATTGAAACTAACACAACATTGTAAATCAATTGTACCCCAATAAAAATTAAAAAAAAAAAAGAGACAACTAATAAGAACCTACTGCATAGCACAGGAAACTCTACTCAATACTCTGTAATGACCTACATGGCAATAGAATCTAAAAAAGAGTGAATATATGTACATGTATAACTGATTCACTTTGCTGTACAGCAGAAACGAACACAACATTGTAAATCAACTAACTCTAATAAAAATTAATTTAAAAAATAAATAAAACATTCTCTAACACTATATATTAAAAAAAAAAAAACTCAAAATGGATTAAAGACCTAAATGTAAGACTGGATCCTAGAGGAAAATATAGGCAGAACACTCTTTGACATAAATCACAGCAATTTTTTTTTTGGATCCATCTCCTAGAGTAATGGAAATAAAAACAAAAATAAATAAATTGAACCTAGTTAAATTTAAAAGCTTTTGCACGGCAAAGGAAACCATCAGCAAAATGAAAAGACAACCTACAGAATGGGAGAAAATATTGCAAACAATGTGACCAACAAGAGCTCTATTTCCAAAACAGACAAAGAGCTCATACAGCTCAATATCAAAAAAACAAACAACTCAATCAAAAAATGGGCAGAAGATCTAAATAGACATTTCTCCAAAGAAGACATACAGATGGCCAACAGGCACATGAAAAAATGCTCAACATTGCTAACTATTAGAGAAATGCAAATCAAAATTACAATGAGGTACCACCTCACACCAGTCAGAATGGCCATCATTAAAAAGTCTACAAATAACAAATGTTGGAGAGGGTGTGGAGAAAAGGGAACCCTCCTACACTGTTGGTGGGAATGTAAATTTGTAGAGCCACTATGGAGAACAGGATGGAGGTTCCTTAAAAAACTAAAAATAGACTTACCACATGATCCAGCAATCTCACTCCTGGGCCTATATCCTGAGAAAACTATAATTTGAAAAGATACATGCACCCCAATGTTCACTGCTGCACTATTTACAACAGCCAAGACATGGAAGCAACCTAAATGTCCATTGACAGATAAATGGATAAAGAAGATGTGGTAGATATATACAATGGAATATTACTCAGCCATAAAAAAGAATGAAATAATGCCATTCGAAGCAACATGGTTGGACCCAGTGATTATCATACTAAGTGAAGTAAGTCAGACAGAGAAAGATAAATATCTTATGATATCACTTTTATGTGGAATCTAAAAAATGATATAAATGAACTTATTTACAAAACAGAAATAGACTCACAGACATAGAAAACAAACTTATGGTTACCAAAAAGGAAAAGGGTGGGGGAAGAGGATAAATTAGGAGCGTAGGATTAACAGATACATACTACACTATATAAAACAGATAAACAAGGACCTACTATATAGCACAAGGAACTATATTCAGTATCTTGTAATAACCTATAATGGAAAAGAATCTGAAAAAGAATATAAATCTACATACATACAAACACACAAACATATATATAACTGAATCACTCTGCTGTACATCTGAAACACAACATTGTAAATCAACTATACTTCAATAAAAAAAGTGAAACTTATATTGTAATAAACTACTTTAAAATTTTTAAATAAATGATGCAATAAAAAAAATAATAAGTACTCAAATTCAGGATAGTGGGGAAAAGAGAAGACAGAGTAAGGAAGAAATATATAAGTAAATGAAATGGTAATTAATGGTCAATTATTAAGAATTACTTAAGTTGGTAGTGGATTTGAGGGTGTTGATTTCATTTGTCCCCTTCATAGCTTACATATGTGACATTTTATTTATACTTTTTATGTTAAAAATTATATAATAAATGATATTAAACCATAGTAACCATGGAAAACAAATCATAAAGTCATAAAAATAGACTAGGATGGTTCTGTCTCCAGAATTGATGGAGTAGCTCCTATCAGATGGATTCATCTGCTCATAAAAATTATAAGGGCTGGACAAAATACTGAAACTATTTGAAGGCACTGGAGAGTAAAAGCAGGCAGAAACTGGAGGAAAGTTGACACTTATCGAAAGTGCATTTCTGTTTTTAAGGCTTTTCAACTAAGGGAAGGACACATTAACAAAAAGGGTCCAAGCTACATTCGAAGCTAAAACTCGGAGAGAGACCCACAGTTTTACTGGATTGAAGGACCAGAGGGAAAAGATCGGAGCCACCACGGTAGCTGGAAAGTGAGAGTAAATTCACAGAAAGGAGAGAACCACAAATAAAATCAACACCCTCAAATCCACTACCAACTTAATCTTGGGAGAAAACCCCAAGATTATGTATATAAATTTTGCCCAACTCTCTGGCTGACCCCTGAACTACACATTGAAAGGTGTGGCCCATGTCCCTTACTGCCCCAAATCAGGTGTGGGTTGTGACTGCTTTTTTCAATAAAGTTTTTTTTCAATAAAGTAAAGTAAGTGAAGCTGTGACTTTTAAGACCAGATCATTAAGGCCACGCAGATTCTCTTGTGCATGTGAAACTCACTTGGAGTCCTGAGCCACTCTGATGCCACAGCACTGGAATGGTCAAGACTGAGCTTAGCCCAGCCTTCCAGACACCCCACCACCTCCAGCAGAACAACTACCAACCGAGCTCCATGTGAAACAGAAGAATCACACAGCCAAATCCTGCCTGAACTCCTGACCCACAAAATTGTGAGATACAACAAAATGGTGATTGTCTTAAGCCATGCAATGCAGAAACAGATATAACCAGAACACCATTTATATACAATTTGCAAAACTAAATAAGTGGCTTATGACAAATAAATAGCAGGCATACTTCTTCAATAATTAAATATATTATTACAACGACTTAAATTCCCCTGCAAAATTAATTATATTAGTTTTTTTTTCCTTTATAGAGGAAGAAAAAAGTAGGATATATTTGTAATCTAAGCTACCTAACCAAACAGTAATGTAATATTGGGGGACATTATATATGCACCCATTATACAATTAAACAGGAATTCTGAAGTTCAGTGAAATCTTGTAAGCTAAAGATTTTCCAAATTTCACACTATTCTTGAATGCTTATAACCCACTGGTAGTTTTCTGACTCAAAATGAAGACATTAAAACCAGTGAGTCTCCTCCAGCCACTGCTGAAGAAAGCATTTCCTAAGTGGAATGTTACTTAACACTCTTCCCCCTTAAGGTAGACAAGTCCTTCATCTTTCCTACTAAAATCAACTTTGCAGATGGGAAAGCTAGGATCCTGAACTTGATTTACCATGTCAGAAGTGTTCTAAAAAGAAAACTTCCTCCTCTGAGAGCTTAATCCTATCTTCCACTCAGACCCAGCAGTTTCCTTCATGGAAGAAAGAATATGGGAATGGAAGCAGGTGCAGGGGAGGAGAGGGATGGAGAAGCCCATTTCAGCAACTTCCTGTGTAAACTGGCAAAAGGAACTTGAATAAGCATCCTCAACAGAAGCAAATGCCCTTAACCTAAACCACAAAAGCTCAGCTCTATTTTAATTAGTTCCTTACACTTAGACTTTTGTGTCTCAAATTATGACAAAGTTTTTTTGGATCCTAGCTGAATTTGTTGTAGCCCCCTGATTCAAACACAAGGAAATGCCCCGGTACTAAACAAGTAAAATGTAAGAGCACACTCAACAAAACTAATGCCTCATTAATAAATTTCTCCACCCTTAAAATTTCAACGTAAGAGAAATAACGTTCTCCAGTTCACAGAGCAGTGAGAAGCTATAAGGCCAAGTCACACAATAAGCCACATTATTTAGGTCAAGAGTAAAATGATTAAAAGGGATGGAATGCTGGTGATAATATTCAATACCTTTCATTGCTAGCATGAGGCCTTTCAGCCTGCCTAAGACAGGAGCACTAAAGAGCAAATTATATTTAAGAAAAAATGCTGACAGCTCATCAATTGATTTTCAATGAAAATGCTAAAAAAAATTAATAAAGAAGTTAAGCTGCTGAAATACAGTTTCACCAATTAGCTTAATGTCAGAGAATTCTAATTAGGCGTCTTGAGATTGCTATTTAGTGTTTAAGCCTTCAGAGTGCCAAATTCTCCTTTTCACACAAGCTGGTTGCAAAATTAAAGACATTAGGCAGCCTTAATTACATTATCAGAACAGCTGGGATTAGGCAATCTCTGAAGTCAAGACGGCATTCTTTTGTCACAGGGTGGAAATCCCTGGCTTTCCAGGGTGCCGGATTTTGGTGCCGTTCCATATCTCATCCATACAAAGCAAGCTGCATTAGAAACAAAAAAATTTGCAGACGAAGAATAGACTAATGCTCAGCAAATAATGAACACATTACTGAAAAAGAAAAGGTAGGTGAAAAGATTAAGCCTGAAATCAGTAGGTTTTGCTAACACCTCTATTGGCGGCTGGCCGGCCAGCCCTCTGGTGGCAGTGAGACTAAGGGAAAGCTCTGTGAACCCGCTTGGCCAGTGGATACAGCTCTGTTATCTAAAGCTGAAGCACATTTATACTCCCTCATCCCACGGGGTGTGAAATTAGCAGATATTGTTTTTACACAGTTTTGCCAACACAATGTCTTTTATGTCTTTACATTGTTTATAAAGCAATGTTTTCTTGCACATGGGAACCCTCTTTTTAATTCTAATTTTTTAAGCAACAGGACAGTCTCTCCTCTCCCCTCTCAACTCCATTCCTTAGTCCTCCAAACACCCAACATTTTTTTTAAAGGACTCATTTAACAGCATAATTTCTTTTCCAAATAAAAAACTGTAAAAATTGGAATTGTTGGTGGTGGGGATTCGCACAATCCCCTGAACAGTGGTCAATCTGAAGGTGGCCAAAAACCCACCTGTTGGCATTAGCCGTTAACCAAACAGAACTTCCCAAGTATTCCAGGCATTAATTTTTTCTCAAAACCTAAAACTGCTCTTATTTTTCAATTCCAGTTTTTTACATTTTAGATGTGGTAATTAATATCTGCTGTTATCATTCCAGCCACCATCACTGTCATCTGGAATACTGCAGAGTCTCCTAACTGGTCCATTCCTGGTCTGTTCATCTCCAAATCAGATCTCTTTTTTTTTGGCCGTACGCAGGCTTCTCACTGTTGTGGCCTCTCCCGCTGCGGAGCACAGGCTCCGGATGCGCAGGCCCAGCGGCCATGGCTCACGGGCCCAGCCTCTCCGCGGCATGTGGGATCCTCCCAGATCGGGGCACGAACCCGTGTCCCCTGCATCGGCAGGCAGACTCTCAACCACTGTGCCACCAGGGAAGTCCTCCAAATCAGATCTCTTAAACTGAAAATCAGATGGTGTCACTTCCCCGATTATGACTCTCTCGTGGTTTTCCACTGCATGCGAAATTAAATCCCAAACTCTTCCCGTGGCTTACGATGCTAGTTCTACAGTGTCCTCTCTCACCACCCCTAAACCTCACACTCCAGCCACAATGGTCCTTTTCCAGTTCCTCCAATACAGGCGCTGCCTGGGGATGTATGTTGCTTGTGCGGGTCTCTTGATGGAATGCAGTTCCTGAGGTTGCGTGAGACTGGCTTCTCCTCACTCAAGTCTCAGCTGGAATGTCTGAGGGCTCGGCTTAAAATATATCACTTTTTCAAAGAGGTCTTTCCTGACCATCCAGAATAAAGTTAACACCCCTTCCCCCAACCAACATCCCAACTCTCACTCTAATATTAATTAGTCTGTTTTTGGTTTGCCTTAAACACTTATGACCATCTAATATCACATTTATTTACTGTTTACTTGTTCCTTGTTTGTCTCCTCTACCAAAATGTACACTGTTGAGAGCAGGTGCCCCATCAAGTCTCATTCACTATTGTATCTCCGGTGTCTAGTACTTTATCTGGGGACAGAGAGATGAATATGAATGTAAGTGGTTCCTGCCCTCAATGAGTTTACAGTCTAAAGGGGGAAAGAAGTGAGCAGGTAGAGAATTGTACAGTAATTCAGCATGCAAATAAAGACCTAAACGACTGAGCTACTAACTACTCCTGGGGTTCACAGGTGGTTTCAAAGAGGGTGATTCAAAGAATGATGAATGCGTAGGAGCTCCTCATGATGGGGAAGGAGAAGAGGAGATAAGGGAGGGGCAACTTAGGCAGAAGACATAACTCAAAGGATGAAAGAGCATCACACTGTGTTTGGGAAGGAGTGGCTCACTTTAGCATGAGATGAGGCTGGAAAGGTGCACAGGGGCAAGATCATCAAGGACCCTGACAAGCCTGCTAAACAGTCTACACCTGGGGACTTCCCTGGCGGTCCAGTGGTTAAGACTTCACCTTCCAGTGCAGGGGGTGTGGGATCGATCACTGGTCGGGGAGCTAAGATCCCACATGCCTCGCGGCCAAAAAAAAAAAGAGTCTACACCTGGTTCTGTAGAGCAATAAGACTGTGTTTATGAACTTCACAGAGGAGTTTCAGGGGAAGGGGAAACAGGCAGAGAAAGAAGCCCTTATACCCCACCTCAACCAGAGAGGCTCAACTTTTATCTGTTTCAATATTGGGATTCTGAGTAAGACTTCATGCTTTAAAAATCTTGAAACTCACACATGAAGCTCAGGCCTGCTGAGGGATGCTCCTGGGAAATGGACCTGTGCTTCACCGAATCTCACAGTAAATGCTCAGGAATGTGTTGGGATGGCTTTGCACCAGGTAAATAGGCAGGCACCTGGCCAGAGCCTCCAGAACAGACAGATGGGAGGGGCAGGTGAGAATCAGAGAAAGCACATAAAAAGATCCAAACATACTAATGCTGTGTTCACTCTTGAGTTGGGACATGTGAATACCTGCTTTATTGAGTTTTAATACACAAACACACATACGTGTTATATATAGTCCTATATGCATGAAAATTTTCGTAACTAAAAAGCACATACACAAAAGCAGGCATATGTCAATTTCTGTGGCAACACACACATTTAATGATTAAATCCCCACTAAGTAAGCAGACATACTGCTTTGAATATACGTTTCATACTAATGAGGACAAAATGTTCCTTTATGTGATTTCTCCTAAAACTGCAAAGCCTGACTCCAAACTTGCCCTTGACAAAGGACCCCAAATGAGGCCAGAAAACTTAGCATAAATTCACACAGGCCTGAATGTCCACAAGCCATGAGTTTCCAACAGTAAAACTTTAAAAAGCCAGTTAATAAAGATATTTGTATATGCATAGGGTATCTCTGGAAGGATAGAGATGACGAGAAAAGTGAACATTACTGGGGGGAGGAACTGAGAACTGGGTCAGGTGAAAGTGTGGGGGGGTCAGAGTGGGAGAAAGACTCATTTTCACTGTAAACTTTCTTGTAATTGTTTGAAAGTCTTTTTACTGTGCTAATATGTTATGTTTTAAAAACATTTTTACTGTGTATTATTAGTTTTAATATCTGCTGTTTTATAATGTTTACTGTTACATTATTTTTTAATCATAACATTGTTCTTTAAAAATTAAAAATACTTGCTTAAATTGGTAAGACAAATAACCACAAGAATGGGGGAAGGAACATCTTACAGTCCAGCTATGGTTGAAAGAACTATACAGAATGTTTCAGCTGTTTGCTGCAAGGAGACAGGATTCAGAGGTTTACAGCCAAGTTAAATGCCTTAAATCAAACAAAAAACAAACATTCTTCAGAAGAATAAAACAGAATCCCAAGTCTCTACCATTCATCATCCACAATGTCCATCAGGATACAATCCAAGATTGTTACACACATGAAGAAAAAGGAGAACATGACCCATACTCAAGAGAAAATTTAATCAAGAGATTGATCCGGAGATGATTGATATGTTGGAATTAGACCAGGATTCTAAAACAGCTGTTAAAGTTCAAGGGTGTAAATGAAACTATGGTTGTGATGAATGAACAAACAAGAAATCTCAGTAGAGAAAAAATACCCAAATGAAATTTCTACAACTGAAAAATACAATACCTAAACTAAAAAATTAACTGGATGAGTGTAATAGCATATTAGAGATAACATAAGAAAAAGTAAGGGAACCTGAAAATAGATCAACAGAAATTATCCAATCTGAAGAAGAGAGTAAAACTGAAAAAAAATCAAGAGCCTTAATACCAAAGGGTCTAACAATATAATCTGGGTCAGAAGGAGAAGAGAGAATAGTACAAAAAAGACATTTGAAGAAATAAAGACTAAAAATGTCTCAAATTTGGTTAGACATAAATTTACAGACTTAAGAACTTAGTGAACCCTAAGTAGGATATTAACAGAGACCACCACACCAAGACACTTTTTTAAAACCAAAGGTAGGGACTTCCCTGGTGGCACAGTGGATAAGACTCTGCACTCCCAATGCAGAGGGCCTGGGTTCAATCCCTGGTCAAGGAACTAGATCTCACACGCATGCCGCAACTAAGAGTTTGCATGCCACAAGTAAGGAATCCGCCTGCTGCAAACAAGGAGCCCACGTGCTGCAACTAAGGAGCTGGCAAACTGCAACTAAAGAGCCCTGGAGCCACAAGTAAGGAGCCTGCCTGCCGCAACTAAGACCCACCACAACTGAGACCCAGTGCAACCAACAACCAACCAACCAACTAAATAAATAAATAAATAAAACAGAGAGAAAATATCAAAAGCAGCCAGGTCTATATTCTAGCTGTTTGATTTAAAGGGAATTTCTGATTTAAATGCTGAAACATGAAGTTTCAAAGTTTTAGACACCTGTTACCCAGTTGAAGGGGATACATACTCTCAAAATAAGATAAAATTTATCAGGCTAAGACTGAAAATGAGATAAAAGATGTCCTCACTAACCTACTTCTACTACATCACCAAAAAAGTTAGGGGATTGTTTACTTGTTTATTGTCTATCGTCTATCTCTCTCACTAGACTATATGGACTAAGAGAAAAGGGACCTTTGTCTGTCTTATTTTCCCTGTATACCAGTTTCTAGAACTATGCCTGGCACACGATAGGAGTTTAATAAATATTTGTTAACTGAATAAATGATACTACTTAAAGCCATACATCACGTCCTACATTAAACAGAATGAGGGTAAACATCTCAAAAAAAGATATAATATAGGTAACACTATTAACATATTTAAAGAACTAAGAGTTTTCATAGCAATTGTTAAGTCAGAGATAGTAAGTCATGTGTGAATGTTTATACTCCAAATACACAAAACCTATATTCCATTCAACCATCTCTTCCTCCTATCTAAAATGAACACTAAATTAATTTTTATTGAGGAAAATAAAATAAGATTCCTGACATAAAATAATTAAATCACCTGTCCTGCCAACTCCAATCGCTTGTTACCATAATAATCTCTGTCGTCAACTTTATTATCTCCTTGGGCCAGAATTACTCTTCGCACCATCACTGCAGTATAGATACATTTGGCTCGAAAATTGAATTCTTTAACCTGTAATTCAGAAATCAGAGAAAATTTTTGAGACAATGCACATTAAAATTTAAGGTGCCTCAAGAAAACAGTCAATGTTATCATATTTAAGTAAGAAAATAATGAATTGTTTTGATTCTCCCTATTCAAAGAAATTCAACTAGTCTATAAACTTCCTGAGAGCTGAGATGATGACTTTTCATCTTTGTACTCAATACCTGTGGTAGCTTTTCTTCAAAGATGACCACCATCAACTCCTTCCCTCCCTATATGTTTTATGCCATTCCTTCATTAAGAGGTGGAGTCCATCACCCCCTTTGGGTTGGCCTGTAAACTAGAAGTTTCCACTTCCTTTTTCTTAAAGTCCTGAAGTACCATGTGAGAAGTCTAGAACACTTTGTTGGGGAGAAAAGGGCCACTTGGAAAAGCAATGAGGAGCCAGAGATATGAGTGAAGACGCATCTTGGATGTCCACCCCAGTCGAGCCTTTGGATGACTCCATCCTCAGCTGCTATCTGTCTGCAACTTCATGAGACCCAAACTGAGAACCTCCTTCCCCACCACTGAGCCCAGTCAAACCAGAGAACCATGAGAGAGAGCAATAAACAGTTATCTCAAGCCATTAAATTTTGGAAATGTTTGTTATGCAGCAATAAATAACAGGAATGGTATATTGTCAGGACTCACCAAATATCTACGGAATGAATCAACAGACTGATGAATAAATTTGCTGCAAATGTTCTATTCAATCTTCTCTTCTACAACTGAAATCTACATAAACAAATCTCGCCCAATCAGTAAGTTAAATCAGAACTGGTTAAATCATTGCACTGGTTTGTTTGGGGAGACAAAAACCTTAGGTAACTAGGTAAATTCTCTCTCTACAACCTAAACGATGAGTTCTGAGAGTATGGACTAAGCTTCTGCCAATTCTAAGGAACATTTTATAGGCTTATCTATAGAAAATTCATATTATAAAATTTCTGTTTTACTTTCCTTAATCATTGAGTAAGATCCCAATGGTATCCTATTAAGTTTATCACTACGACAGATTAAAGAACAGCAACTGGTCTCCTTCACACGTTTTTCTGCTGCTGCTAAGGAATTACACTAAATGATATAGGATGTTAGAAACTCTGTATATGTTTCCAAAAGTTCATCCTCCTTCAAAGGAAGTTTCACGTCTTCATTAGGTCAATTTATCCCCTTTCTATTACTGAGAACTTTAGAATGTGTTAAAAGAAATGTGTTAATTTTGGAATGTGGTAAGAGAAAAAGCAGCCCTAAAAGCTATTTTGTCATCTTGTACCCACAAAACAATTACATCAATAAGAAAGGCTGGAATAAATCTAGATCTTCAAAAAGAAAAGTCTCTGGTCCATCCTCAAACAAACAAACAAACCAAAAAGCCCTACAACCCTAACACCAATTACCACAACACTGAGCAGAAGAACCCAGTCTTTGAGTAGCTATAAGTAATTTACATTCTCAGTTGGTATTTACAAACTGTATGGTCCTCCATTCAGATACATCTAATTTATTTTTTTTTCTGATTTTAATGTGGTGAGTTACATTGAACATGTAACTCTTCTAGTTGTATTTACTTATTTTGTTAATGAAAAAAATGAAGCAAATTTTCATTAACCAAATTTTCAACTTTTAACAAAGTCCGTATCACGTGTTTATTTTGCATAAATAGTGGGAGACTCTCCCAAGACATTTATAAGTAGAAATAAACATGGATATTTACAGCAGATGCCCCACTGCACTTTAAAAGGCACTTGAACATTAACTCATTTTGCCGTTCCCCACTTTTTAAACTACTATATGCTGAAAAGTAAACCTTAGGTCTAAATTGAAAAAATAAGTTAATACTGAGCCCATTTTTCCTACTGATATAGAGAGTGGGAATCCTTTAATCTAGTAGCTGACATCACTTTTTGGTAGAATGCCAATAATAGTTCCATTATCCCTTTGTGAACTATCTGAAAGAGGGAGAGAAAAAAGACCTACCAAATGAGCTTGGAACACTGAAACAGAATTGTTATCGCCAAAACTCTGGAGTCCTTTTAATATTACCTTGGAGGAAAAAGAGGTCTTAGGCATCTTGGGGAAACCCTTAGAGCAGTGGTTTCCAAATTTTAGTGTGCATCATAATTATTGCAGGGCCTGTTAGAACAGACTGCTGGGCCCCACTCCCAGAGTGTCTGGCTCAGTATGTCTATGGTAGAGTCCAAGAACTTCTGGCAAGTTCCCAGGTGATGCTGACTCTACTACGTAGTCTGAAAAACTCTCACTTCCAAGGAACTGAGAGGCTGGGCTTCGGAGCCAAAGCCTCAAGTACAAGTGCAGGGACTGCTGAGCATCCTGCCCATCTCTCTCCCTCTATGTAGATACATCTGAACCAGTGCTTTCTACATTTTAGTCATTCAAGTACCACCACCATGATTACTGTCATATCTCTGTAACACTTAAAGTACTAATTATTTAATATTTTTTGTCAACTTTAAACAACTAATTTTTAAGTAAGCTTCATCTATACAATAATACCATAAAATCCTAAATACCACAGAAATGGATTTAATGTGCTAGTTGTATTTTTTCTAACAAGTACATAATTATTTAAAGAAAAATGTCCTTATATCATCTAAAATCACCTCTAACAGTATTCTTAGGTAAATATTGTCCTAAACCATTCTGGAAAATGAAGGTCTTTTCTTGGTTTATCTATTCTGACTTCTCACTGGATCATATATAACAAAACTTCTTTTTTAAAAGAATTTATTTATTTTATTTATTTATTTTTGGCTGCATTGGGTCTTCGTTGCTGTGCGCGGGCTTTCTCTAGTTGCGGTGAGCAGGGGCTGCTCTTCATTGCAGTGCACAGGCTTCTCATCGCGGTGGCTTCTCTTGTTGCGGAGCACAGGCTCTAGGCACGCGGGCTTCAGTAGTTGTAGCACGCTGGTTCAGTAGTTGTGGCTCACGGGCTTAGCTGCTCCACAGCATGTGGGATTTTCCTGGACCAGGGCTCGAACCCGTGTCCCCTGTGTTACGAGGTGGATTCTTAACCACTGCGTCACCAGGGAAGCCCTAACAAAACTATAAAAACGGTAGCTTAGGCCCACTGCAACCACACAAAAGTACCAATGTTCAGCTTTATCAATTTACATAAATAAATTTCGGTATAGCCAGCATTCTATCAGCTAAGGGTCTTTAACCAAAAGGTCTCCTCAGCTGTTGTACAAAGCTAAGTGAGGCCCCAATGGAGACGTGATGGCCATGTCTGGGAGCCAGCAAACCATGGAGCTTTATGTGCACCCTATCACTGAATTGGCACAGTGGTATTAGTTTCATTTTTCAGATGAGAAAACTGAAGCTTAGAAAAGTGAAGATTTGCCCAAAGTAAATCAGCTAGGAAGTTAAGAAACCCAGTTTGAACCCTTGTCTCTCTGGCTCTAAAGCCCTTGTTGTTTCCACTACTCATTTTTGCTATTTTGAGTTTTAAACTGTTTTTCTAATCACCTAAAATTCAGTTCAGACACAGCTTTAACATTAAGAGTTTTCTAATTCTTTGAATTAGATCAAGGATAAACATAAATGAGTGGCAGCCAAAGGGCAGAATCAGAGACCCATATTATTTGGCTAATAACGTGTTTCAAAATAAGAAAATAATCATTAAGATTCAGTTTAGGTGGTCACTGTTCACTTCTGCAGTTCCTTCAACTTTCCTTTATATATAATCAGCCCCTGAATGTAGAGTCTGCAATCCCTGAATTAGATCATCATGTATAATACACATGCTAATTCATCAAAAACCGGACTATTTGGTTAACAAGATAGTCTGACTAACAAATAATTTTATAACTTAGAAAGAGTAGCATATATATTAAATGGGAGTGGGGGAAGAATGACTCTTGCCAACTTGGCTGATCTCTGTTTAATAATAAGTTAATTTAAAAAAATAAATATTAAGGGTCAGAAGAGGGGATTCTAGCTCTCTCTCTCTCTCTCTGACAACTAACCAGCTGGATGAAAAGGTAAATCATCTAGCTTTGCCAGACCTGAGCATCTTCACTGTAAGTGAAGGAGGCTGGACAATGTGAACTCTAAAATTCAAGCAATAAATAGGTCTAGGAGATAGCCCATCCAATATTTTAATAAGGTCTAGGAGATAAGCCCATCCAATATTTTAATAAGTATCTATGGCAGTGATGGTAACATAACATTGAGAATGTACCTAATGCCTCAGAGATGTACATATAAAAATGGTAAATTTTTGGGACTTCCCTGGTGGCGCAGTGGTTAAGAATCCACCTCGTAATGCAGGGGACACGGGTTTGAGCCCTGGTCCAGGAAGATCCCAGCCTGTGTGCCATAACTACTGAGCCTGCGCTCTAGAGCCCATGAGCCACAACTACTGAGCCCGTGTGCCACAACTACTGAAGCCCATGCGCCTAGAGCTTGTGCTCCACAACAACAGAAGCCACGACAATGAGAAGCCCGTGCACCACAATGAAAAGTAGCCCCTGCTCGCCACAACTAGAGGAAGCCCACACGCAGCAACGAAGACCCAACACAGCCAAAAATAAATACATAAATAAAAAAAATTTTTTTTTAAAAAGGTAAATTTTATGTTATGTATATTTTACCACAATTTAAAAAAAGTATCCATATGAGCAAGGCACTGTAAGCTTGCTTTAAGTTATTTAAAAATATCTACAACACCATCCCTGTCCTTCAAAAGGAGAAATCTAATAGCAGTGCTGCTATATACATGAATATAAAAAAACTGTAATTTTGGATTGAAATAAGAACCAAGAGAGAGTAAACATGATGATGATACAATACAGTTAACATTCTCTAAGTACAAATAAACTATTGATAATGGAAGATTATTTCCAGGGCAGTCCACTGGAGAGTCCTCTTTAGGATTCTCTCTTTTCTTAAGGAGCTATACTTTAATTAATGTAAACTTGTATTCAGAATTCTTTAACAGAAATGCATGGACCCCACAATGATCATTATTCAGTTGCAAAGGGGTTACTCACTGGTACATGCGTCAGAATGGTAGAAGCCAGGAGCTCTCTTGCTTCTTCTATTTTGGTTTTCTTTGGTCCACCTCCCCACATCCTTTGCCTTCTTACTTTGTTCCCTATGTATTTTAATGCCTGTAAAAAACAGAATATATTTATAATAATGTTTGAATGACATCATCAGAGAGAATTTGTTAAACTACCCATACATGACACTATAAGCAAAACAGACAAGGATCCTGCTTATAGAGAAAGCTGAATTGGTCCTAGTCAAAAATCAACATTTGTCATAAATCAATGACAAAGCAGCATTTACATGCTATTTAATATACTGGTTCCCTTTTTATTTTATAATTTGTTTTCTTACTATAAAATTGATACATGATCATTGTAGGAAATTTAGAAAATACAGAGGAGATAGATGTATCAGCCATCAATCTTCCTCCCACAGAGGACCACAGTCTATAGTTAACGCTTTGGGGTAGTAGTTTTTCCCCTCAAGAAGGAATTACACCATGTATGACCTCTATCCTGAAATCAACAAAGCATTGCTGAAAGAAAACAAAACCTAAATAAATTGAGGGTTATGCCATTTTCATGGACTGGAACATATAATAGTGTTAAGATGGCTTACTGTTAAAATTCTCTCCAAACTGACCAAGAGATATATCATAATTGCTAATTATACTCCTGGCAGGCTTTCTAAAAAACAAAAATTGATTGATTCCAAAATATATATGGAAATGAAAAAGAATAGCCGAAACAATCCTGAAGAAGTCAGAGGATTTACATTACGTGATTTCAACTATAAAGCTATAGTAATCAAGACAGTGTGATGCGAGGGTAAGGACAAATGGATCAATGGAAGAGAATAACAAGTGTGGAAATAAACCAACTTTTATGGTCAATTGAATTTTGACAAAAGTGCCAAAGCAATTCAATGGGCGAAGGAAAGTCTTTTCAATAAATGATGTCAAAACAACTAAATACCCATAAAGTAAAAAATTAACCTTGACCCTTATTTCACACCAAATAGAAAATTAGTTTAAGATGGATTTTAGACATAAACATAAGAAGTAAAACCATAATGCTTCCAGAATAAAACATAGAATATGTTACTGCTCTTGGGGTAGGCAAAGATTTCTTTAAATGGAAATCAATAACCATAAAAAAACAAATAAAAACACCCTATTGATAATCAGATTTTATCAAAATTAAAAACTGCTCATCACAGTTAAGATAATGAATAGGGAAGTAATGGGCTGGGAGAAAATGCCTGCAATACATAAACCTGACAAGGGATTTATATCCAGGATATATGTATATATTTTTTTAAATTTTAATTTTATTTTTTTATATTTATATTTTTTAAAGAGGACTCTGAAATTCAATAATAAAAAGGCAATTCAATAAGGAAAACGAGCGAAAGATTTGGACAGACACCTCACAAAGGAAGTCGATAAGCACATGAAAAAGTGTTCAACATCCTTTGTCATCTGGAAAATGCATGATTAAAACCACAATGAGATACCACCAAACACCCACTAGAACAGCTAAAGTTAAAAAAGACTGACAACACTGAATGTTGGTGAGGATGTGAAGCAATCAGAACTCTCAGACACAGCTGGGGGGACTGCAAAATGGTACCATCACTTTGGAAAAAGACCTGGCAGTTCCAACTTTATAAAAGTTACATACACAACCGCTTTTTGATCCAGCAATTCTACACCTAGGTATTTATCTGAGAGAAATGCCAAACTGTTCAGGCAGAGTCTTGTACACAAACGTTTACGGCAGTTTTATTCATAACAGGAAAAGAGTGAAACAAACCAAACGTCCATCAACAGGAAAAGATAACAAATTGTGGTATATTCAAACAATGGAACACTACTCAGCAATAAAAAGGAACATGGGAATTCCCTGGTGGTCCAGTGGTTAAGACTCCATGCTTTCACTGCAGGGGTGCAGGTTCAATCCCTAGTCGGGGAACTAAGAACCTGCAAGCTGCGCAGTGTGGCCAAATTAAAAAAAAAAAAAAAAAAAAAAAGACAGAAAAAACACACAGAAAACAAAAAAGCAATAAAAAGGAACAGACCACATGGATAGATGACATAAAGAGGAACAACTTGGCTGAATCTAAGACAATACACTCCACAAACAAAGCTGGACACCAAGAAGTATACACTGCATAATTCCATATATAAAATTCTAGAACAGGCAAAACTAATCTATGGTGGAAAAATAAGATCAGTGGGGGAAGAAGATAACAGAGGTGAAAACTAACTAGGAGGGGCATGAGGGAACTTTCCGGGGTAATGGAAGTATTCTATATCTTATAAAAATTATACAATTAAGATTTGTACTTATCAGTGTATATACATTTTACCTAAAAAAAAGAAATATTAAAAACTAATCAAGTAATAGGTGAGGAGGAGGTAGAGATTTAGATGAAACAAGAATGGCAAAGTGTTTTTAATTGTTGAAGCTGGGTGATAGGCACACGGGGTTCATAATACTATTCCGTATACTTTGCACATGTTGAAATTTTTCCATAAAAAAAAGTTTGAAAAGAAGAGGATAATGTGGTTATTATTTTGTAAAAGCAATGAATGCTTTTTTTTTTTTTAAACTGGTTTTCAGTTAGAAGAAAGGGATGATTCTTTATCCTGGAATTCCTGTCCCCATTTACCTGCCTGGGAAATTTCTTCTCCATGCTGCAAAACCTAGATCAGGTATCACTTCCTCTTTGAAGCCTCTCCTAACCACACTCCTTTCTCTGTGTTATTTTAATTCCTTATATATAAAGAATTGAGTACTTCCATTCATGTTCAGATCACACTATATTTTAATTGTCTATTTACCTGTATGGCTCTCTTACTAGATGATATGTCGTCTTTTTCCTCGATTCCTAATGACTAAAATAGTGCCTAGAACTAAATGGAACTCCTCTGTTAAGACTGGACATCAAATCTAGGAATCTCCCCTGGTTAAAAAAAAGGTCATTTAGAGTGTAAAATAAACTTAAGACCTTTAAAACACAAGCTGTGGGTAACCTAGAAGTAAGTAGTAAGTAAGTAACTAACTGAGGCAAGTCAGCAGTTGGTGGGAACCACGAATAGATAGGCACTTCAGTTTTCCCTAAACTGAGCTGTCTTCATTAAATTTTGGTCTTCTAGTTCCCTTGGGAAAGAGGCTATAGATTCTTCACTTCTTTGAGGAAGAAACAGAGGAACACAGGGGAGCCTGGTATTCTTTCTGATGTAGCAGAAAGCCACCTTTTCCCTAGAATACCTAATAAAGTTGCCAGGGGTTCACAGTGTGAGGGTTAGGGTAAGAGCCCAATCTGTTCATAAACAGGCCACGATGACACCCCTAGTGCATCCTATCCTCCCAAAAAGGTAATAACTAATTTCTTCTCTATTTATCAGAGCCCCTGGCAATGAAAATGTAAAACATCCATGACCAATGTAACAGCAAAAAGGCTTTGTGAGCAGAAGTGGAGGAATCACTGAAAAGGGAAGCATTAAAGACAAAACAAAACACAGATTTTAAGCAATCCACTAAAGTGCCATGTCGTCAAAAGTTCTATTACGTAAGGTAAAGTGTACTTGCTACATTTTCGATTAGAATAACATAAAATATTCATGTTACCGTAACTCATATGTTCAATTTATCAACCATTTTGGATTACCCGTGCCTCTGTTACCTTTCATCAGTTGCAAATAATTAATCTTTGCTTTAATCCAGCATTCAGAGAACAAGCCATCTCAAACTTCTACTTCCTGTTTGTCTTTCTCACGTTAGGAACATTTGTCTTTCTTAAGTTAAATAACTGCACATTCTCCTCATCTTTTTTTTTTTTTTTTTTTTTTTTGCGGTACGCGGGCCTCTCACTGCTGTGGCCTCTCCCGCTGCGGAGCACAGGCTCCGGATGCGCAGGCTCAGTGGCCATGGCTCACAGGCCCAGCTGCTCCGCGGCACATGGGATCCTCCCGGACCGGGGCACAAACCCGTATCCCCTGCATCGGCAGGCGGACTCTCAACCACTGCGCCACCAGGGAGGCCCTCTCCTCATCTTTTAACTGAACTTTTCTAGCTCCGTTAGCTAAAATTTTCTGTCAGTACCTATTTAAGAGAAATAAATGAATGTTTTTCCAACCCACTGTTTAGCCCCTGCTCAAATAGCTTTACAGTGAAAAGGTTATCTGACCAACAATGATGTTTGTAATAAATGAATAATGGATCTCACTGAATCCACGGGGGTAGCATTAAGGTAAATCGTTCTTCCAAGGCATTATACAGCTTTAAAGCATAGAGTGCGTCTTCCAAAATTGAGCCAATTCCTCGGTGTTGCTTAACATTTCCTCTTCACGTTCTTGGAGCCTTTGGACAACGTAATTTCAGTTTATAACAAAAATGCATATTCACTAAATATTTCACTTTCAATGAAGAGCAAAATTAGAATCTCCTAAATCCAAACAACTTTTCCTGATGCTGCCTGCCTGATAGAGTTGACTGTAAATTAACTACAGAAAAAGAAGGCAGTGATAAGAATAATCCCTACTGATTTGTGCTTTTGAATTATATGTACTTACATATGACAATCAACCTTCCTAAATGTTTGGCTCAGTCTATGAAAATATCAAGACTGGTTTGACTTTTCAGAACACATACTAACAGATATAAGATACTATCTCTAATAACATTCTGGGTGACAAGAAAAAAGCAGCATGGAATTTATACCTTGTAAGCAACCCACAGAACAGACAATATATGGATGGATATATAATTGTCCATTGTGCTTCTACAGTAAGGAATTCCTACCTCCCAGGATGACTATGAGGAATGTCACTATTGATTTACACTTAGGAAAGCACTTTACAAATGTGTAACTAAAAATCCTAAGTATGGCAATTAGGGCTCCCTGTCACACAGAAAGGGAATTGTAATTATTTTGTTTATATATACAGTTCCCTAACTTCATCTTTGAGTCTTGTCCTACAATCCACAGGTTCCAACTGGTAGTGCCCAAGGCAGGTCAACGACGGCTCTGTGGTGGTAAAGGGGTTCTAAACCTGGGTGTTTCTTGCTGGACACACTGGGAATTCAGGAAAAGGGATACAGACCACATACAACTGGATGCTGAAGGCAACTGGAAGTAGGGAATAAAAAGGAATATTAAAGAGAAACACATGAAAAAAAAACCTTCTACACTAGAGTTGCTGTAGTTTAAAAACCTGTATCACTTAGGCAAATAAGGAAAAGAAGAGTACTTGCTATTCTATCAGAACAAAAGCCTCTTGGCCCCCCTGCTTCTAAGTTACACACCAAAGGCTGATAATTTGTCTAGGCAAACTCCTTCCTCCAGTCCCTCAAATAATGAGTCAAAGAAGCTTCTCTACCACTCCTCCCATCTCCCCAATATCCTCCCCAAACCTATACCCTTAAAAGTCACTGCATCTGATGCTTTATCAATGAGGAGCATTAAATCTCCAATTCCCTTTCGTAGCAAAGGACAACATGAAAAGACACACCTGCATCTGTGTGAAAATCTGAGCTTTCTGGCACTCTTCCAAACTGGGCCCAAATGCAGCCATCACGTGCTCCTCCGTTCCAATCATCTGCACGATTTCCTGGTCACTCTCAACACCCATGGCCTAGGAAGGAAAGAAAAGATAGAATGAGTGCTGGCTTTGTGTTAACTCACTGACATTTGCTTATGCTAATTTGGCATTGTTTGTGGGTATTACTTCTAAGCAAAAGCTAGCTCTTTTCTCAGAAATGGTGCCATCTGGCATTGGCAGCCATAGCCCAAGCTGCAGAAGAACCTGAAACAGAAATTTTGATTAGGAAGAGGAAAACAAACATTCTCAAGCACTTTTTGTATGTGTACAGTCTTCTATAATTTAAAGTATCCTATGATTTTCATCATGAGAAAGGAAGTAGGGAGGTATAGTGGAGACACTGGTCACAGTTACAAAGGCAAACTGAAAAAAACAAAACGAAACAATACAAAACAGGCAAAGAGCAGTAAATCAGAAAATATGTATGGCTGAAAATAAACAGAACCCCAATTAGTTTTGCCACAAGATTAATTTCTCTGAGAACTGTCAAATCGTGCACCTTCAGGCTAAAAGAATTTTTCTTAACGGATGTTTTACTTCACTATTCTAGAGATATCAAGCTCTACTTGATACAGGTTTTTAAAGAGATTTTTATAAAACCAAGAACACACTTAGGTTTAAGAAACCCACTTATCTTTAAGTGTTTCAAGGTGGCAGCCGGCAACGCAGGTCTTTGTAGATTCCATATGGTACTAAGGCTTACTCCTTCACACATTTGCCTGGCATTCTGCCGTATCAAGAAATACAGCATAATCTCACTAAACCTCTCTTGGCAGAGGAGTGAAGGGGAAAGTTATGTTTGCATTAAAATTCTTCCTTTAGCTGCACAGAGAAAAGAGAACCGGGGGTACTTGTCTAGTTAAACTTTAATGATCTAGTTCTCAGTTCTCCACACACAAGAGAGAGAGAAGGAAAAAGGAATTTTGAGTCCGATGCAGAACATGGAGAACATGAACCTGAGTACAACAGAAAGGGAACCTCTCCAAAGCCAAGAGAGAATGTCAACAACAGGCCTGACAACCACTATTACACGTCACCTCCTCCACCCCAGTTTCTTCTTTTGTCACGACAGGGCACAACCAGGCCCCTTCCAGTTCAACATTCTACAACTCTACATTTGAATTTTAGTAGTCTGTATCTTAAACTTCGATTTGGATACCTTAGGATCAGATGTAAGCTTATTTAAAGTTTTGAAGCTTTCAGGGGCAGTTAAATAGATGCTATGTCCCTTTCAGGCCAACTGTGATGGTTTTGAAAATGTTCACGAACTCTTTGACACTCTCTTCAAAAGGTAAAGACTAATTCTCCTCCCCTTGAGTGTGGGCTAAACTTAATGACTCATTTATACAGAAAAGGTGGAAACGACTGCATGGCTCTGGAGCCTCGGTCATGGAAGGCACTGCCGCTTCCTGCTGGCTCCCTTGTGGCAGCCAGCAGCCATGTCATGGAGACACTCAAGCATCCATGGAAGGTCCAGTGGTGAGAAGCAAAGGTTCTTACCCTGAGGGTGAGCCACCCTCCAGCTTCAATCCAGCCTTCAGACCACTGTAGCCCTGGCTGACACCTAGACTCATGAAAGACCCTGAGCCAGAAGCACTCAGCCAAGCAATGCCCTAACCCCTCACCAACAGAGACTCTGCTGTAATTTGTTATTCACCACAGATAACTAACAGACCAACTTTGGGAATTAAATCTACTAAACTTAAAAAATATATATTTTAAGTGTATAACTTGTTTTGTTCAAAAAAAGTTTTGTTTAGTGAACAAGTAAAGAAGTTCTAAGGATACAGGTCTCTTTTTTGTATGTTAATTTTCATGTTTTCTTAATCTCTGATATGATGCACTTATTCAAATGGACATTAGACACCAACTCCAAAAATTACACAAATTCATTAAGACATTTAGTCTTTCATGGATTAAAGAAGAAAGCAATCCTAAAAAATTATCAGTTCTAATTTTTAAACAAGTGAAAACAAAAAACAAAAAAATGGATTATCCTTTGACCAAACACACTGAGTTGCAGCTACTCCAATGGTGATGGCGTATAAGTAGAACCATCTGCACTTCCTCCTTGGTCTGCCAAGTAGCCACTCAGAAACATCAGATGAGAATATTTCTCTGTGAAAAGCTAAATAGAATATAGGTTAACTTTTACTTGTCAATCTCTCAAAATAATGTTATATGGGTTTCAACGGAACCAAAACATTTTTTAAAAAAACAGTACTAAGGCAATAGTTTGCAGTCACCTTTTCTAAAACCTTTGATGTGAAACTTTGTAACTAATGCACCTCCCTTCTCAGAGGAAAGCCCGAACACTAAAAAGAGACCTATACAGCAGGGGTCCCCAACTCCCAGGCTGTGGACTGGTACCGGTCTTGGCCTGTTAGGAACCGAGCCGCACAGCAGGAGGTGAGTGGCAGGCAAGCGAGCGAAGCTTCATCTGCCGCTCCCCATCGCTCACATTACCGCTTGGACCATCCCCACTGCCGCCCCATCCATGGAAAAAACTGTCTTCCACGAAACTGGTCCCTGGTGCCAAAAAGGTTGGGGACTGCTGCTATACAGGACAGATGGCAAACCAAGCAGCAGGAAAAAGTCTCACTAAAACATAAATAGAATCCTAGAGTTGAAATGGCAGTGGCTTTCTGGTTGAGCCCCCTTTCTTTAGGGAAGTTAACATCTAAATCATCTGAATGTCACCTGTATTACCTTAATACTGTTTAGTTCAGTAATCTCCAAGTAAAAAAGACTTGATTGCCTCTTTTGGTGTTTAATAATGAAAAAGTCCTTCCTTATTTGACATATGGATTGCCACTTCAAGTCGTCCTGATGCTGACCTAGGTAGTAATTTTATAATTGCACAAAACTCTCGAGTGGCCTAACGTGAATCTAGGCCTACCAGATATTTCTAAGCTATGAAGCAAAGATACGCCAAGCACATGGTAAATGACACCATATGTGCATAAAGAATGATCAGTGGCAAAGCTCTGCTCTAAAAGGCCTAAACTCTTCCTATAACAGATCACTGAAATACAGGGTGATAACTCAGTCAGGTTATCATCAACTGTGCTCCAGATCCAAAGATGGAACTGACTTTATGACTATTTAGCCTTTGGAAGTCACAGCTACAAATAAATGACATATTGCTATGTAAATGACAGCAAAATGCCCAACCATTTTGCGTTACAGACATAATTCAGACATCTGAAAACTAGCTTTATATGGAACTCTTTGTACTCCAGATATCTGAAATCATTTCACCTAACTAATAAGTCAAAAGTGAATGCTGGAGAGGGTGTGGAGAAAAGGGAACACTCTTGCACTGCTGGTGGGAATGTGAAGTGGTACAGCCACCATGGAGAACAGTATGGAGGTTCCTTAAAAAACTACAAATAGAACTACCCAGCAATCGCACTACTGGGCATATACCCTGAGAAAACCATAATTCAAAAACAGTCATGTACCAAAATGTTCATTGCAGCTCTATTTACAATAGCCAGGAGATGGAAACAACCTAAGTGTCCATCATCAGATGAATGGATAAAGAAGATGTGGCACATACATACAATGGAATATTACTCAGCCATAAAATGAAACGAAATTGAGTTATCTGTAGTGAGGTGGATGGACCTAGAGTCTGTCATACAGAGTGAAGTAAGTCAGAAAGAGAAAGACAAATACCGTATGCTAACACATATATATGGAATCTAAGGAAAAAAAATGTCATGAAGAACCTAGGTGTAAGACAGGAATAAAGACACAGACCTACTAGAGAATGGACTTGAGGATATGGGGAGGGGGAAGGGTAAGCTGTGACAAAGTGAGAGAGTGGCATGGACATATATACACTACCAAACGTAAGGTAGATAGCTAGTGGGAAGCAGCCGCATAGCAACAGGGAGATCAGCTTGGTGCTTTGTGACCACCTTGAGGGGTGGGATAGGGAGGCTGGGAGGGAGGGAGACACAAGAGGGAGGAGATATGGGAACATATGTATATGTATAACTGATTCACTTCGTTATAAAGCAGAAACTAACACACCATTGTAAAACAATTATACTCCAATAAAGATGTAAAAAAAAAAAAGTGAATGCTATTCGATAACCATACGAAAAAATAGCAGAGATAATATGTTTCTGCAGAAGGTCACCCAGTCTGGCAATCAGCAATAAGAACAAAAATAAGGGGAGGTGCTCTTTAAAAAGTGGCAGGAAGTCTTCTCCTTGGATATCCACTAAGTGTGACTAAAAGTGTGATTTTTAGAGACAGAAAGAAGAATACTAATGAGAAGAGAATGATATGTAAGCTAACAGTGACATGTTGACATATATTACGTGAAGAAGGGAAATGGGTAAGTTGTTAAAATATCTAACATTCAGAAATCACTAATTTTTCTTTAAAGTAGACAGAAGTCAACCTATCATTTTAGGTTGACTTCTGACAACCAAAAGCAGTCCTAGCAGATAATAAAATAACTGTGATGGCCCACTTTAACTTTGTAATTTTTTTCTCTTTAAAGATCAAAAATTTCAATATAATACAGTGCCCAACACCCTTGATATTTGTCCTCTCTCCCATAAAAATTTTCAGACTACAGATGCCATCATAGTGCAACTGTTGAATACCGAGGGATACAAATGTAAAGTAGGGAGGATTCATGGGCAGGAGAACGTCTGTAGTGATTCAAGTCCATTAATAAGGCTGATCTAGGCCTTAAAAGCTTTATCCATCATATTCAGACTCAGCATGGAGTCTGGAAGCCCTGCTGCTTCTGTCACTTTTAGCCAATTGTTGGCTACAATCAACAACCATCAAGTCCTAATGACTGTCAAGGTCTGTGTTAGGGCCACACAACACAAAAAGAGAAATGATGTGACTTTTCTCGTATCCTACTTTATTTTCCGGGGCTTCTGATATTAAATGTGTAAGAACTCAGTAAAAAGAAATAGCATTGTCTTTCTACGCAGTCTACTGCTCGAAATATATATTATCTCATTTGCTCTTCAAACAACCCCCTTAGGTGAAATGCTCACTTGGATAACAAACTAGATATAGTTATCCAAGACTCAGGAAGACTGGGAAATCTGCCCAAGGACACATAGCTAATAGGTGGAGAGGCTGGAAATAAACCTAGATCAGTCTGATTCTAAGATATCAATATTCTATGCTCCCTCCCAGATGGGAAAGTCTCAATAGTGGTTCTCAAACAAGTTTATTAAAACATCCCTATTGTGGGAGACCAAAAAAAGTGACTATGTGTGACCAATGAATTTAATTAATTTATTTGATCTGAAAATTTCTAAATATTTATTTTAATTCATATATACTGCTGATTAAAATGTAATGAATATGTTTCGGGAGAAAAATTTAATGACATGCACCAAGTTTCTAAAAATATATATAATCCCACGCCCAGGAATTAAGTCTCACAAAATAATCAGCAACATGCACAAACACGTATGTACAAGGACCCCCAGAGTTGTGTATAAGAGTGAAAACTTAGGGGAAAAAAACGACGCGTAAATGTCACACTATAGGAATTTGCTTAATAGATTTTACCACATACACGCATTCTATAATACAACACCTACTAAAAATAATGATGTGGATTTTATTAATAGATGAGGAAAGCTAGTCACAATTCATTGTTAAATGAAAAAAATAAAATAAAATCAATGTGTATATTACAAAAGCAAAGGAAAAAAGGTCTTGAAAAAAATATATCCAAAAAAGTACTTATACTTTTTAGTGGCTTTCTGAATTTTTACAATGCAAGGACTATTTTATAATCAGAAAGGGAGAAGTTTGAAATCTCAACTACTGGCTACATAAAAATGCACACAGTTCATTTATAGCCCCATTCTAAAAAGGATTTAATAAGTCAGCTATAAATATATGTATACATTTACAACATAATATTAAACAAATTTGACAGAAGAAACTGTCTTATCAAACTTTTGTCAACTAGTCAAAAAAAGTATTTAATAAAGATTTTCTGGTTTTAAGGCATGCATGTGTCTAGTGATCCATTTTCCATGAGTGATATAAGATTATCTGCATTATAATTAATTTATAATGTCTGGTCTAAGGAAAGCAGTCCTATGCACCTTCAAGCATTGAAACCATCCATAAAAGTCCTTCTGATGCATGGTAACATACTGCCCTCTGCTGGAGACATAATTTTACATAGATAAAATTTTCTTTATCCACTAGATCCCACTATGTACACAAGATACTGCACTGAGCACTGTGGGATCCCTATAAAAAAAGACAAAATTACTTTGCCTTTTACAAAAATTATAATTACAAAAAATATAAACTTTGAAGAAAGGTAATAAAAAAGTAAATTTAAGAATTCTCTCTGGCCCCCCCAGTATAATGGTACTGCTATTACGATCATCATCATCATCCTAAAAAGAAAATAAATGGCATCATCTCACTTAGAGAACTCAAAAGCACATTAAGCTATACTAAGCATTAAAAAAATTTCCTACAAGCTCCTTCTTGTAATTACTTTTAGAATATGGATATGTCCTGAGTTAATGAACCTGACTTGTCAATATCCATTCAATACCTATGAACAACTGGTGGCTTATCAACCTCTAAAATTATCTGAATTACCCAGTATCTTTCAGTAATTCCTCGAATAACCTGAGCTCTTTATTTCAATCAATCTAGTTGTCAAGATTCATTTTATACCCATATACCTCATGTTCTACAAAGTTGCTGCAAACACTGAATTAGTGAACAGTGAAACATTGTTCCCAGGAGAAATGCATAGTTAGATTCTTGTGAGCCTCTGGTTACACTTTCTTCAACTGATCAATACAGAACCTTGTTTTATGTGTGTTCTGTTTAAAGACACCTTATTTAATATACATCATCGTTGACTCATTAACATTGCGATTGCGTTCAGCAGCACTGTAACTCATTCCTGAATGAAGCTTATCTAACACACACGTTTTCCCCCGTAAGGCACACTGCAGCGTTCTTGTGATTAGAAACACTACACAGCACGTCAGCACCATGCCTGGGCCCATTTTAAACGACAAGATCGCTTACAAAAAGTACAAAAATTTGAAAAACATGGCACTAAATAGACTACAAAAAGGGCATTTGTTTGTAGTACGAGAGCTGAAATGAGAAGGCAGGGTATCCCCATGATTGATCTCAGCTGGGAATTACGCGTTTGGTGACTCGAATTTTTCGCTGCTCTGTCCCTGCACGTGTCTGTGAATAACGGTAAAATCACCACACGTGATGATTTGGGGGTTACAAATAAATTTTAGCAAGTAGGAGAACTGCCAAATACAGAATCTGCAATTACTGAGCATCAACTGTATCACATAATGCTGACTATTTTTCTGTTTGATTAATGACTAGTACTACAAATAACCATTCATAGAATATGTATAATATTTAAGTCGCAGAGCAGGCTAAATGGGCCACTATTATCTGAGAATTATCTGAGAAGACTATACCATTTAAACATTATTTCTATGGGAAAATGTCTTTTGGGTTCTAAGTCGACAATTCACAAACAAGATAAATCAGCTTTAAAGATTCGTGTTTATGAAGAAATTCACCAGAATCCTGAAGTCCATAAAAAAGAACAAAAAACTTGGTCCATACTCTCTGACCTAGAAAATTCCACTGCTAGGAGCTTAGCCTACAGATATCCTTGCCCTGTATAAAATATTACAGCAGCTCTGTAATAGCAAGAGTTGTATATGTCCACTGATAAGGGAATAGTTAAATAAATTATGGTACACTCATAAATGGAACCCTTTGTTAACAAGAACATGGTAGGGCTTCCCTGGTGGCGCAGTGGTTAAGAATCCCCCTGCCAATGCAGGAGACATGGGTTTGAGCCCTGGTCCGGGAAGATCCCACATGCCATGGAGCAACTAAGCCTGTCCGCCACAACTACTGAGCCTGCACTATAGGGCCCGCGAGCCACAACTACTGAGCCCACGTGCCTAGAGCTTGTGCTCTGCAACAAGTAGTTGTGGCACTACTGAAGCCCGCATGCCTAGAGCCCGTGCTCTGCAACAAGAGAAGCCACCACAATGAGAAGCCCGCACACTGCAATGAAGAGTAGCCCCCGCTCGCCACAACTAGAGAGAGCTTGCGTGCAGCATCAAAGACCCAACACAGCCATACATACATACATACATAAATTTATTTATTTTAAATAAAAAGAACATGGTAGGTCTGTATGCACTAATATAACAGTATCTCCAAGATGTAAGTTACAGAAAAGAAAACAAGCTAAGTGCAAAATAGTGTGCAATGTATGTAAGTAAAAAAAACAGAAAAGAAACCTACTACATACTCATGTGCTGTATATGCACAGACTATCTCTAGAGAGATGCACAAGTAACCAGTAGCAGTGGTATCCTTTGGTAGGATAACTGTGGTTAGGTACAGGTGGGTGGGAGGCTTACTAATCACTATATACCCTTTTGTACCTTTGGAATTCTTCACCATGTATCTATTAAAAAAAACAAAATAGATCACTACTTTTAAAAGTACCTGAACCCCAGTCTTATTAGCTTTCAATTTTAAATACTGACAGCTTCTCTATGCCACAAATCTTTTTATTCTTAGAACTCCTTATGCTCCAAATTTCTAATTACATATGAAAATAAACCATAAAAAGAGTTCTTTATAATTTTCAGTAGATACCTGCAGCCTCACCTTAAATATGATGACAATGGGTATATCTTCTGACAAAGTATTATGCCTCAAATAAAATCGTCCTTGTTTCACAGCCATATTGGTTCTGCTTTTTTTCTCATGGGTAGAGCTGTAAGGAAACACAAGTTGGTTAAACTACATCCCCACTTAGTTCCAAGCTAGTTAACATGCAGTAGCAAATGACCACCAATCAATAAGATTCAACTCATCAACAACAATCAATAAGGTCCTTCCTTCCAAATAGGTGTCTTTTTACACAACTCCTCTCCTGTCTCCACCACCACTTCCATCAACATTTTAAAACACTAGAATTGTTTCTTTAGCTTTGAGATTATGGTGGAATTTTGTGTGTGAATGAGTGACAACCACCAATTCATTTTGACCTACTTCACTTTGATTCCACCTGGATTGCTTTAATGTAGTGTGGGATATATTTCTGATCAATTTTATACATTTGAAATGAAAAACTTCAAAATGAGCCTACACTATAATGGGAAAACTACATGGAAATGAATAAATACTATGAGTTTTTAAACTAATAATCCAATAAAATATACCTACAATCTTGGTATACAGTGAAGCCAAAAGAAACTAAGGAATCTCCTTCTATAGATCTCTGTTAGCTGTAATTTTCCTAGTGGATTTAAAAACATTTCCAAGCTTTAATCAACCACAATAATAACACATACTGATCACCCACTACATGCTGTGTGCACTGTTACTCACTCTACTTACACTAGCTCTAATTTCCTACATACGAACACTTATTTCGAAGTGTTGCCCCCAAATCACATATAAGGAAACCAAGGCTTAGAGAAGCTAAGTAACTACTCCCCCAACTAGCTCATAGCTAGTAAACAACTGTGGGATTCAAATCCTGATTGCCCTGGCTTTAAAAGCTGCATACAACAGGAAGATGTGGGTTGCAGAATTATTAGATCTGGATTCAAATGCTGGCTTCCTCATGATCGATGTCACCTTGTGCTCAAGGCCTGTTACTCAGATGGAAATAACAGCACTTATCTTGGAGGGCTGAGGTGACAATTAAATATATATAAAGCACCTAGTACACTGCCTGGCTCCTAGTAACTGCTCAATAAATGGGCACTATTGTTAGCTGCCTCTCCACCAGAAAGAAAAATGCAGAAACTCTAAGCCAAGCAGTTCACTGTAGGTTGTCAGAAGAGAAACTCTATTGCATACTGACATTTTAACTATGCCACATTTTATTATTTCCAGAACTCATTAACATCCAAATTTCAAATTACATAATAATAAATCAGAGAAAAGAAGTTACAGGAGTGATATAAGGGATACTGTTGTAGAAAAATGAGTACACTATGAAGGAGGTTGGTCTAACAATACAATGTTAAGTACATGACATACAATTCATTAAGTATAAAATAGTCTCTGATTATATCAGAGTAAGAATACATATGTAAAATGGTGAAAGACTGAAAAGGCACATGAGAAACTAAAGAGTGTTTTTTTAAATTTCTTTTTTAAAAGTTCCTTTAATGCTATAGATTACGTAAAGTTCAACTTGAAAATAACAAATGGCCTTTTGAGCAATGTCTCACACTTTCATCACTGGAAATTTTAAATCAATACTCTATGCTTACAGACTTACACAATTAATTGAATGCAGATAGTTTAACTATTACACTGCCTGTTATTGGAGAGAAATAACTGGCTACCTCCATATTGAACGATAATCATCTGACACTAATGGAATGATCAATATTTCTTAAGAACATTGTCCCTGCTATCCATACCTGGTGACTGAAGCACCCACGGCCCCTTTTCTGTCAGCCTCCACGATGATCCTGTTCTTAGACAGCTGCTCTTGGATAAGAATAACTTTTTCTACTCCTTTAACAATGAAGTAGCCCCCTGCCCAAGGGAAACAAGAAAGGTGTCACCAGCTATTCTTCCAACAGTGTGATTTAGTAATGGCAGTGATCTCCTGATCACTCTTCCATCACCTCACGGTGCTGGCCATCACTCAGTTCGAAGGGGTTTGTCAATATTGTTTTACAAATTGGTAATAGTCTCAGCACACTATTATATACAAATGAACCACAAGATGATAATCTTGAAGACAAGGGACGTATCTTATTGGTCTATGGATCACCAGCAGCTGACATATATGAGAGGTGAATGAAAAAAATGTTAAATAAATTAGTCTTCAGATTTTATAAGCACAGAATTAACTGATCATCTTCAATATAAGCTAAAATTTGCTCTTAGTTTTCTAACAAATCATTGACAATGGCAGATTAAGATTAGGTTTCCAAAATAATATTTGATATTCAATAAAACTCGTAAAACATTATGACGTACTTTTGCACACAATTCAGAACAGGATAAAGTGAGACTTCATTTTACCTTCAGGATATAAGCAAAAACAAGGCAATATATTTGACTTATGCAAAATCCTGTTTCTAATAAAGTCATGTTCTTTGTTAACCTCTTTCCAAAACCTTCTGGGATTCTACATCAATGCAAATTTAAAGGAATTAGATTAGAGCAACTATAAACTAAATTAATGTGAAACATGAATTAAGAAATTAAAAGAACTTTCTGTTAAGTGCTAAGCTTGAAACTTAAAAAAAAATACTGCCTAGAAATAAGTACAAAAATATAACCTTAAAAAATTTAAACAGGGCTTCCCTGGTGGCGCAGTGGTTGAGAGTCCGCCTGCCGATGCGGGGGACACGGGTTCGTGCCCCGATCCCGGAAGATCCCACATGCCGCGGAGCGGCTGGGCCCGCGAGCCATGGCCGCGGAGCCTGTGTGTCCGGAGCCTGTGCTCCGCAACGGGAGAGGCCGCAGCAGTGAGAGGCCCGCGTACAGCAAAAAAAAAAAAAAAAAAAAAAAAAAAAATTTAAACAGACCTTCATTTTTTGCCCCTATACGGCATTTAAAACAGCCTGAAGTGAGCTACTTGTGACTTTTCAGATGAGGTAGACAAGGAACTTTGTGAGATTACTCTTGAATTTTTAAGCATACCAAAAGAAACCACCGAGTAAAGAGACAAAGGAAAGCCTGATAAACCACAGCAATAAATCAGAACTTGGGGTATTAAAGTTTTAAATTTGAAATAAAAGAGGAAACGGTATATCTTTTAAAAATACAGACTAATAGAATAAATTTGGAACCAAATTTCTCAATGTTTTGCAAAGTTTTACCCAAGTTGACTATAAAGCAGAAAGGCTGGTATTGTTTTTGAGGAAAAGTGGTAAAACAACAGCAAGAGCAAAACAAAAGCAAAAGAAAAAAAAAGAAAAAGGAAGGGGGCACAAATCCAAGAAATCACACATACCTGGATCTAAAGGACATTCATTCAGTTTGGCAAATTCTGCTGGTGTTTTTCCTGTAAGAACACAGTTTGAACTACGTAGCATTATGGGCATTCTGTTTAAAATAAAACAAAAGAAAATGTCACATACAGGTTGTCACTGGTAAAAAAGCTGAAAAGAATACATACTGGGCACTGCACACATCACCAAGGGGTCTGCATTCCTGTTTGACATGCTAGGAAAGGCGGAGGGATGGTATTGCATGAAAGAGACAAGTGAAATGAAGTATTTCCTCAGGCACACTGCTCTTCTGGTACAGGTAACAAAAACTCAAATGTGTGGTTTACTTAAACTTTGCAGACAAGCCTGAACGAAAGTCACAAATGGCAACACTTCAGTTGTGGTAAACAAAGTGACTCCCCTTAGGTAGAAACAGCACAATGAATCAAAGTGTAAGGAACAAGGGACTATCAAAACTAACCAGGTAATTTTGAAAAAGAACTAAGCAAAACTTCTAGAAATGAGAAATGTAAGCATTAACTTAAAAATCTAGGAGTAGGCTGAATAGTAGATTTGATGCTGCTGAAGGCAGAATTACTGAACGGAAAAAGAGATCTGAAGAAATTATTAAGAATGTATTTTAGAGACAGAGATAAAGATATGAGGGTTTCAGAGTCCTGGAAGGAGAGAGTGAGAAGGCCTCATGTATGTCTAATCAGATTTCTACACAGCGAGAATACACAGAATGTGTGAGAAGTCCTATTCAAAGAAACAATGGCTGTGAACTTCTAAAAAATGTATGAAAGCATAAACTACACAATATCTATTCAGAATAAATAAAAAGAAAGCCACATCATAATCAAGATGCAAAACATCAAAGACAAAGAGAAGATTTAAAACCAAGCCAGAGGTAATGGCAGGTAACCTGCCTTTAAAAGAAGAGAACGATAGCTGGATGGACAGATAACTTCACACATGCAATTAACAGACGATAGGGCAGTGATAAGCCAGTGACTGTCAACCTAGATTTGTGTATTCTGTTAAGTCACCATTCAGAATGAAGTCGATACAAAGATATTTTCAGACAAAAACAAAGAAGTTACTACTAATGAACCCTCACTAAAAGAATTTCTAGGTAATTCCCTGGCGGTCCAGTGGTTAGGACCCTGCACTTTCACTACCGAGGGTGTGGGTTCAATCCCTGGTCAGGGAACTAAGATCCCACAAGCTGTGCAGTACAGCCAAAAAAAAAAAAAAAAAAGATTTTCTAAAAGATATTTCAGGAAGATGAAAAACAAATGTTGAAGAAAGTCTGACATGCAAAAATGTATAGTGAACAAAGAAAATGGTAAATAATGTGGGTAAGTAAAAACAAATATTAGCTCTATGATAATAATAATTTCTAATATATGGGTTAAAAAAGACAAAACAAGCTAGAACTAAAATGCATAACAAAAGCATGTATATCAGGAGGGTTGATTTGATCCAAGTTAAAGCTGTCTAAGGTCCATGACCTTTCCATAGGAATAAACATATTATTTTCAAACTTTGTAAAATACGCAATTCAAAATTTCTAAGATAAGCATAAGCAACCAGAACTACTGTACATGACTTTCAAATCAGCTGGGAGAGAGTAGGGAAAAAAAACATCCATGAACCCTAAAGGCAAAAAGAGAAAAAACTGAAATGAAAAGCTGGACAGATTAAAAATGCAAAATAAGTTGACAGAAGTATATCCACATATATCTGTAACATATAATAAATATAAGTGAACTACATTCTCAGATAATTTTTTTTAAATCTAGCCATATGCAGTTTATTTCAAACATACCTAAAACGTAAGGACATAAAGATAAAAAGAAAAGGATAAAAAAAATGATACGCCAGAAAAATAACCAAGAGAAAGCAGATGTGGCTATAATAAGAGCAGACAAAATAAATTTTAAGGCAAAACAATATTACAAGAGATAAAGATAAATGCCTAATATTCAATAACAAAAGGTTCAATTCACCAGGAAGACCTAACAATTCAAAACTTCCATGTACCTAATATCATAACTTCAAAAAGCAAAAACACACAAAAACATAAGGAAAAACGGACAAATCCATCATCGTAGTGGGAGATTTTAACACATTTCTCCTAGTACTTATTAAAACCAATCAAAAAATCAGTGAAGACACATAATATCTAAACAACACAATTAACAAGCTTGATCGAAAAGAAAAAGATAGACAGTGACACAACAACTGGAGAATACCCCTTGCTTCCAAACACACATGAAACATGTATGAAAAGAAACAGGTCTCCACAAAGTTCCAAAACTTGATGTAAAGCACCAATTTGCAAATTTAAAAACAGTCTTCTAAGTAACTCATAGGTTAAAAAAGAAATCATAATGGGAAGGTAGGGATAGAAATATCCTCATTTTAGGGACTTCTCTGGTGGTCCAGTGGTTAAGATTCCGTACTTCCACTGCAGGGGGTGTGGGTTCAATCCCTTAGTTCCCCCTGGTTGGGGAACTAAGATCCCATGCCTCGAGGCATGGCCAGGAAAAAAAAAAAAACACCCAGAAAAAAAAAGTCCTCATTTTGATATTTAAATAAAGAAAAAAGACACTGACTAATATATAAGAATATTAAAATTTTTTTAAAGAATATTAAAATTACCAGAGTAACCAAAAGAAGAATTGAAGAATTAAAAATAAGAAACAAAGTTGGAAGAGGAAGGGAGAAGGAAAGTGAATGATACAGATAAACCAATCCACACCTTCTATGTTAGTAGTCAAAAAATAGTTGTCTAAAATTGAGGTAGCAAGAAAAAAAGGTATAAGCATAGCATTTAAAGTTATGGATGTTAATAACCAGAAGAAATAACAGAACTGGTTACAAGGTCAGGAATGGGACTAGGGATGAGGAAGGGTAGGGAGGAAGACTCCTGTTTTGTATCAAATGTTCTTATGTACTATTTGATTTGCTACCAAGTATAAATATTATTTGGATTAAACTAAAAACGTTTTAGTTCAAAAAAATAATTAAATGAGATGTTTCCAATTATGGTAGTACATGGTACATATAAGCAGTCTAATTAACAGAGGTCGTTTTTCGGAATGCAGGCCTAACAAATGAAATCACCTATCACAGGACCTGGCACCTGGTAGGTATTCAACAAATACCAGTTACATGCCCATCCTTCCCTGCCCCTCTTTAACCCAGGATCTAAACCTTAAATGTATTTCTGGTTTGCTCCAGTATCTCCTGCCTTTCTTTCACAATACTCAAACTGGATAATCATTTAGCAACAGTCCAAGATTTAACTGGACACAAGTATGGTCCATTTACAAGAAAGAGAGAAGCTCTGATCTTAACACTGATAAACAGTCGTGCTAAGACAAAGATTAACATTTTAATATCCCTACTTCTTTTCCTAAGTGAAGAATGAGGAGAATGTAGCCAAACAAGCGATGTCTTAAGTGTCTTCTACTTACCTGAGGACCCAGCAGAGTGCAGACAATGACAGTTAGCTGGTGCATATTTAATGAACAAATGGATGTTTATTAAACTCTTAGCACTTTTGAAGGGGGGCAACACTTGAGCGGTAATTATTTGCACTAAGTTTAAAGTTCAACATCATTATTAAACTCATTATTAAATATTGTGGATTTTGTCCATTTCTACAGGAGAATCAATATATTTCCCTAATTAGGAAAAGCAGGCAGCAAAAATGCTAGCTGATGCTATCTATTATTTCCAAACTTGCTCTGGGCAAATAAATAATTTCTGCCTTAAATACTGCTATAAACGCTCATTCTTCCAGGAAAACTCAAAATATGTAAGAATCCACCAAGAAGACCAGCCCAGGAGCATTCAGTGAAATGCTATCTTACCCAATGTTTCCCTAACAGCCTGGAGTTACAGGAGGAAATGGAAGCAATTTCCTTAACTTTATGGAAAAGGTTTCACAGTTTAAATATAACAACCACAACAACGTGAAGGACGCTGCTCCAAGTGCTTTACATGTGCTGACTCACTGGACCCATAAAATAACCCCATGAAGTAGGCTCCATCTCCCCCATTTTTCAGATGAGGAAATAGGGCAAGAGCATTAGTACTTGCTCGAGGTCACCTCACAGGGCCGCAATGCTGGCAGCGAGGCTCCAGGAAGTGTCAGTCCTCACCTGCCAATGGGTAAGGCGTTGCGGATGATCCTCTGGCTGCCTCGGGTATATTCAATATCCACTGTGATGGGGGCAGAGTACGTCATGTCCCGCAACCGGCACTGAAAGAGAATCAGACAATCACGGCTCCTCCTCTCTGGAAAAGAAAGGATCCTGGCAGCCTCAAAGAGCTCTTCTCGAGTAGAAGCGTGGCCCATGCTGGACTCTGATCCCTCCATGGAACACAGCTGCCCCCTGTGCTGCCTTAAGGGCACTGGGAGTTACAAGCTTACCTTCTCCATGAGGGGATGATGCCAGCCATGGATCTAGACATTGCCACAGCTTCCCCACCCCTGCCAGCCCAGAAATGGAACAATAAATCTGGTACTGATTTTCTTCTCACTGATCTGATGCCATCACCAGTCTGTCCCATACCTTTGAAGCCGTTAGATCATCCCTTGCAAACTGGGTCCTTGGAAAGTCATCAATGTGGCTGGCTTATTCAAAATAGTTAACAACCAGTATAATAACTAAAGTATGTACACGCACAAACTAAAAGAATTAAACTATATTTCCTTTTATTCTCCAAACAAACTAAACTATATCACAAAATTCCTTTCCAAGGGATATGTCAGAGCATGAATCACTCAACGCATCATTCTAACAATTTCTGAGTCACTTGCAGAACTTTAGAAATTGTTGGTGTGCGCTTTACTTTCACGTGGTGATGACTCACTAAGAGAAGCCCTTGCCTGGGCCATGATCAGGGAACCCCATGAAAATCTTCCGATGACTTCTCCATTATATTGATGGTCATCAGGTGCCTTGCAGTCTCAAAAAGAGAATTTCTCTCAACCTCAACGATGCAATTCATGATGCTGAATCCTCTCTCTGGCTTTTACTGCACCAAAGACAGATACAAACTTTTTCTAGCCTAACAGTGCCTAGGATTTAAAAATATTATATAGTCCTATTATTGACCAGTATATTACCTTATATTTAATTATATCAAGCCTCCTGCAGGCCTGACCAAAGGTAGGGTGGCATGGTGATCAGAGTGTGGACTCTATTTTCTGTGCTCAAATCCTGGCTCTACCAATTAAGTTTTAAATAACCTTTCTGCATCTCAGTCTCCTCATACGTAAAACGGGAATGTGAATAATTTTAATTCCCAAGAGTATGAGTATATATTTTTAGAATGGTGCCTGGTACAGAGTACTATATAAATATTATCTCATTTTTGTTAATAAAACTAATGTAACACCCATGATAGGCAGACATTCATGGGTCTTAACAAACTCATCCCTTCAAATGGAAATGAAATTTGACAGAAGTGGTAAACATGGGGTCCCAAACTACCTCTGGGGCCCCCTCTGTCCCCCTCGAACTCTCTCTTATCAAAAGGAAAAGGGCTGTGTGGGTAGAGCCTGCAGTACCTGCACCCCAAGTCCTGCTGTGGGTCCCATGACTGCCCACCCACCTGCTCTCCCACGCTCCCCATCTCTCTAAGAGTCAATATCCCTCCAAGAAATCTTTGCACCCTCTTTCTCTAATTGCAGTAATACCCATGTGTTTTCTTCAACATCAGGAATAATTATTATAATGGCAATTGTGGCTTCAGCCTTCTTGAACTACTTCGAATTCTTCGTCTTCTCCCTTCTCTGAACCCATATGCTGGTTTAGAAGGTGACTTGGAAATTGTTAATTGGCTGTTTAGTTCTTGAAAAATTGGAAAGTCCTAGCCAGATGGAAAATGGAGGTGGGGAAAGCCAAATCGGGGCACACAGTTTCCAACATCCAGTCCTCACTCCTCCCTGTTCAATCCAACGTCACATATTCGCCTTACCTACCGTCTAGGCTGCAAACCCTGGTGTCTCTGTTTCATTTGTTTTGTTATTTTAATCCACAACAGTATGAACTTGAGCAAAGATATTATGTCTTATTTCTTTTGTATCTCCCAATTTTGCAGCACAAAATAAATGCTCAATCAATACTCGGTGATTAATACCAAAATTACCGATATAAAATATCTGGTTACTTGATCACACTTCCTGTTTCACCTTGCTTAGAAAACAACCATAGCACTCTAAAACCTTACTTGTTCTTTACTAAAGATTCCTGTGCTATGTTCCCTAATTGCTATTTTAGCTTTACATTAATACAAACCAGGAAAATCTACAAAAATCATTTTCCTTCCTGAATCAATGCCCAATTATGGACACTAAGTAGAAGAATTTGAAGTGAAATCTAGAATCCGTTAAAAGCCAATAAACAGGCCTGGTCTAAAAGCTGTTGTCTGTAGCTCTTTTAAAACCCCGGCATTTACATTTTCTTCTCCTCTGCCTCTTCTGCTAGACCGTGAGTTCCTTGTCCTCAGTTCCTCTGCAAACGCAAGGCCTGCTGACCCTCAAAATACGCACTAAGCGAGAAACCCCTGCAGGAACAGCACACCGCACCAGACACCAGTGGTCAGCAAGGATGGGGGGTGGGGAGACCATGAAAAAACTCAGAAACAGGACATAAGAAAGACACAGTGACCTAACAGGGCAAGTTAACTAGGATTAAATGATAAACCAACTAATACAAAACTCTTTCCTAATATAGTATGGTATTATACGGGTGCTTATTTATTTTGGTTATCTTGTCTCATAAGAGATTTTTCCCCATTTTTAAATCAGTTTTTAAGAATATATTTTAAGGGCACTGACTCTTCCAGTTAAACCAAACAAATCCAATTAAATTAAGGTTGATAATTACCTCATGAGGGGACACTGGTCTAGTTACATTGAAGCTTTCTTCAACATCAGGAAGCCCGACATAGATATTAAGATATCTGAAAAGCAAGTTATTCCAGAACCAATTACAGTTCTTCAAAGAACATATAAACAATCAAGCTATTTTCCTCCCGAATACAAGATTGCCCTTTGACAAATGCTTATCTTGCAGAGGATGACAAATTAAAAAATTATAATTGGAGATCTTAAAGTCATAGAACACACAGTTTACAAAGGAGAGAAAATGCTATCAAGTTACCTTTAAAAAAAAATACTGTAAATCTCTTTACAAAAATATTGAAACTATAGCTCCCTACAAATGATACTTAAGGAAAAAAGCAAATGCAAAAGAGTAGCTATAGTACGCCACCATTCTCATAAGAAAGGATAATAAGAGGAAAAAATATATGCACTCATTTGTGCAAAAGAAACAGGAAGAAGAAAGCAGAAACTAATGAGACTGGTTACCTACAGGGAGCACTGGGAACAGGGTGGGAAGAACTGGAAGGGGAGGGACAATTTTCTGAGTAGACTTTTTTCTATAGGTCTAACTCTTACAACCAAATAATGTCTCACATACCCCAAATGGAATACAAACCTGACTGCACTACAAATGAATAATATAACGGCACTGAAAAGGCAAGAAAGAAAATAACTAACCTGAGTAACTTTAGAAAACAGTATTTTGATTGGATACAGCAAGGACAGAAAAGCAGTATACAAATATCAGTAAATTTTATTCTCACAGAGTGATGAATTAACAATTCTGAAACTACTTTCTGTATATCCTAGGATTGAATAAATAAGTAAATATAGCTCTGTCTACTGAGACTTTAGTACCCATATCTTGGTGTCTAAACACTACTCTCCAATAAAAGAGACTAAAGCTCCTTGGAGAAATGATTGATTCCAGGCTGGGACAGGAAAAGCACTAGATGAACCACATCTCATGGTACCAGAAAGTAGAGGAGTGCTCGAAAGTTCACAGGAGCATGTTAAAAGGATGTAGCAGTCAACTTGATGAATCTCCCTATGGCCAAATCTGGGACCATTTGAGAAATAAAACAATGACAGTACTGGATTATGATGTATAGAATAAAATAAACACCCATGAGTTCATATTGATATAAATAAAATTACAGATAGAGAGTAAATGAGGGGAAGAAAAAGCTCTTCCTCACAGTAGAATTCTAATATTAATGTAGAAAGAATGATGGAAATAGAGACTTGCCAATAGGTAAACACCACAGCAGTTACTGTTGTAGGTAACTGCTGCAACGATCATCAATGCATGCTAAAGGCAGTGGGTAAAGTGCAATGAGAAATAAGATATTTGCATAGTCTCGAAGGATCACCTTATAAGACAGTGATTAATTACTAAAGGAAAAATTAGTAACTTTATAGTGGAGAAACCTCGAAGATACCATCTTAATCAAGTGAACAAAGTTAAAATCACCAGCCGTTAAATATACTGACATCTGTACCCCCTGATATGGTACAGTGAGAATGACACGAAGCATTGCTTCTGTGGTATTCTGGCCAAAAAGGCATAACCCAATGTAGCCACGAGCAAATACCGCACAAACCCGAATCAAGGACTTTCTACAAAACGACTGACCAGAATTCTTCAAAAGTGTCAAGGTCATGAAAGACCAAGAGAGCTTGAGGAACTGGCATAGATTGGAGAGGATGAAGGAGACATATGACGTCTGAACATAATGCAGGTCCTGGATTGAATCCTGGACCAGACAAAGGACATTAGTGGGATAACTAAGATTTGTAGATTAGTCAACAGTATTGTATCGGTGCTAATTTCCTAGTTGTGCTAATTATGCTATGGCTACATAAGATGTGAATATTAGTATAAACTGGGTGAAGTGTAACATGGGAACTCCTTGTCCTCTTTTTGTAATTTTCCTCTAAAATTGTTTTTAAAAAAGTTTAAACCTAATAGTTTCAGTAACTTTTCACTCATAACTACTTGTTATCCTTAGCTTACCAATTGAAAATTAATAAATATCTTCCTATCAAACAGATAAAAGGAGAATTATGTTAAAAGAGTTTTGACAGCAACTACATTCACTATAAAAAAATGTTAGACATAAACAAAATAGCAAACTAAGAGTAGTTGATTCCTTACTTTAAGTACCACATGGGGTCAGCATCACTCGTAACCTTTTCATTGGCTTTCATTATTTTCTTTATCTGCAGGGGAAAGAGTAACATGAGGAAAGACTCTGGCTTCCAGTTAATTCTTAACCATATCCTTTTCCAAGATCTGATGCTTACCTCTACATTAATGAAATAGTTAAATGAATCTATATGCTGTTTCACAAGGCCTTTCACCTAAACAGATAAAAAGTAAAAAGTAGGTTAGCAACAAAATAGCAGATTACACAATGGATCTCACCTGATACATAAATTTTCCTCAAAACCAAAGTGAGAAAAAAAATCCATGAATTTTACTTAGCAAAGCTTTACATTTCTGTGTCCTCACTCCATCTCTCCTCCATCTTACTAGAACACCCTCAAATTTTCCTCCCTGAGAAACAATCTGACCTTTGGAATTCAAGATATGAGTACCTGAATATACCTAATGACTCCCCATGAGCTAACAAATAAGGCAGATTTTCCCTACATGCTTTGAATTTACAAAAAAAATCCAAGAAAAAATACAGCAGTTGAGCATCATCTCTTCAACCCCCAAACAATGTCTATTTTCTTTCTTGTCTTGCTCCTATGTAAGCAGTTTTATATCTGTCTTCCATATCACTTTTAGAAGAATGAAGGGAAAAAACAAGGATCTCTATTAAGAAAACCAAAAATAATTGCATTTAAAATTGGAAGCAGAGTGAACATCAGGGACCTAAGATCGATCAGCTGGCAGTGACTTCCTTTCATCTCAGAAGTCAGTATGGCTGCACAAAGCGCTATAAAAAAACACTGAAACGATAAACACATAGAATCCAGTCTTAGGATTTAAAGGACTGTAATATGTTCATCTTTTTACATTAATCTTCAAACACAATTAGTTCAACACTTCTAGAACACTCTCAACAGACAGATAATCACAGGGCCTTTGCTTTAATTCCACCTCCTTATTCAGGATCTCACTGGCTTACAAAGCAGCCATCCTATTATGAAATAGTCCTGATTGTTAGGGGAAAAATTCACCCTTATAATGATCCGCAGGCTGCCTTCCCCCAGTTTCCACCCCTTGGGCTTAACTGCCTTTTCTGGAGAAAATGTCTGCTCTACCACAGTCTGTTTAGTGATCACATCTCTCTTTCATGTTCTCACTTCCAGGCTGAACAGGCACTTCCACTATTTCTCGCAGGCATGCCTTCCAGACCCTTCAGCAGCCCACGAACCGCTCCTGAGTGGGCTCCACTTCGTCATCACATGGATGTCCTGAACTCACTGACAATCCTCCACAGTCTGACCAGTGGACAGTGGGGCTACTACGTACCTCCCTCATTCTGGATCTTTTACCATGGCTATTAAAAAACAAGGTCACATTACAGGCTGATCAACTAAAACTCAAAAGGTAATTTTTATGTTCACAGAAGAATGCTATTAAGTCCAGCACACCCCATTTGGTACTTGTGCAAAACAAGAGGGACTTACATGAGACTCTCCTCACTGCTGTCACCCCAGCCTAACATTCCAAGTCTTGATTCTACCTGCCCACCGCACCGCAGCCTCACAAGCTTCAAGTTCCTGTCTTCAGTTACATATTAAAAATCTTTACCTTTTTGTTCTTGGACAAATATATTTCAAGGTGGTCTGAGTAAAAGAGAACCCCAACTTTAAATGAATGAAACAGCTGTAGTCTCATGTCTCTGTTAAGTTCTCTACCTTGTCAACTACAAAGTGGCGTTTTCCATTGGCACCTGCCATCTAAGCGCTAATATTCTAGTCGACAGTTCAGAAGATTGAAGGTTCGAGTACCTTCACGGTTGCCATAGTAACCGTTGAGTTAAAAAAATGCACAACATGAGAGTTGCAAGTTAAGTTTTATTTGGGGGCAAAATGAGGACTGCGGCCGGGAGATAGCATCCCAGAAAGCTCTGAGAAACTTCTCCAAAGACGCAGGGGGTCAGGTCAGGATATATGTGATTTTGGTGAAGGGGGAGTACATGCAATCAAGCACATATTTTTTACAGAAGGTTTCTGCTACTTTCGTGAAGGTTACTGCTAGTCACGAGGCACACACGTCACCGTGAAGGATTTTAGTGCTTTTCTAGATACGAGGAGATGCAAGAATTGGGCTCATAAAATTGGCTTCTGAAAATATCTAACTAGCGGGCTTCCCTGGTGGCGCAGTAGTTAAGAATATGCCTGCCAAGGCAGAGGACACGGGTTCGAGCCCTGGTCCGGGAAGATCCCACATGCCGCGGAGGAACTACGCCCGTGAGCCACAACTACTGAAGCCCGTGTGCCTAGAGCCCACGCTCTGCAACAAGAGAAGACACCACAGTGAGAAGCCCGTGCACCGCAACAGAGAGTAGCCCCCTGTTCACCACAACTAGAGAAAGCCCATGCACGGCAACGAAGACCCAACGCAGCCAAAAATAAAAATAAATAAAATAAAATTTAAAATATATATATATAACTATCTGAAGACCTGTTCTGCCAGTTTTTCCCAGAGCACACAGTGGCTCATTTCCGCTCTCCACCCTGAGCTCCTTTCAGGGGGTGTTGAAAGTCAGCAGCTGCAGCAGCACATGATCGAATCCTTGTAGAGGCAGACGGCAAGTGCCAATGGGAAATGCCAATAGGTAGTAGACAACCTCTTCTTGGACCACATACCACAAACTGTCTCCTCTCTTTTGAATCATAAATCCTACCCACGGGCTTCCCTGGTGGCACAGTGGTTGAGAGTCTGCCTGCCGATGCAGGGGACACGGGTTCGTGCCCCGGTCCGGGAAGATCCCACATGCCGCGGAGCGGCTGGGCCCGTGAGCCATGGCCGCTGAGCCTGCGCGTCCGGAGCCTGTGCTCCACAACGGGAGAGGCCACAGCAGTGGGAGGCCCGTGTACCACAAAAAAAAAAAAAAAAAAATCCTACCCCTTCTCCTCTGCTTATGCATATGTGTATATACATATATAGTTCTATATATGTAGGAACTATATATATATAGTTCCCTTTGAAAAAGAAAAAAAGTCATAATTAAAAACAACAACAACAAAAAAACTTCCCTTGACCTTACTATCATTTTATTTCATTTTTGGTTACCTAAAACTTCTTCAAGAGCTTCCTATTGCTGTTAGAAGAAAAGCCAAAATCCTTCACATCAAATTCCTTAACCATATAATCTGGTCAGAAATCTGGCCCTGATAGCTTCCCAGCTTCATCTCCCAGCACTCTCCCCTCTGCCTATTAACAGAAAACTAAGTTGGACAAAACTCTACTCATTTTTCAAGTCTTCATTCTTTCACTTAGCGAGATGCTTCCAAGATTCATCCATGTTGTAGCATACGTCAGCACTTGATTTCTTTTTATTGCCAAATAATATTCTGTTGTATGGATATACCATATTTTATTTATCCATCCATTAGCTGGTGTTCATGTGAGTTGTTTACACTTTTTGGCTATTATAAATAATGCTGCTATGAACATCTGTGTACAAGTTTTTGCACAGACATATGTTTTCATTTATCTTGAGTAAATACCTAGGAGTAGAATCGCAGGATCAGACGGTAACTATGTTTAACCATTTGATGAACTGCCAGGCTGTTTTCCAAAGCGGCTGCAACATTTTACATTCCCATCAGTAGAGCGTTAGGGTTCTGACTGCTGCACATCCTCATCAACACTTGCTACTGTCTTTCTTTTTTTGACTATAACCATCCCACTGTGTGTCAAGTGGTCTATCATTGTGGAACCTGCTACTACTCAGCATAAGCGCTTTAAAATTGAAATTCAATAATAATAGGAACCTTATAATCTGTAGTTCCTCTGTCTAGCCACTCACCCGTTCCAGCCAAGCAGACTGGACTCTGTTTCCTACAGACCTCGTGGAGGCTCCTCTCGAGCACTTTTATCAAGCCATGCTCCCTGCATCCTACCTTTCAGCTCAGTTCATTCCTTTCCTCTTAAGATGTGGCTTACATCTCACCTCGTTTGGGAGGCCCTCTCTGACCACTTGTGGCATCACTCTTGCCAACAGCACTTTGGTTTGTATTATTCATAGGCCATGCTACCATGTATACTACTTGCTATCTCTAAAATTAGATTAGCAATCCCCTAACTAGTATTTTATAGACAGGGATACTGCCTTATAATTTCTTGTATTTCTAAAACCTAGAAAAGCACACAGTTGTACAAAATCAAAAAATGTTGGTGAAGAAAAATTAATTTTAAAAAAGGCTTATTTCTTCACTCTGCATTGGAAAACCAACTAATTATTAGTAAATATTAATTACCTTTAAAAATGCTGGAAGCAGCCGCCATTTTTCCTGTGAATCAGAACAATATAAGTATCAGAACTCTGTGCTAGCAATCACAATATTTTCATGAGAAGTTATTTTAATGTACCCAATATGACTCACTTCATCACAGTAAGCAAAAGAAAGTAAATGAAAACAAAAAGAACAATTTTTACATTGCAACCACTTTTATGGAAATCATATATGCGCTGTGTATGTACATGTATACAAACATGTACACACACAAGTATATAAAAACCACAAATTTCTTAAATAGAATATACTTTAATCTCTTCTTGGTGACTCAAGATTCCAAGCACTCTTTATCTTTATTTTATTCTCAGGACACTTCCTGAGTAAGCAGGGTTTGCCAGTTTGAGGAAGGGTGAGTAAGTTTCAGAGAGTCTGGTGTGGAAGCTTGGTCTCTCAACCCAAAGGGAGTTCTTTCTCCCCCCTATTTTTTCTCAACTAGTGCCTGGTCAGAGCTCAGGCTGCAGAAGGATATCACATGGTGTCCATCTCCTACTTTAAATGGCTGCAAACTGCCACACTTCTTGAGTTCTTAGGCCTGCTCTTCACACCTTCCTGAGGTCGTAAACAGCCTACCATGATAAGACTCTTCATGAATGGTATCTAATCTGTTAATGGGAAATCTGAAAAACGGTTAGAACTGAGTCTGAAGTAAGAATACACAGCTTCTGAGTAAGGGCTCCAGGATCATGTAAGACTTCCCAAGAACTGTAAACTTTTTTACTTTGAGTAACAGGAGAAGCATTGGAAGGTTTTGAGCAAAAGAGTGACAAGATGATGTGACTCATTTTAACTGGATCACTCTAGCTGCTGGGGTGAGAACAGGCAAGGTTAGAAGGAGGGAGATCATTTAGGCGTTCACTGCAATACTCCAGGCTGATAACAATATGGGTGGTGAGAAACTGTTGGCTAGGAAACTCAATGTGACGTTAGAGCCAACAGGACTTGACAGTAGATTAGATGGAGACTCTGAGAGAAAGAGGAGTTGAGACTGACACCTTAGAGTTGCCATTTCTGGAGATGAGGAGGATGCTGGATTTCTGGATGCTGTCAGAGCAGCAGGTTTAGGTGTGCAGGGGTCATCAGGAGTTTGGTTGGGGGCATGTTAAGTCTGAGATATCCATTTGTCTATTTGGAGATGCCAAATGGACAACAATATAGGTCTGGAACTTGGGAAGAGAGTGGACTGGAGATCTGAATCAGGGAGAGGTCAGCAAATGGACAGTAGTTAAAGCCGTGCAACAGATGAAATCACCTACAGAGTATATAGGTGGAGAAGAGTTCCATGAAGTGAGATCAAAAACACTCCAACATTTAGAGATGAGGAGCAGAAAGCACATCTAGCAAAGAAGACTGAGGAATGGCCTGAGGGGGAGGCAGACAACCTGGAAAAAGTAAAAACTTTTTTCAAGAAAAAAGGTAGGTGGGGGCAGGGGGTATGTAGAAAATCTCTATACCTTCCTCTCAATTTTGCTGTGAACCTGAAACTACTCTAAAAAAAGTCAAATCTTAAAAACAAAAAAAAAAGAAGTTGAGTCTGGCAAAACTCATCTATGATGATAGAAATCAAAAGGTGTGGTAGGGCACAAACTGAAAAGGGAACTTTGTGGGATGCTGAAAATGTTCTATATCTTGTATGGGGTGCTAGTCATTTGGGTATACATAACTGTCAAATGAACACTTAGTACTCATGCATCTTACTGTATGTAAATCTACAAAGAAGAATGCGAGAAAGATCAGAGAAGACTATATGAGGAGAGTAGAAAGATCTTGAGGAGATCTGGGGTGGGGGTGGGGGGTGGGGAGAAGAAACAGGTTAGAGAAGTAAGCAGTGGCCAGAATGAGAAAAGGACTCATATAAATATGGTAAGGACTTTAGATTTTGCCCTGAGAGCAATGGGCAGACTGCAGAATTTTAACCAAGGGAGCAACGTGATCATATCTGCCTGTTTAAACTGATGGCTCTGGCTACAGAGCAGAGAACAGACTGTTGGAATGGGACAAGTCAGGAGCCTAGGAAATAAGAGATGACAGTGGTTCAGACTTGGAGAACAGAAGAAATGAAGTTTCAGAATTGAGTAAATTTTGTAGTTGGGGGCCCTTAAGATGGGACGGTGGATTAGATGCAGAGGACCAGGAAAAGGAACTGTTATTCCTAAATCAGAAGACTGGAAATGTAGTACTGGTCCTTTCACAGCTGTGCAAATTCAGACAAGAAACAGAAATCCTTTAGGCTTATTCCTTCAGCTCTCTGGAGAAGCAGTCCAGTCAGCAGTTAAGGATGAGGGCTCTGGAGTCTGACTGCCAGGGTCCAAAATACAGATCAGCCATTTAACAGCCTTCTGAAACTGGGTGAGTTACTTAACCTCTCTGGGCCTTAAAAATCTTCATTGGCAAAAAAATGGGGCAAAAATATTACTTGCTTCAGATGATTAAATAACATAATGCTCGTTAGGCTTGAACAGAGCTGGCACATACGTGGTCAGTAAATGCTGGCTCTTAAATAGCTGTTCAAGAGCTAAAAATTCAGATCAACTATACTCCAATATAAAAAAAAAGTTAAAAATCCAGTATTGTCCAATGAAGATCAGCAGTGTATTGCAGGCACTCACAGATTGAATCTAACAGACTGATTGTAATTCCTTTATTTGCCGAATAATTATTAAAGAAATAGATTTACTGATCCTGTCGGCCATTCTCCTCCTTAAACTTGTCAATGGCATCCCAGGCCTCCTTTAGATGTCTAACAAAACCTTTCATAATCAGGACCCTTATCTGTCGCCCTTGATCTCTCCTCTACTTTTCTTCACTCCAGTACTACTGGATTTGTTTTAATTCCTTAAAAACACATGGTCTTGCCTCCAGGCTTCCAGTGTCCTGTTCCCTCTACCTGAATCTCTCCCTTGACTATTTCTCCACTTCCCATCCCATGCCAACTAAGATTTTGAGGCCCAGAGAAGTTATATGTACCTTTCCAGAAAATAAAATTACGTCAACATCTGAACTTCATTAGGCAGCTCACTGTAGGGCAGTTATCCTTAACTTCTGAGAATCTGATGAAAGCTACGGGGCTACTCCCCCGAAAACACCTAGGCAAAATTTGGAGTGAATTTTCTCGGCGTTTAAAATACTCCTGCAGCCCAAACTTGAGTTCCCGGTGAAAAGGAGAAATTACTAGCCTGGGATTCAGACGATCTGGTTTTCCCACCACAGCCAGCTGTGGGACCTCACCAAAGTGGCCTAAGCTCCCTGGACCTCCTCATCCCTTATAAGCCGTCAAAGATGCAATACGTCCCCCCAAGGTGGGCGAGAGTCAGTCCTCCCCTGACAACACACAAACACTGGAATGCGTCCAACCCGAGCCGTGAGCGGAGCCGCTGAGTCTGCGCGGCGGCCTACATCTCCCCTCAGCTTTACCCTTGCACGCACAAGCGGTGGCCGGCTCTGGAGAGGACTCGCGCGCGGAGCCCCGAGCACGCGCGCAAGTCCTGAGCATGCGTGGAAGACGCGGCCCGCCCCCCTCCGCGGCCAGAGCTCTCGGGGCAACGCCTCCCGGGGACGCATGTCAGCCTCTCTTCCGTTCCACGCGTGCCCTGCCCTCACCTCTACAGTCGGGATCGGCGCAGCCAGCTGCTCCGGGGTCAAGTTCCCAAACTCCTCCGCAAGCACGTCCATGCTGTTCACGACGAAGGAAGGAGCAAACAGAACCCTCACGCGCGCCTTCGCTGCGCCAGACAAACGACTGTACCCATGGAGAGCGGTGCGCGGTGGTCTAAATAGTCCCCGCCGCGCAACTTAATTGGAGGCGCGGAAGAAAGGTTCCGCCTGCTCTCAGTCAGAACCTGCGGTTGAACCCGGATGTGGCTGAGGCGGAGCTTGGAAACTGCGCCCCCTGGTGTCGCTCGGAAGTCTCGCCTGGGTAATCTTAAACCCCAGCGGACAGATTTTGTCAGTTATCCCACAATCAAGACCAACAACGCGTATTGTCGTTTTAAAAATAATTCAAAGAAAACGGTAAATGGATAATTTGCACAACTTGAGCCACCGAGGCATAGAATTCATTTAATTTAGCTCCAAACTACACATTGTATAGTATGGAAAAAAATAGGAAATTAACCAAATGACTAGTAGGAGGGGATTGGTTAATAAATTAAGGTACATGCGTGTGATGGCCTATTATACAATCATTAAAATGACCACAACGTGAGGAGGAGTTAACTTACCTAGAAAGAAGAGCATAACAGGACAGTAATTAAGATACTGTTATATTCTAAAAGGGCTAGACAGAAGATCCAGGAGTAAATTCCAGCAGAAATTTAGTATGAAAAGATGACATTTTAAATCAGCAGGGGAAGATGGCTTACCCAAAAAATGATGTTGGACAAAAGGGAGGGGATATGGAAACATGTATATGTATAACTGATTAAATTTATTATAAGGCAAAAAATTTTAAAAAAATGATGTTGGAGCTGCTGATTAGCCATTTAGAAAAAAAATACATCTAAGTAAATCCTGTACGGATTAAATATTTAAATGTTAACGAAACCTTAGAAGAAAATATAAAGTGAATAAATCCATAACATTGAGCTGTGGCCACCTTCAAGGATAGCAATATAGTCAGAAATCATAAAGGAAAATATTCATAGATTGGATAATATAATTCTAGCCATAGTTTTATGATCCCATGGAAATTTTAAAATTTTCTGAACAGATGGTTAAAAATCACCATGAATGGTTTTCAAGAAATACAAGTTGGCAGAAGAGAAAAGATTGGTATCCCTAATTTAAAGTGAACTTACAGGGACTTCCCTGGTGGCGCAGTGGTTAAGAATCTGCCTGCCAGTGCAGGGGACACGGGTTCGATCCCTGGTCTGGGAAGATCCCACGTGCCACGGAGCAACTAAGCCCGTGCACCACAACTACTGAGTCTCTGCTCCAGAGCCTGTGAGCCACAGCTACTGAAACCCACGCGCCTAGAGCCTGTGCTCCGCAACAAGAGAAGCCACCGCAATGAGAAGCCCGCGCTCCCCACTCGCTGCAACTAGAGAAAGCTCACGCGCAGCAATGAAGACCCAACGCAGCCAAAAAATTAAAAAAAAAAAAATAGAGCCTGCCTTGTAGCGGGTTGTGCAGTTATATGAGATCAAAGTGCTTAGGCCATATGGTAAGTAATTATTTTACTACATTCTGAAAGAAAAAAATTATATTCAGTTTCTCTACTATGCCGGCAAGTGCAGCTGCTGGGACAGATTACTAGGTTTCCTTTCTTCTTCATAAAGCCTTGCGATAAATCCCTAGGTCCCTTTGCCTTGAAAGCTGAACAAGGCTAACATACCAAGCTTAGACATGAAAAGATATAGCTTCACTTGAAAAACAGAGAACAAGAGGGTACAAGTTGCTAGTACAAATGTACGTTCTAAAAGGTTAGATTAAATCATGGAGGATAAAGTCATATCTGATTTACTAAATGAAATTAGAACATGTTGGGTGTGTCACTATCCTTTGAAGTTGACAGCAAGGACAATAACTGCAGCCTTCTATGTACCCTTGAATTTCTCTGCCAATGACAATATTGGGCTTAATGAACCACGGTTGTGATATGATTTGACAATTTTTGGTCTTATGTACTTCAGTACTCAATCATCACTTCTCAAAATACTAAAACCTCTTGAAGTGTGAAAGAGATTTAGGACAAATAAATGAGCTATTGTAATGTATTCGTCCACATTATGCTTTAGAGTTTGTAGACAATTACAAATACATTATCTCATTTGATTCTCACAATAGTTCTGCAAGGCAGTCAGGTAGGTTAGGAAATGGATATTCAGGGAGACTAAAAGATTGGCTTGAGGTCATATAGCTATGAAGCAGAAGTGAATTCAAACTCAGGTCCTGTGACTCTCAGTCCCGTGCTACTTTTACTGAAAAATGAGTGGAAAATGTTGGAACCTAATATCCTCAGAGGTAGAACAGGCTGAATTTTAGTTTTAAGAAGGATTCAAGTGAAAAAAATATGTTGCACAAAAGATGGCACTCCCCACGCCCATGGCTTGTCCTGGATTTAGCTTCAAAATCCTCTCAACACAGTGCTCTGGGAGCTAATACTAAAAGATCAGAGCAGACACGTGACCTTAAACTTATTTTCATGGGATTTCCCTGGTGGTCCAGTGGTTAGGACGTTGCGCTTCCAATGCAGGGTTCTCGGATTCGATCCCCGGTAGGGGAACTAAGATCCTGCATGCCCTGTGACATGGCCAAAGTAGGGGCGGGGGGTGTAATCAGGTAATTCCTGCATGGTCTACTAGGCAATGCCCAGCACTTCATTAACGCAAGGACCCAGTAAGTTCTGTTGTTCATTTAAAAAATAAACTTATTTTCATAAAAAGATGATTCATAGGGCTTATTCAAGGAAACTGGAGGGATCTGAGATGGAGACTGTTGCTAATGGTTACCAATACCCAACACCCACGCCCGCCTTTTCTCCTGGGCACCTCGTCCTGACTCCTTTGCAGTTAGATGGGGCCAGATGACCATCTAGCCATCTAGTCATCAACTAACGATCTAGTTAGTTCTGGCCAATGTACCATGAGTAGAAGTGGGTGATCCTTTTCTTTCCCTTATCTTCTGAGTGATTAAGGAGATGCTGAAGGTTTCGGGGACTACTGAGTTCAAGATGGATGGAAGTTGAGTCTCTAAGTGGCTGAATGGAGTAGGGTCCTCGACACACACACCAACCTTCCCTAAACTTTGAACTACAATTTGAGAAATAAGGTTATGCTGAGGCTTTGCTCAGCAGTTCATCTACACACACCAATAAAGGTTGACTTCAGTGACTATGCCCTTCCTGGAATCATCTTTTCGTGTCATTCTTAGAGGTGATACTGGATTGGGGGACCTCTTCACACATTTCTCCCATTCAAGTTTTAAAGACCTCATGAGTGCACATGATAGTGGATTTTTCTCTTTCTGCTCCTTCCTATTTGGAAGAAATCCCTAGTTGGGTGACCTTGGTGGGAACACAGGAGTCTAAGGGTCAGCTACTGTCTTGTTCCATCCCCTGCAAATTAGAGCCTGGGCCCTTGACAGAGATTCTTCCAACTGAATGTTGATATCTGAGACTTTAAATCTTGAGCAAATGAGGCAAAGCAGCAAGGACAATTGAGAAACCAGTCTCTGAATCCAGCTTGGCTGAGGTCCTACGCTTGCAGTGCCTTGGTTCTTCCCATCTTCCAAGCTTAATTCCCCAAGTAAAACAGATTCCATGAGGTACTTAAACCTCTCCAATAAACTCTCTTTCTGCTTCTGTTAGCTAGAGTCCATTTCTACATGGACTCTTGTGCCATGTGTTCATGTGTGAGTGTGTATACACATACTCACACAACACAGAATATTCTAGCACCAACAGCAAGTGTTCTTTGCCAGGGCAATCCTTCCAAAACATAAATTGCTTGTAACCTTCTCCTGTTTCAAAAGATTCAATGGTTATCTCTTTCAGGACAAAACCCTCCCTTCTGAGCATGACATCCCAGAAGCCTTTTACCTTGCTTGTTTCCCCTCTCATCACTTCCCCTCTTCTATAGGCTGGACCCTTGGCTTACCGTTTCTCCACACCATCGTACCCACTGTGCACTTGGCCTCTTGTGCCTTTCCCTTTCTTGGCAAGTTCCTGCCTACCCTTCATGCTCAGGGGTGACCTCCACGAAACACAGTCTGGCAGTATTTCCTCTAACACCACGTGTATGTGTTTTATTGCCCGAATTACACTTTATTGCAATTGTTCACAAGTTTGTCCTTCTTACTAGGTTACAAACTTCTTCAGGACAGTGTCTGTCTAGTCATCTGTGTATCAAAGATCTAGGATACTTCTTGGCACACCATAGATGCTCAATAGCTATTTGTTGACTGAATGAACGAATGAACATGACCTGTTGTCTGTGAGGCTCTGATGATCAGCAGAAGAATCCTTCTAAAACAACTGCAATAAAGACTGTGCAGTATTCCAGCCCTGAGTTACCCAAAGGTGGTTCAGAAAACAAAGAGACACCAGCTATCTTGAAATAATTTTTAATGTTTCAAAATTTAACTAGTGCACACAATACATGTTTTAGCAGAAGAAGAATGAAAGTGTGTGTATGGTGTTTAATAAAATTGACATTACAAAACAAGACCATGTTAAGAAAATTCTCAAAAGTAGAAGTAAACATTTCAGTAAAAACCAAGTAAACAACACGCTAAGGGATAGGATTTTAAAATCCTAATAAATGTAGTTGCCTAAATCCAGACTTCAGACATTGAGATTTACTTTGTCACTTAAAAAAAAAAGGCAGAATGCCCTTCATTTAAAAAAAATGTTTGCACATTGTTTTCCTGCTGGCAACTCAGTATAATCAAGTATATAAGAATACCAGACGGATTCCAATCTGATAATATAAAAGTGTATCACCTGGTCTTCTGGTTAAATATACAGTTCACCTCAGAAAGCAACAAAAAGTTATGCTACACATTACATTTCTATGTCACACCCTCCCTGCTGTCCAGGTCCCAAAGTGAACACAGTTGAAAACTACTTCAACTTAAGAGAAAATGAAAACAAAAATCTACAGCACCTTATGGTTTCTAAGCATAGGAAACAGGCAGAATGGAAATACAGGAAGAGGGAAACAATGGGTGAGACCAATGATGTGCTCTTCAGTAAAATTCCATTTATACACAGCTGCTCAAATGGACAGAATGGCTGATTTATGTACTGGTCATGTGAGAAAAACAACTGGCTTTCAAAATTTCCTCAAATTCTGGCAGATCCCTCCAAAATGTAAAGACCGGAGATAATTTACTCACACAATCATTTCCTAGAACTTTATCAAATAATTAGGTAGCATCATAATGGTGAAGGTCGTGGTGAGGAAGAGGAGGTGAGGAAGAAAGGAGCATTATTTTTTACTTCCTACCCACTCTTCCCCATCAAATTACTAAGGTTCAATGAATCCTCAGAAAACCAAACAATCAAAATGCATTTCATGCAAATAAAGCACTTTCCAGGCTGAGTCCGTCCAAAAGGTAGTGCTTCACTTAACACTTCGGAAGAAGTATGTAATTCCAGGACAGTATGCAGGTTTCTCTAGAATCCTGACAACCAGTGCCAGCTTGGCAAAGTTTAATTTAATGCATAAGAATGGCAAATGATGATGATACTTAGTAGAGCATCTTGGTCACAGCAGGTAAGAATTTAATCAGCGCAGAAGGCATTTGCTAGCACATTATATGGTTAAAAATTCCAAAGTTCAACTATTTCTTTTTCAGACATGAATTTCACTGAGAATGGGGATCTCGTTTTATCAATTTTTCTTCTTCTTACAAGTAAAACAATTCAAACCACTCCTGCCTTATGTAAAAATATTAAAATCTTATATAAACCTTATCAGTGGCCTGAGAAATGCAGGGACATTCACGAAGAGATGTGTGCAAAAACTGTTTCCCTCAGAGAGCAGGATAAGTGAGAAGAATCCACCCTCTAGAATAAAATTTTAGAAGGTGTTTGTCTCTATTTTCACTAAATGAACAAGGGAGGTTTTATCTAAAATTTGTATGTAGCTTTAAAATGTATTTAATACATTGAAATTCTAAACAAATACTGACAATTGGTATCACAAAATGTGATTTGGTATATTTGTAGAATTTGAGGACTTACTACGTAAGCTTCTATTACACATTAATAAAATTTAATTGTACATTTAAAATACGATTATCCCTTACTTTACATCATTTATTCAGAACATCAATCCCCTTGGTTATGTTCACAACTTTCAACCTTTTAAGCAGCTGTACCAAAGTTAAAAAAATCATTAGATTTGATGTGAAATACAACTCCTTATGGGTTGAATGAATAAGCCAGATATATATGCTTAAGAAAACATTTACAAGTATTATATAGGTAATATAATTAATTACAACTTGCTTTCTGTTCATTAAAAACGTCGCTTTTGGACTTGTAGATGATGCACAAACAGGGTCATTACGACGTGCATGTCTTTGCAATGCTAATATTACTGGATTATACAGATTCGGGCTAACGCTGTGCCACAGACAGGACTGAGAACGTGCCGCATCTGAAATGCCACTGATGGAAACAGACTGGGTACCTAAGTGCTGGGCTTCCAGTCTCTTATCCAATGTCAGTTCCTCTTTAGTTAGTAGACGATGAAGCTTCCGCCTTCCCCGTGGCTTCCTCACTGAAGAGCAGCTTTCGAAGTATATTTGCATAAAATGGTCCATACACTTGTTTGTTGAGATTCACAATGTTTGCATATTGCGTGCCTAACACCTCTAGCTCCTGCTGAACGACAGTGAGGCCTCCTGGCACGGCAGGCGTGCATTTTTGAGGGTTTGGCAGACAAAGTAGGCTTTTCATGTATAGCTGGATTCGCTTTTCTGGGGAAAAAGAAGGCATCTTTATCTGTCCCATTATTAAAGCACATGATTTTGAAAAATGAGAACAGTAATTGTGGTAGGTGGATTGCGGCAACATTCTCAGTTCTTGACCTCTCCCTATATTCATGCCCTTTCCAAAGCAGCCTTGCAGCTCTTCCCATCAAAGACTGGAGTCTGTTTCCCCATGCCTTGGAGCAGGGATGGCCTTACGACTTGCTTTGGCCAATGCAGAATGTGGCAGAAGTGCTGGTATGTGAGTTCCGTGTTCAAGAGGCATGGTTTGAACCCACTCTCTCTGCCTACCACCACCATGTAAACAAGCCTGGGCTTGATGAGGGACCATGTTGAGGGAAGCCTAGTTATTCTATCTTAGGCCATCCTAGACCAACCTGTAGCCAACCAACTCCCAAGCACCTGAGAGAGCCCAGGCAAGACCAGCAGAGCTACTCACCCAAGCCACAGCTGACCACAAATGCACGCGTGCGTCCAGCAAGACCAAAAGAACTACCCGGTTGCCCCACAGACTTGTAAGCAATGACAGATGGAGTTTTGGGGTGATTTGTTATGCAGTAATAGCTAGCTAACAAAACATGCATAGCATTTTCAGGGTGGGGTGGGGAATCTTTTACAAAAACTCAACGTCCATAATTTTAGTTATGTATCTTAAAGCTGAGTTTGTAAACTGGCACTGCCAGTTTGGTCCACGTAGTGTTTTTTAAAAATAGAAGTCATTTAAAATGAGGGGATTTCACATAGAAAATCAAATTTTTGGTTCTTCTTGAAAAATCTACAGATCTGGCAAACTTGGGGGCCCAAACCGCTCCATGGCAAGGGTGAACACACATCCGAGTTTTCACAGGACAGTTAAAGTTGACACCTGCTGTCCTGGCATAATTAAAAAGAGCACTCTCAAAAGTGTCCTGGGGTGGAAAATAAATTATATGATCACCCCCCATGTGGGCAACAATCTGGAGTCACTAAGGAAGGGCCACCTCAACTGGCACTGCCACCTTCTCCATTCTTCCTGCTTCAGTGCCTCAATGTATCTGCATTTGAGACGACTTCACAAAAGCACGCAAATGCATAAATAAGTGAAGCTGCAGCAGTATGGGACAAATGGTACTGGACAAGCCTGACATGCCCCAGCCCATGCTGCTCCAAGGATGTTCTCTGGCTTTGGAAACAGAAATCTCACAAATAAGGAAGTTTACTAAGGAAAATACACTCCGTCGAATACAGATAACTATATTGCTGAAACTTATCTCTAAACACTTCTCCCAAAAATCACACGTTTCAGCCAGACCTGACCTAGAACTCAAAGTCCCCAGTGTTCCATGTCCATATCTTAGCCCAAATTGTTTCCTCTTACTAGAATGCCTTTCCACCTCACCTCATCTCTGCCCAAGTTGAGAGCATACTTCAATGCTGATGCTAAAGTCACCTCCTTTCTGTGGCTTTTCCGCAACTGTTACACTATCACCCCGTATTACTGTTACTTGAGAATTTATCTCTCCCTTCTTAGACAGTGGGCTTTCTAAGGGTTAGGGCTATTTTTTTGTCTTATGATATCCCTGGTCTGGCATGTGGCAGGCACATCATAAATGCTGCTTGAATTAAAGTGAGATTGGAATGAAAAAGGTCTATAAAGATAAACCCCAAACTGAAAGCAATGGGAGCCAGAGAGGAATGGGGGCTGGAGAAGGCAGTCAAAGATGACTTGGGCCTTATCCATAATTTGTCCACAAGAGGAAATTATTCATGGATGTATCACTTGTATAATTGAAATTTACTTTTTAAAAATGTAGGTGGCTATTAGCATGCAAATAATTTACACAGCAGGTAATCCATAAATCATTTTTACATGGTTTTGGTATATATTTGAAAAAAAATGGTTTGAAGGAAAACTCCCTCTCTAATTACCTCTTTTAATGGCTAAGAACACAGTGGGAGTTGTAATTCCATTGTAAAGAAACAGCACATCAACTAAGAACAAAAGAAGGCAGACTGTGGGTACCATGAACTACAGGGGAGGAAAGCCAGGGGTAAATTGGAGCCCTTCTGTCCCAGGGATCCCTCTAAGTGCTTAATGTATTCCAGCTCCTCTGCAGGCAGAGAAATAAGAGGAAACTGTCTACTAAATTCCCCGTTAGGCTGACTGCTCGACTCTCAGAAGCCGGGTCTATTTTCATCACAGATATGGTCCAAACACTTTTCACAAGGCTGTTTAAAGAATGAAACTTTTTCAAAACTGTTATTATGCTGACAAGTGGTTCTATCTCCTCTGTGGATGAGTCAGTTTTTAGGCCAAGACTAAGGTGACAGAAGCGTCTGTCCATTTAGGAGCAGCCAAACGGAGCCCCTGCCAAAGACGTGCCCTTGGCTTCCAGAGCCCAGGGAGGGACGCTCAAGTGAGTCATTCAAGTTGCTAGGCAACAATACTTTGAATGAGGTTACAAAATACTTCCAGCTTGCAAAAGAACAGGAAACTTGGACTGGGGAGAGCTGGGTGGAAAAAAGTTGCTTGACTGGATTTTAAGAGGCCACCTCGGGGTGGGGCATCTCCTGGACCCCAGCTTCCCTCTCCCTTGACACTGCAAGTACTTCCCTGATCTAAAGCAAGGGCATGGAGGACACCCAATGCTCTGGCCACCCTGCCAATGAGCGGCAGGGCTCCAGCTTTGACTGTAGTGCCCATTAGAGCAGTTAAGAATATGAGTCAGCGAGGCTCAGGAAGAAGCCATACTCTGCAACCTGCTAGTTATGCGACCTCAGGTGAGCGTTACTTAACTGCTCTAAGTCTCCATGCATTCACCCATTCCACAGATATTTATTAAAGGTCATCTCTGGGCCCAGCATGGTATAGGGAAATGGCAGTGAGCAAATAAGCGCCCCGTCCTCATGAGGCCTGTGCACTAGTGGGGGGTCTCTTGGTACGTGGCAGAGACCGCAGACAGCCTGCCCCTCTTTCTCCGGGGAACACCGTCTTCCAGGTGTTAGCGTTCAGCTGGAGACTACAGGCCATGAGATGCATGTCAGCAGTGAAGGTTACGCAGGGAAGGGCTCAGCCACAGGCAGCTGCTATGCTGTGTGTGTTACTGTTTTCACCCGTCACCCCTCAGCAGCCCACATGCTGCACACCGGACAGCTCTTTTCTTGGGGGTGGGGTTGAAGCCTAGAGCTATTAAGTGGCCTGGGTGGCCTAGATCTCCAGCATCCCGTGTCCCCAGGGATAAGAATGAGAGAAACTATTTAAGAGCCTCAACTAAATAATAACAAGTACTTGTATTCTTAGGGAAGTCAGTGCTGTACTTTGAAAGCTTGCAGATTAGTCCTGGAATGTTAGTATATTCGAATGCCACACTCTTTCCTCTGTCTGGTCCATTCCTCACCCTCTGCAGTAGACACTTGCTTTGTGTCCCACATCACCCTCTTCCCTTCTTAAGGCCACAGCACCCTGATCTTGTTTGGGGGAAAACAATCTCTTCCCTAGTTTCAGACCAGGTGTTACAGGTAAAGCTGACTCACCAGGAATTGAACACATCTCAAGTTTAAGTTTCTTCCCCTCTGGCCACCATGACTGAGTCAACAATGGGACGTGACCACCGTCTGGAGTCAATGAGACTCAATTCTGGGGTCACTGTCTGAGCTAAGAGGGGAGGGAAACTGACTCCTTTTTTTTTTTTTTTTTTGGCTTGACTTAAACACAGAAAGATGTAGGCTGGAGCTGAAGTCATCTTGTTATGTTGGGAAGAGACTATCCGCGGAGACAGCCAGCCCAGAGGAAGGCAGTGCTGAGGGACCAAAGTGGGGAAACCAGCGCCCAGGACATAGTTTAAGCTCTGATTAAGCTGTACCAGAAGCCAATCCCACCCTGCTCTTTTCTGTTATATGAGCAAATACATTCCCTTTTTGCTTAAGCCACTTTAGAAGCTTAGGTTCTCTGTCACAAGCAATAGAAAAAGTCCTAACTGATACATTCTCCCCAACTCACCAATACAACTTGACCTTAAGATATTCATTTTCTTAGCAATCAAGTACAAAAAAAGTCTACCCACTATACCTCTCAGTTCCAGGGTCTTTTCAAGTCTTTGTCTCTCTAAGCCTGACCAACACAGGGGCCTCAGCTCACACAGGTTAGCTCCCAGCAGAGCCCGTGTCTACTTTCTGTGAACATACTGCCAGCTGGTCTGGATTGCTCTATTGATCGAGGAATTTAATATTACTAGCAGCATGATGTTATTTTCTTCATAAAAACCTATCGGCTGGGTAGTAAGGTAGAAGGCTCTGAAACATCCCCCCACTCTGCTACATATATACACAGAAGCAGCAATGAGTCCCAAACCTTCGAAAATATTAATGCTTTCTTCATATTTTCAATATTTATTCACTCACCAAAAGAAGCAGGTAATCTGTTTAAGACTAAACTTTGACCGACATTTAACATTAGCCAAAACCAGCATGGTAAAGCAAATTGGAATAGAAGCAGAAGCCAATAAAAACATGAAGACTCACCAATCAAGGACCAGATAGGATTGTCCTCCTCTTCGATGCTTGAGAATTGACCTACAAGATTAGCTTGAACTTCAGCATTAAGAGCAGGTAAACCTCTCTCCATCAGGGTCTTGTTTACCTCAACACAAGTCTGAACACCGATAGAATTTAGGACTTCCTTCAAGTTAAAGGTCCTACAAAACATGAAACAAAAATCCCATCAGGGATAGTTTTTATTTAGCAAGGTTTTTGTTGTCGTTGTTGTTTTAAAAATATACCAACTTATTTCAAATGTCTGCCAATTTTCCCCTATACAGACAATACTTACCTCTATTAGAATAAGCTTAGAAAATAGTAACTCCTCCCAACCATCCTTTATATGTAGCAGATTTGTAAATGCTTAAAACCACTCAATTCTGTGGGTAACGTTTAAATAGGAAAGCACAGACAGAAAAATGTGGTCCCTGAAGGTAAGTCTGCAACCCCATCTTCAGGCAGGGCTATCAGAAAGGGAAAGAGTAGGTTCTTTAAAAAGTAACCTATTTACTTCTTAAAATAAACCCTCTGGTCTGAGTGGATTCATTCATAGATTTTTTTTTTAATGTGCTTGGAAAATGAGGTACGATCAATTCCTTTATCCATGCCTGAGCAGTAAATCTCTAACACCAATCAAAAACAAGAAATGAAGATATTCAGAAGCCAATACCATAAAGACAAGTTACCTAAAACTCTTGACCTACCATGATGAAAGGCAAGAAACTCCTTCACATTGTTACTTTCAAGTAACTGATCAGTAATCCCAAATATATACAGTCCAGAAAATTGTAAAAAGTAAATTGTAAAAAGTGGTGGGTTATTCAACAGGTAAGGAAAAAGGTGTAATTAGAAACAGCGTTTGTTGGATCCACACTATTGGGGAATGATGATGGAAAATTGCCGCTCACTAGTCAGAAAGGGTCTTTAAGACAACTTTGTGAAAAATGGGAATTAAAGGATAAGAGATGGGGGGATGGGGTGGGGGGAATTAGACAAAACAAAAATATAATCAGATAGGCAGAACAACTATAAAGATGATGACTTAACAACTAAGTAGTTATTAAAAGCTAACGTTTATCAAGCACTTACCGTGTGCCAGACACCTGCCCTAAGTGCTTCACACGAGTCATCTTAAGCTTCCATTAACTCTAAGGTAGGTACAATTATTCCCTTCTTACAAATGAGGAGGTGAGACTCAGAGTGATTCAGGATCTTATTCAATGGTACATAACAAGTTAGTAGCATAGCTAGGATTTAAACCCTGGTTTGTCTGACCCCAAAGCCTGTCCTCTTAGTAACCATTTTGCTATGTGCTTTACATTAATACTTAAGCAGTACTGGGGGTTCACTAAAGGCTTAATAAATTAGAAGTCCTGGAAAATAATGGTTACCCAGTGTGGGAAAATGCTAAGATAAGATCTATTTCAAAACCAGAGCCAGAGCAGGTTTCTTTTTATTATAGGTCTTGGGTCCTGGGATGTGAAATAAAAGAGCCTGGCAAGTTAGCACCAGATCAGTAGGAAGGGCAGGGCCTTGACATAGGCCAGGGTTCAGGCCTTGGCTTGTCCTTTTCTTGGTGTGCACCCCAAGACAAATCGTATTCTCTCTCTGAGCTTCAGGTCAAAATGAGAACTTTGGATGCTATAACCACTTGGGCTTCTTTTGGCTTTTAATATTCTAGGATTTTATCAAGTCATTTATGTGCTAAGTAATGGGCAGGAGGATGGGAGGTTGGGTGTATCTCCCTTCAAAGAGAGGAATAAAGTCCCTGAAAACACCTGAAAGGGGAACCAGCAAGAGGAGCTGACCCATATGAGACCCATGGAAACATCTGGCCATTGGCTAAGACTAGGAATTTTCTAACTTGGACAGGATTCCCAATAGGATGATCTAAATGCAAAATTGAAATGGTATTCTAGTATTCAATGAAGGTTTGATGCTGGGAAATGAATTTGGCAAAAACAAAACTTTCACTGGACTTGCAGAGCATCTCTGAAGGACAGAGATGTCACCACTCTGAAGATTTCACAGAGGCTGAGTCAGTGAAGCTGGTAAACATTTCATGGCAGAAAACCTATGGAGTTGGAACAATTGAATCAGAAAGCCTCTTTGATAGGGCGTTCTAAACACTGAGCATGGTGGATTTCTGCGTTTTGTTGTTTTTTTCCGCAACACTGTCAAAGAAGAGCTTTTGCACACACCCATCCTAAGTGGAAACACTATACTCACCCTGGCACTTGTTATGGAAAAGACCTCTCCTTTCCTATGATGGGACATCTAAGCCTTCAGTGATATTAAAAGAAATTCTAAAAGAAGAAGGTGTGAGCTAAGCTTCTCTTAAAGCACAGTCCTGAATATCACATCCAGATGTCAAGGTTATTCACATTCTCTGAAACACATGCAGACCCTGAATACAAGGCAGAGCAGATAAAAATGCTTGGAACTTACTCTTTGTTCATGCCTTCAAGTAGAACAGCTGAAATCTTTTTTAGCCTGATTGCAAGCTCAGGTAGGCCTTCTGTCATAGCACCCACCATGTTGTTGGTGATTAGGGACAGGCAGGCAATCATTTTCAGTTGATTCAGCTTTTCTGTCAGTTCCTGAAGACGTGCTCCATCTGTCATGAGTGTCTAGCAGGTTTATTTAAAATGTAAAAATAGTAAGGGAAGCTCAATACCATGAACTTGTAAAATAAGCAATGTTACATCCAAACTCCCATTTTTATCTGATTTCAGTAAAGTTATTAAATCACATGCAACACAGACAGACTAGCTGATTCACAGTTTGAACTTAAGAATTAGAATACTGGAAAACTTGAGTGAAGGAAAAAAAAAATCACTCACCTCTGGTAATTCTTTTTTCTGATAATCCCACTGTAACAATTTCAAATAACTATTATTTAGCACCAATGTAGGGCTCAGGCTTGTCTTGGAGCTGTTTTTGGCCCCAGGAGTTAAAGCAGTCTCAGAAAGAGAAAGTAATTCTTCATGTACAGATTCTTTTATCCATTCTGTAGTTTGATCAAGAGCACCTGCAAGTGCAAAGGCCACATATTTGTCCTACAGCTGATGGATTCCTTCATTTGTGCATTCTACATGACAGATGTCAGGTTAGGTGCTGGGCATGAATGACAAGACAGCCATGGCCCTCAAGGAGCTCAGCTTAGAGTCCAGATGGGCAGACAGACCTGTAAGCTCACAATTACAGCAGAATACATTGAATACTAGAAGACACAGCAGGAGTGGAGGGAGGAGAGGCTGTCCAGGACAGACTGTAAGAGGAAGAACTCCATAAGTGACACTTCAGGATACAAGACAAACAGAGGAAAGAGCTGTCACTCCAGGCTAGAAGAAGAGCCCACACAAAGACCCGGAATAGTGAGAAAATATGGTAATTTGGATGCTACAAGCAAATCTGTACTGCTGGTCTATAAAGAACTAGGCGGCAGAGAGAGTGGTAGCAGATGGCATCAGATGGATAGACAGGCCAGCTCACACATGACCTTGAGTCTTGTGCAGAGAAGGTATTTAGATTAAAGGCATTGATGATTAATTAAACATTTTTGGGTTCCAGACCCCTCCTCGGAGTGTCTGAATAGAGCTATGCCTTTCCCAGCATGCTGGTGTGCACACTTTATTTTACTTCAGACCCAGTTCTAAGGTTTCCCCCTAGAAATAAATTGCTTTTTATACCACATTTCTTATAAAATTATGTATTTGGTAGAATTTATAAGGTGGCGATTGCTTAAAAATGCAGACTGAACACAGGTGCAGATTTTTTAAAAAGACCCAGAGAACAAAATAAATAGTCACCCTGAAAACAGGGGTAATTTATGAGCAGCTCCCTTTGCCACACTTAAGCAACACCACCCCCAGAATTTCACAACTTTGTTTCTCCTCAGTTGGCAAATGTTGTTCTTGGTTTTCCCAGTTCTGTTTATAAAGATATAAAAGACTTGCAGTCTTTTATTTAAAAGGTACCCAACAGAAACAGTGGAAACCATCATGGATATAATTACAATATGGTAGTAATAAGCATTTATGCTGCAAGCTTAATCATTTACAGCTGACAGATTTAAAAGCCCATTTCTTTATCTCAAACAAAAGCAACAGTGTAGCATAGAGGTTCTCAATCCTGGCTGATTGTAGAATCACCTGGGGAACTTTAAAACGGAAGAAATGTGATCTTGGGCACTGGCTCTTGGAGATTTTGATTTAATCAGTCTGAGATGGGGCTCAGGCATCTGTGTTTAAACACCCTAGGTGATCCTAATATGTAGCCAGAATTGAGTACAACTGGTAAAGCAGAAAGAGCATGAGTTTAGGGGAAAACATGGGCTTTTCTCTAAGGGATCCGCTGAGATTTCACTCCTACAACCTAGTACACTGACTGTTCTATGTGGCTCCAAAATCGAGGTCAACCCTATGAGGCACTGGTACCCTCGGTTTTTCATATGGAAAAGAGCCTCTCCATTCATTTCTTCAATGACAACTGAGCACCTACTATACACCAGATACTATACCAAGTGCAGAGAATTCAAAGATGAGTAAACATAGTCCCTATACTCAAAAACCTCCGTATCTACCAGGAGAGAGAAACAGAACAATAGGCAATGGTTTTACAGGTGCATTTACCTAAGAATTTCTCAGGGGCAGTGGAGGCCCAAGAGCACTTCCCCACCAATATATGTTCCTGTTTCCTGCCAGGAAGGCTTGGCCTAACCCCGCTGAAACTATCTCTGGTTCTCTCAGTCCATATCCTGCCAGTCCTTAGTGGTCCAGCCTCTTCCTGTGGGAAGCCTTTCTTGATTGTATGGACCCATACTTATCACTGCCTTCTTTTTGTTTTTTATATAAATTTATTTATTAATTTATTTATTATTTTTGGCTGCATTGGGTCTTCATTGCTGCGCACGGGCTTTCTCTAGTTGGTGAGCGGGGGCTACTCTTCGTTGCGGTGCACGGGCTTCTCATTGCAGTGGCTTCTCTTGTTGCAGAGCACGGGCTCCAGGTGCACGGGCTTAGATGCTCAGTGGCATGTGGGATCTTCCTGGACCAGGGCTTGAACCCATGTCCCCTGCACTGGCAGGCGGATTCTTAACCACTGTGCCACCAGGGAAGCCCTATCACTGCCTTCTTGAGGCACATCTGCCTTTGAATTTTTTATCTGGCTGTCATTTCTCTTAAATAGCTGACCTGAAAAACAGCTTCTCTATTATTAAAAAAAATTATTAAATAGTTCATGTGCCTTTAATATTACTAGTGATATGAAAATGAGACTCCTTGAGAGTCCAAGCCTATGACGTTTATTTTTTATATAGCTTTCCCTTGACTTAGCTCATAGCACAACCTGATAGGTGTGTGAGATATCTGGCCTTGTCTTGGCAGACCCCTTTGCGTTGGAAACTAATCAAACGTTTTTCCAGTGGTACTTGTCACTTAGTAGGTTCTCAAAAAGCCTCTGCTCTCTATACCTGGCATGAGAGACGCAGGAGGTTTGCTATTTAATTCACCATCTCTGGAGGTAACCATGGGCTTAAGTACTGACTCAAATAGTCTCCTGGGCTTCCCTGGTGGCGCAGTGGTTGAGAGTCCACCTGCTGATGCAGGGGACGTGGGCTCGTGCCCTGGTCCGGGAGGATCCCATATGCGGCGGAGCGGCTGGGCCCGTGAGCCATGGCCGCTGAGCCTGCGCGTCCGGAGCCTGTGCTCCTCAGCGGGAGAGGCCACAACAGTGAGAGCCCCGCGTACTGCAAAAAAAAAAAAAAAATAGTCTCCTTTAGACTGACAAATTGATTTGGTCCTATATGCCTGAAGATATCCTTCCCTTCAACTGTCATGCAGTAAAATGTTTACTAATACACACTGTGCATGCAAATCAAACTAGAAGACACAGGGTGTTTTAACTCTTTCAGAAAGCAGAGGAGGGAACACTTCCTAATTTATCTTATGAGGGCAGCTTTGCTCTGACACCAAAACCAAGCAATGGCATTATAAGAAAAGAAAATTACAGGGGGACATCATTCATAAATACAGATGTAAAAATCCTTAAGGAAGCATTAGAAAGGCAATAAGATAAAGATAATATACCAGGGCCAAGTGATTGGATAAACATCTCAGGATTGCAAGCTTGGTTTAATACTAGAAAAAAAATCAGTCACTGTAATTTGCCACATTAACACAATCAAGGGGAAGAAAAATATGACCAATTGAGTAAATGTAGAAAAAGCATGTGAACAAATTTAATATGTGACCTATTTAGATAAAAATTCTCAACAGGGCTTCCCTGGTGGCACAGTGGTTGACAGTCTGCCTGCTGATGCAGGGGACACGGGTTCGTGCCCTGGTCCGGGAAGATCTCACATGCCGCAGAGCGGCTAGGCCCGTGAGCCATAGCTGCTGAGCCTGTGCGTCCGGAGCCTGTGCTCCACAACGGGAGAGGCCACAACAGTGAGAGGCCTGGGTACCTCAAAAAAAAAAAAAAATTCTCAACAAACTAGAAATAGAAGAAAACTTCCTTAACCCCCAAAAATGACATCTATGAGAAGCTGCGGCTAACATCATACTTAATGGTCAAACAATAAACATTCTTCTGCTAGAAAAGCAAGGATGCCCTTTCTCATGACTTCTATTCAACATTTGATTGGAGGTCCCAGTCAGTGCAATAAGATAATCCAAAGAAATAAAAGGCAACATGATTGTATATACTATAGAAAAACCTAAGGAATACTCCAAAAAGCTATTAGAATTAATAAGTTAATTTAGCAAGGTCTCAGGATGCAAAGTCGATCCTCAAAAATCAATTATATTTCTATATGCTAGAAAACAAAAAGTTTTATAAAATAGCATTTATAACACCAGAAGAACATAAAATGAGATTAAATTTAACAAAATAGTAGCTTCCCTGGTGGCGCAGTGGTTAAGAATATGCCTGCCAATGCAGGGGACACAGGTTCGATCCCTGGTCTGGGAAGATCCCACATGCCGTGGAGCAACTAAGCCCGTGTGCCACAACTACTAAGCCTGTGCTCTAGAGCCTGTGGCCACAACTACTAAGCCCGCATGCCACAACTACTGAAGTCCGTGCACCTAGAGCCCATGCTCTGCACGCAACAAGAAAAGCCACTGCAATGCGAACCCTGCACACCACAACGAAGAGTAGCCCCCACTCACTGCAAGTAGAGAAACCCCGCGTGCAGCAACGAAGATCCAATGCAGCCAAAAATAAATTAATTAAATAAATTTTAAAAAAATTACAAGACCAGTACACCAAAACTAAAACAATATTGCTGAAATAAATTAAAGATTTAAGTAGAGATATTGAGTTCACAGATCAGTAGACTCAACATTATTAAGATGTCAATTCAACATAATTCCAATCACTAGCCCAGCTGGCTTTTTTGCAGAACGAGATAAACTAATTAAAAAATGCATATGGAATTGCATAAATTCCATATGCATTTTTAGGACCTAAAATAGGCAAAACATTTTGAAAAAGAATGAAGTTGGAAGACTAACACTATCTGACTTCAAGACTTAGCCTCAGTAACCAGGATAGTGTGGTATTAGCTAAGAGTAGAAATATAGATCAATGGAAAAGACTAGAGAGTCTAATAAAAAGGAATGAAGTATTGATATGTGCTACAACATGGGTAAATCTTTAAAACACAATACTAAGTGGAAGAAACCAGATATGAAAAGCTACATATTATATGATTCCATTTATATGAAATGTCCTGAACCGTGAAATCCATAGAGACAGAAAGTAGAACTGTGGTTGTCAAGGGCTAAGGGAAGGGAGGAATGAGGAGATACTGCTAATGAGTTTGGGGTTTATTCTGGAAGCATGAAAATCTTATGGAATTAAGTACTGGTGATGGTTGCATAACATTGTGAAAATACTAAAAAACACTGAATTATATACACTTCTAAAATTTAATTTTATGGTATGTAAATTATGTCTCAATTTAAAAAAAGAATAAAGAGTTCAGAAATAGAATCACAAATGTATGGCCAATTGATTTTCAACAAAAATGCCAAAGCAATTCAAAGGAGAAAAGACAGTCTTTTTCAACAAACAGTTCTAGAACTGGATATATGAATGGAAAATTTTGAACCTTGAAATATATTGCCTTGAAATGATTCATAAGCCTAAAAGTCTAAAACTTCTAGAACATACCAAAAAAATCTTCATGACCTTAAGATATACAAAGATTTTGTAAACAATTCACTAAATGCACAAACCACAGAAGAAAATTTTATTATTTGCACTTCATCAAAATAAAAAACTTATTCTTTTCAAAGGATAGGGCTAAGAGAATGAAAAATGCAAGCCACAGATGGGAAAAAAGTTTCACAACACAAAAATCTGACAAGGGACTTGCTTCCATAATATATAAATAGCTCTTCAAATCAATAATAAGACAACCCAATTTAAAAATGGGCAAAAGATTTGGACACTTCACGTAAGAAGATAAATAAATGTCCATTTAGCATATAAAAAGATGCTAAACATCATTAGTCATCAGGAAAATGTATATTAAAACCACATGAGATACTTTCACATTCTGTATAAATATATATAGGGTAAAATTTAAAAGACTGATAATACCTAGTGTTGGTGAAAATGTAAAGCAGTTGGAACTCTCATACACTGATGGTGAGTATAAAATGGCACAACTACATTGGAAAATAATTGGCCACTTTTTCTAAAATTAACCATATATTTACCATATGACTCAGCCATTCCACTCCTAGGTGTTTATCCAAGAAAATGAAAACACATGCCCACACAAAGACTGGTACACAAATGTTCACAGAAGCTTTATTCATAGTAGCCTAAAACCAGAAACAACACAGATGTCCATCAACAGGTAAATGGATAAATGAGGTGTGTAATCATATAGGATTACAATATAATAGGATAACTTTCAATAATATAAACTATGGATACTCACAACAATATGGATGAATAGCAAAAACCTTATGTTGAGTGAAAGAAGCTAGACAGAAAAGTGAACACACAGTATGATTCCATTTAATATGACGCTCTAAAAGAAGCAAAACTAATCTACATTGATAAAAATTATATCAGTTTTACCTCCATGGGGGGAGGTTGGTTGCAAGGGGCCTGAGGATTCTTTTTGGAGTGACAGAAATGCTTTATTTCTTGTTTCTAGTGGTGGTTACATGGGCATATTCTTCAGTCAAAACTCACAAAACTATACACTTAGAGTTGGCGTGTTTTTATTGTATGTATTGAATGCTTCAATAAAGTTTTTTTAAAAAGATATGGGTTGGCCAACTAAGTCACTGAGTCTAAGGCAAAAACCTAGCAATCAATCTATGTGATAAAGTCACATAAAGCTTTATCAACACAAAACGCACATGTAAATATTTACATTACATAAAAGCCATTGATTGTGCTATTTAGTGCTTCAGAGAATTCAGTCCAGGGAATGCTCTGTGAACTCTGCCAGTTTGGTATGAATGAGTTTAGTATTTGAGCTTTCTGAGATGAATGCATCAAGGGTATCCCTGTATGGATTCATCAAGGAATACAATTCCCATCTCTACCGACTTCTAATATGGTACCTAAGCATGAAATCTGAGTGACCCTTAAAAAGGCAATGACTCTGCATCCTGGACTTGGGGGATGGCCAGGCTAGCTCTTGGTCTGTACAATTCTGAACAGGCACCATTCAATAAACTAGGAGAATGGTGCAGAAGACATGGATGGGAGTCCCTGATGTTGCCCAAAGCTTTAGATGGCCTCTATTTTCAATATTCTGGAAAATACTCAGAGCAAATACCCCAATTTTCAGTTAGAAGAATGTAGTTCTCTTATCCATGACATCCACTCGTTTATGCCGAGCAACACCTCACCTTCCCTTTTTTTCTGGTACTGATTTTGAGAAATCATTTTCCCTCACTCCATGCTTTCTTTTTGTGAACATCAATTAGAGGTCCCATGACCAGGCAACCTCCCTGACCAGGGGTTGGCCTCACTGAGTCATGTGCCCATCAGACTCCTTCCTAGGACTCTGAATGATGACCACAACGTTCAAGGATGGCCCATGTTGAAGTGCACATTAACCATCTGAGGATGGAGCTCGGAACTTTCCCTTGTGTCTTCCTCCCCAGATTCCTGATGCCCTGCCGGTTTCTGGCCTTGCGCAGACTCAGGTGTTTTCGCTTTTCTGTAAACTGCCCCACTCCTTCCATTCACTTCCTTTTCTGCTAAATCAGCCAGTTAGTTTCTGTTGCCTGCGATATACCCCAGCTGATATAACACAGAATTGAAAAATCCAAAGAAAGGAGCCAAAGCAGCAGCTTGATTTACTCCTGACTTGGCCATGAGAGACCTGGCTTCCAGTCCCAGCTCCGCTACTTCTCAGCTGTGCGGCTCTGTCTTTGGGCAGATCGTTGCTGAGCATCAGCTTGCTCATCTCTAAAATGTTTCATAAATATTTCCTGGATGCCTTGGGTGCCAGGCAAAGACAATCATAATGCAGTTTTATATATTTCTGAAACACATTTATGTCCCATAAGGATTTCTGAATCACATGAAATGAAGTTCCTGAGAACATTTTATCAGATACAAGAGATTATCTAAATAAATACAACCTTTTCTTTCTGAGTATCTGAAAAATTACTTGGGGTCTGGCCCCCCAGGGGTAATGTGCCATTCTTTCTACAGATAATTTAGTTGTTGGATCTAATGTGGTTACTTTGTTGACATTTAATACATTCACCCAATCACTGCCTAAGGCTTTCTTGGGTATATTTTAACAGGGCAATTATATAAAATCTCTCTGTCGGCAAAATACAATTTTGGGGGGAGTCAACTAAGAAACCCAGAGTACTTCTCTGTATTAGTTTTCTGAATAATTATTTTATAAAAATCATGTACTCACAAAAATCCAACACTTTTGTCCTTCTGTGCAATACTGTAAGACTCTTATTTTGATACTAGGGCACAGTGGCCGACTTTTGGCAGAGTGACTTGAGGATATAATTAATAGTTGACATACACTCTGCTTCCTGGACTCTTGATTTCTCTGGGGACATATTTAGATCTGGGCAACAATGACCTACTTTCACAGCTGGATTTATTCTATTCTTAAGTCTCTGGAAACATCCAAGTCAATGTGAAAGGTGCAAATGAAATGTAAGTCACTAAGCCTGGGGTTTAAGGAGAGAAACAAATCATTTGAGATGAATGAAACTGTAGTTCAACCCTACAGTAAGGAATCTGTTCAAGATTACAGGCTATCTTGACTCAAGACATGGAGACATTTGCACACATGTGTATATACACATACACAGGCACACAAATGAAACCAACCAATGAATCTCAAGAAAATGCTGCTAAGAATGTGGTTATCATAGTTCAGGTTTCAGATCCAGGTTCTATGTAGGGTTCTATGTCCCATAATCCCTCTCTGCCTTTGAAGCCAAAACAATATAGCTCTGAAGTCACAGAATTTTTGTTGTAGAAGTATCCTTAGAAGTCATCTAGTCATATCTGTCACTTGATGCTAGAGCTCCCTCTGCAAATCCCCCCAAGATAGCCAATATATTGTCTGGAGAGAGTCAGTTTTGCATAGTGGTTGAATGCACACACTTTGGGGCAGAGACATAGCTGGGTTATCCAGGCTTTACCACTTACCAGCAGTCACCTAGGGTAAATACCTTAACCTCAGTTTCTTCTTTTATAAACAGTAGGTGATAACAGTACCAGCCTCATAGGGTGACTTGTGAAGCTTGAATGAGCTAATAAACGTATGGTGTTTGGCACATAGTAAGGACTTGGCACACAATAAGTGCTCAAACAAAATGTTAGCTAGCATGGGCTACTATCAGTAATAGAGAGGCCCATTCCAAAGTTAAAACAGCAGCTCCAGCTGCTAGGAAGGCCAAAACTGGCTGTCTGCTGCTTCCCTCCCATGGGTCCTATTCTGCCCTACAGAGCTTAACCAAAGCCCTGAATCACTATCGACAGGGAAGGCAGTGCTCATGGCCCACCCGAGTCTCCCTGTTATCAAGCAGAATGGGCCCAGCTTCACTGATTGTTCCTCCTGTCACCCTCCATGGTCCATGCCCTCTTCCCTGGACAGGCTCCAGCCTGCTGGAGCCCCTTTTAAAGTGGCATCTGTTTGGCTTTGTTTACATGAGGCTATCATATTGACTAGCGTGACAGAAAAGCTCAGTGCACGAGGGGTAGGGTGGGGTGGGTGCATCACCTAACCCAGCCTTAGACTGTGGTTAACCAAAGCCCAGAGGCTGCTGTCAAGGGTTTGCCAATGAGGGAACCAGTTAACCAGCCTCTTGCCAGCTGTCCAACATCTGGCAACTCAGCTTCCTCACCTGTGAAACAAAGGGAATAACAGTACCTCTCTCACTGAGTAATTGTGAGGATTCCATGAGGTAACACTTCCTCTACTCCCATTCTTTCTTGACGTCTCTTCCAGTCCAGTTTTAATGCCCACTAGTCCACTGAAACTGCTCCCATCACGGTTACCAAGGATCCTCACACGGTCATATCCAATGGTCAAGCCTTGGCCTTCATCTTTTTTGACCATTTAGCAGCACTTGTCGCAGCTGATGTTTTCCTTCTTCAAACACTTTCTTCGCTTGTCTTACAGGACGGACACCACCCTCTCCTGGCTGTCTTCACCTCTCTGACTACCCTTTCACAGTCTCTGTTGCTGGATCCTTTTCCTCTTCTCAAGCTCTAGATGCTCTAGAGGTCCCAGGTCAGGCCCATTCAGTATCTACACTCACTCCCTAGGTAAACTCATCCAGTGTAATACTGTGGATAAGAGCATGGAGTGGATAAGAGTGTGGAGTCAAACTGCTTGGGGTGAGTCCCAGCTCTGTAATTCACAGGTTGTGTTGTGGAGGGAAGTGATTTAACCTCTCTATGCCTCAGTTTCCACATCCATAAAATGGGGAGTAATTTCCTCAAGTTTTGGTAAAGATTAAATCAGTTAAAACAGGTAAAGTGCTTAGAATGTGGTAAGCATTCTATACATGTTAGCTACTATCCAGTTCCATGGCTTTATCCACCATGAAGATATTGATGATTCCCAGATGTATATCCCCAGTGCCCACCATTCCTCTGAACTCTAGTCTCATATCTAAACGCCTCCTGGCATCTTCATGTTGATGTCAAACGAGATCTCAAGGTTCACACATCTAAAACTGAATGCTGACTCCATACCATCTCCCACCCTTCTTTCCCCGGTCTCTCCCATCTCTCTAACAGGCATCACTTTTCACCCAGTTGCTTAGAGTCACCCTCAACCCTCTTTTTTCTCTCATCCAACTTTCAGCAAAACTTGTTACTCCATTTTCAAAATACAACCAGAACCTGACCTCTTCTCACTACTTCCACCACTACAACCTGGACCAGTCCACCATCTGCGATACCACCTCATTGGTACCCGTTTCCCTTCTTGCTCCTGTACAATCTGTTCTCTACCCAGGAGCCAGCGTACACCTAAAAAAATCAAAATCAGATGTTGCTCCCCTGCTCAAATGCTCCAGTGACTTCCCATCACACTTGGAATGAAATCTAAATTACTCTCACTTGCTAACAAGGCTCTTTGTGACCTGCCTTTGCCTACCTCTTGGCCTCATCTGCTACCACTCTCTCCTGCCTACTTCACTCCAGCCACACAGTCTGCCTTGTGTTTGTCCGATTCACAAGCAAGTTCCTGCTGCAGGGCCTTTGTATGTGCAGTTCTCTCTAGCTGGAATGTTCTTCTCTCACATCTTCCTATGACCCTTCCTCATTCCTTTGTAAACTCCGCTCAAATAGTTACTTATTAGAGAGGCCTTCCCAGTCCACCACATCTAAAAAAACACCCCCTACCCTCACTCCTGTCCCATTACTGTCTGTCCCTTTATCCTATTTTTCTTCATAGCACTTAATACATCCGACAATACATGTTTTTTGTTTGTCATGCCTACTAGAAGGTCAGCTCCTTGGGGGCAGCAGCTTTATTCTGTTTTGTTCTATCCATAGCACCCAAGGTGTGTCTGGGACACAGGAGGTACTTAATAAATGTTTGTTTGTTTTTTTTAAATGTATGAAGGGCTTCCCTGGTTGGAGCAGTGGTTAAGAATCTGCCTGCCAGTGCAGGGGACATGGGTTCGAGTCCTGGTCCGGGAAGATCCCACATGCCGCAGAGCAACTAAGCTCGTGCACCACAACTACTGAGCCTGCATGCCACAACTACTGAAGCCCACGCACCTAGAGCTCATGCTCCGCAACAAGAGAAGCCACCGCAGTGAGAAGCCTGCGCACCACAACGAAGACCCAATGCGGCCAAAAAAAAACAAAAAAACAAAAAAACAAAAAAAGTGAATAGTGCTTAGCATAGTTCCTGGGTCAGAGTCAACAGCTATAAGTTTATGAGGTCAATTTTAGAAATTAAAAAAATGTTGAACAGAAATGCCAAAAGTCTTTAGTGATACTATTTAAGATGTCAAAAATAAAAATAGCATATTTTCACCCAACTGCAATATATATACACACTTATATTGTACTTACTCGGAGTTTCTTCTAAAATTTCTTGGAACTTGGTTCTCTCATAATCTACCAACTGGCGTTGAAGATGTGGTCTCAGACTCCTAATTGTAAAATTGACCATGTCCATTTTCATGAGGTCCAGGACATGAAATATTTGTCTAAAAATTTTAGAGTTAAAATAGTTAGAGAGGTGATTAAGAAATCAATCTGAAATTCATTAACTATTACTAATTTTATAGGCTGGAAAATATAAACATCCACAAAAGGTTTTAAAATTCCAATCACTTTGACAAGGTCACTTTTCACAAAAGGCATTATACATGCATTCCAAATGTATTCTTCCAGAGATCTCAAGAGTATTTGCTTCAGCAAATATACCTCCAGCTGATCCATTACATTCAGCCATAAACTGATAGACACTAACAAGCATAAACAATGAGTCTTAACAATGAGACAAAAAAGATTCAAGAAGGAATTTTCATTTGAAATTTTATGAAGTCTGAACATAGTGTACATTGTTTCTGTTCCTAAGGAAAGAAGAAAAAGAAAAGGAAAGAAAGGACAGGGCAGTAAAGCACAGGGGGAAAAACACTGCATTTTAGAGTTAGGCAGCCCTGTATTCAATTGCAGCTTTACAACTGACCAGCTCTGTGGCCAGGAACAAGTTACTCAAACTCTCTGAGCCTTAGTTTCTTCATCTGTGAAAGAAAGGGACAAGATCAACCTTGGAGGGATGTTGTGAGAGTCAATGAGATAATGAACGCAAAATGCAGGGGAGAGTGACAACCAGTAGGTGCTCAATACATGAGGAAGATGAACACCACAGACAATCCTTCAAAGCAAGGATTCTACAACTGGAGAATCTCAATCTGCCAGAGCTGAGTGCAACTCTAAGGATACTTACAGCCTATTTTACAGATGGGGAAAGTGTGACTCTGAGAGGTTGTCAACTTTCCCAGAGTCATAAAGTAAGTAACCCCTTATATGCAAACCAGCTTCCTTTCCCCTTCCCTTTCCTATACTATCACGTGAAACTTAATTCTCAGTGTGGCTGTATTCACAAAAAAAGGAGAAGAATTCCCCTCAATGGCAAAAAGTACTGCAGACTCCTCTCTCCTCTGGGATCACAAAGAAATTGCTGTCTACACAGCCAGATTAGAGTCTTACGATCTTACTGTACACATCACTTCCTGAGGGAAGCTGTGGCAGAGGTAGCTAGATGACCACCAAAGGTCCACGTTGCCTTCCTGCAGTGTGGCTTTGTGGCTGGGAAATGTGTTCCCAGACAGCAGCCACATTTCCCAGGCCACCTTCAATGTAGGTGGTACCATGGGACTAGGTATAGCCAATGTAATGCATTGCTTCTGGGCCTAGGTGGTTAAACACTGGATATGCCTTCCTCATGATCTCTTTCCCATTCACCAGCTGAATGTAAAGGACTCCAAGGAGCTGGGCGAGGGTGGAGCCAAGGAGAGAAGGAGCCTGGGTCCCTGAATGATACATGGAAGGCTGCCTGACCAAGAATCCCTGACTCGGACTCTGACATGAGTGAGAAACAAACGTTTATTGGTTAAATCACTGAGAACTCAGGGTTTACATGTCATAGCAGCTAGCAATACCCTAACTAATGAAGAAGCCTTCCTGGATCCTTAACTAGGTTAGGTTCCCCTGCTGGAGGCTCCATTAATCCCCTCTACTTCCCTTTTCATAGCACTTATCACAACTTTAATTCCTTGTTCAAGAGCTGTCTCCCCATTAGACTGTAATCAGAGATTGCATCTGCCTTTTTCATCACTGCACCTCTAGGGCCCAGCAATGCCAACTAACAACCTTGTTGGGTCACTCAGTGTGAAAACTCCATGCACACAATAAATGATTGACTTGTCCCTTGCTTAGGTGGTTTCTTCCTAGGGTCAAGGGTTCCTTTGGGGGAGGAGGAACCCTTATTCTGTGTTCCTCAATTCCCACACCTCCCTTCTGAATGAACTCAAAGGTACTCTAAGAAAATGCAAGCAGCAGAATCACTGACCTCAGCACGTCCACGATGTTGCAGGTAGCCTTTAACTCTCTGATATCATCATCTCGCACAGGAGCGCACAGCTTTCCCATCGTACTGATGACGTAGTTGGCCAGGCCTTGGATGTCGACAGCACTGTGCTCAGCCTGCTGCCTAATGAGGTCTGTGTCCAAAACTTCACAGATCTGGTTGCGAAGCCGGTTGCCACCAGGAGTCAGAAAAGAGAGAAGAACCTATACAGGGAAAGGAAAGAAAAATTAACAGCATCCTTACATGAATAAAGGTTGTCATTTCTAATTTCAATGTCTAGATGACCAAGCTCTCTGTCCATATTTTAATGCCCCGGATGCCACAGAAGTTTGCATCGAGTGGTGGATCAGAGGAGCACTCCAGGGTCCTGCCTCTAAAAAGAAAGCTCTGTCTTCTGAATGAAAGCCTCCCCTCCCCTCCCATGGGAAGTTACTAACACTATCGGAATGAAAACAACTGGCAAGGAAGCAATACTATTGAAAGAACTTCAAAAAGTTTACAGAGAAACCGTGCAAAGACAAGCTGCAGATCATGGCTCCAAAAGAACCCTTTAAAGAAGGGCAAATAGAAACATCCCCATGGGCTCTATTAGTATAATATATTTACATGTGAAATATTACATATTATATGAGCAACCTATACTGTGTATTCACTACACAGCAGACACTGTACTTATAGACACAGCACGTGGTTAGGAGAACAAGATCTGAGCCGGAGTGCCTCAGTTCAAATCCCTTCCACCCCTCAAAGCTGCATGACCTTGGATGAGACAGGAAACTTGGTTTCTTTATATAATAACAGGCATAACTGCCTCACAGCATTAGGGTAAGGATAGATGAATAATCTAGTGCTTGGCCCAGAGCAAGTGTCTTGTAAAAGTTAGCTATGACTGTCATCTGATTTAATTCTCACAACTACGCCGGAGACAGACTTAAGAAGAGAGAGCCTGTCACTAAAGTAGGTCCATCTAACTCAGGCTCTGTGCTCTGAAGCACCAAAGCCACTGCCCTACATGCTAAGCATTGGCTTGAGTTCCTGCCGCTGCCCTGTTTTCCCAGCCTGCACCCCATTCCAGGAGGTGCAGGAAAAAACCCTCTGGTGACTGAACTGGCTCAGTGTTTCAAAAGAGTCTCCAATACTCTCTGCAGGACATGAAAACAGCCTTTGGGGGGAAAATTACTAATTAATACAGACAACATCAACTTGCCTCTCTGATTTCTTCAAACAGTTTGATGGCGTGTTCATACTCAGGGGGCTCAGCGTTCAGTTCTGATTCCAAGACGTCCCAGAAGGCCTGGTGGACAATGTGCCTCACTCTACCAGCCAAGCTACAGGAATGAAGTGGATTGTTTTTTAAAATAAGCACTATTTTTCCTGATTAAAAGAAAGATGCTCATTGTAGAAATCTTAGAAAATGTAGAAAAACAGAGAATAAAAATTGCTCATAATCCTATTATTAATCTTTTGACATATGTTCAATGAATGCATTGTTTTACTATAATTGTTTTAATACAGAGTCTGTACAATATTATTTCATTTAATATTCTGTCTTAAGTGTCTCCCCTAGATTTTTTAAATGCTTCCTCCTGATAGTTTTTGATATGCTCATAAAATTTTGTCCTAAGGAGATACCATAATTTACCTAGCTACTCTTCTACACAGACTTTTAGACTTGGTCTAGATTTTGGGGATGAGATGGCAAAATTGCTCTTTCCTTAACAGCTGAAGTTTCATGGCATGGAACAGAACAGATTGGCCCATGGAGACATGCATTTGATTGCCTGCCAGCTTCAGCTTAGATGTCCCATTTAAAGTTGGCCAGACCAAAACTGCTGAAATAGGAGCCTTCCTAGGAAAAGCTAACAATAGAGTAGGTGGCCACCTTGCTTTACCCTGTATGTCAATGCCCTAAAATAGGTGTATGTTAAAACACACAGGGACTTCTCTGGTGATCCAATGGCAAAGAATCCACCTTCCAGTGCAGGGGATGCAGGTTCAATCCCTGGTCTGGGAACTAAGATGCCACAGGCCACGGGGTAGCTCAGCCCACACGCCACAGCTACTGAGCTTGCGTGCCTCAACTAGAGCCCGTGAGCCACAAACTACAGAGCCCACCCGCCACAACTAAAGAGAAGCCCGTGCACCGCAACAAAAGATCCTGCATGCCTCAACGAAGATCCTGCGTGCCACAACTAAGACCTGACGCAGCCATAAAAATAAATAAATAAATATTTAAATAAATAAATAAATAAATAAAACACATCCCTATGAACTCCTACACCATTTTGCAACAGCTTTTAGAAAAGCGCATATTTCCCTGAACTGTAATTGCCTGCAAGTCTCTATCCCACACAGGGCTATACACCTCTCTCAGGTAGAGGCCACTTCTTCTAGGTACCTGCCACTGTACTTAGCATAGGACTTGTCATTTACTGAGGGTTCACTGAATGCATGGTGAATGAATTAATAATTTGATAGTTAAGCATATCTCCTAATTTTTCTTTTAAAGTACAAATAGCTAAATATACAATAATGCTATGAGAAGTGAAAATTAGCTTTCTGAGGAGTATGAGTTAAAACTGTTTCTGTAACTGCAAATACTATATTCTACTCAGCCACTTTAAGTGTGAAAACTTATTCTAGTTGCCTGAATAGATTTATTCAACATAAATGCCATTTCCAACGTTTGAGACTCTCTTGAGCAATTACAGAATAATTAGAAAGACAAACATTGCTGGGACAGACTTTTGTTCTGAACTTTACAAGCCTCATGTACTTGGCTTGAATGCACCAACCAGGAGTGAGCTAAAACCACTTTATAGCTCCTTGAGGGATGTTGGAGTTTAAGTTTTCCCAAAGGCTACAAGCTTTTTAATTTTGGGGAGTGGAAGAGGTAGGGAGGAAGGGGTGGAGATGAAATCAGTCAAATCATTTACAAGCATTCCTACCTGGTATCAGAAATCTGACTTATTTTACCAAGTGTTTCCCCCCACTTGGTAAAATATGAGAGGCAGCCATATTTTAAAGAGTAACAAGAGACAGTGCTTTGAGAGCTATCACCCTGTCTCCTTATTTGTCACAAATAATGAACGCTTATGCTTTGATTAAAAAAAGAAAAAATGTAACGACTTGGTCATTGTGGAGGGTCATCTGAAAAATCAGCAGCTAATGATACGCTATTTCACTTTTAAACAAAGGTAATGTGTCCCAACTCTACGTGTTGTTTCCCTTGCTCACATTTTCTAGCCGTGGCAGAAAATGAAGAGAAGGGGAATTCGTATCTTCCATAGTATCAAAGTACTTACATGCAAGGCACTTATATGCCCAGGAGCATGCATTTAGAGTGAGTGTTGTGGAGAATGCGAGGCTCAGATATGGTCACAGCAGAGCCAGGATTCAAACCCCGGGGTCTGTCTGATCCTAAAGGGCCTTCATTCAGCCTGTATTTGCAACCTTTGAATTTAAAGCACAAACACTCCCAATTTGTCTTTTCTATACTTCGTAAAACATACTTATTTTAACTTCAAATATTCATTTTTATTAGTCAATAAATGTTTATTCAAAATTCAATATGTGGTAGGCCCTGTTTCACGTGCTTGGGTGTAGTGAAAAGAAAGCCTCTGCTCTCAAAAAGCTTACATGTTAGCAGAGACAGAAACAAAAAACACACTGAAAGGGAGTAAGACAATTTCAGAGCCACAAGGAAGGAAGAGGAAGACAATGTGGTCCACAGTGATGACGAGGTGCCGATCTGGCGGGGTGGCTGAAGAAAGCTTCTCTAAGACAGTAAGCGACCTTAAACCTGAAACCCAAATGGGGAAGAGAAAGCAGCTGGTGAAGATCTATGGGAAAAACATTAAAAAAGAAGGAAGAAAGTCCAAGTCCCTGGGACAGGATCAAGCTGGTGTACTCCAGGATCAGCAAGGAAGCTTCAGTGTGGCTGAAGCACAGCAAGCAGGAGGAAAAGGAGGAAGAGACATGGTCAGTGAAGGGGGGCCTTGCTCGTCATACTAAAGTGTTTGAATTTTTATTCTAAGTGTAATAGAACCATTGAAGGGTTTTAAGCAAAGACATGATCTAATCTGATTTACCCATTAGAAAGATCACTGTGGCTATCTGTGGATGTGGAGGATGGATGATGCGGGAGCTAAGGATAGAGACTGGGCAACTAGTTAGGACACAAAGAGTCCAGGTCAGAGATGATGGTGGCCTGGCCTGGGGGTGTAAGCAGCACAGCTGATATAAAGGATCATGGTGAAATGCAGTCACCATAGAAAGCCAAACAGATAAACCTACTTTGGCCAGTAATCCTAAAAAGTATTAGTGATTATTATAAACAACATCCCCAGGAGGAGGACTATGATCCATATCTTAAAGAAGGAAAATTATTGTGTTTACTATTTTCCTGCTTTAAAACAAAAAATGTTCTGAATGGAATCAAATATTATATGTTGTCTTAATTGACAGAGAGAATGCCTCCCAATTTATGAAAGGTACTGGGAGTTTTAAGATTCAGTGCCATTATCCAGGAGCCAGTTTTGCCTCTAAAGGTGATTTACCTGCAGTAATGCCTGCAAGACTTTTCTCCTCTTTGTCCCAGGGGACCTGTGAGCCACTAAAACCAGAAAGACTGAGGTAGGATATAAGGGCATGGCTCTAACTAGAGATCCCTTGGGCATGAGGTTAACCAGGGGTGCCTATGCAGCTGTGATTCCTCCCTCCAGAGGCTTTTGGATCACCTCTTACCGCTTTGGCAGCTCAGCTGCCTTTATTTATCTTTCACAACCTGAATATTAGTTTTTAATAAGTCAGGCTGCAAATATTTCTTGAGCAGGTGCTACATGTCACGCACTCTGCTAGGCAATAAGGACAGAGCAACAATATAGACATAGTTTCTCCGTTAACGGGGCTTTTGGTCAAGTGGGAAAGACAGACTTTGAACCTCAAATTATAAAACATCTTAGCAAGAGGGAGATAGAAGGGGCTATAGGAGTCTTTAGAAGGGGATTTAATGTAGTCTAGTGAGCTCAGGAATGTCAGGAAAAGCTTCCTTCAGGAAGAGACATATAAGCTGAATTCTAAAGATTATGAGTAACATATACCCTAGAGGAGTGGTTTTAAAAACAACTATAAGACCTTGTTAGAGAACTAAATACTGTTAACTCCCAGTGGATATTACACAAGACTGTCCAGGAATCAGTGTGAAAATCTGTGTTTGCAGTACACACACACACACACACACACACACAGTCTGCAGCACAGGTTATGCACAACACATGCCTCCAGGTTACCTGTTCTCAGGGAGGGCATCTTGTTTTAATTGAAAGCTCTCATTTACAGCAATCTCGTGAGCTAGAGTCATGTTTGATAAGTTCCTTGCTGCAGCCATCACTTCATCAAATGTTACTACCCTGGGAGGGCTTGTTGCTGAAAGGAAGACAAAAACCAGTTAATGCTCTAGAAGAGGAGTTGTCCTCCAATGAAGCCTCCTGATGCACACAGGGTTTAAGTTACTCCAACATATATTTTCAGTAAGAAGAATATATACCAAAATAGATCAGTTCCCCCGCTTAATACTTAAGGCTCCAAAAATTTAAGAACTCCTTTGATAGCTTCAGTTACTGTATTGAAAATAAGTTGTCGCCCGCCCTCGCCTTCTGAGATGGCCCACGCTCTGTCTGTGGAGTGTGTTTCTCTCTAAATAAATCCACTTCTTACCTATCACTTTGTCTCTCACTGAATTCTTTCTGCCATGAGACACAAGAACCTGAGCTTCATTAAGTCCTGAAACCAGATACTGAAACCCCCGCCAGGTGGGAGAAGTTAACTATAGGCTGCCACAACACTCAGACCCAGGACCAGTTGGAACCAGAAGGTTGATGATGCTGACTCCCACATACCTCACCACCAGCCAATCAGAAGAAAGCCCATGAGCTGATCATGCCCTCCTCTTTGAACCATTACTATAAAACTCCTCACTACCCCCTCCAGGTCAGGACACTCAGTTTTGAGAGCATTAGCCCTCTGTGGCTCCTTTGCATGGCAAAGCAATAAAACTATTCTTTACAACTTTGAAAAAAAAAGAAAGAAAATAAATTGTCAAATGTTTCTGAGAAAATTTTATTAATATAGGCTATTATAAGTTCTTTTTAAAAATTAAATCACCTCATTTTTTAGCGAATATTGATATCTGCATTTATTACATGTACTCTATCGGAAATTGATGACTACTTTTTATTCTGTAATTCATAACTCCCATTAATTTAAGCAGACTCAAAATGAACTGATTTTTTAAAACTATAATTTTGAAAAGTATATGCCGTATAGCACAATTCTAGGTTTTGCTAATTGGTAGTTGTCATTTGACTTCGCTGAAGCATAACTTACCTCCTCGTAGGACTGTCCTGAGGTGACTAAATAAGATAATTTAAGTAAAGAACATGGTAAGAACTCAATAAATGTAGATAATTAAAATAAAATAAAGCTGATAAGCTGATAATCTACGTCTCAGTAGGAAATAGTGGGTAAAGAATTATTTTAGTTATCTGTAAAGATTATTCAAAAAATTATTCTAACAAGTCATGTCTTTTTGAAATCATTGTTGGAACTCTCGGCTTCTGTTAATTAAAAATCATTAGCTCAAACAACAATCCTGACTGGCAATACTTTGCTACCTAAAATAATTTATTTAAAAAAAAATTTTTGGCTGCGCCACACGACATATAAGATCTTAATTCCCAGACCAGGGATCGAACCTGCACCCCCTGCATTGGAAGCGCGGAGCCTTAACCGCTGGACTGCCAGGGAAGTCCTTAAAATAATTTTAGAAGTAAGAAGAGGAGGAGGTAGTGGAGAAGGTGGAGATGGAAGAGGAAGAAGAGGAGGAGGAAGGAATGCTGATATACAATTAGTAAAACCCTTCTTCAGGACACCTAGGTACCCTGCTGGAGACATCAACTCCATGTATAGTAATAAAGAGTGAGAAAAAGCACTGAAAGCTGGGGGGCTGCTAATAAATTCTTTTGCCAATTCTCTTTCCCATTAAGATTCTCCTTAAAAATGTCTGTATCCTTTGGTCCAGCAATCCAATTATATCCAAAGGAATTCCTAGAAAGGCTTTATGCACCACGATGTTCATAAAGCACTATTTGTAATAACAAAAAAAAAAAAAGGAAATGAACTAAATGCCCAATGCTAAATCAGAGGTTAAATAAATTGATGGTACTTTCACTTGGTAAAGTAGTAAGCAGTCATAAAAATGTTTTAAAAAAACATTATCATGAGTAAATGTTTTAGTTATAATAGTAAGTGAAAAAAGTCCACATACATATACATATGTATGTCTATGTGCAGTATGAAGATATGACAAAGCACTATCACCTGTCATCTTTGGGTGACATTATAGGCGATAATTTCTTTTCTTTCTACTTATCTACCTTTCCATTTTTTAAAATGAGAACGTACTAATTTAGAATAAATACACGACAGATGAATGGATAAAGAAGATATGGCACATATATACAATGGAATATTACTCAGCCATAAAAAGAAACAAAATTGAGTTATTTGTAGTGAGATGGATGGACCTATAGTCTGTCATACAGCGTGAAGTAAGTCAGAAAGAGAAAAACAAATACCATATGCTAACACATATATATGGAATCTAAAAAAAAAAATGGTCATGAAGAACCTAGGGGCAAGACAGTTATAAAGATGCAGACCTACTAGAGAATGGACTTGAGGACACTGGGAGGGGAAAGGGTAAGCTGGGACAAAGTGAGAGAGTGGCATGGACATATATACACTACCAAACGTAAAATAGATAGCTAGTGGGAAGCAGCCGCATAACACAGGGAGATCAGCTCGGTGCTTTGTGACCACCTAGAGGGGTGGGATAGGGAGGGTGGGAGGGAGGGAGATGCAAGAGGGAAGAGATATGGTGACATATGTATATGTATAACTGATTCCCTTTGTTATAAAGCAGAAACTAACACACCATTGTAATGCAATTATACTCCAATAAGGATGTTAAAAAATAAATAAATAAATACAAATGAACAAACTTTTTCTGAAGTGGGTATTTGATCATATTAAATGCTAGTTGCTTATCTCTGCATTTGCTTGGGCAGCTTAAGGAGTTATATTTCCCATACAAAATGTCAATTAAAAAGCTAAAAAAAAAAAAAAAGACAAACACATGGCTTCACACATTTCTAGCTTCCACACACAAAAAGGGAAAAAGACATCTCCCTTCACCATGGCACTCTTTTCATTCCTTCTCGTACTCCTAGTGCAGTAATTCTCCTCGTGGGCACTTTTCTGGGGTGATTTGCACAACAGTTTTTGAAATCAGTAGGAAACCCTTTAGATTATTTCACTTCCTGCCTGACCCTTGAGTTGGGGCAAGTTTCGTTCCATGTAAACAAGAAAGGACTGATTTGAATTTACCCTTGAATGTGGCTCAAAAAATGATCTCAAGAAGGAGTAGCTTTCTGCTAATTGAGAGAGAAGACAGGTGGGGTTGGGAGACCTGATTTATAGCCAAACCAAAGCAGATCAAAGACAGTGATGAAAATAAAAATGGGCAGATTGTAAACGTCAGTGGCAATTTATTGCTGAGAGTGTGTACAAGACAGCTGCAGGGCCCTGGCAGTGCCATTACAGTACATCTAGAAGGGAAAAGTTAGTACTTTGCTCTCATTCATTTCCAAGTTTTAAAATCCAACATGCGTGTCTAGAACCACCTCCACTCCCCATTGGCTTACAAGCAGGAGAGCTGGATTTGCTAGAAGAGTCGCTTGTAAAGCTCTGCCTGGAGCACTCATAGTCACTGAGTGAAGCCATGCTTTCGGAAAACCGGGAAGAGTCTGAATCGCTCGGCTGGTCCTCGCCCACACACTGCTTCTCACCATTGAAGGGCATTTTGTGTCTCTGGAGTGTGGGTAAAGAGACAGCACCTGCACAGACAAACAGACCCTGTGTCAACGTTCTGCGGTACTCCCCCCAATGGTGCTGGTGCTTCATTCAATGTAGACAGCCGTGTCGCATGTGTCACAGCACTGGAAAGGCCCCCGGAAGATGACCTCCTTCCTCCCATGGCACCCGGGCCAGGCTATCACTAGGCCTGCAAGACTGCCTTCCAGAAAGGGATTCCACAGCCAAGGTGTGAGCTCACACAGGGCCTACTTGGTGTGAACGTGGAGCAGCCCCCAGCAATAAAGCATCCTCAAAAAACAATGCGCAGAGCACACACTCCTCCTCCTGGGGTTGCTAAAGCGTGGGAGGGTAAGAGTGAGAGTGTGGGGCTCTGGGTTTGAAGCTTGTTCTGTCTTTTGATATGTGACCTTGGAGAAGTCACTTAACTCCCTACATCATGAGTCAAGCTGGGCTGAAAGACTAACCTCATAGGGTTGCTTGAAGATGAAATAGGATTAACCTTATTAAAGTGCTGAGCACAGCATTCAAATGTTTGCTATTATTATTGTTCCTCTGTCTTTGTTTTAAATAAAATATTTTTGAAATCAGCCTTTTTAGTTGTCTGTGAGCCTCCTAGGGAAAGAGGAAGACTAATTAAAATTTCTGGCTGGCAAGTATATAGGTTTTTCTCCTCCATTTTCCCATGAACTGTCACGCTATGAAGAGTAAGGCCTGATATTTGGTTTGTGCTTTAGACAGTACCCACTGCCATCCAAGGAACAAACAGGCACAAAAGATCCTGATTCACAGGTTGGGGGGAAAACAGACACTAGGAGACCTACTGTGCCATAAAACCAGTCCCTGGACTCTATATCCACGGCTGTTTCTGGGACATCAGATTGCTTCCCAGGGAACGGCAGGGCAGTTGGGCCCACTCAGCCCCTGGAAGGGAGATCCTGGGTTCCCAGGACGCTCAGGCCTGATCCCAGGATCCTCAGCCAGGCCTGTGAGGAAGCTGGCCCTGATATGAGTGCAGTGATAGCTGACACTGAGGGGAAACCTGGGCCCGAGGAGAAAGGCACCTCAAATCCTGAACGGATGGTAACGATAGTAAGGGTTCACTGAGTTTCTTTAAACCTGAGCCAGCAATGAGATACTCAGAGCTTTTAAAGCTATCAGAATGGGAAACCACAACTACCCATGGAATGCCTGGAAATGCCTGCAGTTTCTTCAATGATTCCTTTCACGTGTATTAAGTGCCTACTGTGCACCAGGCACTGGGAAAAGTAACAGTGAACAAAATACACAGGGCCATCCTCTCATGGCTCTCAAGTCCAGTTACCTAAAATTGTGTGTGCCAGATGCTAGAGGACAAGGAAAGGGAAACCAAGGCGCTGCTGAGGAAGCACGAGAAAGGAGAGGCAGGGTTGGGACCAAGGTAGGGGGATGGAGCCTTTGCTGAGAGAAACAGTGCTGTTCTTTATCCTTCGGGTGATGACAGAGAAATGGATGGGCCTGAGAGGGACTTACTAAAGGTCAAAAGCCAAGGGCACTTGCCCCTGGCCTCACCTAAACAACCTCTTCAGTCCCGCCACTTGTAGAAATGCACCCGTGCTCAGCCTACCACTTTCGCAAACAGAAAACCACCAACTTGGAGGCTGCCTCTGCAAACCGAAGGGCAGGGAGTGGGGACGTCAGCTGCCAGGAAGCTCCCCAGTAGACACACTCGCCTTCTCCTAAAGCCCAGAAGCCAACCATCTCGGACATAGACTGAGGGCCGACCCCTGGCATCCTCGGCAGTGAACTCACCTTCTTTACCCCAGGCAAACGAGATTCTCCTTGAGCGTTAACTCCCGTCTGCTGGAAGGGGAACAGGTGGGGGTGAGGATAGAGGACAGAAGAAAGGGGTCTGCTCCAACCCTTTCAATTCCACCGAACCCCAGATCCCAACTGGTGCGCTTACCCTTCCCTCTAGCCTTCTCTCTTCGCCAACATTTTACTTCTCACTGATGGCATTTCTCGAAAATGCTAGCTTCTCCAGGAAGCCTTCCCTCTACGCCATGGCCAGAGCTAAGGGCACTCTTCTTTGTACACCTGAAGCACATTTCTTGTATCTGCACAATAGCACTTGTAGCTATTTTCCTCCTGTGGCTACTTCCGACTCTCCTTAATAGGCAGGAACTGTGTCTCGTCCACCATCATCAGTGTCGAGTATGGGACAAATATTCATTTGGTGTTAGCTGAATGGGAATCACTGAATCCCATCTGGTACAGCTGCAGCCAGAACATTTGCAAACTGATTCTCACTTCACATTTACAGGCCCTGCTGCTGTCAAAGTTCAAGGCCTGGAGCCGAGTACCTACCACCTCAACCTGCTTTATGAGGCTTAAGACTCAACATTCCCTGGTCCTGTCACACTCTTACTAGAATATCTTAAACTCTGTTTCCATTTTATTATTTCTTTCATTCATTCAACTGTAACAACTGTGCTGTGATGCTCTGCCCTCAATTTCTCTTCGCTTTGGCTATTTTGCCAAGTAAGAGTGAATAAGAGCTTCCATCCATTGGAATTTATGAACTGGGTTAATAGCTATAACTATCCATTTCATTTTTCTACTCCAGCTGAACAGCACACTTCATAGGTTTCTTAACTGTGTTTAACAAGGCAGCTAAGTACAAAGATTAAAAAAAATAAGAAGCTCTAGGTTAGGAGGTAGAAGTCCTGGGTGTAAGGCCTGGGTCTGTTGTTGATTTGCTGCATGACTTTATCCACATCGAGTCTGCTCTCTTCACCTCATTTTTCTGAGGGGGCTGGGCCAGCTACCAGGTGCCTTTTAGTGAGGAATTGCTAACATGCTATAAACCCAGAGTTCCATGAGGCATTACTAGAAGCTCTGAGAAATTAAATGTGCTCATGGCAGACATACTTAATAACATGCAACTACGCTTTCTTCCAACAATTCACTGGAGGTAGAGTTTCTGGCATAGGGGATATAACAGAAAATGTAAAAGCATCAAAATGTTTAGAAACTCTTGTTTAGTTAAGCCTCCACATTACATCTGGGTTTTAGTGGATCCAAGCAGAAACTTTTCTTTGAGGCCAAAATGCACACTATTACTCTATCAAGAAATCGCCTGTGTCCTCATATTAATAATACCTAACTCACAGGGTTGGTGTGAGATTTCATTCAGTCAATCTATGTAGAGTGCTTGGAACAGTGTCTGACACAGAGTAAACAGGATACAGACGTTTGCTACTGTTAGTATTATTTGCTTTAATAGTTGTTATTATCATCATTTCAGTCATTAAAAACTCTAGAGGGAAGAACAGTTCTATTCCACGATGATAAAAGCATGTTACCCTATAGATAACAAAGACTGGCATTTAACCTAGGACAGAATTCTTGCATTTGTTTGAAATACAAAAATCAAAAGCAAATGGCCCATCATGGTGTAAACAGTTTTCTGCAAGTTCCTTCACACTTGCTCTTACCTTTCTTGGTCTCAGGTTTCCATACAGGTCATCTGGGGACAAAGCTACTTGACTCAAAGACACTGACGGTAATTAGACTGTTTTTAAAGCTATTTTGGATTCTCTCTTAGAATAGTGATAACGAAAACAGGTTGTTTCTTTAAGAAAGGTAATGTTTCTCATACTGACAAACCTAGATTTACTTAACCTTCACCATTGCAACTCACAAACAAACCAAACAACTTTCCAGGAACACCACTTCTCATCCTAACTGGGAAGATTTACTCACTGGCCAAATGTGAAGTCAATGTGAAGAGAGAAGATAACGCCAGAACAAAGCCTCCAACACTCCAGTGAGTCACTATTCAAAGAGAATAATCACATTTTTCATTGTACTGTCCCACATTTTATAATAAGAAAGGCAATATTATGTCATTCCTTCCAAGGTCAATGACTGGGAGGCAGCCGGCACTTGAATACTTATTGTTGAATGAACGGCAGTATGACCACTGACATTTTAGAGAGGAGGGAACAGGTACAGAGACCTGAAGGGGCTAGTCCTGTGTTCCAGCACATATGGAGCAGAGATCAGTTTTTAATTTGCCAGTGATCCCCAGGCTGCACCCAGATTACCGACTCTACTTCCTTATTTCCGTTCTGCAGCAAACTCTATCTGCAAATGATCCTGCACTGGTTCAGGATTGCACAGATCCACCAGTGACAATGCACATGTCACCGAAGCAGTAAGAACACTGGCTCTGGAGCCAGATGGACTGGTTCCTTGATCTTGACTCGTGATATTTACTGACTGGAGACAGGGAACTTACCAGTTATGAACTGGGGACAATACTATTATCTACCTTGTAGAATTGTTGTGAAGATTAATTGAAACAGTCTATGTCAAGTACTTAAACTCCTACTAGGTGCTCGACAGATATCAATTATTATTTTATTCTTATTAGAGGAAGTCATGAATTTAAAAAAATGTCAATGTCATAAAAAACAAGGAAAGGTTGAGGATATGTTCCAGATGAAAGAGGACTTGACAACCGAATGCAATAAATGATCCTAGATTGCATCCTGTACCAAAGAAAATAATGCTATAAAGAACACTATTAGGGCTTCCCTCGTGGCGCAGTGGTTGAAAGTCTGCCTGCCGATGCAGGGGACACGGGTTCGTGCCCCGGTCTGGGAAGATCCCACATGCCGCAGAGCAGCTGGGCCCGTGAGCCATGGCCGCTGAGCCTGCGCGTCCGGAGCCTGTGCTCCGCAATGGGAGAGGCCACAGTAGTGTAGGAAAAAAGGCCGGGGATATAAGCAACTTTCTCTGCAACTAGAGAGAAAAAGACAAAACAATAAAGCCTATGGAGCAAAAGGTTAATAGGTGAATATGAGTAAAAGGTAGACAATAGGGAGTTCTTTGTACTGTTCTTGCAACTTTTTCTGTAAGTTTGAAATTATTTCCAAGCAAAAGGTTAAGAGAGAAGAAGTACTGAACCAAAAGTTCAAGTCTAATTCAGAACAGCCCAGTCTCCTGTAGTTTTCAGATCTTCATTGCCCGCACCACTACAATAGCTTAGATCTACTCTATTACAGAAGCTCTTCTAGACAGTCAACCCCATCCCAATGTCCTTCTTAAACAGTGCCTAGTGAATAAAACAGGTAATCGTCCAGAGCCCTTCTGAAAAGGCAAAAAGAATCATCCTTTTTAAGCGTTCTTCTCCAGGTGGGTTTCCTTTTCTTAAGAAGTCTCTTGGCAGTGGTTTATAACCCCTCTGTGATCTGGCCTCTGCCCACTTCATTCTGTTACCACTCTCTCCCTAATCCTTCATGTTCTGGACACAAGGCCTTCTTTGGGCTCCTGAGACATGCCAAACTTTCTCCTTTGGAGCACTTGTACCTGCTTTTCTCTTCCAATGGGATGTTCTTCTCCCTGATCTCTGTGTGGTTGGAGCCTTGTTGTCATTCAGATTTGAAAGCAAATGTTACAACTTCAAAGTGACCTTCCTTAATATCTCCACTAATTCCATTTAAATTCGTCATTTTAGAGCTCAGAACACTGCATGGGATAGAGAAGGAGCTCAGTGAGCATCACTGATGAACAAATTAAGCCACGTTCTATTCAAAAGGCAACTTGGGCCGCCCTTCTCCTCTGCCTCACTCACACTGCTCATATGCCCATTATGCAGTCATCTGAAGTACGATAGTTGTTTTCTGCAAATCTGCCTCGCCACTAAATTTTAAGCTCCTTGTGGGAAGAAGCTACGTCTCCCTTCTCCAATTCCCAGTGCAAATTAGCAAAGACTCACAGTCCCAGAGCTTAGAGAAACTTTTACATTGTACCTTCCCAACCTCCTAATGCTAACTGATAGCAAATAATAACAATTGGAGTTAACAGTTATTGAATACTTACTATGACTCAGCCCCCATAAGTGCTTAAAATGTTTTATCTTCTTGAATCTTCATCATAACCTTGTTAGCTAAGGTATCATCATTATCCCTGTTTTATAGATAAGAACCTGAGGCTCAGAGAGGTTAAGTTATGTGCTCGAGGGTTCACAGCAGCGGCAGAGGCACAACTCTAATCCAGGCAGTGGATCCTTAAAGCCTGTGCTCTTTACCGCTCTAGGATGGCTGCAGAAAATTTGGTGAACTGCTCACTCTTTCCTCTCCCACTCTGCCATTGATCTACGCACTACCATGTGGACACTTGCACATGTGGTAACAAGCTGACCTTACCCCCGGGGTGTCTGCTTAAGTGCTATACCGTGAAGGGCATCACTGAAAGAGTCCATTGACCAAAATTACTCTCAACCACCCCACTAGAGTGACCGAAAATCCTCTATCAGGGAGCCATTCTTTATGCACTGCAAAATCCCTCCTTAAAACCCAAATATTATCAAAAGGGTTAATTGCTTATAGCTAGCATGAGTCAAAAGCATTTTGAAGTGAATTATTCAGATTATCCAGCAGGGCTCTGAAGAATGGAACCCATTCAATTAAGGTTAAGTCATGAAAGGAGAAAATTTCAAGAAATATCTAGCGGGGTATCATTCTTCAAGACCAGATCAAGGTCAGCTGCAAGGACAAGCATTCATATATTTGTAGTAAAAGGCAGGGAGTCAGAGGAGTAGGACTGGGCTCTGAAAAAAACACTGCAGATGATATGGAAAAATCTTCATCTTCTGCAAAGTGCTCCTTTAGAACCAGTCCTAAACAGCAGCAGCGCTTAAAAAGTTATTCACACGCAGCAAAGCAAAAACCACAGGGCAGAGAGGTAGGTGCCTGCTCCATTCAGCTACAGAATACTGGTCTTCATCAAATTAGAGCCAACAAAGAGCTAGATAAAAGCCAACAAAGCCAGTCATTGTCTAAAAAAGCAGATGTTCACGCCACACATAACATTACAACGTCAGGGAGAAGGATTTCTAGGCACTTTTCACACTTGAAAACACTTCTTCTCCCAGCCCTGGTTGGCCTGTTTTAGTACCTGTTTCCCCCTCTGGGCCCTCAACCCTCCACAAAATGGCATTGAAGCTGCTTCCACACACGACTGGGTATCTTCAGCTCTGGGCCACTTCAAGTCAGGCAAACTCCACGGGCTGCCAGGGTGATAGATGAAATCTCTGGAGGCAAGAGGAAAAGGCAGGCAGAGCGCTTCCTGCAGTGGGAACCACTGTCATAACCTCATTAAGTTTGGCAGGTGGGACAGAGCAAGGTGTCTGACTGGGCTGGAGACCCACGGGACCAAGGGGACCTTGGGGGCCGAGGGGCCGACTGGGGACAAGGACAGCTTGTCTAGTTTCTTCAAGGTGAAAGTAACAGGATAACCATCGAAGGCAGCATAAACTTTAGTCACTTGAGGGCCACTCTTCACGCCTGTTTCCACATTTCCATCCTCACCTGTGCTCTATCAAACACTTCTCTTTATCTGAACTAGATTTTTGCGTTTAGATACACTTAGTTTGTAAGGAAACTTTATATCATTGTGAAGTCGCTCGGCTTAAGGGAACAGTTTTTCTTAATACTAACGAAAACACTTAACCACGTTCGTCCACGTTCCACCTCAAATCATCGCTGTGACCCGAAGTGGCGCCACACAGAGTAGCAGCCTTGGGAAGCACAAGCCATCCCTGACCGCCCCAGGGGTTCGAGCCCGGGCCTGGTGGGCATGTCCCGCCTCTTCCCCGCAACTGAGGGTACCGTCGTGGGGACGCATCTGCACACCCCTCGCCCACGTCCTCTGGGCGCCCCTCCCCTCCAGCAGCACGTTTCCTGTCAAAACAAACCCTTGGGGGAGGGGACGGCGGAGGCCGAGCCGAGCACCGAGGAAACCCGGGCAACAAACCCCAAACACACACTTGGGGCCCCGCCCGGCCCCGACAGCGACTCAGTTCGCCCACCCGGGCCAGGGGTTGCAGGCGACAGGATGCCCCCTCCTGGAGCCCCGATGGTGGGAAGCCGCTCGCGGCGCGGTCGCTGGCACGGACCCAGGGGGATGTAAGCAGAGGCCATGCGGCCCCGACCCTGGCGCCTCCAGGGCCCGAAGCCCGCGGCCGCTCCAACATCCACCGTGGCCCGCTCCCACGCGGGAACGGCGGTTCGAGGTCAAACAAGGTGATGTGGCGGGTTGGGGGAGCAAGGAGCGGGCCTTTACCGCCCCTGCCCCCGGGTCCCAGGACGGCGCTCCGAGGTGGGGTGGGGGAGACCCTCGGGCTGCCCGGGGGCGACGTGTCCCTCTCCGCCGGCCCGGGCCCATCGCCTCAGAGCCCACGACCCCCTCCCCCGGGATGGTACGCACCGGCTCCGGCGCGGCGACAGGCGGAGAAGAAAGGCGACTGAGTGAGCCCTGTTCAGGCGTCTCTGGGTGTTCACTCGCCCAGCACGGAACAAACTCCTCAGAAGCCCACGAGTCCAGCAACCCTCAGACTCCCCGGCCCCCCCTCCACCCCCACGCGGCATTTAAAGGGCCGGGAGGGACTCTAGAGAGGCAGCCACGGCGTGGCCATCACGTAACCGGAGAGAGGGGGGAAGACGGCATCGGGGAGAAGGGGAAATCTAGGGCACTTCAGCTTCGATGTCCGAGCTCTGACAGATCTGACCTAATACAGGACATTTCCCTCATCTTCGGATGAAAGAGTCCAAGGTGAGCTCGGATTGGGTGTGTTCTGGGTGCGAGAGGGAACGGTTCCCCCCCCCCCGTGGGCTGAGAGTGGTGCGGTCCGGGGACTGCTAGGGGCGGGGAGAGAAGTGTTTACGGAACTAGGGCAGCGGTGCCATCCCCAGCTCTCGGTGTTGGAGGCGGGGCCTGTCGGGACGCTGGGGACGGGGCGGAGCGGGGATTCTGGGGGCGGAACGGGGATTCTGGGGACAGGGCGGAGCCACGGGCGGAGGTGCTTGTGGAGCGCTGGATTGACCCCCCCGACCCCGGACTCCCGGGGCGCACCACCGTAAGCAATGCTGCTAGGTCCCCGGCCGCGCGTGGAACTTTTACAGCCCGAACACCCCTCATCTAGACTGGGCGATCCAAGTTAAGTGCCCACTATCACACGGTCTAAACTGAGACAACCCAACCCACAAACGGGCAAGTACATTCCCACGCACGTCAGCAACCTATGTTTGTGTCTGCACCTCCACAGAAGCAGGAGTCCAGATTTGCATATGGCTGGACAGGACGATTAACTCCTGGGAGTCACACCCACCCAGGCTCTCTGAAGACGTAAACTTCGTGTGCACGCAAAAGATAAAGCATCTTACTTCCCCTAGGGTTCTTCAGCATCGATCTCCCGGAGAAGTGTTTCGACAGTGGTTAATGTAAATAAGCAGTCCCAGGGAGCTCGGTGCGGTCAGGCCTACTGTTCGGCTCTGCTGTGGGTGTGCTTCAGAGTGTACAGAAACACCCTTCCCCCAACCGCACACACGAAAGCCACTGTATCTTCTGTCAGGTGTACATTGGTGTTATTTGAGAGACAGTTTCATGCAAGAATGTAAGTGACTTTTGTATAGGCTCAAGTACTTCCATTTAGTGCTGAAATCATGTCTGGATTGTGAAGGCAAAATTGGTTATAGAAAAAGAACCAGACAAGCAACATTTTAAAGGAGGGCAGAAAGCCAGTTAACCTAGATGGAATCATTCAGCGTCACAACATGGGCTCATACTACTATGAGATCTTGGTCAATGGTGAAACATGATAACTGTCTCATTGGGTTTTTGTGAGGATGAAATGAGATAAAGCAGTGCTTAGAGCTGTACACAGTAAGCACTCAATCAGTGTTGTTGAAACTATTTGGCAAATCACTCTGAACAACCTTAGCTGGTGATCCGTATAAATTTGTAGCACTTGTGTCTCCTTATGCCACTCTCTCCTCCCTTCTCCTAAAATACACAACTTGTTACAAATCAAGAGATTAAAGAAAAAATGCCATTGCCACCCAGGTTCTTTCCTATGAACCTTGTTTATACCGTTTGTTGGAATCAGAAGTCAGGTTGACAGAAGCCTCTAATTTCAATTCTTGCCAAATAACAACCACCACACAACTGCCATCACCACCCCAAAGATTCCACAATAGAAAGATTAACTAAAAATATCCCCCAAACTTCTGGACACTGTGACAATGACACATTGCAGCTTTGCTTCCTTTGTTAGCTTTGCAGGAGCTTAAGTATTGTTTTGCCATATTACATAACGTGAAGCAGGTAAGCATGAATCAGGAGAGTTGTCCAGTCTACCTGGGTCACCAGCTGCCTGACCCTGGGCACGGCACTTATTTTAAAGCTCAAATATGTAACTCTCAAAGTCACGAGGAAGCAATTTTTGTCAAAGCAGATGAATCAAGTTTCAGCCTATGCTGGGGTGAGAACCTTGAGGCAGAAGAGGTAGGGTAAAACCAGAGACCCATGCTAAGGAGAAAAAGTCTCTTGGAAAAACAATCTTCTATTACATCAACGTTAAATAACTTGCTATCTGGTAACCTTTTGGCCAATTACCTGACTAATTATCCTTAGCCTGGCTTGTATATAAAATCACTTTGAAGAAATACAGCACTGTAAAATATTGGTAGTTTCCTTAAAAAAAAGAGCCTTGTATCATATTCTTACTCAGAGAGCTCAGGCCGTCATAGAATAAAGTCCTCCTTGCTTAGATTATGTTCATGACCTTCCAAAACAACTGTCTGAAAAGGCAACCTCTTTAGTAAGTAAAATAATTAGCTTTTTATTTGAAGAAGACATCACACCTAATTTTTCTAACTTTTCTGTTTTGAATCACTTAGAGAACTCATGGTAATGCAGTTTGTTTAAATTACACAATAGATTAAATTTGATCTGTTACCTTTGGCAAATGACAAAGGACAGATCAAAATTTTTGCTTGGTAAAGAAATGTAAATACTACTTTTCTTTTGACACATCTTAAACCTGAGTTTTAAATTACAGTGAAGCCTTGTATAAATCAGAAAATCCCAAAATGTAATTTTAATATGGATTTTCAACCTCTCAGCCATTTAACTTTTATAGCAGGGCTGCATCTTGTGCTGATCTAGCGTAATGCAAATTCAACTAGACAGAGATGGGATGGGGAGTGTGGCGCACAGCAGCATAACTGGAACTCTGCCAATGATTTTAACCCCTTCTTCTCTCTGTGGGAGTTGTGAGGCTTCGCTTTCCTGAGTTGATCTCAGTTTCCAAGCTTCTCATTTATGTTCCAAACTTCTTATCCAAGGCTGGTTTCGTGAGCATGCAGTGGCTCAAGACCCTGACCTTGGAAGAGCCCCATACTAGGTTTAATGCTCTGATGCTTCCAACTTGAAATTCTCAATATTTTTTAAACAAGAAGCTCTGCATTTTCATTTTGCACAAGACCTCGAAAATCATGTCGCTGGTTCTGATCTCACCACACAGAATATGAGTCTAGTGTTTAAGGTGCTTATTTTCCCTTTATCTGTCCTCGAATACAAGTCAATTACTTTATCTAGTGCTCAGGTGAAGAAACATATATGTTTCCAGGAATCCCCTGGTGGTCCAGTGGTTAGGACTCGGCGCTTTCACTGCCAGGGCCGGGGTTCAATCCCTGGTAGGGAAACTAAGATCCTGAGAGCTGAACAGCCAAGAAAAGAAAAGAAAAGAAAAAAGGTGTTTCCAAGGTCTTATGGTCCACTTAAGGAAGTTTCAAGGATAACTTTGATTGCACATGATTTTGACCTTATGATCTCTCTTTAGAACCTAACCCCTCACATAATATATGACTCCACTGTAAGTAGAAAAATTGATTAAATGGAATCCCATCTCTTTTTCTCTCCCCTGTCCATCTTAACGTGCTAGGAAGGACTAAAAAGCAATAAAGGGGGGGGGGGAAGGGCAATAGAAAGTAGAAGGAAGAAAAATAATTTGGCTAATATATGAACAAGATGATCCGTCACTAAATGTTCAAAATTTATCCACACCTTCTTGGCAGATTTGTCTCTTTTTTTTTCTTTTGGTCTTGAATATAAGGCAGATTTAGATCATTTACCAGTTCTGAGAGAGAATCAAAATGTTGATTCTTGATCAAGTTTCCAACTCACCAAAACCAGTTTTTCCCCTGACTCTACCCAACTGAATTGGTGTAAACTTGGAGATTATTTCTCATTCCAATTGCCTCACACCTACCATACTAAAAAAAAAACCATTCTTAATTAGTACCCCCCTTCACCCTCCATGGGCCCCCTCCACTTACCTGGGAACCACTGTTGTCCCTTGGAAAGCCAGAAAAGAGAGCGAGGGCTAGCAATGAGGACAGCTCTGGGCAGGAAGTGGGAGGGGCCAAGGAGAGATGAGGCTCAAAGGAACACCTACGAGAGGCCAAAGAGATGATGGCTCAGAGCTCAGCCAAGACAGCCATGCTCTCTACCCCACCTCTGGGCCAGCAGGCAGTTGTTTTCTAAATGTCTTCATAGTCCTTCATTCAACCATGGATGAAGATTTCGGCCCTCAATTTAAAAATCAATTGGAACACCCAGCGGGGTGGGGGAAGAGCTTCTAAAATTAAAGGCAAAACCCAGAAGACATAAAGGAAAAGATTAAGAAATGTGACTCTTCAGATACATAAAAACATAAAACGTTCAACATAAAAACATGAATTATAGAGCAATCACTGTGCGGTGATACCATTTATGCTTGAGAGAGAGCTGGCACTAGAGAGCACATGTATGTATTTTGTATACATGCCATGCATAGAAATGGACTAAAAAGTTAGCCTCCCAACTGTAAAGGAGGCAAGTTGGGAGATGTTCCTCCTTTATTCTATATACATACAAATGGCTTGTTATTTTTACAGTGAGGATGTATTCATTCATACATTATTAATGTAATTTCACATGACCTCACAATGATACTACTCTTATCATTGAATGTCCTCCTCAATATGTCTTAGTGATGGAGGGCTATTAACACTACTCAATAGTTTTCCCATCTCCTTTGTATTCATATTTTTTTTAAGTCATGATAAGGAAAGGAGCTTTTTATGTAAACTCTGGAAAGGAATAGATTTGCAAAAGGCCCTTCACTAAGGTATGTCAAAATTATTTATGCTGGGGTGGTGGAATACTCATCTTTACTTTTTAAGTTGTTCCCTTCAAGCCCAATTCTTAGACAGTCAAGGTGCATGGAGTTACCTTTCATTTTAAAAACATGTTTTGCCCCACCTGCAACCTCTAAGGATTTCTTTCCTTTGATGATAAACCAAAGTGGTATGGGGCTTAAGTAATTATATTACTTTTTGAGGATAAAAAATTGAGAGCCCCGAACATTCAGGTGTCTGTACAATAGTTTTTACTTAAGTTCCAGGGGCTTCTAGTAGAAGGTATTACAGGGTTTATGACTGAGCAAAGGGATATTGAGTGACTCACTGAATTGGCTGGTCAAGTATGGAACAGTATGGAGGTTCCTTAAAAAACTACAAATAGAACTACCCAGCAATCCCACTACTGGGCATATACCCTGAGAAAACCATAATTCAAAAAGAGTCATGTACCAAAATGTTCATAGCAGCCCTATTTACAATAGCCCAGAGATGGAAACAACCTAAGTGTCCATCATCGGATGAATGGATAAAGAAGATGTGGCACATATATACAATGGAATATTACTCAGCCATAAAAAGAAACAAAACTGAGCTATTTGTAATGAGGTGGATAGACCTAGAGTCTGTCATACAGAGTGAAGTAAGTCAGAAAGAGAAAGACAAATACCGTATGCTAACACATATATATGGAATTTAAGAAAAAAAAATGTCATGAAGAACCTAGGGGTAAAACAGGAATAAAGACACAGACCTACTTGAGAATGGACTTGAGGACATGGGGAGGGGGAAGGGTAAGCTGTGACAAAGCGAAAGAGAGGCATGGACATATATACAGTACCAAACGTAAGGTAGATAGATAGTGGGAAGCAGCCGCATAGCACAGGGAGATCGGCTCATGCTTTGTGACCGCCTGGAGGGGTGGGATGGGGAGGGTGGGAGGGAGGGAGACGCAGGAGGGAAGGGATGTGGGAACAGATGTATATGTATGACTGATTCACTTTGTTATAAAGCAGAAACTAAAAAAAAAAAAAAAAGACACAGACCTACTAGAGAATGGACTTGAGGATATGGGGAGGGGGAAGGGTAAGCTGTGACAAAGCGAAAGAGAGGCATGGACATATATACACTACCAAACGTAAGGTAGATAGCTAGTGGGAAGCAGCCGCATAGCACAGGGAGATCAGCTTGGTGCTTTGTGACCGCCTGGAGGGGTGGGATAGGGAGGGTGGGAGGGAGACGCAAGAGGGAGGGTATATGGGAACATATGTATATGTATAACTGATTAAATTTGTTATAAAGCAGAAACTAACACACCATTGTTAAGAAATTATACTCCAATAAAGATGTAAAAAAAAAAAAGAATAGAAAACACAGCTCATTTCGTGGCTTTTCTACACACACACACACACACACACACGCGCACACACAGTCACATGCGAAGTATTACCTATTGGCATTATTATTTAATTTCCATAACAACATGCCAACAAGCATACGAGCACTGTATCAACTAAGTGCCCAAAGTATTTATAGTCACATTGCATTACTCTAGAAGGGTGCTTGGACCAGGTACTGGGGTGGCTGTGCCTTCCAGGTAGCGAGGAGAATGAAACGGTGCCAACTCTCTTAAAATATGAAGCTGTCCATGCATCTCTCATATGTATATATGAAGCAGTCAGAAAAAGAAAAAAAAGTAAATCCTGCTAAGAAAATCTCGAGTAAAGAAGCAAGTAAACAGCAAGGTGTTGCTGGCCAATTCCCTGATAGGGATTGTTCATGTTAAGAGTATACCTCTAACTACATAATCAGCAAATCCTGAAAATCTGGGTACAACATAATTGTGGTCAAATGAATTTTAATGCTCAAGCTGATTTCTTTATTTAATAGAAGGCTATTGTGATTACACTTGTAAATTAAAAATGATTTTTAAAATTTTACAAATATATGTAGATCAAAATTTTCAAAGAGAAAATCAATTCAGGTACCAACTACCTGTATATAAAGAACAAATGTATTCTGGTGGAAAGAGGGAATGTTTTGGATTCACACATACCAGAGGGCTCATATGTGTCACTCATTATATCGATACATATGCTTTATCTTCATAGGTATAAAATATGGATAGTGATATTGTGGGGGCCATTTGTCATTTTGGTGGTCCAGCTTCCCAAATGGTATTCCCATTATTACTATTTACTATAGAAGCCAAAAAGGGGGTAATATGGTAATCCCATTAATACTTTACTACCGAAGCTGAAAGAAGAGAAGACATTCTTCCCAGACCCTCACTGGGCCACGGGCATGGGACCTAAGCATACCTATTAGATGCTGCCCACCACGGGCAGGTAGGGATGATTCACAGAGCCTGCAGTGGTGGTGTCCCAATGCATGGAGTCCTAAGCAGATCACCCCTGTGACAAGATAGCTATGCCTGACTTCCTTTTGTTCTTTCCCAAGCCTGGATCTCCAGCCTTCCTGTTAATTCCATGAACTACCCAAGAGCATTCTAGTATATCTATTCAAAGTAGGTGTCTATAATTCGCCACTAAGAATGTTGACTAGAACAAATACCCCATAGGTCGTCAGAGAATTCAGAAATAATGTATATAAGAAGTTGAGCAGATTGCCACGTACATTGTATGGATCAATAAACTATAGCTACTATTATTATACTCTTGTTATATACTGATTTAATATTTATAGTTTCAACTGGGCAACAGTTTCCTAAGTGACTTAAAGATCTGTGACATGTGATAATTTAAAATTCTGCCAAGGAACAAATTTGAATCCATCAAGTTGGTGGTACAGGAGCCATTTACTTAGCTAATGAATGAGCCTGACAGAGTAGCCAGTATTGACATATCAATGTGAATATTACTATTCTCTACCCATTAGGTCAATAACTCAGGATCCATTCAGGAAAACAAGAGTCTGTTCCATATAGTTAAATAGAGGGAATTCAATCGGGAGAAGAAGTTATAGACAGGAAGGAAGAGCTAAAAGTTCTGTTACGGGCTGGTGAAACAATCCAGATAATAGAATCAGTGGAAAGCTACTTCCATCCCTAGTGCTAAAGGAATAAAAGGACAAAAGCAGAGCCTGGGTGTCAGGACTGTCCAGTGGGAAGTGAGGCCAGAGAAGGAGGGAATGAGGAGTAGGAGGTGAAACCATAGAGGAGATAAGCCTTGCTGGAGAGGCTTTCTAAAGGTGGAGGGTGGAAGAGGGGAGGAGGAGGGACAGGAGTGGGTGCGTCTCCCCTCTTCCTACCCTCCTGTCTCCCTCCAGTGCCAAACCCTGAAGCCAGTTGGCAAAGGAGGCTGGGAAATGTAGTCCCCAAGAACCCAGAGCAGAGCGGAGAAGGGAAGAGAAATAACTCTGACAACTTTAAATATAACTTTTTTTCCCCTTTTCCTTTTTGCTTTGATTGAAAACCAGGAAATATACAAGGTAGTCAGAGGGATTAGGGAGCTAGCTGTGAAATTAGGAAGGAAATACGTTCCCCTATCTCTGTTTACATTGGAAACATATCTCGCTATCTCTCTAAATAAGATCAGAACTGCATGGGAGCTGACCAGAGAGGTTCTTGAGGAAAATCTATGTAGATTTTCTGGACCTAGGATAAGCTGAAATAAGCCCCAGGCAAGCCAAGAAAGTTTAAAGATCACTTAGGACTACCCAGAACTTTGTGAAAATTGGTGTTTGATCAACCAGTGTTTCAAACCATTCTAAAGCTATTTATGAAGACACATAACAATGTAAGCCTTTTCTTTGGGGGATAGTAGCTGGAGTGGGAGAAATTAGCAAAAATTAAATTAGCATAAAAGAAGGTGGGTTTATTAAAATGAATCTAGTTTTGAATTCCAGCCTTACCACCTATTAGCTATATAATTTTAGGCAAGCACTTTAACCTTACAGAGTCTGAACAATCTTATCTATAAAATGAGAAGAATAATGCCCAACTACTTGGAAATCCCATGAAAATAAAATGAAATGTATGTATATGTGAATATGTGCCGAGATTGGCTAGCCACTCATACCTGTGTTTCCTTTTCCTTCTGGTGCCTGCCTCCCAGAGGTTAGATGTTAACATGTGACCGAGTTCTGGCCAATGGAAGGGGAGGGGAGGGATTGGTGCCCCTTTCCAGGATGGCCCTTAGATACCACTCTCCCCTAGAAGATAGAAGTCATAGGATGGAAGGAACCTGGGTCTCTGGATGCCTGCCAGTCGGGAAATTCCATTTGGACTTTATGAGAGTGAGAAGTAAGCTGTTATTTAGATTTGGAACAGTTGGCTTTAACTTCATTTAGTATATACATATATATATATATATATATATATATATATATATATATATAAAATTTAAAAGTATATTAATATAATCAATGCATAATATACATATATAATAATATATTATAATTATATATACCTTCATTTATTATATATACAATATATAAAATAAATGTATAACATTTCATTTATTATATAACGTGTAATAAATATATATAAACTATATAAAAATGTAGCTGTATTATATACCTTTATTAAATATAATTTTTAATGGTAACATACATCACATATAGCATTTACATAACATATGATAAATATAGAGCATGCTTTTATAGAGCAATTACCATGTGTCAAGCTCTATCCTAGGCATTCGAGATACAAGATAGTCAAGGAAGGGCCCAGGCCTCCAAGTGCTTACAATTTAGGAAGGAAGGTGGATAACAAATCACAAATATGTACCATGGCTTTAGGTATCAATTATCTATGGAAAAAATAATGCCCAGAAAGGGGACTGAACATGATGGGGGAGGTGGATGGGAGAATGGGTCAGGGAAGGTTTGTTAGGGTGTCAGCCAGTTGTTAAATGATTGACTCTCACCCCTAACCCACCTTCTGTGCTCTGATTTGTAATGCATGGAAAGGCTGAGGCTGAGACCCTACAGGTTACATTTCTCCTTTGCTAGGGGCTCCCTGTTAAGGCTATGAAAATTGGGGTGGGGTTGTGTGCTAGAGGGAGACAATGAGGCTGGAAGGGATATGTTAAGCCCCTCCATGGGTGCCCCAGCTGAAGTCTGAGGCTCAGCTCTGCGGATAAAGTCAAGGGGCTTGAGGTTCTGTGGAATGAATATCCCTTAGGATGGGGACACTGGAGGAAGAAGGAAGATGGGAAGTAGTGACCTAAGAATGTCACTTGATGTGATACTTCGGAAATGCTACTGTTGTGGTCAGTGACCGAGATTGGAGCAACGCTGTCCAATAGAACTTTCAGCAATGATGGAACTATTCTATAATCTCAGTGTGCTCAAGCCACGGGTGGCTATCGAGAACTTAAAATGTGGCTAGTGCAACTGAGGAACACAATGTTGAATTTTATTTCCTTTTAACTAATTTAAATTTAAATAGTTATAGTCTGATGGGAGAGAATAACACAGATAATTTCAAGGGAGTACGTTTTTTTTTTTTTTTTTTGCGGTATGCGGGCCTCTCACTGCTGTGGCCTCTCCCGTTGAGGCGCACAGGCTCCGGATGTGCAGGCTCGGTGGCCATGGCTCACGGGCCCAGCCGCTCCGCGGCATGTGGGATCTTCCCAGACCGGGGCATGAACCCGTGTCCCCTGCATCGGCAGGTGGACTCTCAACCACTGCGCCACCAGGGAAGCCCGGGAGTATGGTTTTTAAAAAGCACCCGGGGGCTTCCCTGGTGGTGCAGTGGTTGAGAGTCCGCCTGCCAATGCAGGGGACACGGGTTCGTGCCCCGGTCTGGGTAGATCCCACATGCTGCAGAGCGGCTGGGCCCGTGAGCCATGGCCGCTGAGCCTGCGTGTCAGGAGCCTGTGTTCCACAACGGGAGAGGCCACAACAGTGAGAGGCCCACATACCGCAAAAAAAAAAAAAAAAAAGTGGTCAGTAAAAAGCACCCGGGATGCCAAGGGAGCACAGAAGAAGTGCATTTAGGCTAGTCTGAGAATTGTGGGGGAGGTTCCTGGAAAACCTCCATGTGCCAAGTCCAATGGTGAATTCTCAGTCCTCAAGCTACTTGACCTCTGTATAGTAAATGTCACAGTTTAAACACTCTCCCCATCTTCAAGCACATTCTTTGCTTTGTTTCTGTGCATCAGACTCTCCCACCTCTCTGTCTATTCCTTCCCAGTCTTTGCAGGTTCTTCTTCCCCTGATGAGCCCTTTAGATGACTTGTCCCTCTTGCTCTCGACCTGCCCACATCTCTTCCACAGGTACCCTCGTCCCCTTCCATGACTTCCCTATTTATGTGCTGTGTCTCTCCTGGACTCTCTAAGTCTAGCCCTCCCTACCTTTGTGTGGATGAGGAGCCACCGGTCACAAAACTTGTTTTTGACAGCCTCATTTGTAAGTCCTATCTGAGTAGTCTGACATCTCTCTTAGAGACAGGGGAGTAGTTGTCGGCCACTTTCTTGTGGCTGCAGATGAAACGGATACCATCGCTGTCTCATTAAATATCCTATTAAATCTCCTCCTTCCATTTGGACCCCATGCAGGTAAGGGCTGCATCATTCTTCATGGCTGTCTCTCCAGTGCCTGGTGTAGTATCTGGTGCATTGTTTGTTTCCTCATAAATATTTTGTGAATGTGAATGAATGAACGAGCTGCCCTAAGGCTGTCTTGATGGGTGAGTTAGTGCGTTAGCTGGAAGAAGAAAGGGAGTCAGTGTTCTGAATAAGAAGACAGCATGACCAAAGGCACAGAGGTGAGAAATAGGAATGTGTGCAGACTTTAAAAGCAAGGGCAAATGGCTACATCCCACATTATTTGGTTGTTTTTTCTTTGTTAGACTCACCAATCTACTTTTTTTTTAATCCTATGGAAAATGGAGAAAAAAGAGATGCTAGGGAAAAAGTGCAAAGAGGGTGGGAGCACATTGACATACTTAAAAAAAACAGCTAGGAAGCAAGGGTGGCTGGAATGTGGTGGGGAAGAGGTTGGGGGTGGGAGGTTGGAAGTAACCCAGGGCCAGATCACACAAGGCCTGTAAGTGATGAAAGGCGGTTGGAGAGAAGGGACAGGATGTGATAGATGTTTTAAAAGAGTCACCCTGACTGAGTGAAGGTAACAGCCTACCAGAGCAAGAAGGAAGCAGGGAGAACTGTTGGGAGGCTGCGGTTGTGATTCAGGCTGGAGATGATGCTGGTTGTCCTGGGGTTGTGCTGGTGGCCTTGTCCCTTGCACAGATCATGCCTATGAATAGCAGTTGGCTATGCTCCTTTGGAATCCTGACCTGGGAGTTCCCTTTGAGGTGAAGCTGTCTTAATTCCATGTCTGACAGTGAGAAGGAGATTACCTGGGATGGAAATAATGGAATGGTACATGAGTAAGAACATAGTGCCATCAAAGGCCCTCAGGAAAATCCCCAAATGGAATCTGAGACTATGGCATCTCCTTGTAATTAATTTTTCCTTGTCAAAGGAACAGATGGAACTAGTGGATGGCAACCATTGCTCTTAAGGAAGGCATGCCAAGGCGGGTGCCTTGGTTTAGTTCAGATGCTTTTGGCTTTGAGGAACAGAAATCCAATTCAAACTGGCTTAAACAGAGGGGAAATCATCTCCCACAGCAGCAATATTCTGTTTGCTTGTACATTTTGATATGCATATCTTTATAGACAGAACCCTCTGATCTGCTTGACTTTTTCTTTTTTCCCTAACATCTTCTAGCATACTAAAAAATGTGCTTACTTATGTTTATTAGTGTTGTTTTTCTTTCTCCAGTAGAATTAACCTCCATTACTGCAGGGTTCATTGTTTCGTTCACTTATGTATCCTACGTGCCTATATTGGTGCCTGAAACAGTGAAACAAATAAATATTTGCTGAGTGAATGAGTAAAAGGATGAAATATCTTCCTTTGGATCCCAAATGAGGCAAAAGGAGAGTCATGATGACTCCACAATTTCTCTCCTGAGGAAATAGGGAAAAAGTCAGGAAACTCTCCATTTGCTAGGATAATTTCCTTGTAGCCTCCAAGTGGACAAGACTGTAAACTGAAAACCAAACCCCATTGCAGAGAGGAGGGTACTCTTCAGTAGGGTTGTGAAGGCTGAATAGGAGTTTACTAGGAAAACATGGAATAGGAGAGGGCAGAGTGACACTCCAGGGAGGGCAAATAGCAGATACAAAGATGTGGCTGTATGAAGCAGCACTGTGTGTTTAGAGAATTATAACTGGTTATGTATTTCTGGAGTACAAAGTGCCGGGAAGGGAGTTACCAAAATTGAGGCTGGAGAGCCGGGCAAGGGCAGAGTATTAATACTTTGTATGTTCTGGTAAGGGGCTCTGTGTTTATTTTAGGTGATGAGTTTTCATCAGGAGAGTGAGAGGATCAGATTTATGTTTAGAAACATCACTCTGGTATCCAGGGACAAGATGGATTTGACAAGGGCAAATTGGTGTCAAGAAGACCCACTCACACAGAAAAAATAACAAATCTTTGGCGGTTTCCCACACTGCCCACCAGGTGGAGTAAGTAAGCCAGAACAGCTTGGTTGCTGGCAAAGAAGAGGAGAAAGCACCAGCAAGGGGTTGTTTTCGCCGGCAGGAAGCTTCTAAGTCAGGTGCCCATAACTCAGAAAAGAATGGTACTGATTTAAAAAATTCTCCAGAAAAGACTGGAAGTCACTTAAATGTCCTCAAATGGAGGATATGTTAAGTATCACAAAACATTCACGCACTGGACTACCAGTAAGCCATTTAGAGGAATGAGGTGGATTTGTGTGTACCACATAAAAAATATACAAGTGAAAAAAGCAAGTTGTTAGCATAGTGTATAATATGATCCCTGTTGTGCAAATGTCCAGAAAGATGATCATAAAATTGGTATCAGTGGTAAATTCAAGAGAGGTTTTTTTTGTTGTTTTTTTTTTTGCAGTACGCGGGCCTCTCACTGTTGTGGCCTCTCCCGTTGCGGAGCACAGGCTCTGGACTCGCAGGCCCAGCGGCCATGGCCCACGGGCCCAGCCGCTCCGCGGCATGCGGGATCCTCCCGGACCGGGGCATGAACCCACGTCCCCTGCGTCAGCAGGGGGACTCTCAACAACTGCGCCACCAGGGAAGCCCCAAGAGAGGGTTTTGGGCTTACTCACAGTGTGTGTCTAACAGTTTTATTGAGGTGTAACTGGCATACAATAAGCTGCATGTATTTAAAGTGTACAATTTGATAAAATCTGACCTATATGAACCCCTATGAAACTGTTACCACAATCACAATAGTGAACATATCCATCACCCTCAAAAGTTTCCTCACACCTGTTGGTATTCCCTCTCTACCATCCCACCCTGCCCCGACCCCATCTCCAGGCAACCACTAATCCTGCTTTCTGTCACTAAAGGTTTCAATTTTCTAGAATTTTACATAAATGGAATCAGACAATATGTCTTATTTTTTGGTCTTGCTTCTTTCATTTAATGAAATTAATTTAAGATTCATCCATATTGTTAAGTGTATCAGTAATGAATTCCTTTTAATTGCTAAATAGCATTACCTTGTATGGTTGTACCACAATTTGTTTATCCATTCATCTGATTGACATTTGGAGTGTTAATAGTTTGGGGAGAGACTTCCCTGGTGGCGCAGTGGTTAAGAATCCTCCTGCCAGTTCAGGGGACACGGGTTCGAGCCCTGGTCCAGGAAGATCCCACATGCCAAGGAGCAACTAAGCCTGTGCGCCACAACTACTGAGCCCGAGTGCCACAACTACTGAAGCCCGTGCGCCTAGAGCCCGTGCTGTGCAACAAGAGAAGCCACCCAATGAGAAGCCTGTGAACCGCAAAGAAGAGTGGCTCCCGCTCGCCGCAACTAGAGAAAAGCCCGCGTGCAGCAACAAAGACCCAAGGCAGCAAAAATAAAAATAAATTAATTTAAAAAAATTATTTGTTAAAAAAAAATAGTTTGGGGATATTACAAATAAAGCTCCTATGAGCATTCATGGACCACTCTTTGTACTTGCATGTGCTTTCATTTCTCTTTTGTAAATACCTAGGAATGGAATAGCTAGATCGTATGTTAGGTGTATGTTTAACTTTTTAAGAAACTGCAAATTTGGTTTTTCAAAGTGGTTGTACCATTTTACATCCCAACAGCCCTGTATGAGTGTTCTAGTTTCTCTATATCTTTGCCAGCATTTGGCAGGACCAGACTTTTAAGACTTTTAGCTCTTCTAATGGGTGGTTTAAAATTTCATTTCTTTAATGATTAATGATGTGTGTTTTTCTATACTTATTTGCCATCTGTAGCTCTTCTTTGGTGAAGTGTCTATTCAAATTTTTGTGGGCTATTGACATTTCTATTTCGCTTTATATTTCATAACGTTTAAAAATTTTATAGCAACCGTATATCTCTTTTATAATAAAATGAATTTAAAACATCTCAATCCAGAGTACAATAATAATTACAATCTGCACTTCAAACTTAATAGTAGTATATGATGATACTGAAGGCAAATCCTGATTATATCCTTAAAAGGTAAAATATTTGGTTTCCAATCTCAAATTACTAGGAAATGACCTCAAAACCAATATTTTTATTTCACTAGATTATTGCATTTGAGAGATATCCTGGGTTTAGACTCAAATGAACCTGGCTTCAAACTCCAGCTCTTCTACTTATCAGCTGTGTGATTTGGGGCAAATTCTCAGAGCTTCGGTTTTCTTTCTTTTTTATTTTAATTTTTTTAAATCTGACATATCCTTCACCCCATAGGCTCATTTTAAGGATTAAATTTGATATTATATTTAACACAATAACTAGCATGTAACGTGTTTCACAAATATTAGAACTTCTAAGACAAGCAGCTTGAGTGTCTTGACAACCAATGGTTCCATGCTCAAAATTCAAGCTAAAACTAAATAAAGCACAGTCACAGTGTTTTGTAAAGGAACTGTTGAAACCAGTGTCAAGACAGGCAACATCCTTTGTGATAACAGAGTTCACCAGCCCTCCCTCGCCCCCATGTATTTGGAAAGAACCTGACAAAAGAGCTCTGGTTTGCGCTTGGTTTTGAAAGCGGGGGAGCGAAAACAGGAAACTTAGGTTGAAAATGGACTTTATTGAGTATCTTAGCACACGTTGACTTCCTTGGAGAACCCTCAATATCCTCTGTTGCTCAACCCACCAAATAGACTTGCAGACGTTCACGGTACCCTGTAGGGTGGTACGGCGCTAGTGCAGAGCTAATGTTCTGCGCGTTTCAAATTGGGGTGATTGTCAGTCATAAATGCTGTATATTGTGTAATACAATGGAAAGAACCTTGGCAGCCACAGCCAAAGAGAAGCTTTTAGAAGAGAAACATGAGGAACACCAGCTGAAACCATGGCTTGAGAAAGGAACTCAGAAGTCAAGACTCCTGGGGGTCTCAGCCTTGAATCTCTAAGGGGCCCCAATCTACAGGCTGCTCCATCCTCTCAAGTCCCACGGCACTTTGCCCCCATCTTTGTTATAGCACCAATGACCTGGTATGGGGATTACTTGTTCCATAAGCTGTGAGTTCTAAGGAACTTAATGATTAAATTCTTAGAACTGTTGCTTGTGTATTTTTCCAGTTTTGTATATCTCCAACATCTGGCACAAAGCACGTTCTCAATTATATTTACATATTTAAGAGTAACAGAAGAAGTCACCACTACAACTGCCTTGTAAGGAGTGGATTCGGCTTCGATGAAAGGTCCTTTTGTTCAGTTGGGCACCTGGAAGGGTCAGGAGCTGAGTCTGGGGGTTGGGGCTTGCGTGTTCTGTGCATTCTGGAGAGAGAGTTAGGGCTGGCTGTGAGGTGTGGGCGGGACAGGAGGGCAATGGGAGGGAGGGAGGGAGGCAGGGGGGGATGAGCCAATAAGATAGTCAGAGAGCAAAGCAGCCAATAAATAATATATTCTCTCCAGGGCCTGGGAGCCAGAGGGTTGTGTTTTGTTTTGTTTTGTTTTCACAGGAAAAGTATTCCCATTGAAGTTGTTTGAGTTTCAGCTGTGTAAACCTCTCCTCGCCCTCCAATGCCTTTGATAAAGTCTACATGTTCAGATCACCTGGTAGAGTAGGTTTTCTATAGAAACCGAGGAAGGAGCTGAGTTTCCATCTGGGTCAGGGACAGAAAGGTGAGACCATTTCCTGAATGAACTAGTTCAATGGAGTCAGAAGTTAGAGGCAGAAACAGTCTTAAGAAAATAATCTTAAGAAAGGAGGCTCCCGGGGAATTTGCTGAAATCTTGGGTAAAGATTTTTTTTTCTTTTTTTTCCCTAACATCTTTATTGGAGTATAATTGCTTTACATTGTTGTGTTAGTTTCTGCTTTATAACAAAGTGAATCAGCTATACGTATACATATATCCCCATATCCCCTCCCTCTTGCATCTCCCTCCCACCCTCCCTATCCCACCCCTCTAGGTGGTCACAAAGCACCAAGCTGATCTCCCTGTGCTATGGGGCTGCTTCCCACTACCTATCTATTTTACATTTGATAGTGTATATATGTCCATGCCACTCTCTCACTTCATCCCAGCTTATACTTCCCCCTCCCCATGTCCTCAAGTCCATTCTCTACGTCTGTGTCTTTATTTCTGTCCTGCCCCTAGGTTCGTCAGAACCACTTTTTTTTTTTTTTAGAACACATATATTTGGGTAAGGCTTTTAAACTTCCCTTAGGACATGAATTTGGGAGCATCTAACTCATTTTACCTTATGGTGCAGAGACACTGCAGGCGACATCTAGGATGCAAAAGGGAGGAGAGGAAGAAAAGAAGGAAAGAATAAGAGTGAGAAGAAAAGATAGCCAGCAATGTAAGAGTCAAAGAAGGGAGCAAACGTCAGTGCCAGAGTTAGGGACAGGAACAGAAGTTCTCACAAAAGAGGTGGGCCTTGGATTAGCCTTGAAGGGCGGATCTACTGCTTAAAAGAAGCTTACTTTATATATATGGTTATATATAAAGTATTTATCTATTTTCTTCTCTTACTGGGGCAGGTGGGGTGCATAGTGAGCTTTGGTTCTGAAATCAAACAGGCCAGGCTCTAAATCCTGGCTATCAGCTGTGTGACTGTGGGCAAGTTACTTAAGCTCTCTGAGCCTCAGTTTGTAAACTGGAGACACTAAAAGTACCCACCTCATAGGCTTGCTGGGAGATTTAAATAAAATAATCTATGAAAAGTACTTAGCATAGGGCCTGGCACAAGGTAAATACTCAGTAATACTCAATATATGGTATCCATTTTTATGTACATTTATTGAATGCAATTTGGAAAATACAGAGGAAAGAAGAACTGAAAACCATCAATAGTTCCACCACCCAAAGGAGAAAACTACAGTTAACATTTTGGAGTATGCCTTTCCAGTTTTCAATTAATACATAGTTTAGATAGCTTTTTTCTTTTCTTTTTATATTGCCAGTCATTCCAAATATAAAATTTAAACCCTAATTTTTATTTAGTTAACATAAGAATTTTTTTCATCTTATTATAATCTCTTCAGGGCCTCCCTGGTGGCGCAGTGGTTGAGAGTCCACCTGCCGATGCAGGGGATGCGGGTTCGTGCCCCGGTCTGGGAGGATCCCATATGCCGCGGAGCGGCTGGGCCCGTGAGCCATGGCCGCTGGGCCTGCGCGTCCGGAGCCTGTGCTCCGCAACGGGAGAGGCCACAACAGTGAGAGGCCCGCATACCGCAAAAAGAAAAAAAAAAAAAAAAAAAACTCAATAATAAACAAGTCTGTGCACAAACCTTTTCTGTTTTTTTGTATTGTTTCTTTAGAAATGATTTCTAGAAATGAAATCCCTGCTGTAGAAGGTATGACTAGTTTTAATGTTCCTACTTGTCAAGAGAATTCTGAGGGCATTTGGAGAAGGGGTTCCTATCTCCAGGTTCTTTCCTTACAGCCCTCTTTTTTGCCTCTTTTCCAAGAGGAGGTGGAAGAGGAGGGAAGTGATTAACCAGATGCCCAGGCACTCATTGGGTCATCTTTGCCAGTGGGCAGAATCACCAGGCAGAACAAAGTCTGGAGATGGGTACAGTTTCTCTTTTTCCTGCCGATCTGTTGAATGCAGTCTGAGAGAACAGGTGACCCAGAGCATGAACTCCCGAAGGATGCCAGGGAATTTCGTTTGCTCTCAAAACTCTCATATGTCAAGCAGGCCTGGGGCCCACCCTGGTCCTGCCAGGGCTCCCTGCCAGGCTCAGAGGCAAACGCACATTTTCTTGAGAGCTCTTTCTCTGTGGTTCCATCTCACCCAGCACTGATGGATGTGCATTGTATCACCTTTCCTTGCAAATGGCTGACCCAGAATTCAGGTCAGGGGAGAAGGCTGCCCCCTTAGGTGTCTAGCTGTGACCTTGTTAAACAGTCATGCATCAGAGTTCTGCTCTGAGGTGCAGATCCTAAAGCCCAGCTAAAAATAAAACTCCCCCTTGGGGTTTTGCCTCCTTTGGGGACTGCCTGGGGTGGTTTCTTTATTTGTAAACTGGGGATAATAAAAGTTTCAGGTGGGATTTGGGTGCTGTCAGCATCTCTGGCTGCATTGCCCGAAGTTCTCTGGATTGCTAGAGAAATCCAGCTCAGGTAGCTTACAGAGAGTGGTGTGCTGGTAAATGTTTAACAACTGCCTCTCCAGAAAAAAAAAAAAAAATCCTGATTTGCAGTGTTTGCAGATTTCCATGGGCTGGAAACTCCCCTGTGGCTATAGAGTAAATACTTCTAACAGGGCTGGTTTCAAGTTCTAACTGTTTAACAACCTGTTCGCAAAATTCCTAAACATTTAACAATAGGCTCTTGCAAGCCAGAAGGAGCCCACTCTGGTGTACACTAAGGGAGGGGGTTGATTGGCTCATGTCAACAACATGTGGGGAGGGCAAGGACACAGAAATGACCTCAGGAATGATGGGAACCAGGGAATCTAGTGCCAATCGGATTCTTTCTGCAAACCAATCTTTGGGTTTTTTTCTACTACAGATATACTCTCGGCATGCTTCAACAGACATGACTGCTGGCGGCTTCCAGAGTCACATCTTCACTGAATCACAAGCAGAGAAAAGGAAGGGCTTCTCTCCCAGCCAGCGCTGGTGTGCAAGTCCCAGCAAAGGGTCAAGCAGCCCTTAATCTTGTCCTTTCCCCTTGACTCAGAAGGTAGGTGCACTGCCTGAGCATCGTAGGGTCTATCAGAAGAGGGGGATGGAGGGTTGAGGTCAGATACAACCAATGATTCCCGTTAAAGTGATCATCTCAATACCATTAGAACCTGGACCCCGTTTCTACTAGCCTCCAAAGCAGCCGAATCAATGACAGCATGAAGGAGCCTGCCTTGGTTTAAAAAAAAATCTCAGCTAATTTCATAGGCAAAAATAGTAACCCATTAGTATTTTAAATACTTTTATTTCTTATATCGCAAGTGAGGTTAGCAATATGCTCCTATGTGTTGAGTAATCGTATTTCTTTTGTGAATTATTCTCATGTCTTTCTCACTTATCTCCTGGGGTTTTAAGGTTTCTAAAAAAATCTCTTCATTCGACCAATATTTACTGATCCGTTATTGTAGGGCAAGCATCTATAGATTTAGGAAATACAATAGCAAACAAGATAGGGTTCCAGTCTTCAGAGCACTTACCCTATTTGTATGACCTTTTTAGATAATAATATACTAACATTTGCTTGCCATATTTACAACAAATATTTTTCCTATATTTTTTCCTTATTCTTTAATATAGTAGTCTTATGTATTCGTGTAGTTAAATCTGATCCACTCTCCCCTTTTAATAAAACCTTTTTCTTCCATGTTTAAATTCCATTTCCTCACCAAAATCTTAAGATATGATTCACTTTATTTTCTATTTGCCTAAAGTTGAAACTTTTGTATTTAATGATTTAATTCATTTGTAGCTTGTCACAGTGTATGGGTGATCTGAGCATCAAAATTGGTCATTTTTTCCCAAACATTTAACACTTACTGAAGTCTTCTTGACTGATTTGTAAAAATGACAGACAGAATTGTGATTGATGGAGAGGTGACGTAGGGGTTGTTGAAGGACAACTGGAATTGCTCAGTTTAGGGAACTTGCATGGGAAATGGTGAGGAAGGGAAGAAATATAAGGCACTAATGGGGGTTTGTCTGGAATAAAGGGTCCATATGTTGTAGTGATTCTTAACCAGGGATGGACATACCTATTGCCTGTGAAGATTTAAAGAAGTACTCATGCCTTGGTCCTTAGCAGCTTTATGGGGTATTTTTTTGGATTATTTTTTAGAAGATAAGAAGTGGAAACATTAAAAAAAATAATTTCTTACTAACCTTCAACAGGTCGGCTTCTTTCTTTTCAACTGTGTTAATTAAAAATGCATCGCCCAGGGACTTCCCTGGTGGCACAATGGTTAAGAATCTGCCTGCCAATGCAGGGGACACAGTTTCAAGCCCTGGTCCGGGAAGATCCCACATGCCAAGGAGCAACTAAGCCCGTGCGCCACAACTACTGAGCCTGTGTGCCACCAATACCGAAGCCCATGCACCTAGAGCCCGTGCTCTGCAACTCCTGAAGCCCGCACGCCTAGAGCCCGTGCTCCACAACAAGAGAAGCCACCGCAGTGAGAAGCCCGCGCACTGCAACAAAGACCCAACACAGCTATAAATAAATAAATAAATTAATTAATTAATTAATTAATTAATTTAAAAGAAAAGAAAGAATCCGCCTGCCAATGCAGGTGACACAAGTTCGAGCCCTGGTTCTGGAAAATCCCACATGTCACGGAGCAACTAAGCCCATGCACCACAACTACTGAGCCTGCACTCTAGAGCCCGTGAGCCACAGCTATTGAGCCTGTGTGCCACAACTACTGAAGCCCGCACACCTAGAGCCCATGCTCCACAACAAGAGAAGCCATCGTGATGAGAAGCCAGCCCACCGCAATGAAGAGTAGCCCACGCTTGCTGCAACTAGAGAAAGACCCAACACAGCCAAAAATAAATAAATTTATTTTAAAAAGATGCATTGCCCAAAGATTTTGCCTCCATTGTACATCCGATATAGCAAATCATGCAAATCCCCACTCTTATTTTACAGTGACAAACATGATTACCATTTACATATAACTTTCATGCTTAATATTGCAACTCTCAAGTATGTGTGAACAATAGGGAGATTTTCTGAATCTAGGTATTTGTATGGAAATCTTGAATCTTGCAGGTTGCAAGGCTGTTCTTTGGGAACAAGCTGATACAGTAGGAAATGAGTAGCTTTTTTGCCCAGGACATGAAGAAAGTCAAGTCTTCTGCCTCGTAACCACATCTTAATATACGTCTGCACACTTGGAGTAAATCTCCCTTCAAATAATAAATGTTTTCTCTTTGTGAAAATTGAGGAAGAATATGAAGAGTGCCTTAGTCCACTCAGGCTGCTAGAACAGAATACCATAATCTGGGTGTCTTGTAAACAGAAATTCCTCACTGTTCTGGAGGCTGAGAAGTCCAAGATCAAGGTGCCAGCCATTAGCAGTTTTGATATGTGGTCGGGGTTCGTCTAGTTTTTAAAAACTCCCTGGGCACTGATGATGTAGAAAACTGTGGAGAATAAAGCTAACTGGATAAGTAGGTAGCTGATCGAGAGAGCTGTCAATGCCAAGCTGAATTCAGTTGCACGTCCAGGAAGCCTCTGGGGAAGAAGTAGAAAGAGCGGGGTGGACTTTGGACTCAGGCAGATGTAGGCTTCAATCCTATTTTTGCCACTTGCAGACTTTGTTATCTGGGCAGATCGTTTGTCCGCACTGAGTCTTCTTATTTTTTTGCCCTAAACAGACTTAATAACATTTACCTAATAGGGTTGTGATGATTCAATGGGAAATTAGGTATAAAATGCCTGGCTCGGCACCTGACACATTAATCAATTCTCCCTTCTTCCTCTTGAATGAATCTTCGGCTCGCGCAGGGCTGCTTCAGGATGAACTGATGCAAGACATTTCCAGAGAAAACATGCAAATACATGTCAGGATGAGAAACGGAAAGAGGTCCAGGTCGTCCTTTGATCCCAGAGATTTCAGAAACCTTCAGAGAGGCTGTACCTTTTAGGAAAGGAGCCCTTCTCCCTTAGAGAAATGGAGAGATGCTTTGAACTTTACCAAGGCCTTGCCTTCATAAACTAGGCAAAGGCAAAATCTGGCTCCACTGCAGGCCACCTCTACTCAGTGGCACAGATAATCCCAGCTCCTGGGCAGCTTAGCCTGTAAACCAAGGACAGCTGTTGTGAAAATAACACAGGCGTAGTCATTTAAAGAAAACTTCTCAGGCAGACCTGTTTACAGTGCAAAGAAGCTCCTTTCTCGAGGATGGAAAACGCCATTCCTTCTCAGAAGATCCACCTGCCTTAACTTCATTTCATTGATATTCATTCAGTGGTTTGACAAATATTTATTGATATCACTTCTGTTTGATATCACTTCTGTTCTCTACATAGTACTCATTTAAACCAGTTTTCCATGCTTCCCTGCATTTCAAATTGACACCAAATATTTATTTTGGGATTGGGTGCTAATCAGTATTCCTTGGAGGTCATTCATCCAAGAGGCAGTGGGGACTGGTGGAAAGGGAGAGGGGTTTGGAATAAGACACACGTGGTTCAAACCCTGACTCTTTATAGGGACGAGCTGTGTGACTTTAGGCCAATCGCTAAAACATTCTGGGCCCCAGTCTTAGTTTTCTTTAAAATGAGAATGTCTTCTTTGCTCTAAAGCCAGTGCTCTCTTCTTGGAAGAACTGCATTTTCTTGGGTGGAGATGAGGAATGAATTCATTCATTCTAGAAGGCAGGATCTTGTGTGGTACCAGAGAGGAGAGAGAAAGAGGTCAGCTGCCTACGGGGTGGGTGTGCTTGGGAACAATAAGAGAAAACATTGGGACAGCAAAAGAAGGGCCCTTCTGCCCCCTGGTCACAGTCCACTTTAGAACAGGGGTCTTGGAAGTCCCTGGAGGGGCTTGAGCTGCAGAAGGGATGAAGCATTAAGACTGACGTTGCACTGAATTGCCAGCTTCCTATAATTAGAGGTCTGCTTCGCCTTCATTGGACGTCAGAGAAATAGACCAAGAGAGGGGTGGTATTTTTTTCAGTTGAAGAGAGAACAAGGGGACCTAGGCTTATTGAAGCAACAGGGGCTTAAATTAGTAATACTGACTTCCTGGCTGTGAGAAAAGTACGAGATTATCCTACCTCACCAAGAAGTCTCCTTTATTTTATTTTATTTTATTTTTTGCGGTAAGCGGGTCTCTCACTGCTGTGCCCTCTCCCGTTGCGGAGCAAAGGCTCCGGACGTGCAGGCTCAGCGGCCATGGCTCACGGGCCAAGCCGCTCCGCGGCATGTGGGATCTTCCCAGACCGGGGCACAAACTCGTGTCCCCTGCATCGGCAGGCGGGAAGTCTCCTTCTTAAGTGATTTGAAATCTCCCAGCTGGCAGAGACTCAGAGAGGAGTTCGTTTGTTCATTAGTGACTCTTAAGCTCTTCTACATCATTTCCACATCACTGGACAAGCCTCCCAAATCACCGTGAGGATCGTCGCTGTGTTTGAAAGTTTCCTGGTGAACTCCTAGTTCCCTCACTCTCATCCACCCCCTTTTAGGCAGAAACCTTTTCAGAGGCTAATCTGAGTTGCGGACAACAGGCTGCTCATTCTGGCCACTGAGTTCCAGGTGATATCCCAAATCTGATGGGGATGCTGGGCCCAGAGCCCAGACAGTTGCTGTTTGTCCCTATAAAACGAAGAGGCCCAGGACTAATCAGAAGTCACAGAATCTGAACTGTAGACTGCCCTGTCTACCTTTTTGAAGGTTGAGGAATTCAACCCAAGTGATACAATACTGCACTTACATACAATTCTGGTATTACTTTAAAACCTAAGGATTTTCAGAGCGAAACGTCAGCTGTCGGGAAACAATATCTCCAATGAAGCTAAACTTCAAGGGATAACCAGGTGTTAATGGTTAGGGACATAGTGAGATTCAGTTCACTGAGCTCTTACTAGGTGCCAGGTCGAGGGCTGGGTCCTGGGTGGTGGTGGGAGTGACCTAGAGATAAGAGTGATGATGACAGTGATGATAATAACAGCAACACATGCTGAGAGCTGACCACGTCCCAGGCATTGTGCTCATGTATTCATTTATTCAATAAATAGTAGGGGCTCGGGCTTCCCTGGTGGCGCAGTGGTTGAGAGTCTGCCTGCCGATGCAGGGGACACGGGTTCGTGCCCCGGTCCGGGAAGATCCCACGTGCCATGGAGCGGCTGGGCCCGTGAGCCATGGCCGCTGAGCCTGTGCGTCCGGAGCCTGTGCTCCGCAACGGGAGAGGCCGCAGCAGTGAGAGGCCTGCGTACTGCCAAAAAAAAAAAAAATTGGGAGCTCCATAAATACTTGTTGACTGAACTAGTCACTTGCTCCAGCTACACTGGCCTCCTCTCTGCTCCCCAGATTCATCTCAGGGACTTTGCATTCACTCTTTTCTCTACTTGGAAGACTCTTCTTCCCGGTGTTTGCATGGCTGGCCCCCTCGCTTCCTTCAGGTCTTGACTCAAATGTCACCTTCTCAGTGGGACCTCCCTGACCACCTAATCTAAAGTTGCAACCCCCCTCCCAATCCCATGGCCATCCTGCTCCCCTTTCCTCACTACACTTTTTGCCTTTAGCACTTAGTACTATCCAGCATGCTATAGTTATTAATGTGTTATTTGTCTGGTCTCCCTTGCTGGCATGAAAGCTCCATGAGGGCAGGGACTTTGGATGGCTTTGTTCACTGCTCTGGCCTCCTTGCCTAGGTCAGATGCTCAAATTTGCCCAATGCATGAATCACATGAAATGCTTTCTTAGTGTCAATTATCCACACAACAATAAGCACTAAAGATAATGCAGTGGATGAGGCAAAGTCTTTGCCCTCTAGAGGTCCATGGCCTAGTGGGGATAAGATATCACACTAATCACAAAGTAATCTCCATTCTGCTGAAATAGTGCATGCTGGGTGCTTTACTGATATTATTTCCCTGAAACCTCACCACAACCTTAGGCCATTGGTACTATTAGCCACAGCTTACGGATGCTATTTTTTTTTTTCTAGCTGAAAATACACAGATAGGCTCTGAATTATAGAGGGACTGGATTTATCTAGTTGGCACACATTAGTGATAATTATGTACATGTAACTTACAGTTATAATGGTCTTCTTCATACTCATTACTTCCCATGAATCCTGTGAAGTATTCATCCTACACAATAAATGAGGACTAGAGAAGTTAAACAACCTTCCAGAGCGACACAACCAGATAGCATCAAACCCAATCTGTATCCTTACCACCCTTCCTCATTCTGAACAACCTACATGATGGAGGGACTGACTGGGGTGGTGGGAGGAGGTGGTCACGGACTAGATTTTCCTAGAGAAGGAGGCAGTTGGGACTTCCAGGCGGAAGGGCTGGAGAGAAGAGCTGGAACAAAGCGTGAAGGCTTGCAGGCGGCTGTAGGTCAGGGAGAGGCAGGTTGAGTAGAATCCTTGGTGAGTGGGGAGGCTTAGTTCTCACAGCCCCATCCCCCCAACACACTCCTGGCCATTGTGGTTTGACTCTAATAAGGAGACTTGGGAGATTCTTGAGCAAGGCAGGGGCAGGATGAAAATGGTCTCTGAAGAGCACAGTTTTTGCAGCTACCTCTCCATTCCATTCACTGAGGAATCCATCATCTCCACACACCTCTTCTGGTTTTTGGGTTAAATTAACAAATTATCTGAACCTATCACAAGACATTGCATGTCCACATAGTACCCACTTCTAAACTTTCAAAACTTTGGGACTTTCCCAACACCCCCACCCACTAAAGAGTGGGTACCCTGAAAGGGGGAATGCTGAGAATCAGAAGTCTGGCATTCTAAGTCACACAGTGTTGTATCCATTCAATGAACAATCCACTGTGGACTGAGCACCTCCTCAATCCAGGCAAACTGCCTGGCACTAGGCATGAGAAAAAGGAACAGATGACAGTCTCTTCCCTGAAAGATTCAGTGTGAATGACAGTAAGCAAACAGGCAATTATAGTACATCATAGTAAGTGCTATGACCCATCTGGGAGCTGGGATAGTACCAGGGAGGGACATCTTATCCAGACCGGGGGTGGGACAGGAAAAGGGTCAAGGAAGCTGAGTTCTTGAGAGAATATGGCAAATTGGGGCAACAATAGGAAAGTTGAGCCTGGCTAAACATAGGGTAGGAAGAGATTTGAGGAAGACATGAGGCTAGAGAGAGAGAAGCAGGGGCCAGATTATGAAGGATTTTTTTATGCCATGCTAAGGCAGTGGTTCTCATAATTCTTTTTTTCCTACAGCACTCCTGAGGGGTGAACAATAGGTCCATCAGCAGCATGGTGAGAAGAAACAGTTGTGGAGGTAAATCGCCAGTGTCAGGTTGAGATACAGCCCTCCCCTGTCCTTCCCGGTCTGAGATTCATGGTGCTTATTAAGAGTCTGGATTTCATCAGAAGGCTGGCTAGCCGTGGACAAATTACCTCATCATACTAGGCTTTGTCTTCTTATTGGTCTACACATTCATGTGTTGGTTGAGGGTATGAGCTCCAGGATCAATCGCCTGGATTCTAGCCTGACTCCCACCATTCTCAAGATGTGTCACCTTGTGTAAGAGTGGTTCCCCCTCATCGGTAAACTGGATCAGTACCACTGTGGTGCCTACATCAAAGACTCACTGAGCATGGAAGGAGGTAAAGCATGTGAAACTCCTGGCATAGTGCCTGGAGTGAGTGAGCAGTAAATGTCAGCTGACTGTGATACTGCAGTTCCCCTACAGCCTCGCAGTGTTAGCAGTCATCCTCTCTTTGTCATCTCCTTCCCCATCATTGTTGCCATCATCATCATCATCATCATCATCATCATCATCTTGATATCGAAGTTCTAGGAGGTCATTTCTCACTGGGTTCCTCCCCTCCACTGTCCTTCCTTTCATAAGACACTGTGGTTATCTCATGAAAGAGAAGGCCCTACGTAGATAAATTTTAAATAATGCGAGATTCATCATATTCATTGAGCTCCTACTATGTGCCAGACATTGTTCTAGGTACTGGGGATACAAGAGTGAGCTAAATAAAGTTCCCAATCAGGGAACTTACAGTCTAATGAGAAGAAACAGGCAGTAATAATTAAATAAGCAAATATATAGTAGGTCAGAGGAAAAAAATCAGGAAAAGAGGGATTGACAGTGTCTCAGGTTGGGCAGTTGTTATTTTATATAAGATGGTCAGGGAAAAGCCTGCCTAGAGGTGACATTTGAATTGAGGAAGTGAAGAACACCACCTCATGGATACCTGGGGGTAAAGTTCACTGGGCACAGGGGACAAAATGACCAAGGCCCCCAAGGTAGGGACATACCTGGCATATTGAGGAGCAATGGGAGGCCAGTGTGGCTGGATGGCAGTGACCAAGGGGGCAAGTAAGAAGGGATGGGTTCAGAGAGGCAGTAGGGAGCCAGGACACGGGGACCATGGAGGTCATTGTAGAAACTGCCTTTGACTCCGACTGTCTTGAAAAGTCATTGGAGGGTTTTGGAAAGAGGTGTGACATGATCTGACATATTTTCAGGGATTGCTCTGGTTTTTGTATTGAAAAAAGACCACAGCGCAGCAGCAAGTGCTTAAGCAGGGAGGCCAGTATGAAATTATTTCAATAACTCAAGTGTGAGTTGGCTGGTGACTTGGATCTGTGGGATAATGGTGCAGGTTGCAAGAAGTCAGAGATGCTGGATATATTTTGAAGGTAAAGTCAACAAGATATGCTAACATAGTGTATTGGGTGTGGGGGGGATGGGTGAGAGAAGGAGAGGAGTTGAGGATGATTCCTGAGCAACTGGACAGATGTTCTTGGCATGTGCTGGGATGAGGAAGACTATGAGTGGAGGAGAAAATCAAGTGAGTATTCACATTGCCTCTGTAAGGTAGGGACTATGGTTTTCTGCCATAAAGACTGGGGCTCAGTGAGTGAGGTGAAGCCTCGTATGGTGCTGGGAGTTCCAAGAAAGAATTCCCCTACTGCATGGAGCTCAGGGTTTGGAGCGGGGGGACTCCTGGGACTGGGAACCGTTGAGGCTAACACAGGCCCTGTTTGTGGGGCATTTGGGCTCATGCCTTGGCCTCTGGGGGTCTTGTTAACCTGGAACAGAGAAGAAGCAATTGAAGTAATAGGGGCTTTCTATTTAGACCTTCTAACTGAAATGCAGAAAACCAAGAGGGCTGCAGGCTTACAAAGCTCCATGTAGTTTAAGATTCATGTAGTTCAAGGGTGTTCAGAAGCATCTTTGCATAAGCTGGGGGAAAGGAAGAGATGTCTCTGGCTCCTTCTCTTTTCCACCTGCATTCCTGACCATCGAACACACTTTAGGGAGGATGAAATGGAAAAGGGATAGAAGAGAAGAAATCAGGAGGAAAAGAAGGGAACTTCCTCTAAATGCTTGTTGTGCTGACTCAGAAAATGGGGTAGAAGAATGGTAATCTCCAAGAAGGACCGTTGGAGCCTTCCTGCCCTAGAAGGTGCGTTTCCACGACTACTTACCAACCTCCTTCTCTGGGTGTAGCCGAACACCACAGTGGAACCGCACTCCAGGGGGAAACAGTGCTGCTTTTTCAAGTTAAACACATAAAGCCTGTGGTCTATAAGCCGCATATGGTGCTGGGAGCTCCAAGAAATAATGATGAAAGAAAATCGTTGAAATCTAGACATAGAAGCTCTGTACAGCTAGACTTTCAGTGACTCTGAAAATTGTATTAACTACCCTTTATTCACTGAGCCCTGCTATGGGCCCAGTATCATATGGTGTCTCTCATTTAACCCTCACAACAACCAGGTGAAGTATGTTTTATTACCCCCATCTCACAGATGAAGACACAGAGGTTCAGAGAGGTCACATTCCCCAGTCAGTCATGGAGGTGAATTTGAACGTGTCAGTCTATCCCAGAGCCTGTGTCTTAACCATTATATTTCACTAGCTCCCAAAGGAAAAGGGCAAGAGGGAAACACTGATGATAGTCACAGTGCGTTCCCCCCTCCCTTCATTCTTCCAGGGCTCAGTAGAGGCAGGAAGTTGAGAAACCTGTCATTCTTATATCTGGCCTATGTTCTGAATCAACTTTTAAAAATTTAATTATTTCTCATAATAATCAGATGACTATTTTCTCTAAGAAATAGATTAATAATAAGAAAGGCCTTTAGAGATACAGAAGTGGTGACCTTGAAATCCAGAGAGGAGGTTAAGTACACTTCTCAAGGTCACAGAGTTAGTTTGGTGCCAGAACTAAGGGTAAAAAGCAGGGCACCTGCCTCCCAGGCCAGAGCTTGTCTGGGCCCCCAAAGCCGCTTTGCAAGTTATCACTACCTCTGCCCTAACACGGATGACTGCTTGAAGGAGGATGGTTACTTTTTTTGCACTAGATATTTTGAAACACAATCTGAATTCAGCTGAAATTGTTTTTTTTTTAATTTTTATTTATTTATTTTTGGCTGCGCTGGGTCTTTGTTGCCGTGCAAAGGCTTTCTCTAGTTGCGGTGGGCGGGGTTCTACTCTTCGTTGCTGTGCGTGGGCTTCTCATTCCAGTGGCTTCTCTTGTTGCGAAGCACGGGTTGTAGGCTCGCGGGCTTCAGTAGTTGTGGCTCACAGGCTCTAGAGTGCAGGCTCAGTACTTGTGGTGCACGGGCTTAGTTGCTCTGTGGCATGTGGGATCTTCCGGGACCAGGGCTCGAACCCGTGTCCCCTGTACTGGCAGGTGGATTCTCAACCACTGCACCACCAGGGAAGCCCTAGCCGAAGGTTTTAAACAAGGCTCTTCTAGCAGCTTCATGATGAGTTAGTTTTCTGATTTCCTCTGCCATCTCCTTTCCCCCCTTCTAGGTCAGAGCTATGCATTTTCTACAAGAGCTCCTGGTATTTAGCAGGAGTGGGAACATTCCTCTCTGTCTGGGGCAAATGATTATATTTCTAGTCCAGAACCTGCTATAATCTACTCTGGCCTCCCACACGAATAGCGACTCTTCCGCCTGCCTGGCTGGCTTCTGTGAACCTCTGCCATCTGGACCCTCTCCACCCAGCTCAACTCTCTCTTTCCTAATCGCAGCTCACACCCTTCGTGTCAGACAGGTGTCCTGGGCTCACCCCATTTCCGCCACAGAAATATCCCCCTGCTCCTCCTATGCAAGTCCATTCTTCAAGGCTTTGCTCAAGAACTTTCCGCCTCAGAAGACTTCCCCACGTGCTGCCCAGTGGTTTGCTTTCCAAGTTCCCTTTACATTTATATTCTCAACTACACAATTTAGTCTTCGAAATGTTTTTGCACATTTCTCCAAATGTAATGCAGGCCCCTTGAGGGCAGGCACATGTGTTCATTCATTCACGAGTGATTTTTTAAAAATATATATATTTATTTATATTTTATTTTTGGCTGCAGTGGGTCTTCGTTACCGCGAGTGGGTTTCTCAGTGCGGTGGCTTCTCTTGTTGCGGAGCACGGGCTCTAGAGCGCAGGCTCAGTAGTTGTGGCGCACGGGCTTAGTAGCTCCTTGGCATGTGGGATCTTCCCGGACCAGGGCTCGAACCCGTGTCCCCTGCATTGGCAGGCGGATTCTTAACCACTGCGCCACCAGGGAACCCCGGGAATATTTTTTTTAAAAAGAAGGAATTGGGAGAAGTTTCCAGGCAGAAGAAACGGGGTTCCTAACGCACAGGCACACACAGACACCAGGTTCAGGGGTGAAGTAGCTTGTAGAGTGGAGCTCTGTCCCTGCCACAGCACTAACTAGCCTTATTGAGAGTGGGCAAATTGCTTAATTTCTCTGGGGCCCATTAAAGGGCACAGGGCTCTGAAAGGAGCAGACCAAGGTTCATATCACGGTGGGTGAGACCTTGAGCCAATCAGTTGGGGCGGGGCTCAGCCTCAGTTTCCTTCCTATAAAGTGGGTAAAATAATTCCTACCTTAGAAGCTATCAGTGAGGTCTGGAGAATATATATGTAAGTTGCTAAGCACAGAGCCGGCATTATTCTATCTCCTTCTACCAAAGTAGGGGTGACCCTGATCTGCCTCCCTCTCATTGCAGCCGCTGCTGGTTTCCCAGCGCGCAGCCCAGAGCCTGTCCGTGGTAGGGGCTGAGGCCAGAGCGTGGGCCCCCAAAGAGAAAACTGAGCTGAAAGGCCTTCAGAAAAAGGTCAACAGCGTCGACGGCGGACTGGCTGGGCTAAGTGGGCCGCTCAAGTCTTCTCTTGAACAGTCTTCACGCAGACCGAGAATCTTTGCTAACTTCCCTTAAACATGCCCCTGGAGCCAACTGGTTTTCAGAAAGCCCTTTCTGCCTCCGCCTTCAAACCCCAGGAAAGGGACAAGGTCCAACCAGCGGAAGCTTGGAGGGTGGGATGGGGGTGGGGATTTCCCCAACTCCCAGCAGAAAGGAATGGGGGGTTGTGTTCCCGCCCCTTTGCTCCCACTCCAAGGGGCAGGGCTCCTGGGGCGCCCCCCTTCATTTCCTCTCTCCGCACAGGTCCAGAAAGGAGCGGGGTTCCCACGTGGCCCCCTGCACCGGGTCTTCCCCCGCTCTCCGCTCTCCGACCCGCCTAGCCACCCCCATCTCGGCCGCCTATCCCCGGGGCCCCCGTGGCCTCAGCTCAGTCGCCAGTCCCGGTCCCAGTCGAGCCAGTCCTCCGCCCACTCTCTTCGGCCACTCGGCGCCGGTTCCCGCCTCCGTTGACCCAGCCCGGTCGCTCCTCACCTCGGCTGCCTCCTGCCCCCTCCCACCTCAGCCGCCTGCTCCGACCTCCGGTGACCCGGCTGGGACGCCATCCTCGCCCCTCCCCGCCCTCCCCGGGCCCCAGTAGACCCCGCTCGGCCACTACCCTCCCCTCCGCCGAATCCCCAACCCCCGACCCCCGGACCCTGCTGGGCCGTCCCTCTCCCTTCGGCCACCCCGGCTCCCGTACACCCCGCTAGGCCGCCACCTTTCCCTCGACCGCCCCCTTCCCCCAGACTTGGTCCAGCCCCCTAGACCCTGCGGAGCCGCCCCCCGCTCGGCCCTCCCTCTTTGGGGTCGTGGCGGCAGGGGGAGGGGCCGCCCGCCGGCCCCAGCGTGCGTGGCAGGCGCTCCCGGCTCTGCTCTGCCGGCCTCCCTTCCCGGGAGGCGGGGTCGGCGCCGCGGCGGCGGCGGCGGCGGCGGCGCAGGCAGGCCCCCCTCCTCCTTCCTCGCTCGTCCGGCCTCCTTCCTCGCCCGCCCGCTCGCTCTCTCTCTCTCTCTCTCTCTCCCTGCCGCTCCGACGCCAGCAGCGCCCTCGTGCCGCTCGCCCAGCCCCGGGGGAACCCGAGGAAGTTTCCTGGGCCGCGCGCCCCGCTCGCTCGCCTCGCAGCCCGCGGCTTCACTCGCCGCCGCGCCCGCCATGCCCTCGGCCAAACAAAGGGGCTCCAAGGGCGGCCACGGCGCCGCGAGCCCCTCGGAGAAGGGCGCCCACCCGTCGGGCGGCGCGGATGACGTGGCGAAGAAGCCGCCGCCGGCGCCGCAGCAGCACCCGCCGCCGCCGCCGCCCGCGCCGCACCCGCAGCAGCACCCGCCGCAGCATCCGCAGAACCAGGCGCACGGCAAGGGCGGCCACCGCGGCGGCAAGTCCTCCGCCGCTGCCGCCGCCGCCGCCGCCTCGTCCTCCGCGTCCTGCTCGCGCAGGCTCGGCCGGGTGCTCAACTTTCTCTTCTACCTCGCCCTGGTGGCGGCGGCCGCCTTCTCGGGCTGGTGTGTCCACCACGTCCTGGAGGAGGTCCAGCAGGTCCGGCGAAGCCACCAGGACTTCTCCCGGCAGAGGGAGGAGCTGGGTCAGGGCTTGCAGGGCGTCGAGCAGAAGGTGGGTACCCCGGCCCCCCAAACCCCGTGCGCCCGGCGTCTTGCCCACGCACCCACGGCCGGGCCCCCTCGTGCCCTCCAGCCTAGGCCCGCCAGCGGCCCGGGGTGCCCCCGCCCCGGCCCCCTAGTTCCGAAGCAGTCCCCAGACCCTCTTTGTTAATGGCCGCGGAGGAATCGGCCCCGAGGGATGGACCGCTTCGAGGATGGTCTGGCCGGCTCGGGAGGGTGGGCCAAGGGCCTGTCACAGGACATTAGCGGTGACCTGTAAGGAAGCCGGCAGGCTCTGGGAAGCCCATTCTTTTTGGATTAGGAATCGCTGAATGGGCAGAGTTGTCTAAGAGGAGGTTGGAAGGGAAGCCAGCGCATCCCTGGAAGCCTCGGGCAAGGCCGCACCTCTGCTCTCCCAGTGGGAGACATCTGAGCCAGATTTTAATAGACCTGGAGCCTGGGGAAAGAAAAGCTAGTAGTCTTACTCATTTGTGTAGTTCTAATGAAATAGCTCATCTCTTTAGGCTCCTTGCCCTTTATTGGACCAGTGTACCTATGTGGGCCTTGGAAGTAGCATATTTCAGCTTTAGAGGAAAGGAAAGGCCAAAAATACTAGGTCATACTGGTGAATAATACCACATTTATATGGCGTTTAGAGGGCTTACTCACTTATTATCTAATTCTCATAGCAACCCTGAGAGGGACGACTGGCAGTTTTGACTCCATTTTCCAGACCAGAAAATTGAGGTTTAAAGGTTAAGTGAATTGATAAAGACCCCAGCTCTTGAGTGGCAGACTGCATAACAGTGTCTAGGCCACTGCGGAGTGCAGGGTCCACAGGGGCCTATTTCAGGTATGGATGGACCTCCCTTTCAACATGAAGTTGCTTAGGTTCCACCCTTTCTGTTTCCCTCCTACACCAAGTGCAGCTCCCTCAGCGTTATTCCTGCGTCCTCCCCTAATGTCATTGCTCAATGAAAGTTGGTTGCATGATCGAAACAAAAAATCCCGCCACCACTTCTGAGCCCGGAACTGCTGCCTTCTTTTCCCAGCATGCTGCCTGCCCTGCCAAGTTTCTATCGACTTGTGTGGAATATGCAGGACTAGGAATTTCCTCTTAAGACTGGCAGAGCAACTGGAGTGAGTCATCTCACTCCATGCTGCAGGCCAAGGGAGGTGACTTTTCGAAGGGAATTAAGTAGGCAGTGCTGCTTTGCCTATCCTGAATGTCAAATCATTCTTAAAAAGTAGACATACTGCTGGAGTATAATCACTAGCCTCTCAGTTTCCTCTCTTCGATCCACCCACTTACCAATCAATCATAATATTTGGTGAAGTCTGATGGTCATATGGCTCCTCGTAGGCCCTGCGGAGGGTGCGAAGGTGCAAAAGACAAATCCTATTTGTGAAGCAGCACACAGGTAGGTTTCAGTTGAGGGTAACTGCTGTGCGAGTTCAGAAGAGAGAGAGGGTGGAGTTTGCCCAGGCCCGTATCCTGGTGGCCAGGGTAGTGCCAGTCTAGATCTAGGTGGTAATGGATAACTGTTGAGAGGAGTGAGGAACAGACAGCTTTGTTTGGGGCACAGCACGTGGCTACCCTGCCTGTAGCAGAGGAACCTGTAGGAAGCTGTGAGGGGGAGGCGGAGGTCGAGGCCAAGATGGTGGAGGTCTTGAACTGAGGTGGAAGAAATTGAACTTTATTCTCTCTGCTTCTTCCCTGCCCCTCCCTTATTCTCCTTGCGGGTTCTCACCCCTCCTCCATCACAGCTTTGTACAGATTCCTTTCCTTTTGGAGACTCAGTTTTCCCATGTCCACGTTAAGGGGAGGGCTCTGTCCAGATTTTTAAGAGTCCACCTGGCTGTAAACGATTGAAATCATGACCTTTCTTTTAATTTAGTGGTGTAATCAAGCTAATAATTAATGCCTCATATTTACTGTGCACTCATTCTCTTTTGACTGTCACAAGCCCAACAGGTACGGACTGTTATGATCCCCCTTTCACAGATGAGGAAAGTGAGCACAAGGTGGCTAAGGAACTCTGCGTGGTTACGCACCTAGCAGGTGGCAGGGCTAGGACTCAAACCGCAGTGAACTCCGAGAACACTCCTAACCAGTCGCCTGTTCATTGTGCTATCTTTCCCATGCCTTGCCTGCTACCTAGTAGGTGTTCAATTAATGCTTACTTCATTGACTTGGAACTCAGAACATGCCCAGAACGGGGGCGTTTGGCACACAGGATCTTCCACAGCGTGTGGTCACTTCCCTCTGCACCTCCGGGGTGGCCAGGAAATGTTATTCTGCATTGAGGAGTGAGTAGTGATGGATGGGCCCTCTGACAACCTAAGTTTGAGCCTCTCACAGCCCTCTCTGTGAGTTTTGTTGGGGGCTGGGGTTTGCTTCTTCACAGGGACATATTCTTACTGTATTATTTTGTTCATAATTAGTCTTCACTGTGGGCCAGGCATTCCCAGCCACCCTCTGAGGCGTTAGCGCCATTTCGTAGATGGGCCAGCTGAGCCTGGAGCGGTTGTGTTACTCATTCAGGGACGTGCAGACCCTCAGCGGTGGAGATGGGGCTGGAGTCAGAGCAGTGTGACTCTGAAACATGCTACTCCACTGCCCTTTTGGATGCCCACCTGGTCTCTCTTGTTCTCAGATGCTCTTGGTATTGGGACACGGCCCAGGTCTGCTGAATGGGCCAAGAGGCTGGTCTGTTCTTACCCTGAAGATTCAGCAGGCACACGTGGGTGCAGGGCTTCAGAAAATGTTGGTAGTTCAGCTCTAGGCCCTCTGAAGGGCCTGGGTTTCTCTGGCAGATCCAGGGTGGCGTAGAGTATAGGAGTAGGCTTAGGCCTGGTGGGGACAGTTTAATGAGACTAAAAGCTGTTTGTGGACGATTGAGTTCTCTGGCCGTATTTCTTTGTTTTCTCATCTTGACTCTGGGCTAGGAGTCAAGGCTTGAGGCTGAAGCAGCATCTCCTCCAGGCACTCAGTGCACTTTGGACATGCTTCTGCCTGAGCGTATCACTGGAGGCTAAGAGCGCAGGTTCTAAAGTCACACATTCTTGGATTTTGATGCTCAGCTCTACCACTTCCCAGGCTCCTGCTTTGTAAAATGGGGATTAACAGGAGCTACCAACTCATGAGATTATTATCAGGGTGGATTGGGATGATGTCTCTGAAGTGCTCTGCATAATCACTGGTATACATCAAGTGTCCTGTTGAATGTGAGCCACCACTGTTCTCTTCTCCTGCCCCCTGCTGTGAGCTCCTTGATGACAGGGAACCTGTCTTAGCGTTACTTTGCTCTGGCATCTTTTCCACCACTTAGTGGGTATCCCCCATATGTTGGGGAAACATGTATCCACTGCATATTGATTATTATTATTTTTTAATATTTATTTGCTTGCGCTGGGTGTTAGTTGCGGCTCGTGGGCTCCTTAGTTGCGGCAGGTGGGCTCCTTAGTTGTGGCTCGCCGGCTCCTTAGTTGTGGCTTGCCGGCTCCTTAGTTGTGGCCTGCCTGTGGGATCTAGTTCCCTGGCCAGGGATCCCCCTGCATTGGGAGCGTGGAGTCTTATCCGCTGCGCCACCAGGGAAGTCCCCTGCATATTGATTATAATGAGGTCTTTGCATGTGAAGGTGAACAGCTCACAACACCATCATAGGGAGACACTTCTTGTGCTCTTTTCAGTGTCACGGGTTGATTTGTTTGGTTTCATCCATAATTTCTGATCTAGTTCCCTTCCTAGCCATTTGTAAAGAGCCAGCCCAGGTTAGGAGTGACAGTCAGGGGTTGGGGGAAATGGACCAGCTCCGTCTTCATCAGGCCTTTCTCTGTAAATGCGTTCATTCTTTGATTCATTCAGAAAACAGTGATGAACACCTGCCATGTTGCAGGTAGTGTGCCTACCTGTTCACACCTTTGTTCTGAATGCTGTGCTCAGAACAGGCAGGTTCTGTGATTGAATAACCTAATTTCAGAGGTGAGCTCTAGGTTATATTTGGTTAAGCAGGGAAATCGTCTAGTATTCTGGAGTCCTTGAGAATCTTATTCTAATCTCTCTTAAAATCACAGACCAGTGGAAGCCAGAAAGGACTTTAGAAACCTATTTGTTAATAGATGAGGAGCTCGGGACTTGGAATATGAGTGTGACTTACTTGTGCTCACAGAGCTGGTTATTGGTGGTGCTGGAACTAGAGCCTGGGGTCCTGTTCACATACCTGTAGCATTTGCCCTTTGGCATTGGGCCAAGGGTGGGCTAGGAATCTCCAGACTTCTGAGCTACTCCAGAAGAAAGATTAAATGATAATGAAGGTGACAGTTACTGTTTATTGATCATTATGTGTTAGGCACAATTTAAGCACTTTACATATTAATATGTAAAGTGGATTAAGCTCACTTAATCCTCACAGGACAGGCCTATGACTTAGGTACAGTACTCTCTGTTTCCATCCTGTGGGTGAGGAAACCAAGGCACAGATACGCTAAATAACTTGCCCAAGATCTCACAGATAGGAAGTGTCCAAGCTAGGATTTGAACATGGGCAGTCTGGTTCCAGAACCCATGCTACTTTATTTTTTTAGCTGTCCATCATGGAAATGTTCAAGCATAAACAAAAGAAGAGATCAATATAGGGAACACTATTTTCAATAATTATCAATTTTTTGCTATTTTAATTTCATCCCCTCACCAGCCCTTCCTCCTCCCATTTTGTTGTGCTCTTTTTGGGCTGGAGGTGGAGCAGTATGGGTCTGAAGCACTCTACACCACCGTGTTGGGTGCACACCTGGTTGTCTTGTTCTCAGATGCTCTGATGCTCTCGGTATTTGGAAATGGCCCAGGTCTGCTGTATGGCTTAAGCATGGGCAGAGAAGCTGGCCTGTCCTTCCCTGGAAGACTCAGTGGGCACAAGTGGGTTCAGGGCTTCAGAAAATATTGTCAGTTCAATTCTAGACCCTCTGAAGGGCCCTTGTTGCCCTGGTAGACCCCGTGGATAGTGATCTATTTTTAATTTTGACTGACACATTAGTTGACCCAAAGTATTCTGGGATTTATTTCTAACAAATGAAGAGTTCCTTTCCGGTCTTTCCTTTTCCTCTCCTTTGCTTGTTTCTTTTGGCAAAACACAGTATATTACACCTAACAAGTTAACAGTAATTCTTGATTATCACCTAATACCCAGTCCAAAATCAGATTTCCCTTTCTCAAAAATGTCTCTTTTACAGTTGGTTTGTTTGAAGCAGGATCCATATAAGTCCACACATTACATTTAATTGAGAAATCTCTTGTTTCTTTTAATCTGTAATAGTTTCTTATATTTCCTCCTTTAAATATGCCATTTATTTGTTGAAGATCCTGATTATTTTTGTCCTGCAGAATTTTCTACATTGTGGATTTGACTGTATCCTCATGGCATGTTTCACTCTTGTATGTTTTCTGTGAATTGGTGGTTAGAGCTAGAAACTTGACAGATTTGGATTCTTTTTTCTTCTCTCTCTCTCTCTTTTTTTTTTTTTGGCAAGAAAGCATTTTAGGTGGTACCATGTGCCACATCAGGATGAAGCCCAGGCCATTAATCATCATACTCAGCCTCTCAGTACATTAAACCTGCTCCTGGGGGTGGTTCCCAGCTCAGCCCCTGTTTAGGGTAGAATTTATTTAGAATGAAGGTGTAGTGGCAAATAGGATCATAATGTGTTCACAAAGCCTGAAAATGCTAAGGGTCACTGGTCCACTGATCACATTTTCAGGTGAGGACAATGATTTGTTCAGGGCCGTACAGCTACGGGTGGTGAGCACAGACCTGAACCTTGTCTCTTGCCTCCCTGCCCAGTGTCTCCTATGTGCCTCAACTTTGTTTCTATGAAAACTTGAGACTCTTTCAGTTGCAAGAGCTAAAAATTCAGCTTAAACTGGCATAAACAGAGATGGAGGAAGGGAAAGAATTTATTGGCTCGAACATAAAAGTTCCAGAGTAGGTTCCTTCAGTATAGCTGTATCCAGGGATTTAAATTGTGTCTTCAGAACTTGACCTTGCCATCTCTTAGTTCTGCTTACCTCTGTGCTGGCTGGCTTTGAAGGCAGGCGTTGGTCATGTGCTGGTCTGAGCTGTTCCAGGCTTCCCTCATCCTATAGCTAGCAATCCCAGTAGAAAGAGGTTTCCTTTCCCAATAGTTTTAAGAGAAGTTTTGGAATCGATTTGTTGGTCTGGTTTAGGCCACATGCCCATCCACGGGTTCCAGGAGCGGGTGGGGAAGTGGGTGGACGGAAAGCATTGATTGGTCAGGCCTGGAGCACTTGGAGCCGGCCTTGGGGTTGGTCCCCCAAACCACATGGGCTGTGTGCAAGGATGATTCCCTAAAGGAAAAATTATGGTACTGTTCTGGAGGAGGAGGGACCTGTAAGCTGGGCAAACGAAAAGAAATACAGCTGAATTGCATAAAACCCATCAGCCCTTCTCCGTGGTTGACATCTGGATTTTGGTTACAGGTGCAGTCTCTGCAAGCCACGTTCGGGACTTTTGAGTCCTTCGTGAGAAGCTCCCAACATAAACAAGATCTCACAGAGAAAGCCGTGAAGCAAGGAGAGAGCGAGATCAACCGCATCAGTGAAGTTCTACAAAAACTCCAGAATGAGATCCTCAAAGACCTCTCGGATGGGATCCACGTGGTCAAGGACGCTCGGGAGCGGGACTTCACGTCCCTGGAGAACACGGTGGAGGAAAGGCTGACCGAGCTCACCAAGTCCATCAATGACAACATTGCCATCTTCACCGAGGTCCAGAAGAGGAGCCAGAAGGAAATAAATGACGTGAAGGCCAAGGTCGCCTCTCTGGAAGACTCGGAGGGATACAAGCAGGATTTGAAAGCCTTGAAGGAAGCGGTGAAGGAAATACAAACCTCGGTGAAGTCCAAAGAGAAGGACATTGAGGCCCTGAGAAGCACAGTCCAGACCATGGAGTCTGATGTCTACACGGAGGTCAAAGAGCTGGTGAGCCTCAAACAGGAGCAGCAGAGGTTCAAGGAAGCGGCTGATTCGGAGCACGACACCCTGCAGGCGCTCATGGACAAGGTCCTCCGGGCGGAGGAGTCGGCCGCGCGCCTCCCCGAGGAGATCCGGAGACTCGAGGAGGAGCTCGGCCAGCTGAAGGCCGCAGCCCTCAGGCCGGAAGAAGACGGGGTCTTCAGACCCTCCGAGGCCTTCGAAACGCTTCAGAAGGAGAGCCAGGGCTTGGACTCAAGGCTGCAGAGCGTGGAAGATGGGGTGCAGGCGGCGCGGGCGGCCTGGGAGCACCATCGTGAGACGCTGGAGGCGCTGCGCTCGCAGAGCGAGGAGCAGGCGCGGCACCTGGCGGACCTGCAGGAGCGCGTGGCCGGCCTGGGCCCCGCCCCCGACGCAGACGCTGACGCCGACGCCGGCGGCCTGGCGGCCAGGGTGCGCGGCCTCGGTGAGGCCCAGCTCTCCCTGGTCGGAGACGTGGACGAACTGAAGCGTCGCGTGGCCGAGCTTCCCGGCGCCGTGGAGGCGCTGCAGAAGGTGCAGGAGCAGGTCCGCACACTGCTCAGCCGCGACGCCGCCGCGCCCCCCCAGGACCTGCTGGACAGACTCTCCTCTCTGGACAACCTCAGAGCCTCCGTGGGCCAGGTGGAGTCGGACTTGAAAATGCTCAGGACTGCCGTGGACAGTTTGGTCGCGTACTCAGTGAAGATTGAGACCAACGAGAACAACTTGGAGTCAGCCAGAAGTTTGCTAGAGGACCTGAGGAATGACCTGGATAGGTTGTTTGTGAAAGTGGAAAAGATTCACGAGAAAGTCTAAATGGATTGAGTGTGCAGGGCGCGGATGGTGAGTCCAGTTTCTCACGACCAAAAAATGTGTTGTTCGCTCCCGCGCCCCTCCCCCCCAGGGCCTGGTCCCTCCCGAAGAGCCGGCCACACCACCGGGACCACTGGGGCCTTCTGTGTTTTTGTGCCCGGTTAATTTATTTACGATGGTTACCACGCGCTGTTGGTTGCGCAGGCTTTCTGCTTCTGCTTTGGGTGGGTTTCCCTGAAGGCCCGGCCCCTGTGTATCAGAGGTGCCTTCTAGAAGGGATGTTTCTCCCTAGTGTCAGGGAAGAACCGTAGTGGCTGCAACCGAGGATAAACAGAAGCAGATTAACCTCAAAAACCCTGCCTGGCCGGCAGATTTCAAGTTAAAAAAAAAAGTGGGGGGAGGAGGTACTTTTTTTTCTAAGTGTCTTTAAGGAAAATTCATTTCACTTTTTTT